>NC_136433.1:255535690-256159023 GCF_052849685.1 Lactuca virosa | reverse complement strand
TTGTTTAGATTTTAAACTTATATGCACTGACCCTCCTGTAATGAATATGTACAAAGTCACAAAGACTTGTCAACAGTCATTATAAGGTATTCCAATGGAGATCAACTCCATGGAAACTAAGTCTCATATTCAAAGTACATTGCTTTGGACAAGCTTCTTGCATTAAGTTTTCTAATCTTACACAAATAACTTCCACCTATGGAGACAACTCCATATTCTCATTTTGACTATCACTTCTGAATAAGAGATGCCTCTTTTCAGAATATGTCAATATGGTCCTTCCCAAAATTAGCACAATACTTCCAACTGTTCCTGAGCAACCAATCTTTGGTAAACCTCAGATTGTCCTCGACAATTGCTTAATCATTTTAGTCATATCCAATTCTAGACCTTTTCCCTTCTTAATGCCTCTGGGCATTTGGAAAAATTTAGAAATGACAAATATTATAGCACATGCAATCGATCCTGTACCCAAAGCAAATGGTACACGATTCATGATGTCTCACATAAGGACATGATTCTAGACCAGTCTTTTGCTACAATATTTTTATTTGCCATGTTTTTAAATTTTGACTATGAAGAGGGATGCCGTAATCATAATCATCTTTTGAGAACGCAATATATAGAATTTCCTTAAGTTGAACCAATCCAACATGAAATTCATATATATATTCTTGACTAAAGATGATTAAGGTCTCAATCTAAGCCTTTAGAGCTGAAATGAAGTATATCCTCTCCCTTAATTATAGCAAAACAACTTTTTCAATCCCTGCAGCCTCACGAATTGAAACTTTTGTTTTCTATAATTAACATTGATAACTTGCAACACTAACAATAATTATCATGCTCCCACTAACATGATGATTATTAGCATAACACTTATGCTCCCACTAGCTTTGACATGTACTCAGAAATCAGCTGGACTTCTAGAAATCAATACTTTATTGACTTCCTTACCAAAGTTCAGATTTCTGATACGAGATGCTTTGATAAAACTTTATCAAAATCATACACCTTTCCTTAGATAGCATGCATGTGTGTCTAAACAATTTCAGAACTATGAAAAGGGATGCCGTAATTATAGTCTCAATTGTTTAGACCTTTTGCCATCTGCTTCAAATCTACTTGGTGGAAGTGTTTCCTCACCATCATTTTCATGAATCGGAGAGAAACCTTATGACCCTTAGATTTTATGGTGTATGTGTTCTTATCCATGTGAATCGTCAAAACCATAGTCACAAGACAAGGATAATGACAAATCCAAACTCATATGGACTGAACTTATGCAATCTTAACTTCTTGCCACCTGGCAGTACAGGGCCTGCCATTGCTTCCAAGTTGTTATGCAACCAATTGAGAACTTTCAAAACTCCTATGCAAAGCCAACTTTAACTGGAATGGGCACAGAATATGTCAACATGATAGGTTATAAACCTCAAGTCGTGTGCTAGTGAAGAACCTCAGGTTTTATTCTTGATTAGTTCTTGAAATTCTTTTTAGGATCTTTAAGACTCCTACTGTCCTCTTGACATATAAGACTATCTTGCCAAATATTCAAGAGATAGTGTGGATTCTCTATCAAGACAAACACTTCACACAATTGGCCTTAGTTGGTCTTTGTTTAATCCAAAACATCACAACTTACCAACTTCAAATGTACAAGAGTAGGACACTTTTACTCTTACATTTGACAAATGTTATAAACCTTTCTTTAAGATATGTCACTCAACTTATAGTCTTGGAGTATGACTCTAAGACTTGTTTTGAAACGAAGTATGACTCATCTTCTTGATTTAACCATTTCAACAATTCATGACTCCTCTTCTTAGTCATAAGAATGCACTAAGATGTCCTTAGAAGACCAATTGTGATGTGGTTCTTTAATAATTAAGATGATCACAAAACATGATACTAAAGTACTCTCCCATCTTTTCAGATTTGAGAAACTTTTATCTGTCTGCCTAATTTGATTCTTCCCATTCGTTCTGCCATACATTGAGACTTTTCCAATGTTTCAGAATTATACTTAAGCTTGTAAGTATAACCATATTTACTAAAATTTAGTAAATCATGACGAATAGTCTTAACGAGCTTTGTGGTGGACTTGACCAGTGCACAAGAATGTGTACTCGATCCCTTTAGTCCTTAACTTGACTCACACATCCATGTGAACAAGTCTTAATTTTCCAATGCTTGAAAGTTCTCATTCATCATACTATTCAACTTGCATGATTCCAAGTTTCTATCCAACTGAAGCCTTGGGAATGAGAATCTTTCCTTATTTGGTAAATTATGACACTACCACAAACGAAAGAATCAAGTCCATTTTTTTTTCAAATATTGCTATCAATGGAATCATATAAACAACCATTTTTCACAATTGCCACTTGTAAGGATATTTAAAATAAATATAAAATTAAAAACTTTTATTTTATTTCAAAACTTTGCGGAAAAAACTTATCCTTATAGTGCAAATGCATACGGAAAAACTTGTTGTTATCTATTCCTAAGCAATATATCATAACTCCTAAGTAACAGCTTCAAAATTCTGATGCGATCGAAATCCACCTACGTGATTAGAATCAGCATATACTTCCTTTAAGCTTTCTCTCTATTCTTTGATTCTTAAAACATCAACATGTGACCCAGTCACATCATGTAATGAGGATCTTAGAATAGAAACTTAACAGAGTTAGATAATGGGCTCTACCTGAAGTAGAGTCAGACTTATTGACTTTAACATCCTTAGGTAAACTTGGCAGCTTTGCAATCAACGCCCCTTCCTTTGGCAAAATAAACATATGGACCCTTTGGTAATAGGATTATCTCAGACTTAGCCTTTCTCCTTACCATTTGGTCAACCGGGTTGACTATGGCCAATCCCTTTCCATTGGGAAGAGAATGCTTTTTCTGGATTTCCAGTGTCACCATTGTCACTGTCCATAAAGTTTTTGGGAAGTTGATCTTCTAATCAAATTTTCTTTACTATTGTTCCAAATCATTGCTGATTCAGCAGCACCAAGCAAATAGATATGATCATTAAGGTTCATGTCATATTTCATAGTAGTCCCAAAGGAACTCACTATGTGACTTAGAAAGTGATTGAACATCCAACTTTCTCAAGACTTTGACACCCAACTCTCCCAGCTTGTCAATATGTGACTTCATCTCTAAGATGTGATCACACATAGACCTTGCTTGCCATTAGGGATTGAGTGACCTTGAACTTGTGGGTTAGGGAGAATAATTGGAGGAGGTGGAGGAAGTAAAGTTCCAAGAGATTTGGGAAGATCATAGATGTCTGAACTAGACATCTTTTGGGAGATATTCAAGATAGTTGATCAAAAGTCCTTAATATAACACCCAATATGAAATATTAAGGCTAGGATCCAACAAACTATTTATAACTGGAAGAGGGATGCCGTAATCCGAGTTATAAAATAGTTGAAGGTAGGTAAATGACGATTTACCAATTTCCACCATGAAAAATGAAATAATGTAATTAGGTTTTTAATTGGATTTGAAACTCCTAGATCTTTTGAGATTCATTGAACTTTTCAATGGCATGTTTCAATCTCGAGTGTGCCCTTCAGGTTTTGTGACTGGGATGCCGAGGATCACAAAACAAGGTGTGAAGTAACCATGCAAATATACTTGGTACCCTTAATATTTACCCCTCAATCGATGTGCCGGTTAACCACACGAGCTCCACCGATACTATGATAAATATTAAGTTACCCTTTGCCTACTTTGTTAAATCCAGGTTAGTGTGCCGGTTAACCACACACGCTCCACTAACGGTTTAAACAAAGTGCAAAGTGTAATTTCATGGATTAGCATCTTATTCACATTTTCCTAAGTAACTAAGATTGGGAATTTATAAAAAGTTTAGTTACTTAGTATTTATCATTAATACTTTTAATGAAGGGAGAATTATAGTCCTTGTCCTACCCGTTCGGCTAACGACCCTCCACCAGTCAAGGAAGCGGTGGGTGAGAGTGGACACCCATTAAACTGCCATTTTATAGGCAGTAACCTTATACCCCCCTTATAGACTGGCTTCGTGAATGAGGCCTACTAACGGTAAGACTGACTTGCTCTTATACATATATCTATTATTAACTTATAATACTATAAAGTATAAGGGTTGAATTTTAACTTTTAAAATTCTAAGGGCTAACTTGGAATTAAAGTATTCATGGGGAAAACTTTACAAATTCCAAAACTTGAGGGCAAGTTTTGAAAATATTCAAAACTAATTAATTCCATAACTTATGTGTTTAAAGTAGTTTTAATTAAAAAAAAAAAAACTCTTCAACTTCCATAACTTGAGGATAAGTTATGGAAGACTTTAAACTAATAAAAGAATGTAACTTTTCTTTATTTTTGTAACTTATGGAACTAATTAAAGTTACACATGTTATCATTTAATGAAGTGACTCTTGAACCTCCATAACTTGAGGACAAGTTATGGAGTCATAAACCCATTTAATGAGGACAAGACTCTTCATTTTTGTAACCATTGCCAACTTTTCATGAGTTTTACGAAACTTAAATGTGACTTTTCATATAACTTGAGGACAAGTTACAAAAACACATTTTAGAATCAACTCTTAGATTAAAATGGATTGAAAACACATAATCAATTAACTTTTCTATTAATCTAATAAACTCATATGAACAAAGATAATTCACATCAAATTTTTTTCATGTAATTAGCATAACTGTTAAACTAATACAATTCGATTTTTCAGCTAATTTTGCAAGTATAACAAGAAAACAAACCTTGTCTCTAATACCACTGATGGGTTTTGCGCATTCTAACACTGCTAAGTGTACATGTAACCCTAAATACCTTGGATCTATGTTTTCTCTATTATACATGCAATTATGAACTTTCCAAGGTATTACCCTATCTAGCATACAATACTTGATACTTGGGTAATCAAATGGATATAATACATACATTTGTTTGATGTAGCTTGTCTCCATGAAGCTTGAGTGCCTAGTGCCCCAAGTGTGACACCTCAAATGGTTCACACAACACCAAATGCACATGGAATGACTTGAGAGAAATGGAACACTCCTTGAAATCGTCTAGCCCTCATATTCACACATTAGTGCACGATTTCTTGAGCCATGGGATTCTTTTATATGGTGGCTATTAGGGTTACACCATGTAACTCATAACTTTACCCATTCCTTATACTCCATGGATTTTAACCTCCATGGAGTATCCATGGGTCACCCCATGGACTTAGTCCAACATAAGAAATCTTGGATCACAAGCCCACATATATAAGAATGAATGATTTACACAATCAACCCATATATTTAATTAGTCTCCTTTTGATCACTTAATTAATTCCAAATTAATTCTTGATCAATACTAATTAAATAACCTTATTAATATATTAGAACTTATAATATATTAACCAACCTTAAGTGTTATTTATCTCATTATAGTCTATCCAAATGCATGATGCCATGCAACCCAAATGGACCATGCCGGGTCGGGTCAAGTCTTACCAATTATAGTTATGGACTTAGACATTAATCCAACAAATAGTTTTTCTTACTCTTGCATGTTTGAAATTGGTAAGTTGTGATGTCTTGGGTAAGACAAAGACCAACTAAGACCAATTGTGTGTAGTGGTTTGTCTTGATAAGAATCCACACTAACTCTCGAATATTTGTTTGTCAAGAAATGTTTCTTGACAAGAGAATCTTATATGTCAAGAGGTCTGTGGGAGTCTAAATGATCTTGAAAAGGTCAAGAACAAATCGAGAGTAAACTTATTAAACACTAGCACACGACTTGAGGTTTGTAACCTATTGTGTTGACATATTCTTGTTTCTATGCCATTCCAGTAAAGTTACTTATGCATATGAGTTCTACGAGTTCTCAATTGACTTCATAAGGGCAAGCACCCTGATCAATGGAAAGTACATTGATAGGTAGAGGTGAGCTGCTAAATATCTTGGAAGCAATGGTGGGACCCTTGATGGCAAGAAATAAAGAATGAACAAGTTCTCTCCATAAGAGTTTGAATTTGTCACAAACATTATCTTATGATTATGGTTATGACAAATTCACATGGATAGGAGCACATACACCATAAAATCTAAGTGTCATAAGGTTTCTCTCCATCATGAAAAATGATTGTGAGGAAACGCTTTCACTAGGAAGATTTTAAGGAGATAGCGATTATGTAAATTGCATTCTCAAATTCGATTATGATTACGACATCCCTTTTCATAGTTCGAATTGTGAGATTTGGCAATTAGTTTAGACATTTAAGACTTATTGCTATAAGTTCTGAAATTGTCTAGACACACACATAATCTATCTAAGGAAAGGTGTATGAGGTTGAGAAGCTTAGATAAAGGCTTATCGAAGCATATCGTATTAGAAATATGAACTTTGGAAGTCAATAAATATTTCCTTCTAGAAGTCCAATGGTTTTCTGAATACGTGTCAAAGCTAGTGGGAGCATAAATGTTATGCTGGTATGGATATAATTATCATGTTAGTGGGAGCATGATTATTATTTTAAGTGTTCCATGTTAGCAATATTAATTATATAAAACAAAAGTTTCACTTTGCAAAGTTGCAGGGGTTGAAAAAGTTTTTTTGCTATAATTAAGGGAGAAAATATTATACTTCATTTCAAATCTAAAGGCTTAGATCGAGAAATTTTAATTGAATTTAGTAAAAAAGACATATATGAATGTTATGTTGAAAAGGTTTAACATAGGGGCATTCTATATATGGCAATATTATAGTAAGAAACTGGTAAAGTTTCATGTTTTTCATTATGAATCGTGCCCCATACGCTTCGGGTATAGGTTCGATTGCATATGCTGTAATATTTGACCATTATAAAATTTTCCAAATGCCTAGGGCATCAAGAGGGAAAAAGGACTAGAACCGGATTTGACTAAAATAATTAAACAACTGTCAAGGACAATCTAAGGTTTGCTAATAAGGATTCGTCGCTTGTGAGCAGTTGGAGGTATAGTAATGAATGGACCATATCGACATTATTATGAATAGATAAGACTCTATTCACAATGAGTTGTCATATGGCAAATATGGAAATGTTTCCATATTGGGAGTTGGACATTGAGAATCTATGATTAGAAACTTTTATGCAAGAAGGATGTTCAAAGGAATGTACTTTGAATGTGAGACTTCGTATCTATGGAATTGCCTTGTAGCAATCTCCAATAGAGAACTTTGTAATTTCATTGGCAAAGTCTTGGTGACTTTTGTGCAATAAGATTACAACAGGATCATTGCATAAAATGTTCGAACCTAACATATTCTAATAGTGACAAGAATCTTGTATTCTTACACTAATGATAAGGATTATGAATTGTGAAATGAGTATCATTGGAAATGTGTTCAGTTGATATGTTTTACAAAGTAAGGACCATAGGTAAACATAGTGTGCATGCTTGGAGCATGGGACAACTGTTATTATAATTCAAGTAATAAGTTGATTATCCGAAAAATTATACAGTGAATAATGTGTAATCAATATGGTGACTAAATAAAAGGAGTTTTATTTATACTCAAAAGTTTGGGGCCACATTGGATTCGATTATTCTTGTGTTTCACTTTGCATGTTTTGACTTCCTGAATAATAAGATTATTCAAACGTTCCACGGTCGCTCATACTTTGGGAGTAGGTATGAAAGAAGATTGTCATGAATTGGTTTGTAGATTGTCTAAAGTGTATTAGACATAGCAAAAGTTTGCTGCAACGTTCATGAGTGCTTATGTATATGATTTGAGCATTGGATTAAACCCACGCTCACTAGGATCGCTTCATGGATTTTATCACGAGTGATTGGTGAGACGATAATATCTTATATTCTTGAAACCGAGACGTGTGAGTTGCATTCTGCAAGTCGGTTGCACATTGATAATATGTAAACGCACCAGTAACTTGGTGTATAAAACATATTGTTGTGTGTGATTTGATGAGTAGGTACAAGCGAGCATTGAGGCAAAGTTTATCCATTCCTTTTACCCAAAGTAGGATAAAAGCGATATATGTGGGCCCCTCGATGATTTCGTGATGACACCCTAAGCACTTGGCCAAGCCGGGACTAAGTTGATGTGTTCAATTGTAGTCTGTTGTCAGTTGTCATAAATCAGAAGTCGGGAAACAACACATAGACTGAGAGAATGATTATATTCCATGTCTCATGTCTATACGATATCTAGAATGGAGGAATATATGATCCCTTATCTAAAGGATGCGTTACTGATAAGATCAGAGTTCGACAGCGGCTTTTGAAAGCTACGATTGCTGATCAGGTTCCGAAGTGATACGCAATATAGTTATTAGACTTATCCAAGTGGGAGACTGTTGGATGAGGTGTCTAAGCCCATAACTATTTTGCTTTGTACTTGACCCGATTGTGAGCATGGTCCTTTTGGGTTGCCTTCACCGTAGCAACTGATAGGATGAACTAAGGATAAAGAGGAATAATTATGATTTATTATTATATTATATGAATAATATATTAAAAGAGAAATCATATTGTTTAATTAATATTAGTCAAGAATTAATAAGAAATAATTTTGTGGCTAAAAGACATTAATTAAATAAAGGGGACCAGAAATGTCAATTGTGTGATGGTTCAATATTGGGCTAATAGACTCCATAGAAGTTGGAGTGGACGAAATCTATGGGGAAACCCATTAGAATTCGTCCAAGGCTTCTAAGGAGGGAGTCCATGGGCTGCTTAGGGCCTAAGCAGTCAGATTAGGGTTTCCTGGTTGATAACCCTAATAGCCTACCTATATAAGGAACCCCTAAGGCCCCAAAAACGTGGTGAAGTAATCCCCAAGGGTTCTTGGATGATTTTGGTGCTCCTCCTCCTTCTCCTAGGTCATCTTGTTGCTCATGGTGTTTGTGACTCCATTAGAGGTGCAACATTTGAGGCACTAAGATTTCAAAGGTCAAGATCAAAAGGAATTGAGATTGTTATTGCTACATAACAATCAAGGAAAGATCTAAACCCTAATTCATATGTTAATTCGATTATTGTATACTAGATCTACGGTTTATGAACTTTGGATGATTATTGCATGTTCATTAGACAAACTAGATCCAAAGCTTTAGGGTTTGCATGTACACCATAGGATTGATGTAGTGCTCATAACCCATCAGTGTTATCAGAGCCTAGGCTATTTGTTTGATGTATATGATGCTTTTGATAATCGTTCAAGCTGAAAATCGCGAAAAGAAATTATACGTTTGAATCGTTTAATTGAGAAACTGTTTAATGAAAGTGAAGCTATTGAGAACTTAGTTAATAATGGGACTGTTGATGACACTTATAATTGGGGATGGTCCAATGGGTACTCTACCAAAGAGAACTCCCCTCCTCGGTTTGATGAAGATCGTCCCTATGTCCCACCAGACTGAACTTTTCATTATCCAGTCAATGACAAGACTTTTCCCGAACACATTCGATGTCACTTCGGTAGACTTCAAGATCTGATAAAAAAATTGTGTCATCGAGGAGATTTAGCCTGAATCCTCGGGAAAATTAGATAATTTCTTACCCATCATCGGTACAATCAGTCCCAGTTCTCAGTCCAATTCAGTCGTGAATGAAGAAATTGTTTTGGAAGGACCTAAATTAATTATAGACTACCCATCCTTGTATTCCAAGACATGTCCTGACACAGAGTCACCACTGACTTACTCTGCGATTCTCCAGTCCTCATTACCGCAGACACGGTCAAAGCCACATCTACTCTTCAACCCATTACACATGAACTTCCCATTGATAATTTTGAGTTTGGACAATGTTCTCAAAATCATGAACTTTCAAGTTGTGATGACTCAACTCCTCGGTCTTTACCTCGAATAAAGAATTTCAAAAAAAAAACACAGTTAAATGTTTCTAATGTTGTTCCACCAAAAGTTGAAGCAAAATTGGCTCTAGAAAAAGAGATCATATCCCGACATGAAAAGCGAGAAGCTGATTCCAAGAACAAATCTTTCAAAAACCAAGCCAAGTTTTTAAAGAAAAGGAATTTCGAAAAACCCATCACTACAAAAACTTTTCAAAATCACATTGCAGTCGATGGATCTTGTAAAAAGGCATGTATAGTGATAAAATATCTCGACACAAATACCACTGTAATTTTAAAAAAAGAGTCAAGTCGCTTTCATAAAATTCCTTAAAAGAAACATAAATGAAGGGTATTTTACACACTTCACAATCTTCGAAAACCTTTTCAAGCCTTTTAACAAGCCTCTTTATAACTCAAAGGACACTTCCTTAAAGCACAACCCAAGGACCAGTCCAAAGAAGAAGACCACACCCACCAGACCATTAACCAAGTATGGTCTGTGGATTAATGAAAATAACCTCTCTTTTTGTTTTTATCCACTGACAAAAAGGAGTTGTCCAATCCCAACACGAAAAACTCAAAAAGAAGTAAAACATCATGGTCCCAAGCAAATATGGAAAAAGAAATTTGTTAGTAATTCCCACATGCATGCATTTGTTAATAATCTTTCCCACGTTAACTCGGGATCCAAACTAGTTTGGGTGCCCAAACTAACCAATTGATTGTGCTTGAAATGTGCAAGGAGAACCATGAAGAAGAATGGTTAATTGATAGTACCTGCTCCTTGCACATGACTGGAAGGTTAGAATACCTTCATGACTTCAGGCCAATCGGTGGTGGCGGACACGTCACCTTCGGGAACAATCCAAATGGGATAATCAGGGGATATAGAGTATTGACTACGGGTAGCTTCTCTATTCAACGAGTAGCTTACGTAGAGGGTCTAAAGCACAACTTGATTAGTGTTGGTCAATTGTGTAAAGCTGGTCATCGGGTTGAGTTAGACAATGAGTTTTGCTACATCATTATGAATGACAAAAACACGTGCTTGATCAAGTCCAAATCCGAAAGGGACAATGTATCCATTAGAAGTTTCTCTAATCATCGGAAAACCGCAAATATGTTTCTTATGAAAAACAGTGTCTGAAGTGAGTTGGTTATGGCATTGAAAGCTTGCACATTTCAATTTCAGATACATCAACAACATGGTGACTGGATAGTTAGTCCGAGGACTACCAATTTTAAAGTTCAACAACAATACTTTTTGCACAGCGTGTGAATGTGGTAAACAAACCAAGGGCAACCATCCTGTGATGGTTGATTCTTCAATCATTGAAACTCTAGAGCTCCTTCACATCGATGTCTTCAGTCCATCAACTGTAGCCAGTCTTCACTACAAAAAATATATTCTGGTCATAGTTGATGACTTCACTCGTTTCATGGGGTCTGGTTTCTGAGACTAAAGTCAGATACCCCACATATCATGATCAACTTCATCAAGGAGTTAGGGCTTCAGATCAAACTACCTGTCAGATGGATAAGAAGTGATAATGGTAGTGAATTTACTAATCAGTTCTTGAATAGCTTTTTAGTCTCCAAGGGAATCAGCCACAACTTCTCGGCACCTTACACACCACAACAGAATGGAGTAATGGAGAGGAGAAATAGAACATTGGTCGAAGCTGCTAGATTGATGCTCAACTTTTTCAACTTACCTCTCTACTTTTGGACTGAAGTAGTGGCAACTGTATGCTTTATTCAAAATCAAAGTATCATATGCAAGCGCCTCAACAAGACTCTTTATGAAGGTCTAAACAATCGAAAACCCAGTATACGTTTCATTCACATTTTTAGTTGCAGATGTTTTGTGGTCAACAACAAGGATCATCTTAACAAGTTTGCACCAAAGTATGATGAAGGCATCTTCTTGGGTTACTCAACAAACAAAGTTGCATACAAGGTTCTTATAAGGTGAACAAGACTAATAGTCGAAAGTTTCAATGTCAAATTCGATGATTATTATGTCCGCAGCACGACTCCTCTTACCGAAACAAAGTTCATCCTGAAGAGTGATATTCCACTATCCTCGGTTCCATTAAACATAGTTGAAGTCAACTATGACAATCTTCTCAATCCCGCAGAGACTATATATCTTTCAGAGATATTGATCTCTCCGGTAGCACAACAGCAATACTTAGAAGTATCAGGACCAACTCTTTCTGAAAGCACTTCGTTTAATACTTCCACCTCGCCAGTTGAGGAGGAAAGTTCAAATCCTTTGGAAGCCACAACCATCGAGGTTCCAATACTTGAAGATGTTGCTCCGGTACCTATCCACAACATGATCAATCAATCAACTGATTCTGACGATTCTGAGGATGAAGAAATTGAAAATATTGATACTATAACGGATCCAAGGATAATCAATCATTCATCAGTCCAGGGGGAACACCCATTGTTGGCTCAGGGGGGAACCATCATCAATTTAGGGGGAACTCCCATTTTTAATCCAGGGGGAACTTCCATCACCAGCTACAGAACCAATATCAACAGTCCAAGAATCATCATCGGGTTTCTCTCAATCCGAGGGGGAACTTGTTGGATTAGATGTCTAAGCCCATAACTATTATTGGTATGTACTCCACCCGAGAGTAGAATGGTCCATTTGGGATGCATAACACCAGGACAATTTGTTAGGATGGACTCTTGAGAGAAAGGTTATATATAACTTATTAATATATTATAAGTTCTAATATATTAATATAAGATCATATGTTTTGATTAGTATTGATCAAGAATTAATTTGGAATTAATTTAGTGATCAAAAGAGACTAATTAAATCAATGGGGACTAATTATGGTAATTAGTTATATTTATATGTGTTGGGCTTATGATCCATGTTGGACCAAGTTTATGTATGGATACATAAAGAGTTGGGCCACATGAACCATGGATCATAAAACCCATGGGTATGGATTTGGGTTATACCCATGACCCTTGAAATACCATACATATAAATACATATATGATGACCTAAAACCGCTACCTTGTGTGTGTGCATGTTCATGGAGTTCATGAAGGTTTTTGGTGCATGGAGTTTCTCTCTCAAGAGTCACCTTTGTTCTAGGTGAGTTGTGATTCCATTTGAGGTGCAACACTTGGGGAATTAAATTCTTAAAGGCCAAATGCATCAAGACTTCCAGCCACATAAAAGGTATGTTACACTAACTAGCATATTGTGTAGTTTACATCTTTGCATGCTAGTTATAGGCTTAATACCTTGGAAACTCCTTTGCATGTATAATTAGTGAAAACATAGATCCAAGGTATTTAGGGTTGTATGTGCACCATAGGATGTTGTAGTATACTAAAACCCATCATAGCTACCTTCTTCAAACAGACCCGAAGTGCAGCCCCAGACCATCAGCAATCCCGTCTACATATTTGGACGAAAGATCACCCACCAGGCCAGATCACCGGGAATCCATCTACAGGTATTCAAACTTGTTCCTCTACAGAATTAACTAATCATTGTCATTATCCAGCTTTACTGTCTTCGGTCGAACCCAGAACCACAAAAGAAGCTCTTATGGAGCCTGATTGGATAATATCAATGCAAGAATAATTGGCTGAGTTCAAAAGAAACCAAGTCTAAAAGTTGGTACTGAAGCCTAAAGGTCACACTGTAGTTAGAACTAGATGGGTTTACAAGAACAAGTTAGATGAATCCGGTGTGGTGGTCCGCAATTTAGCTCGTTCGGTTTCAAATGGGTATAGTCAACTTGAGGGTGTTGACTACGACAAAACATATGCTCTGGTTGCAAGGATGGAATCTGTAACACCGAGTTCATGGTATGATTTTATTTAAGTTTTTATCCTAATTTTGCCACGAACTCGGCGAGTCTGCGTCCCGACTCGCCGAGTAGCAGCAGGGTAGACGCGGGATTTGAGCGGTGAACTCGGCGAGTTGATGCATGGACTCGGCGAGTCCACCTGACTGAATGAAACTCTATTTTCAGACATTGCACCCTATTTTACCCATTCTAAAACACCCATTCGTCCCATTCTCTTCCAGAAGAACTGTAGAGCGAAACCCTAGCCCATTTTGATCCTTGTGAGTTATTTTGGCTTGGTGAAGGAAGTTTGAAGCCTAAGAGAAGAAGGAGGAAGTTGGAGGGTGCAAGGAAGTGTGGTAGATCCGAAATCTACCCTGGGAGAAGCTCCTAACCAGGTAAGAAAGCTCCTTCTTGATCTTTAGTATAATAGATTCCCCTTTTGTCCCTTAGATGTGGATTTCAAGACCTTAAACCTCCCAAAGTCCGTGTGTTTATACCCTAGGAGCTTAGATTTATGGTTTGGAACCATTGCATGTCTCAGTTTTGGCCAGAATGGGTGAAGAGTCGAAGGGTACTCGGCGAGTGCCAAAGTGCACTCGGCGAGTTCCATGAAGATGGCCTTAGACTCGGCGAGTTGGATAAACAACTCGGCGAGTCCTATGAAGATTGCCTGGTACTCGGCGAGTCGTTTTTCAAACTCGGCGAGTCCTTTGAATATAGCCTTGAACTCGACGAGTTGTTCTTCCAACTCGGCGAGTCATATGATCAGTCACTAGGATAAGAAGGGTTTAAGTGTAGGAGGTCCAACCCTCCATAGTCGCACGTGGAATTAGCAATTTAACGTGTAGCTATAGTCCCAGAATCTCCAAATCTCCAAGGTTGATGTTCTAATGGAAGATTGGAGCGATTTGTGAGATCTGTTCGTCGGACTCGGCGAGTCACCCCCTTGGACTCGGCGAGTCTAGTCGCGGGTTTGTTAGATGTCCCAGTCTAGCGAGTCGGGCTGACTCAGTGAGTGGGAACAGGGACCCGATGAGTCAGAGTTGGGCTAGACATAGAAGGACTCGGCGAGTCGCCATATGGACTCGGCGAGTCCAGTCAATCAGGAGTTGACTTTGACCA
The DNA here is from genome assembly GCF_052849685.1 of Lactuca virosa. Lineage (NCBI taxonomy): Eukaryota > Viridiplantae > Streptophyta > Magnoliopsida > Asterales > Asteraceae > Lactuca > Lactuca virosa. Next base: position 256,144,182 of record NC_136433.1, on the reverse strand, counting down.
GTCAGTTGACCTTAGGGGTATTTATGAGTACCTAATCCATGTTTACGGATTTATAGCCGGAGGGATTACCGGTGCAGCAGCCAGGCGTAGTCTGAGCAGGTGTTCGGCAGCTACTCTCGAGGTGAGTTTCCTTCCAGTAGGGACGGGTCTAAGGCACCAAGGTCGGCCCGTATAGACGATATGTTAGTATCAGAGTGTGGGCGGAGCCCGTATCTCATAGCCGAGTTTGATTGTGTTATATGCCAGTATGATAGAATTGCTTATACTTGTTGTCTGTGTGATACTTGTATGTTATGGTTTAGTAGCGGAGTGTGGGCGGGGCCCGTATCTCCATGGATAGCAGAGTGTGGGCGAGGCCCGTATCTCTATGGGTGTGGGCGAGGCCCGTATCCCTTAGCTACTCATTATATGATTGCATGGTATGTGGTATTATGGGGGAACTCACTAAGCTTCGTGCTTACGTTTTATAGTTTTGTTTTCAGGTATCTCTTCAGCTAGGGAAAAGGAGCTGGCGCGGTAGCGGCATATCACACACACTCTTGTTTCCGCACTATGGATTTTCTGGGATGTACTCTGAATATTTTACTATGATGTTACCGGTTTTCAGACATAAATTAATATTATGAATGTTTTGTAACGATGTTTTTATGTATTAACCTAATTTAAAAATGAAATTTTTAGTTGGTATTTTTCGGACGTTACAAGTTGGTATCAGAGCCCTGGTTTGAGGGATTCAGACACACCTTTGGGGGTGTCTGGACTCAAATCGAGGGATTAAAGTATTTTTATAAAGAAATGATTTTCTAAAGACTAAGTAAAAGGGGTTTATAAAAAGAAAAAGGTGTGTGATGTGCGCGACCGGCCGAGCTCAAGTAAGTTTTCCCCAAAATACCCATACAAGTTTACGTTATGATTATCAATTTTAGTTTCAGTAGAACAGCATGCTAGAATAGGACTAAGGATCTAGGAATGATGTCTTATGTGCCTGCTTTATGTGTTTCGGCTTTTTGAGAATTGCATGCTAGTACAGATCAGTCAGTATGATAGCCAGGGTAGTATATACTTGATTATGTGTACTCAATGCCCGAATGCTGCTTGCTTTGTGCTATTAGGAGTTCTAGTCGTCTTTCACTAACTAGTGAACGAATATGCTAAGTTACATATTGCAAGGATTAAATAATTTCAGAAGGTTGGGTCTAGCCCTATTTCGCAGCTCTTGTTTGAGTCCAACCGTTGTAGGGTAGGACCTCTCATTCGAAGAATTATCTAGTCTGAGTAATATGTAATAGTATTCGCAAGCTAGTTAGGGAAAGAAAGCAGGGACTTCTTGTGCAGCTGATGGCAGAGAGTGGGATGGCGATTACTTAGGGCAAGCTTAGGGTGAGAGTAGCACGAGAACCGCAGTATTAGTAGAAAGGACTTGGTTGAGTTGAGTCAATTCTTGAGGAAAGTACGGATAGACGTGGAAGGTAGTATGGGCCCGTACTACTGAAAGCGGAGGATCCGTACTTGATTCAAAAAGGGCCGAGACGAGACCGGGGACTTGTGATATGAATGTGAGCCTCGTTAGTGGAATATAGTATGATGGTGGTTATGCTATGTTTTGCAGTATGGTGACCACACGACAGGGAGCGGGAGGCTCAGGATCAGGATCGGGTTCGGGTTCAGGGTTCGAACCAGTTGATGAGGGTCTACGCGAGTTCATTGCGTCAGAGATTACCAGGGGCATCCTTGAGTCGACTCCCATCATCTTCGGGTCGATCAAGGAGGGTATTGTAGAGTTGATGGAGGATCGTCTCAGGGCGTTCAGGAGTGATATGGCGGCTAGCCAGTCAGGACCACGCGCACTGTCCTTTAAGGACTTCAGGGGCAGTGGAGCATCAGATTTCCATGGGGCGAAGGACCCCATTGCTGCCAGATGATGGATTGCAGACCTTGAGTCTGCACAGCTGATCAGCTTCTGCCCCGAGGGGTCGAAGGTACGATTTGCAGCAGGGTGTCTACGTGACAGGGCTAGAGATTGGTGGGAGTCGGTTTGTGACTCTTTGGGAGCCGCGGCCATTGAGGCTATGACATGGCCGGACTTTGTGACACGATTCAGGGCAGAGTTCGCGCCTGCGGTGGAGCTCCAGCAGTTGGCACGGGAGTTCTTGGATATGAGGCAGACGACAGAGACAGTGGCGGAGATCACTGCCAAGTTCCGGGAGAGGGCGTTACTGGTGCCCCAGTATGCAGGTGATGAGGATATGAGGAGGACCCGCTACCATGACATGCTGCGAGCCGACATTCGGGAGCATGTCAGTTTTTCAGCTTGCCCTACCCTGGATTCTATGATTGCTAGGGCGAGGGAGAGGAAGATAGATCTGGAGCACATCCGGAAGAGGAAGGCAGAGGAGGGACAGACGATAGGGGCTTCGGGAAAGAAGCCCAAGGGATCAGATGGTAGGCCGAAAGGCCATTCAGGACCGGGCCGCTGCAGGAAGTGCGACAGGTCGCACGAGGGAGCGTGTGATTAGGATCGACAGGCTGCTACAGGTGCGGCAAGACGGGACACTTCAGCAGGGATTGTACTGCCCCTGCTCCGGTTATTCAGACATCTGAGTTGCTGTGTTTCCACTGCAACCAGAGGGGCCACAAGAGGGCCAACTGCCCCCAGTTGACAGCAGCAGCGCCAGTACAGGCGCCAGCTCCAGCGACCCTGCGGATTACAGATGGCCGGCAGGGCAAGGCAGAGGCTCCGGTGGTGAGGAGCCGGGCATTTCAGTTGACAGCCGAGGAGGCACGCGCTGCACCCGATGTGGTAACGGGTATGATTCTTTCCCTCTGACCTATTTATATGAGATTTATGATATTGATATGTGCTCTGTGTATATACGTTTAGGATCGTTCCATGTGAACGGTATTCCAGTCCAGGTGTTGTTTGATTCGGGGGCTACCCGATCCTTTGTTTCTCTTGCACTTAGCAAGAAGTTTCCTGAGTCCTCGGGCATGTTGGATTGCCCTTTAGAGGTCGAGATTGCGGACGACCGGTCGGTGCGAGCATCAGAGGTCTTCCGAGATTGTGTGTTAAGGTTGTTCGAAGAGCGGTATTTGGTTGACCTAGTTCCCATTCCATTGCAGGGAAACAAGGTCATTATTGGTATGGATTGGCTGAGTCCCAATGGGGCAGTGATTGATTGCGCGCAACAGTTAGTACGAGTCAGAGCCCCAAGTGGGGGAGAGTTAGTAATTCAGGGTGAGAGATCACAGCGAGGGCCAACCTTCTGTTCGGCAGCGAGGGCAAGGCGTTACCTTCAGCAGGGTTGCACATGATATGTCGCATATGTCATGGACACCCGGGAGGCGGGTAAGGCGACGATGGGCGATGTGCCCGTAGTACGAGAGTTCGCGGATGTATTCCCCGAGGAGCTGCCTAGGATACCTCCAGAGCGACAGGTGGAGTTCAGGATCGACCTAGTCCCTGGTGCGGCTCCGATAGCCAAGGCACCGTATCGGTTGGCTCCTCCCGAGATGCAGGAGTTGTCTACACAGCTTCAGGAGCTGTTAGACAAGGGTTTCATTAGACCGAGCAGTTCACCCTGGGGAGCCCCGATTCTGTTTGTGAAGAAGAAGGACGGGTCGCATCGGATGTGTATCGATTATAGGGAGCTGAATAAGGTAACGGTGAAGAACCGCTACCCACTCCCGAGGATTGACGACCTTCTTGACCAGCTTCAGGGAGCATCTTGGTTCTCCAAGATAGATTTGCGTTCAGGGTATCACCGGGTGAGGGTCAGAGAGGAGGATGTGTAGAAGACGGCATTTCGGACACGTTATGGCCACTATGAGTTTGTGGTGATGCCTTTCGGGTTCACCAATGCTCCTGCCGCGTTCATGGACCTCATGAACCGCGTGTGTAGACCGATGTTAGACCGGTCGGTGATAGTATTTGTAGATGATATCTTGGTTTACTCCAAGACGTGAGAGCAGCATGAGGAGCATTTGCGGGAGGTTTTGGAGACCTTGAGAAGGGAGAACTTGTATGCTAAGTTCTCCAAGTGTGAGTTCTGGTTGCGCGAGGTGCAGTTTCTTGGGCACCTTGTCAACCAGAACGGGATTTCGGTGGATCCGGCCAAGGTGGAGGCCGTGATGAGATGGGAGGTTTCGAAATCTCCATTTGAGATTTGGAGTTTTCTAGGATTAGCTGGCTACTATCGGAGATTCATCCAGGATTTCTCCAAGATAGCATTACCCCTGACCAGGTTAACGAGGAAGGCTGTGGTCTTTCGTTGGGGGCCTGAGCAGCAGGCAGCATTCGAGACACTGAGACAGAGATTGTGTGAGGCGCCAATCTTAGCCTTGCCAGAGGGCGTGGAGGATTTTGTTGTATACTGCGATGCGTCTATCTCAGGTTTGGGCGCGGTATTGATGCAGAGAGGGCATGTCATCGCCTACGCGTCGAGGCAGCTGAAGCCTCACGAGGCGAACTACCCGACGCATGATTTGGAGTTGGGGGCTGTTGTGTTCGCCCTCAAGATTTGGCGTCATTACCTCTATGGGGTTCGCTGTACGATTTACACGGACCACAAGAGTTTGAGTTACCTCATGGACCAGCCAAATCTGAATATGAGGCAGCGTCGGTGGCTTGATGTGGTAAAGGATTATGATTGTGAAATCCTTTATCACCCGGGGAAGGCCAACGTGGTGGCCGATGCGCTTAGCCGCAAGGCGGCGCCGATCAGGGATATTTGCATACGGATGACAGTGGTGACTCCGCTTTTGGAGCGGATCCGGGAGGCTCAGCAGGAGGCTATGAAGGAGGAACATCGGAAGAGTGAGCGGATTGTGGGACAGGTTTCCTCCTTCGACTATGACAGCAGAGGATTATTGACATTACACCGCAGGGTGTGGGTTCCATACCTCGGAGGCGTGCGCCAGGTTCTGATGGAGGAGGCGCACAAATCCCGATTCTCCATTCATCCAGGGGCAACGAAGATGTATAGGGATCTTCGTCTGGACTATTGGTGGCCCTGCATGAAGCGGGATGTAGCATGGTACGTTGAGCGGTGCCTGACCTGCAGGAAGGTCAAGGCCGAACACCAGAGACCGCACGACAAGATGCAGCCGTTGGATATCCCGCTGTGGAAATGGGAAGACATCACGATGGATTTCATCACCAAGCTTCCCAGGACCGCGTGGGGAGTGGATTCGATATGGGTCATCGTCGATCGATTGACCAAGAGCGCCCACTTTATCCCGATTCAGGAGAGCATCTCGGCCGAGAAATTGGCCGATATCTACATCAGAGAGGTGGTGGCACGGCACGGGGTGCCAGTTTCAGTGATTTCGGATAGGGATGTGCGGTTCACTTCCAGGTTCTGGAAGAAGTTTCATGACGAGCTGGGTACTCGTCTGCATTTTAGTACAACCTTTCACCCGCAGACGGATGGCTAGAGCGAGCGGACCATCCAGACTCTGGAGGATATGCTGCGGGCGTGTGTTTTAGACTTCGGTGGTAGCTGGGATACCTATCTTCCTTTAGTCGAGTTTTCATATAACAACAGCTATCACGCGAGTATTGACCGCCCTCCCTTCGAGATGTTGTACGGGAGGAAGTGCAGGACCCCGATATGTTGGGGCGAGGTTGGACAGAGAGTCATGGGGAGCACCGAAGTAGTGCTCAAGACGACAGAGAAGATTCAGCAGGTCCGGAGCAGGCTTCAGACTGCTCAGAGTCGGCAGAAGAGTTATGCCGATAGGCGCCGATCCGACCTGGAGTTCCAAGTCGGGGATATGGTTCTCCTGAAAGTGTCGCCGTGGAAGGGCGTCATCCGATTCAGGAAACGGGGCAAGTTGGCTCCCAGGTATATTGGACCGTTTAGGGTTGCAGCCCGAGTGGGCAAGGTGGCATATCGGTTGGACCTGCCAACAGAACTCAGTCAGATCCACAGCACTTTCCACGTCTCCCAGCTGCGGAAGTGCATGGTGGACGATTCAGCAGTGGTACATTTGGAGGACATCCAGATTGATGACAGCCTGAATTATATCGAGCGGCCTGTGGCTATCCTAGACCGGAAGTCGAAGGAACTGAGGAACAAAAGGGTGGAGCTGGTGAAGGTGCAATGGCAGCATCGGAAGGGCTCGGAATGGACTTGGGAGCCCGCGGATGAGATGATGGAGCATTATCCGGAGATGTTCTGAAAGGGAGCGGCAGACTTCGAGGACGAAGTCTAAAATAAGTGGGGGAGAATTGTAACACCGGGTTCATGGTATGATTTTATTTAAGTTTTTATCCTAATTTTGCCACGAACTCGGCGAGTCTGCGTCCCGACTCGCCGAGTAGCAGCAGGGTAGACGCAGGATTTGAGCGGTGAACTCGGCGAGTCGATGCATGGACTCGGCGAGTCCACCTGACTGAATGAAACTCTATTTTCAGACATTGTACCCTATTTTACCCATTCTAAAACACCCATTCGTCCCATTCTCTTCCAGAAGAACTGTAGAGCGAAACCCTAGCCCATTTTGATCCTTGTGAGTGATTTTGGCTTGGTGAAGGAAGTTTGAAGCCTAAGAGAAGAAGGAGGAAGTTGGAGGGTGCAAGGAAGTGTGGTAGATCCGAAATCTACCCTGGGAGAAGCTCCTAACCAGGTAAGAAAGCTCCTTCTTGATCTTTAGTATAATAGATTCCCCTTTTGTCCCTTAGATGTGGATTTCAAGACCTTAAACCTCCCAAACTCCGTGTGTTTATACCCTAGGAGCTTAGATTTATGGTTTGGAACCATTGCATGTCTCAGTTTTGGCCAGAATGGGTGAAGAGTCGAAGGGTACTCGGCGAGTGCCAAAGTGCACTCGGCGAGTTCCATGAAGATGGCCTTAGACTCGGCGAGTTGGATAAACAACTCGGCGAGTCCTATGAAGATTGCCTGGTACTCGGCGAGTCGTTCTTCAAACTCGGCGAGTCCCTTGAATATAGCCTTGAACTCGACGAGTTGTTCTTCCAACTCGGCGAGTCATATGATCAGTCACTAGGATAAGAAGGGTTTAAGTGTAGGAGGTCCAACCCTCCGTAGTCGCACGTGGAATTAGCAATTTAACGTGTAGCTATAGTCCCAGAATCTCCAAATCTCCAAGGTTGATGTTCTAATGGAAGATTGGAGCGATTTGTGAGATCTGTTCGTCGGACTCGGCAAGTCACCCCCTTGGACTCGGCGAGTCCAGTCGTGGGTTTGTTAGCTGTCCCCGTCTAGCGAGTCGGGCTGACTCAGTGAGTGGGAACAGGGACCCGATGAGTCAGAGTCGGGCTAGACATAGAAGGACTCGGCGAGTCGCCATATGGACTCGGCGAGTCCAGTTAATCAGGAGTTGACTTTGACCAGTCAGTTGACCTTAGGGGTATTTATGAGTACCTAATCCATGTTTACGAATTTATATCCGGAGGGATTACCGGTGCGGCAGCCAGGCGTAGTCTGAGCAGGTGTACGGCAGCTACTCTCGAGGTGAGTTTCCTTCCAGTAGGGACGGGTCTAAGGCACCAAGGCCGGCCCGTATAGACGATATGTTAGTATCAGAGTGTGGGTGGAGCCCGTATCTCATAGCCGAGTTTGATTGTGTTATATGCCAGTATGATAGAATTGCTTATACTTGTTGTCTGTGTGATACTTGTATGTTATGGTTTAGTAGCGGAGTGTGGGCGGGGCCCGTATCTCCATGGATAGCAGAGTGTGGGCGAGGCCCGTATCTCTATGGGTGTGGGCGAGGCCCGCATCCCTTAGCTACTCATTATATGATTGCATGGTATGTGGCATTATGGGGGAACTCACTAAGCTTCGTGCTTACGTTTTATAGTTTTGTTTTCAGGTATCTCTTCAGCTAGGGAAAAGGAGCTGGCGCGGTAGCGGCATATCACATACACTCTTGTTTCCGCACTATGGATTTTCTGGGATGTACTCTGAATATTTTACTATGATGTTACCGGTTTTCAGACATAAATTAATATTATGAATGTTTTGTAACGATGTTTTTATGTATTAACCTAATTTAAAAATGAAATTTTTAGTTGGTATTTTTCGGACGTTACAGAATCCATACATATTTTCTTAGCATATGCAGCTCATAAAAATATCAAGGTTCATCAAATGGATATGAAGAGTACATTCCTTAATGGCGAACTGAAAGAGGAAGTGTATCAGCAACAACCTCCAGGCTTTGAAAGTTCAGAGTTTCCCAACCATTGTTACAAGCTAGAGAAATCGGTCTAGGGGTTAAATCAGGCATCTAGAGCTTGGTATGAGACTCTTTCTGAGTTTCTTGTCATCTCCGGGTACAAAAGAGGTGTGATAGATCCCACTCTATTTAGACGAGAAAATCACAAGCATTTTATGCTCGTGAAAATTAATGTGGATGATATCATATTTGGTTCAACGGATCAGGGAATTATGGATGATTTTGCAAAGCTCATGACCAACAAGTTTCAGATGAGCATGAATAGAGAGATTAACTTCTTTCTAGGTTTTCAGGTTAAACAGGTCCCTCAAGGGATATTTCATCCATCAAGAGAAATAAACCACCGAACTGTTGAAGAAATTTTCAATGGATAATTGCTCATCGGCAAAGGTCCCCATGGTATTCGGGTATAAAATCTCAGCTAACCCTACCGGGGAGTCAGTTGATCATAAGATATACTGGGAATGATCGGTTTATTGATGTACCTCACTACAAGCAGACACGACATAGTCTTTGCTACAGGCTTATGTGCTAGATACCAGGTTGATCCCAAAGTATCTTAATTGACCGCAGTTAAGCAGATCTTTAGGTACCTCAAAGGGAGTAAAGCCTTAGGCATATGGTATCCAGCTGGGAATGATTTCATTCTCCAGGTGTTCACAGACACAGATCATGTCGGGTGCAGACTCGATCCAAAGAGAACCTCGGGAGGAGTCAGTTTATTGGTGGAAGATTGGTGAGTTGGTCTTCAAGGAAACAAATTTGTGTTTCACCGTCCACCGCAGAGGCGGAATATGTGGCCATAACTAGTTGTTGTTCTCAGGTCCTTTGGATGAAGACACAACTTTTGGACTACGGGTACAGGATGTTGTGGGTGCCTATGTAATGTGATCCAGAGAGTGCAATAGGCATTTCTCATAATCATATTCATCACTCGAAGACTAAACACATAGAGCTATTGTTTCACTTCATCAAACACCACCTCCTCAAAGGTAACATTGAACATATTTTTGTTCCAACTCATGAGTAAACCATACCTAGTAACGTTTCATTCATCATTTATAATCTCAAAGGCCTTTGATGATCATATTGAATAGTTTCTCAACATCATACTGAAACCTTCAAGAAAGGTTTCAAAATTATCTTTTAACATGTAAAATATAATTACAACCACTGTAGTTATTTTAATAAAGTTGATTTGGTATCTTGTACTAAATCTAGACATTCATTAAAAAGGAAGTCATACATCATAGTTCCTTAGTAATTATTTTCTCTATAGTTTAGTAAAAATATCATTAGGAATCTTTTATATATAAAAAAGATTCACATATGTCAAATAAACTACCTTATTTGCCTTCAAATCAATGTCTTAGATAAGTTTTATTCTAATCAAGTTTAAGTCAAAAGTGTTTGTACTTAAAACTTTTATTTAGAAAATATTGATATTTACTTTATAATTCTATTAAGGGGTCTAGTTCTCAAAAAACAATTAATCATTACAAAATGTGAAGATGGTCGTTATGAAAAACAATTTAAGTAAATTATCAATTTTTAATAAATTTATTAAGGCATGTATTTAGACAGACTAAATTAAAACATACGTTGTTCCAAAACAAACATTTTTTACAATACAAGTACTTTATGTTTTAAGCATAAATAGTAAACTAAACTCTGGGAGTTAAGTCTCAACTTGCTTGTGCTCAACTATTTAGTTTTCTTGAATATCCGTAGACATTTATTAATATTAGATTAATATTAGGTATCAAGTACTTCAGTGCTAAGTGATAAGTATAAGGTCTATATAGTAGATACATGAGTTGCCACTGTGGGCATTTTCCTAATAGGACAATCCTCTCTCATTAATTATCTTCGTCCTTATATTGATAATTTTTAATCAACCGAACTAGCATGTCATGTGCTGAAAGATGTTCCAGTCCCAACCTATGTAACGGATGCATCGATTCAAACATAAGACGTGACACATCGATTGAGTCATCACGATATCTGAACCATGTTTTATGAGCTTTTACAGATACAAGAGGTAGCTCTTTGTTTGGATAGTTGGCTAAAGGTCACATATAATTAAAGTTTAACTTCATAATTAACCAAGTGATAATCCAATAATAAAACTCCTACTTATATTTAGTTTTATTTATTGGAGATATGCCTATTGATACAAGAAGTTAGTGATACTAGTAATAAATACATAGGCATATTAGGTTATAAACAAGATACAATACAAAATCAAGTAATAAATAAATAAATATACATATGAACAACACATGGAGTACTATTCCTCTTTATCAAGACAAACACATACAAAGTTTACTAACAGATTTACATGGTGAAAAATATAGTTGATGGCGTCATGGAAATATATAAGTCAAGGTTAGTTGTTAAAGGATTTACTCAAAAGGATTATACTTATTAAACATATATTTATCCATTGCAGAATTGATCACAGTTAAAGTGGTCTTTGCCATTGCAATTCAACAATCACAACCATTAATTCTGCTTGATGTCAATCATATATTTCTCAGTAACAACCTAAATGAAGAGGTATATATGGATATCCATATATGTTATCACATTCAAGGGGGGTCATCTACAAATAAATTTTTATATACAAGTTACACAAATCTTCATATGGATTCAGGCAACCCTTGGTAGGCCAAATTTTATGCCTTTAAGATTGCTGAAGAATTTCATCAATGCAATGCAATGTTGATTATTCATTGTTCTTTAAAGGTTCAAACTCCACATATGTTGTACTATTAGTTGGTTATTAGTTTATATTGTTGATATATTATCACTGATGTGTCTGCAACTATAATTAAATCCTTTATATTATTTTAAATATAACAATGTGTGTAATTTGAAATACTACCTAACACTTGATATTGTAGTAAAAGTGACATTTTTAGTAACATTGTACGCTTTAATTACTTAAAGATGTTGCATTGTTAGCCTCTAACGAAAGAGTTTTACAATGGATCCAATAAAGGAGACCCATGTTACTCATCAATCACAATATCAACGATTAATTGGTATATCTAATGATAAGACACCATACATCACATTTCATGTTCAGAAGTTCAACCAATTCATGAGTAGTCCTTGAGTTCTTCAAATACACGCTATTTATCATTTATTTGGCATCTCAAGTCACAATACTTATTAAAGTGTGAAAAGAAAAACAAATATATATATATATATATATATATATATATATATATATATATATATTAAAATTTGTGATTTTTGTAGTTTAGCTACAAAATAAACTTCTTATAAAATCGATGACTCTAAAAAAATAGAACAGACACTTGTTTTGTAAGTTGTGTTGCTTAATTAATAATAAAACTATGTATAAATAAATTATTTGATACTTCAAAAGAATTAACATATAACTTAATTATAAATAACACATCATTAGAAAAAGAGAAAAGTACAAATTTGATCCATATGGTTTGTCGGTTTTTATAGTTACAATCCTTATGGTTCCATAATTGCAAATGTCGTCCTTTTCACTGGGTTGACTTGTTTATTTGGTCTTTAGAGTTGACGTCTGGTAATTTCCATCATTTAAACCTGTGTAAAATTACTACATTTCCTTCTATTTTGTATTTTTATTCATTTTTTGTTGTATTCAAATTAAAAACCGAAAAAAAACTAATCCTTTTACCCGCCCAACCCTGTTACTTATTCTTATTATACGATCCTGTGGGTGTGTTGTCGGAAAATTAGTGTGTCATCGGCTGAAAACTATTCACTACGAAAGTGATGGGTTTTATAGATAACAAAAATCATATTTTTGGCGGAAAATATAAAACCCTAAATTCGCATACACCATAAGGATCTAGGTTTTCACTATTGAATGCAATAACCAATTGAACATCAAGAACCCTACAAGAACCCTATAATTTTCAAATTTAGTAATAGGGTTTAGGAAATATACCATTTGATTATGTTAGTAGATAATCATATCAAAATCCTTCTTGAAATTGCTTGGAAGCTAGCACGAGAAATCTCGTGCCTCTAATGGTTCACACCCAACCCTAGTATCAAGGAGGCTTAAAGAGAGATGAAAAGGGAGATTCAAAATTCCGGCCTTTGGCATGAGAAGGAGTGGACGAAATATGAAGGCCAGGGAGGTCTTTATATAGCAGAAGGAAACTTGGGACCAAAGCTTGGGTTTTTAGGATAAGGTTTAGATTAATTAATATAATAAACAAGCTGCCTTATCTACTTATCCCTTACCCAATGGACGAAAATTCAAGGTTATTCCTACCCAATATAAGTCCACCTTATTCCATGAGGTTCTAGAGCCTTCCTGTTTCAACTTTCAATAAATATCCAAATAGTCCGTACACTTTTAGTTAATCCAATTAATCCCAAAATTAATTCTAATTAATTTCTGATTAAATATTAATTAAATAATATGATTTCTGATTAATATATTATTTTCATAACATATTAATAAATTTATTTTGATTTCTAATTAATTTATTAACCATATATAAAATTAATAAATCAATATCTCTCTCTAAAAATCATCCTCTTCAATTACTAGGTTTAAGGGCAACCCAAAAGGACTTTTCTAATAATTCAATATTATACTATTTTAGTAATTGGCTTAGACACCTAATCCAACAGTCTCCCACTTGCATAAGTCTAAAACTAAATTACTGGTATAACTTCTAAATTAAACAGCAAAGAGTACTTCCTTAGCAATAGTCGAACTCTGAAATAAATAGACATTGGTCCTAAGATAAGTGATCCAATATTCCTCCATTCTACTTAATATTATACAAACATGAGACATGGATTAGAATCAATCTCAATGTACAAAATTTTGGTTCCCTATTTCCTGATTTGTGATGACGACATAAGACTTCAAATTGAACACGTCAATTAAGTCTTGGATGGGCCCAACACTATAAATCAACACCAAATCATCAAGGGGCCCAAAGATATCGCTTTTCCCGTTAGGGAAAAAGGAACAAATAAACTTTGACTTATATGCTTGTATCCTTTACTCACCAAATCATAGATGATACTACGTTTTATAACATCATGTTACTGATGTGTTTACGCAGCACCAATGCACAACCGAATTGGAAATTACAACTCATATATCTCCGTTTCAAGAATATAAGATATTATCGTCTCAGAGTTACTCGTGATATAATGCATGAAGTAATTCTCTAAGTGTGGGTTTATCCAATACTTAAATCTTCGTTTCTAAGTACTCATGAATGTTGTAGCAATACAATTGATATGTCTAACTTCCTTAGACAATCTACTATCAAATTCATGGTAGTCTTAATTCACTACTTACTTCCCAAAGTATGAGGGGCTGTGGAATTTTGAATAATTAAATTATTCGAGAAGTAAAACATGCAAAACAAAACACAAGAATAAATAATTGAAAAAGGCAATAAATATACTCATAAATAATCTCTGTTATTTAATCCCCAAAATTCAATTACATATATTTTGTTACAAGTTTCAAACTAGTCATCAAACTACCAAAACTAATGTCATCTCTCAATCCAATGCTCCTATCATAATGTCTATACTTAATCCTACTTAAAGCCTTTGTGAGAGGATCTGCAAGATTATCTTCTGACGAAACTCTTTTCACTTTGAGATGACCTTCTTCCACTCTATGTCTGATATAATGGTACTTTATGTCGATATGTCTTGATTTTCTATGATCTCTTGGTTCTTTAGTCAAATAAATCACACCTTCGTTATCTCAAAAAAGTTCCATTGGTTCCTGAATGGTTGGAACAACTCCAAGATCTCCGATGAAGTTCTTCAACCATGTTGTTTCCTTTGATGCTTCACTTGCCACTATGTACTCAAATTCACAGGTAGAATCAGCCACTATGTCTTGCTTGGAACTTTTCCAAGTAACTGCTCCTCTATTTAATGTAAATACCATGCTAGATTTAGAACGAAAGTTATCTCTATCTGCTTGAAAGTTGGCATCACTATAGTCAGTCACTCTCAATGTATCATTGCCACCGAGGACTAGAACCATGTCCTTTGTCCTTCGCAAGTACTTGAGAATGTTCTTAACTGTTATCCAATGAGCTCTGCCAGGTTTTCCCTGATAGTGAATGACAATTCTTAAATCAAAGGACAGATCAGGGTGAGTACATGCCACAGAATACATGATCGATCCTACAACCGAAGCATAAGGGACTCGACTCATATCAGCTATCTCTTAATCTTTACTTAGGCTTTGATTCTTACCCAATTTGGCATTGCTCTGAATACGTTGCTCTTCTTTCTTGGAATTCTCCATACTAAACCATTTCAGTACCTTGTCCAAGTATGTACTTCGACTAAGTCCAATTAGTCTGTTCTTTCTATCTCTCAAAATTCTTATCCCTAGAATATAGGAAGCCTCTCCTAGATCCTTCATAACGAAACACTTTCGAAGCCAAGATTTCACTTCTTTCAAGGTTGGAATGTCGTTTCCCATGAGTAGTATGTCATAAACATACAATAATAGAAAATATACTATACTCACACTAGCTTTGACATACTCACAGGACTCATCCTCATTCCTAGAAAAACCAAATTCTTTGACTTTTTCATGGAAGTAAAGATTCCAGCTACGAGATGCTTGTTTCAATCCATAGATTGATTTCTCAAGCTTGCACACTTTATTGGGAAATTTTGCATCAACAAAACCCTCTGGCTGACTCATGTAAACATCTTCAGCCAACTTGCCATTAAGGAAATCAGTTTTGACATCCATCTGCCAAATTTCATAATCATGAAAGGCAGCTATGGCGAGCATTATCCTAATAGATTTTATTCTAGCCACTAGCGAGAAGGTCTCATCATAGTCAACTCCTTCGATTTGAGTAAAGCCCTTTGCAACCAGTCGTGTATTGAAAGTGTGCCCATTTCCATCCATGACGGACTTCTTCTTGAAGATCCATTTGCAACCAATTGTCTTTCGACCAGATTGTTGATCAACCAAATTCCAAACTTGGTTGTCATACATGGACTTGATCTTGCTGTCGATTTCCTCTTTCCACTTGGCTGCCTCAGGGCCCACCATTGCTTCCTTCTAGTTAGCTGGCCCATTCAAATTTATCAGTGTTTGATCACTGATAAACATATCACCTTCTGCAGTTATATAGAAACCATAAATCTGAGGTGGCACGCTAAATCTACTGGAACGACGAAGAGGTAATGAAGTGTCAACTGGTTCAACAAGTATCTTGTCCTCTGGTTGACTGCTACTATCACCTAAGGCTCCTTCATTGGTTGGCTCTTGAATCTCTTCAAGGTCGATTGTACTCCAACTGTCCTTTTTGCATATGAGCACTCTCTCACGAAAGACTCCTCTTCATGCTACAAAGACCACATTTTCGTTAGGTCTGTAGAACAAATATCCAAAAGGCTTTTGTAGGTAGCCAATGAAAATACATTTCTCACTTCTGGCTTCCAACTTATCATGAGTCTCTCGTCTAACGAAATCTTCACAAACCCAGACTTTGATATGTGCAAACGAGGGAACTTTCCCTGTCTACGTCTCATGAGGTGTTTTGGCGACCTTTTTAGAATAGACAAAATTTAGGATATGGGCGGTTGTCTCTAAGGCATACCCCCACAAGGAAATGGGAAGAGTGGCACGACTCATCATGGAACGAACCATGTACAAAAAGGTTTGATTGCGCCTCTCAGCCACACCATTAAGTTGTGGTGTCCTAGGAGGAGTCAATTGTGAAACTATTCCACATTCCTTGAGGTAGTCATGGAACTCGATACTAAGATACTCTCCTCCTCTATCATATCGGAGCATCTTTATCTTCCTACCTAATTGATTCTCAACTTCATGCTTAAACTTTTTGAACTTTTCAAAGGTTTTTGATTTATGTTTGATCAAGTAGATCTAACGATATATGCTATAATCATCTGTAAACATTACATAAAACCGATTAACATCTCTTGTGGTGGATCTGAAAGGGCCACACACATCTGTGTGTGTGTGAGATCCAACAAACCTTCACTTATTTCACAAGATCCAGTGAAATGTGATTTTTATATCTTACCCAATAGACAAGATTCACATTCATCATTTGGCCTTAGGTCAAATTATTCCAAGACTCCATCCTTTTGGAGTTAGGCGATGTGTTTCTTGTTAATGTGCCCAAGATGACAATGCCACAAGCATGCCTTGTCTAAACCATTAGACTAATCAATTTGAAATACATTATTGCCTAAGCTATCACCACAAGTCACAGTTTCATACACACCATTACAAGGTAAAGCTTCAAATATAAAAACACCATTTTTATAAACAATAATTGAAGCATTTAAATCATTAAAAGAGTAGCGAAAACCTTTTCTAAACAATGCATGAAATGAAATAATTTATCATTTCTGATGAATAGCAAAATTTTATCAAATCTAAACTAACTTTAATACTAAGCATCAATTGATAAGTCCCAGTCTTGGTCATTGGAGAAGATCGCCTATTTCCCATGATCAGATTCATCTTCCCATGCTCCATCTCTTCACTTTCTCTTAGCCCCTGCAATTCAGAACAAATGTGAAAACCACATCCTGTATCACGGACCCAAGAACGAGTATATGGTGAGTTATTAGTTTGAATAGTGTATATACCTACAGACAATGGCTTCACCTTTCCATCCTTGATGTCTTGCAAGTATTTGGGGCAGCTCCTCTTCCAATGGCCCTTGTCATTGCCATAGTAACAAGTGGCCTCTTTGGGGTCACTAACAGCTGGAATGTCTGAGTTGGGCATCGCCTTTGGCCCATTGCTTGATGACCCTGCATGGGCCTTGTTCTTCCTGTTAGCTTTAGAACCATCCTTCCTTTTCTTCCATTTGCCTTTTTCAATGGCGAGAACGGGAGAACTACTAGAAGCGATCGAACTATTTCCTTTCAATCCCAACTCAACAATCTGTAGCAAGTTATGGAGTTGGGCCCATGTGGTTTATTTGTTGTTCAAATGATAATCTAATATAAACTGATCATAACAACTTGGCAAGGATTTTAAGACCATGTCAATGGCTAACTCCTCGTCAAAATACACATTGAGCTTAACAAGGCACTCCATGTATCTTTGCATTCTCTACACGTGGTTGCAGACAGACTCTCCTTCTTTCATCTTGCAAGCCATGAGGGACTTGACCACTTCAAATTTCTCTTGACGAGCTCTCTTGTAGTACTTTTCCACAATGTCATTGTTCATCTCAAATGGCAAGTAGTCCTCATAGAACCTCTTCAATTAAGGAGTCATTGTAGCGACCATGATGCAAGCAACTTTTGTTGCATCATCGTAGTGTTTCGCGTAGGAGGCTAGTAGTTCAGGAGTAGTAGTGGCTTTATCGACTTCAATAAGTTTTTCCTCAAGGACATATTCTTTGCCCTCAAATTAAAGAGCCATCTTGATGTTGCACATCCAATCATTGTAGTTGGAGTCATCAAAGGTTACTTTGGACATGATGTAGAGTGGGTAGACGATGATGGAGCAGAAGCATCAACAGGAGTAGACATCTATAAAGAAAAATAATAGTTTTAGTTAGATGACAATTATCCTTAATAATTTCACCCATAATAAATGATTAAGTTTAAGATCCAAAATAACAATTCACAACTAAGAAGAGGGATGTTGTAATCTTATTGCGAATTTATGAAGGTAAGTAAAAGCAATTTACCAATTTCGAACTATGAAATTCCTAGATCTTTTGAGATTTATTGAATCTATCAATGGCATGTTTATCTCAGATTATGCTCTTCTATTTGTGACTAAGATAGCAAGGATCACAAACAAGATGTGAATAACCATACAAATATGGTTGGCACTCTCGATGTCATTTGTCATCTCATATTAATGTGCCGGTTAACCACACGAGATCCATTAATCAATGATAATTTTCGAGATGCCCATTATTACTCTTTATAGTCACTATTAGCGTGTCGGTTAACTACATGCGCTCCACTAACTACTATAAGTATAACGTGTAATTTTATGGATTAACATACTTTTCACATTTTCCTAAAGTAACTAAGAGTGGGATATTATAAAAATGTTTAGTTACTTTAATAGTATTATACTTTTAATGAGGTTATGTCCTATCAAATCCGTTCGGCTACCGACCCTCCACCATACAAGAGAGCGGTGGGTAAGAATCGATACTTAATGGCGGTCATTTTATAGGCCGCTTCCTTAAAATCTCCTTATAGTATGGCTTAATGAATGAGGCGTACTAGCGATTTGACTAACTTTGTCTTATACATGTAGTATATATTAAACTTTTAATTACATATATAGTATAAGGTGTATTTCAAAATTTTAGGTTTAAATTAAATTTTCGAAATTAAAAAAATATATATAATTTAAAATAAACCAATTAGATTTAATATCTATCTTTTAATTAACAATTAATTAAATTAATTAAAATCTTAAAAGGATTAAATAATTATTTATTATTAACAATTAATTAAATAATTTAAATTTAATCCTAATCCATTCCCATCTAGGTATTTCGAAAATTCAAGGGATAAGGGTTATCCAATTTCATTTAATTATCTTATTTTAAACAATTCAAAAGCAATAATTATCAAATAAGCAAACCCTAAAGAAACCCTAGAAATTTTGAACTTTAGGGTGGAGGCTAGGGTTTCAAGAACCCTAGCCCAAACTGAAATTTTAGTCCCTTAGTGTTGAATTTTTGTAACCCTAATCTTGATCTATTCAACTATTATGCAAATCAATTGAAAACATACGCTCTGATACCAATGATGGGTTTTATGGATAACAAAACTCATATTTTGGCGGAAAATATAAAACCCTAAATTCACATTCACCCTAAAGATCAAGGTTTTCACTATTGAATGCAATAAACTACTGAACATCAAAAACCCTACAATAACCCTATGACTTTCGAGATTAGTAATAGGGTTTAGGAAACATACCTTTTGATTATGCTAGTAGATAATCAATTTAAAATCCTTCTTGAAATTGCTTAGAAGCTAGCACCATAAATCTTGAGCCTCTAATGGTTCACACCCAACTCTAGTATCAAGGATGTTTAAAGAGAGAGGAGAGGGAAGCTTTAAAATTTTGGCCTTTGGCTTATGAGAAGGAGTGGACGGAAATTTGAAGGTCAGGGAGGTCTTTATATAGCTGAAGGAAATTTGGGGTCAAAGCTAGGGTTTTTAGGATAATGCCTAGATTAATTAATATAATAATCAAGCTGTCTTATCTTCTTATCCCTTACCCTATGGACGAAAATTCTAGGCTATTCCTAGCCAATTTTCATCCACCTCATCCCATGAGGTTCTAGAGCCTTCATGCTTCAACTTTCAATAACTAACCAAACAATCTTTTCACTTTTAATTAATCCAATTAATCCCAAAACTAATTCTAATTAATTTCTGATTAATTATTAATTAAATAATATGATTTCTAATTAATTTATTATTTTCATAACATATTAATAAATTCATTTTGATTTCTAATTAATTTATTAACCATATAATAAATTAATAAATCAGTCTCTCTCTCTCTAAAAGGCATCCTATTCAATTACTAGGTTTGAGGCAACCCAAAAAGACTTTGATAATAATTCAAGATTAAACTAATTCAGTTATTGGCTTAGACACCTAAACCAACAGAAAATTCATAGTTAGAACCAATATGGTTAAGTTTGAATAGTGTTGAAGGAGTTTTAGAGTCATTGACATGAATTGAAGCAACTATTCCAGAAGAAAAGGTAACATAATAACCATAAGTTCTTTAAAATTACTAGGTTTGAGGCAACCCAAAAAGACTTTGATAATAATTCAAGATTAAACTAATTCAGTTATTAGCTTAGACACCTAAACCTACAGAAAGTTCATAGTTAGAACCAATATGGTTAAGTTTGAATATTGTTAAAGGAGTTTTACAGTCGTTGACATGAACTGAAGTAACTATTCCAGAAGAAAAGGTAAGATAGTGACCAGAAGTTCTTCAAAATTACACGGATTTCACTTTTAAATATGTTTTTGGTGAGATTTATAACTATCAATTTAACCATCAAATGAATTGTTTTATAAATTAAGAAAAAAAATGGCTAGTGAAATCTTTGTGATT
Organism: Lactuca virosa; assembly: GCF_052849685.1. NCBI lineage: Eukaryota > Viridiplantae > Streptophyta > Magnoliopsida > Asterales > Asteraceae > Lactuca > Lactuca virosa. Next base: position 256,123,844 of record NC_136433.1, on the reverse strand, counting down.
ACAGGCAGGTTAATGCTAACGAGGAAAGCCACATTAAAGTTATTATCTGTTAAATCAAGAACTTGTAGTTGGTCTAAATGAAATGGGGGATTTCGAAGAGTCATTGAAGAAACTATCAAAAAGATTGAGTGTTCTAAGTTGTTCTAAATTGTAAATTAGATAGAAAAAGCACTAATCTCTTCCTCTAACTTATTCTTGTGATTCTTCTTTACGGTTACTTTGGAGTGGTTCACCGAGTAATGGTTCTTGGTGGAGCACATGAGCAACCACGACGGCGAAAGTGGTGGTCTTTTCTGTCGTCGGTATGTTGTCGGTATAGTGTGGTATAAGTGATGTTCATCAAAAGGACATGAGAGAGAGAGAGAGCAGGGAGACAGTGCGTTATCCCGACGAGAATAATGACAATGTGGTTGATGTTGTTAGAGGAAAAGAAGAGACCAAATGAAGAACAAATGAGAGTTACTAGTGGTTGTCGCACAGGGCATCCAGAACCAACGGGGAAGAAAGTGGATGATGTGGATGTTACTCGGTTCACCAGCGCGAGGTTTGTACTTTTTCTTTTAAATGTAAATTTTTTCAAAAAAATAAAAAAAATGTAATAATAATAACTAATGAAGGAAATACTGGTAATTTTATTAAAATTTAACCAGATGAACTTTAATGGTGTTAAAACCAAAAACCAAAACAACATTGAATAGATAAAATTTATAAATTTGAAACCATAAAAATTATAACCACATAAATGGACACCTTGGTCCTTGTAATTTTCTCTTAGAAAAAATAAATCAAGTAATCAATTAGTTTAAGAAAAAGACAATTACCACCAAATATAGAAAACATAGAAAATGGGATAAGGATTTCCTAAGTTGCTTCCTACCTAGGAGTTTCACGTTCCAAATATATATATATATATATATATATATATATATATATATATATATATATATATATATATATATATATATATATATATATATAGAGAGAGAGAGAGAGAGAGAGTTAGGTTCAAATGTTTTTAGCAACTATTGTGTGCCTAAATGCACCAATGAGAATTCAAGAAATAATAAATAATTAAATAAATCATTAAAGGGTATTTTGGACCTTTTGTACTTTTAATTAAGGAAATCATTTAATTGAAATCATTCAATTAAGGAAATAAACTAATCATTCAATTAAGGAAATAAACTAAATATATTTGACCTAGTTATGTTTGTGGCCGAACACTTCATCATCGGCATCAACACCATCACCATCACCGATTCTGCTTCTTCTTCTACAATCGACGGATCCAAAAGGGAGCACATACTCTCGTCTCGCAATCGATGATGGACTCTGGGGTCGATGAGGCTGAAGAAGGGGATGCGGAGGAGCAGTGGCGCTGCTGTGGGGTCTGTGAACGCGAATGAGAAGCGAGGAGTGAACAGTGAGGAAATCCCGGCGATTGCAGGTACTTGGACGGAGGTATGCTCCGGCAGACTCCTGTTCTTCTTTCTCTGGTCCGGTAATCCAACAACTAGGGGATATAACTGGAAATTATTTACCTCAATCGAGATTGATTTTATCTCGATTTTGATTCAAGATCGAGATTGTGTTCATCATCTTATTAAATTCGATTTCTTCAATGGTTTATTTCTGTTCGATTGAAGAAATATTCTGATACAACTTGCACTTCACAGTCATAAGTTGGATTTTGTTTCGAAAAAGTCAAAATTGGTGTTGATATTTCTAAATCGATAATGTAAATGTGTGTTTGTTTCTTGAATTCATGACTGGGAATGAATGCAGATGTGTGTTGATGATTCAATCACAGCTCTTGAATTATGTATTCAATCACAGCTCTTGAAATTTGTATTCAATCACAGCTCTTGAATTATGTAATGTATTCTATTAGAATTTATTTTATATAAATGTATTCGGTTAGAATGTTTGAGAATAATTGTCAACAACAAGTATATTTGTGTAACTGGTAATGAATTTGTGATACTTTATGGTTGACTTTATAGTCTCTACTACATTCTGTCAGAATTTATAGTTTTTATTTTCTACTATATTCTGTCAAACTTTATAATATTTAATACATTCTGTCAGAATTTATAGTTTTTATTCTCTTAGAATGCATTGAATTTTTTAATTTTTGAAACTTGATTATGTTTTCTTTGTGGATTTAGGTTTTGAAGAGGCTAACATTGATGTGGAGAAGGAAGAAAACATAGAGAACGAGAGTGTATTATACCAGAATGTCTTATGCTACAATGTTTAAAGTGTTGCTAAAAAATAATATTCTCTCAGAATAGATTAGTGTTTTTGTTAGATTTTGATGTCTTTTTTTTCTTTCAGAATGTTGTTATTATTCAATGAATCACAATCATACAATGTAATTATTTGGTATATTATTAGTTCAAGAATTGATTTTGTGTATTCTTTTCAGAATGTATTTATTAGTTTATGGTTGGCATTCTGTCATTCTGAGAGAATAAAATCGAAAAATATATTTACTAGTTTATGGTTAACATTCTATCATTCTGACATAATAAAATCGGATTCTTAATTTTGAATTAATTTAAAATATTCAGATTTTTTAAAATAAAGGAATTAAATATCTCTAAAAATCCGAAAATTTCCTTTTTTAATATAGGTTAATTCACTAAAATGCCCTTATGCTGAAATTTGTGTGATTGTATGATATATGTTAATTCTATTCTACTATCATAGACCCTCAGATCATGACATTTGATTATATTCCATCCGATGGTCCAGATCTGTGCATTCTGACACACAATACTTACTAGAAACAAAATAACCTAACCATATATATATATATATATATATATATATATATATATATATATATATATATATATATATATTAAAGAAAAAAGTTTTATGAATAGTATATTTTCTATTATTGTAAGTTTTGCCATTAAATACTTTGTCACTTTTGGTCCCTCTTTAATTTTTTCAAAGTTTTATGACAAAAGTTTCAACACTTTGTCAGTTTTGGTCCCCCAGTTTCGATAATCTCTACTACTAGCCACAAAGGCTTCAAGAGTTTCCCACTTTTGGTCCCTAGCATTTACCAAATGCGACACCTCAAGTTTTTACCACATTAGTTAGTTGAGTTCCCGCTATTGGTTCCCCAACCTTCAATATACTAATATACGATCTTATTTTCTTCAAATAACACCATATATATTTAATTATCAATGATAGCAATAAAAATCAAATAAAGTATTTGTAGCACTATATAAAAACGTTGCTACTATAGGTAAAAATAAACCTTTAAACTAAGATGCCCTCATTGGAAAAAATGTTTAAAAAAAGTACCTACCGAGGCGAAGCCCGGATTTTTTTACTAGTTTCAATTATTTATTGTGCATATGAATGCATGTTTTTGAAAAAAAAAAAATTGTTTGCTTTCGGTCAATTGAAAAAACCAGACGATCAAATAAGGTTATAATTTATGATGTCTGGTTAAATTTTGGATTTTAAACTTTTGATTTTATATTTAGTTTCTGTTTGATTTAAAATTAAAACTATATCATAAGTCTAATTTTGTATATGGTTAATATATATATATATATATATATATATATATATATATATATATATATATATATATATAATAAACCGTGACATTTTTTTTACTACAAAAATCTTATATTTTTATTTTGTTTTTTAACTTGACCATTTTATATCAAAATCTTACTATTTTAGACAATTTATTTTTGGGTAGAAACTCTGAAGTTTTTTTTTCTAAAAAAAAATAAAAAATGTCAACTAATTTTCTCGAAAAACCCTCAAAAACTTTATCTTTCTTGAAAAAAAACTCACATTTAACCCCAGGAATATCTTTTGAACCATCTTTTTGTTTTGGTTCACAATTATTTTGCTTTTGTTGTTGTTTATGGTGTTTTTGTTAATAATTTATATTAAAATCTATAAAAAACTTCTAATTTTTTAAAACAAAGAGAAAGATTTTGTGTTTTGTTTTTGTTGGCAAAATGCATATCAAAATCTATTTGCAGGATGTTCAAAGGTTATAGCAGAAAAATAACAATTATCTACTCTGGCTTAACAACGTTTTTATGGAGAAACATGGAAAATTAGATTAGATTCCAAATATATATTGGTGTTTGAAACAATCTTTCTCTTTGATTCTTAAAACAATCTAACATACAAAACCAACTTAGACAAATGTTCTTCACCGCTACAATCTTCGAGTATCCTACAAATAAATTTTGATATGTATTTTCCGAACAAAAACTATAACCCTTTTCTTTGTTTTCAACAAATCAAATGTTTCTTACATATTCTAATGTTGAAAATCATTAAGAACAATTTAAATAGTAACAAAAAGATAAAGAGAATTATGAGTCAAAACAAAAAAATTGGTTCAAACAAAAACAAAAACTAGGTCTCAAATGAATATAATGATATTATCTTATACTATATTATAAAACATATTAGTCATACCTTGAATTTTAAGAGGTATAAGATACAAAGCTTTTTGTACAAATCATTTGTGCATAACTAAATCATTAATATTTGCCAAAAGTTTTAAAATATTAAATTCATGTATATAAATTAATTTATATTTCTTAAACTAGACACCGATATTAACTAATTAAATCAAATATATAAACATAAAATGTAAATATAAAATCTAAACATAAATATTTTATTTAAAAGTAGTAATTTTTTAATACATAATAACTAATAATAAAATCTAACAATTATTTCTCCGTAAAAAATTTATTCGTGAAAAAACTTAGGTGTTGTTTGTTTTTCTGAAGTCAAAATGTCTACAGTCTGCGGACCACATCTGCAAGCCTCTAGAGCAGAAGAGGTGGACCAAACATCTGCAGTCTGCAATAAGAAGACTGTTTGTTTTTTAACGTCTGCAGTCTGCTGAAATACACTGAATTTTAATTAAAATGATTTTACAAACTTAAAATGATTTTTCAACACCAAAATTTTAATAATAATAGTCATCCAACACTGAAAATAAAATTCATGCAACTAAATTAGTCATACAATAAAAAAATTTGGTTTTACAATAACAATTTCATTTAAACCAATTCAATCTATAATGTGTATCAACTGCTCAGCAATTTCATCCCGTAACTGTGTCATATATTCACGGTCTGCTGCAGTACCATGTGTTGGAATCCCGTTGTAACGCCTGGTTCCTGGTATGCATTTAACTCATTATTTATTGATTTTAGAAGGGTAACTCGACGAGTTGGTGGCCCTAACTCATCAAGTAGAGGGCAGTTGATGCGCGGGGTTCAAGCTATCTACTCGACGATTCGAGAGCCCTCGACTCAGCGACTAGATCAGCCAGAATGAAACCCTAATTTCAAGGTTTTGCACCCTATTTAAGCTCCTTAACCCCCACCCCTTGGCCTCATTTACAGCATCCTTGTCCCAAACCCTAATCCACGAAACCCTAGAGCTTTCTTTGAGAGTGTAAGCCATTTGAGTGACCTTTGTGTGCTTTTGAAGCTTGTGGAAGAAGAAGAAGATAGAGAGCTCAAGAAGGGAAGAGTATATCCAGAAGGTACACTCCATTTGCTACCTTTTCTGGTAATCAAGCTTCTATCTTGGCTATTAGTTCATTAGAGCTATTTATATCCTCTTTATGTGGGTTTTTGGTCCAAGATTTATAGCTTTTGGGAAATGATCGACCCAAGAGGGTATTCTTCCAGATCTAATACTTTGAGGGGCTATTATGACATAAAGGTGCAAACTTTATGCCATTGGAGCCCCCATGCAAGCTTTGGAGAGTCATATTGGTCTTTTTAGCCCCAAAAGGCCATGCATGTGGGAAAGGTGGGAACTTTACGTGTCCAAGTATTGTTAGGGGTTTAGATATGATGTTGTAAGCTTCAGTTAGATGTATGGAAGGCTTAAGGACCAACTTCTAGGTCCCAAGGAATTAGGGTTTGAGCTAAACCCTTTAAGAAGTGGTATTAAGGTGTAAAGTCAGAAACTTTACCCTTAAAAGGACATTTTCAGGGGTTATGTGAAGTATGAAGCTTGGATCTGAAGTGTAGGGGCTTAATCCATTAAGATAGCCAAACATACAGGGGAGCTCGGCGAGTCCAGTAAAGGACTCGACGAGTTGAAGCTGGGATGTCCCGATTGTATGCCAGGTAGGACTCGACGAGTCTGTGAAGGGTCTCGACAAGTTGATTCGGCTGACTACGAGTCTGAGTAGTACAGGAACTCGCCGAGTTAGGGGTAACTCGACGAGTTGGGTTGACTGGGACTTGACCTTGACTTTGACTTTGACCAGGACGTTGAATTTAACCATGGGTAAAATGGTCATTTACCATAAGAAGAGTTATCAGGTTTTTGATTAAGTGTTATTATGAAATTGATAGTCGGGGAGTCGTTGGAGTAGCCGTCAGAGATTCCCACACGAGATTTCACAGCTAGCATTCGAGGTGAGTTTCCTCCAGCAGGAACGGATCTAAGGCATCAAGGCCGACTCGTTTAGCTAGTAGTAGTTCCGGACTATGGTTCGATGCCGGGCGGGGCCCGATGTAGGATTATATGCTTTTCCGGATTTCGATCCGATGTCGGGGCGGTCCCGAGGAATGTTTATGTGCTTGATGTCTTTGTGATTCTTGCATGTGTTTGTATTGTATGTTTCCGGTCTTTGGTTCGATGCCAAGGCGGTCCCGATGAATGTTAGTATGACACCGGATTACAGTCTTTGTCGGGTGGGGCCCGAGGAAATGTTTAAATGTTATGATATATGCTTAGGGTTATGTGTATTATTTGATTATGCTCACATGTATTCCGAGATCTGCTCGATGTCGGGTGGGGCTCGATGTCGGGCGGGGCCCGATGCCGAGCTTGACTCGATGTAGAAGGGGTAGGGGCAAGATATGTTATGTGATATGTGTATGGTATGTGCTAGTTGGGGAGACTCATAAGCTTCGTGCTTACAGTTTTCAGTTTTGGTTTCAGGTACTTCCGTTAGCAAGGGGAAGAGCTCGGGATAACTGCAGTGCACACACCATTATGTTTATAGTCTGGGATATTTACTCTGATATTTTGACAGATGTTTTGATATGAGATATTATTACTTATGTTTTGATGTGATGGCTTTGGATAACTATGGTTTATTTAGTATTTAAAAATGAAATTATTGGACTATATTTTTGGGATGTTTCTAGTTGGTATCAGAGCCTTGGTGGGGGATTCGGGCACACTCTCGGGTGTGTCTGAACTCAAACTAAGGACATGGTATGAAGATTTTCAAAAGAAAAACATTTTTACAAAAAGAATTTTGAAAAGAGAAAAGAAATTTGAAAAGAGAAAAAAGGTGTGGTGCATGCAATCAGCCGAGCTCAAGTAAGTACTCCCAAATTACCCATGCAAGTTTATGTTTTGATATGTTTATGAGAACTGCATGTTAGACTAGGACTAAGGATCTAGGAAGGATGCCTTATGTGCCTATTATATGTGTATTAGCTTTATGAGGATTGTATGCTAGTTTAGGACTAAGGATCTAGGAAGGATGCCTTATGTGACTGTTATATGTATCTCAGCTTTATGAACTGCATGCTAGTACAAATTAGTCAGTGATGGCCTGAATAAGATATATTTGATTACGTGTACTCAATGCTCGAATAGTGGTTGCTTTTTGCTTTTAGGAGTTCTAGTTATCTTTTACTAACTAGTAAACGAATATGTGAAGTTACATATTGCAAGGACTAAATAATTTAAGAAGGTTAGGTTTAGCCTTATTTCGCAGCTCTCGTTTGAGTCTAACCGTTGTAGGGTAGAACCTCTCATCCGAAGAATTAGATTTTCTTAGTGACATGTAATGGTATTTGCGAGCTAGTTAGGGGGAGATAGCAGGGACTTCTTATGCAACTGATGGCGGAGAGTGGGTTGGTGATCACCCTAGGGCAAGCCTAGGATGAGTTTAGCGTGAGATCAACAATAGTGGTAGTAGGGACTTGGTGGATTCGAGGCAGTTCTTGAGAAAAGTACGGATAGATGTGGAAGGTAGTATGGGCCCGTACTACTGAAAGCAGAGGATCCATACTCGCATCAAGGAAGGCTGAGATGAACCCAGGAAACTTGTACAATGTCAGATCCCTCAAGTTATGATAAGTATACTGATGTTTGTTATGGTGTATTTTTCAGTATGGTGATGCTACGCACTAGGCCAGTTGGCACTTCAGGCACTGGTGAGGGATTGGGCTCGGGCTCTGGAGCCGGGCAGATGGATGAGCAGACGAGGGAGTTTATTTCGTCTGCGATCACGCGCAACATATTAGATCAGACTCTTGTGATCTTTGGTTCGGTCAAGGATGGTTTTTTGGAGCTTCTGGATGAGAAACTGAGCGCTTTCTGCACTGAGGTGGTGACCGTGATGAGGTCGCGCACACTGATTTTCCAAGAGTTCAGGGCTTGTAGAGCTCCCGACTATCATGCGGCTCGGGACCCTATTGCTAGTAGTAGATGGTTGGCTGATGCCGCCAATGCATTCCGTACGAGCAGATGTCCTGAGGGGGAAAAGGTCCGACTTGCATCCTGTGTTCTGAAGGACAGGGCACGAGATTGGTGGGAGGAGGTCGGACGTGAAGGGTTTTGAGCATTCTAATACTCCTATGGTGTACATGCAACCCTAAAAACCTTGGATCTATGTTTTTCTATAATATACATGCAAATTTGATTTTTCCACGGTTCTCATCCTAACTAGCATGTTATGGGGTACTTGTAATATAAAACTTAGTAGGATGACATACCTTTTCTTGTGGTTGATTGCTTGGAGCTTCAAGAGCCTAACACCAATAATGTGGATGCCTCAAGTGGAATCACAAATCACCACACAACTTGGAAATCTTGAGAGAATAGTAATGCACACTAGAAATCAACTCACCTTCTCTATCACACACACTAGTGCCATTTCATGTCCAAAGAACTTTTTATATAGTATGGTGGATTATGGTTACATCCATGTAAACCCTAATACCCATGACCTTTCAGTTCCATAGGATCCATGGGTTAAAAACTCCATGGACTATCCATGCAAGCTTAGCCCATCCTAAATGAACATTAACCCATTCTATATACATAAGAGTCCATATTTAATTAGTTTCTTTTGATTACTAAATTAATTCCATATTAATTCTAGATCAATACTAATTAAATAATATGATTCCATATTAATATATTATAACTTATAATATATCATAAATATACTATTCTCAAAAGATTATCCATATAAATTGTTTCGGTGAAGTGCAACCCAAATGGACCATGTCGGGTCGGGTCAAGTACATACCAAATATAGTTACGGACTTAGACACCTTATCCAACAGGCTCCCACTTGGATAAGTCTGATAACTATAGTTGCAAGTATGACTTCAGGATCCGACCAGCAATCGTAGCTCTTAAAACTCTGTTGAACTATGAAGTGCCATTTTAGATAAGTGATCATATAATCCTCTGTTCTAGATATCAGCCGGACAAATACATGGAACAACGTCGTACTTATTGTCCAGCAGTTTGTTTCCTGATTTCCGATTTGTTTGACATAGAACTAAACTGAACACATCAATTTGGTTTTGACCGGGCCCGATACATAGGTCAAAACAAAATCCTTGAGGGGCCCAGATATCGCTTTTAATCCTCCAAGGACTAAAATGAACAGATAAAATTTGACTCATATGCTTGTACGAACTACTTGTTGAATCATACACAAAGGCACGTTTTATAACATCAAGTCACTGATGCGTTCTCGTACAATCAATGCACAACCCACTCACAGTCAACAACTCATATCTCTAGGTTTGAAGACTTATATGATATTACCGTCTCACGATCACTCGAGATAAATTCCATGAAGTGATATAAGTGAGCATGGGTTTAATCCCATACTCAGAACTTATGAGCACTTATGAATGTTGTAGCAACTTTTTCTATGTCCAACACCTTATACATCTACAAGCCCAATTCATGACAGTCTTGATTCATATCTACTTCTAAAGTATGATTGACTATGGAGAGTTTGAATAAAGTAATTATTCTAGAAGTCAAAACATGCAAAGTTGAAACAATAGTAAACGATAGACACAAGATAGCAACACCTTACTTATAAATAAACAACAACTTTTATTTAATCATCAAATGTCAATTACATTTTACAAGTTTCAGAAATAGCTATCTAATCCGTAAAAAACAAATAACTTCCTTCAGCCCGATGCGTCTTGCATGTTGAAAATGCCTAACCCTAGTCAGTCCCTTCGTGAGGGGATCTGTTGGGTTCTCTTCCGACGATACCCTCTTTGCCACAAGGAGTCCTTCTATATTGTCTCTTATGAAGTGATATTTTCTGTCAATGTGTTTGGATCTGCCATGATCTCTCAGTTCATTGGCTAAGGCAACTGCACTATTGTTGTCACAGAAAATCTCCATAGGCTCCTTTATAGCTGGTACAACTCCAAGGTCTCCGATGAAGTTCCTCAGCCATATCGCCTCCTTCACCTCTTCACTCGCTGCTATGTACTCTGATTCACATGTCGAATCAGCTACTGTCTCCTGCTTGGAACTTTTCCAAGTAATCGCTCCTCCATTCATGGTAAAGACCCAACCCGACTGAGAGCGGAAATTATCCATATCAGTCTGAAAGCTAGCATCACTATACCCCACTAATCTCAAGTCATCACTCCCACCAAGGGTAAGGACCCAGTCCTTAGTCCTTCGCAAGTACTTGAGAATGTTCTTCACCGCAGTCCAGTGAGCCTTTCCAGGATTCCCCGGATATCTGCTGACCATGCTTAAAGCAAAGGCCACATCAGAGCGGGTACAAGTAATAACATACATGATCGAGCCAACAGCGGAAGCATATGGTAATCGACTCATCTCATCTATCTCAGCCTCTGTACTCGGACTCTAAGCCTTGCTCAGTTTGGCATTGCTTTGGATCGGTAAATCACTTTTCTTGGAATTCTGCATGTTGAACCTTTCCAACACCTTGTCCAAGTAGGTAACCTGACTAAGTCCAATTAGTCTTTTACTCCTATCTCTCAATATCCTTATCCCTAGGATATAGGCAGCTTCTCTAAGGTCCTTCATAGTGAAACACTTCCCAAGCCAGGACTTAATCTCCTGCAAAGTTGGGATGTCATTTCCCATGAGTAGTATGTCATCCACATACAGTACCAAAAAGATAACTATACTCCCACTAGCTCTGACATATACACAGGACTCATCTTCGCTTCTCGAAAAACCAAACTCTTTGAATTTCTCATCAAAACAAAGATTCCAGCTGCGAGATGCTTGTTTCAATCCATAAATGGATTTCTCAAGCTTACACACTTTATCAGGGTATTTTGTATTGACAAAACCCTATGGCTGACTCATGTAAACATCCTCAGCCAACTTTCCATTAAGGAAATCGGTTTTGACATCCATTTGCCATATTTCATAATCATGAAATGCAACAATGGCTAGCATAACCCTGATAGATTTAATTTTCGCTACTAGTGAGAAGGTTTCATCATAGTCAACTCCCCGAGTTTGGGTGAAGCCCTTCGCAACCAGTCGCGCCTTATAAGTGTGCATTTTCCCATCCATGTCAGTCATTTTCTTGAAGATCCATTTGCACCCGACTGTCTTACGAGCCGGTACATTGTCAACCAAGTTCCAAACTTGATTGTCATACATGGACTGAATCTCGCTGTTCATAGCCGTTTTCTATTTAGCAGACTCAGGGCCTGTCATGGCTTCCCTATAGCTGTTAGGTTCATCCAAATTTACTAGTGTACTATCACTGATAAATGTATCACCTTCCGCAGTACTATGGAAACCATAGTAATGCTAAGGTGGATTCGTAACTCTAGTGGAACGCATCAGAGGTACAGATGTTGGGTTTTGAGCATTCTAACACTCCTAAGTGTACATGCAACCCTAAATACCTTGGATCTATGTTTTCTCTATTATACATGCAAATATGATTATCCAAGGGATTATCCTAACTAGCATACCAAAACTTTGATACTAGGATAATAAAATAGATAGAATACATACCTTGTTGTTGTTGCTTGACTCCATGAAGCTTGAGAGCCTAGTGCCCCAAGTGTGACACCTCAAATGGTTCACACAACATCATGAAATCTTGGAATAACCATGAGAAGAAGACATACATGTTCAAATTGGCTATCCCTCAAAATATGGATCACTAGTGCCAATTTCTTGAACTAAAGGGGTTCTTATATAGTGTGGCTATTAGGGTTACACCATGTAACTCATGACTTTACCCATTCCTTATGCTCCATGGGTTTTAACCTCCATGGAGTATCCATGGATCACCACATGGGTTAAACCCAACATAAAGGAATCTTGGATCATAAGCCCACATATATAAGAATGAATGATTTACACAATCAATCCCCATATATTTAATTAGTCTCTTTTTGATCACTAAATTAAGTCCAAATTAATTCTTGATCAATACTAATTAAATAACATGATTTCATATTAATATATTAGAACTTATAATATATTAATATGTCACAAAATGTCTTTTCCTCATAAACGGTCTATCCAAATGTTCCGATGCCATGCAACCCAAATGGACCATGCCGAGTCGGGTCAAGTACATACCAATTATAGTTATGGACTTAGACACTAATCCAACAGTCTCCCACTTGGATAAGTCTAAAACTATTATTGTGTATGACTTCAGGAACCAACTGGCAATCGTAGCTCTCAAAAGCCGCTGTCGAACTCTGACCTTGTAGATGAACTCTGACCTTTGTCAATGACTTGTCCATTAGATAAGGGATCATATATTCCACCATTCTAGATATCATATGGACTGAGACATGGATTATAATCATTCTCTCTGTCCATTTGTTGTTTCCCGATTTCCGATTTATGACGATTGACTAATTGAACAAATCAAATCAGTCCTGGCTCGGCCGAGCACTTCCATTTGTCATCATCAAATCATCGAGGGGCCCACAGATATCGCTTTTATCCCGAAGGTAAAAGGAATGGATAAACTTCGACTCATATGGCTTGTTCTACTACTTGTTGAATCATACACAAAGGCACGTTTTATAACACCGAGTTACCGAATGCGTTTTCGTGCAATCAATGTACAACCAACTCATAGTAACAACTCATACCTCTAGGTTTGAAGAATATAAGATATTATCGTCTCATGATCACTCGTGATAAAATCCATGAAGTGATTCCAATGAGCGCGAGTTGAATCCAATACTCAGAACTTATGAGCACTCATGAGTGTTGTAGCCCCTTGTCCAACATCTTAGACCTCTACAAGCCAACCCATGACAGTCTTGATTCATATCTACTTCCAACATATGACCGACTGTGGATAGTTTGAATAACTTAGTCAATCAGGAAGAACGACCTAGTTATTCTGGAAGTCAAAACATGCAAAATGAAACACAATAATAACAGAATCTAATATGGTATCAAAACCTATGAACATAAATAAAACACCTTTTATTTATCACCATATGATTACACATTATTCATTGTATACTGTTTCAGCTATCAACTTTATTCTTGAATTTAAAACAATAGTTGTCCCATGCTCGAAGCATGTACACTATGTTTTCTAAACACTAGTCATGCCATACACCAAGTATGCATACTATGTTTGTCTATGATCTTCACTTTGTGAATTAGATCAATTGAACATAACTCCAATGATCCTCTTTCACATTCCCAAATCCTTACTACAAATGCAAGAATTCCAAATTCATGCCATTTACTGAAATCTGTTAGATTCTAAACTTATATGCATTGATCCTCCTGTAATGATTATGCACAAAGTCAGATAGACTTGACAACAAACATTACAGAGCATTCCAAAGGAGATCAGCTCCTTGGAAATATCCTTCTTGCATTAAGTTTCCTAATCTTACACATATTGAATAATTTCCAACTTTGAAACATTTCCATATTCCATTTTGACTATCACTTCTGAACAAGAGTTGCCTCCTTACAGATTATGTCAATATGGTCCTTCCAGAATTAACACTATACTTCCAACTGTCCTTGAGCAACCAATCTTTGGTAAACCTTAGATTGTGTTCGACAATTGCTTAATCCTTTTAGTCATATCCAGTTCTAGACCTTTTCCCTTCTTAATGCCCCAGGCATTTGGAAAATTTTAGAAAGGATGAATATAGCACATGAAATCGATCCTATATCCGAAGCATATGGGACACGAATCATGATGTCTCACATAAAGACTAAACCAGTCTTTTGCTATAACATTTCCATTTCTATTTGCCAAGTTCTCATAATTCAGATTATGAAAAGGGATGCCGTAATCATAATCGAATTTTAGAACGCAAATAATGGACCCATATATAGAATTTCCTTATGTTGATCCATTCCAACATGAAATTCATATATATATCCTTGACTAAATACGATTAAAAATCTCAATCTAAGCTTTTAGAATTGAAATGAAGTATAATTTTCTCTCCCTTAATTATAGCAAAACAACTTTTTCAACCCCTGTAGCCTTACGAATTGAAACTTTTGTTTTCTATAATTAACATTGCTAACTTGCAACCTTTATCATAATTATCATGCTCCCACTAACATGATGATTATTAGCATAACACTTATGCTCCCACTAGCTTTGACATGTAATCAGAAATCAGCTGGAGTTCTAGAAATCAATACTTTATTGACTTTCTTACCAAAGTTCAGATTTCTGATACTAGATTGCTTTGATAAAACTTTATCAATATCATACACCTTATCTTAGATAGCTCACAGGTGTGCCTCAACAATTTTAAGAACTATGAAAAGGGATGCCGTAATCATAGTCTCGATTGTTTAGACCTTTACCACTTCTCACAAGTCCATGTTAGTGTGCTGGTTAACCACACACGCTCCACTAACGACTTTGAGAATGCAAATATCACAATTGCTATCTAGCCAAAATCTACTTAGTGAAAGTGTTTCCTCACCATCATTTTCATGAATCGGAGAGAAACCTTATGACACTTAGATTTTATGGTGTATGAGTTCCTATCCATATGAATTTTGTCAAAACCATAATCACAAGACAAGGTTACTGACAAATCCACACTTATATGGATTAAACTTGTGCAATCTTAAATTCTTGCCATTTGGCAGCTCAAGGGCCTGCCATTGCTTCCAAGTAGTTGTGCAACCAATTGAGAACTCTCAGAACTCCTATGCAAAGCCAACTTGAATAGGCACAGACATGTCGACACGATAGGTTATAAACCTCAAGTCGTGTGCTAGTGAAGAACTTTAGGTTTTATTCTTGATTAGTTCTTGAGACTTTCAAGACCTTTAAGACTCCCACTGTCCTCTTGACATATAAGACTTTCTTGTCAGATATTCAAGAGATAGTGTGGATTCTAATCAGGACAAACACTTCACACAATTGGCCTTAGTTGGTCTTTGTTTTATCCAAAACATCACAACTTACCAATTTCAAATGTACAAGAGTAGAAAACTTTTACTCTTACATTTGACAAGTGTTTTAAACCTTCTTTAAGACATGTCACTCAAGTTACAATCTTAGAGTATAACTCTAAGAATTGTTTTTGGAACGAAGTATAAATCATCTTCTTGATTTAACCACTTCAACAATTCATAGCTCCTCTTCTTAGCTACCAGAATGCACTTAGAGGATGAATTGTGATAAGGTCTCTTAATCATTAAGATGATTATATAACATGATACTAAAGTACTCTCCCATCTTTTAAGATTTGAGAAACTTTTATCTTTCTGCCTAAGTTGATTCTTCTTATTCGCTCTCCATACATTGAAACCTTTTCCAATGTCTCAGAATTACACTTAAGCTTGTAAGTATAACCATATTTACTGAACTTTAGTAAATAATGACGAATAGTCTTAACGATTATTTGTGGTGGGCTTGATCAGTGCACAAGAATGTGTACTCGATCCTTTACTTGACTCACACATCCATGTGAACAAGTAGTTAGTCTTAATTTTTCCAATGCTTGAAAGTTCTTATTCATCATGCTATACAACTTGCATGATTCCAAGTTTCTATCCAACTGAAACTTAGGTGATGAGAATCTTTCCTTATTTGGTAAATTTAGACACTACCACAAATGAAAGAATCAAATTCATATTTCCACTCTTGCCCTTAATGGAATCTTATAAGCAACAAAAGTTTTCACAAATGCCATTGTAAGGATATTTTAAAAACAAAAAAAAAATTTCTTTTATTTTAAAACTTTGCGGAAAAACTATCCTTACAATGCAAAAGCACATGAAAACTTTGTTGTTATTTATTCCTAAGCAATATATCATAACTCTTAAGAAGTAGCTCAAGAATCCGATCTTCAAACTATGCGATAGAAATCCATCTATGCCATCAGATTCAGCATATTCTTTCTTTAAGTTTCTTCACTTTTCCTTTGATTCCTAAAACATAAACATGTGACCCAGTCACATCATGTATCAAGAATCTCAGAATAGAAACTTAGCAGAGTTAGATAGTGGACTTTACCCGAAGTAGAGTCATAACTTATTGACTTTAATATCCTTAGGTAAATTTGGCAGCTTCGCAACCAATGCCCCTTTCTTTGGCAATGGACCATTGATAATGGGACTATCTCAGACTTAGCCGTTCTCTTTACCATTTGGTCAACCGAGTTGACTATGGCCGATCCCATTCCATTGGGAAGAGAGAGCTTTACTGGATATCCAATGTCATCATTGTCAATGTCCATAAAGTTTTAGGAAGTTGATCTTAGCAAATAGATAAGATCATTAAGGGTCTTGTCATAGTCTGTTTCATAGGAGTCCCAAAGGAACTCACTATGTGACTTAGAAAATAGTTGAGTCACCAACTTTCTCAAGACTTTGACACCCAACTCTCCCGGCTTGTCAATATCTGACTACATCTCCAAGATGTGATCACACATAGACCTTTGCTTGCCAATAGGGCTTGAGTGACCTTAAACTTTTCAGGAACTTGTGGGTTAGGGAGAATAATTGGAGGAGGTGAAAGAAGTATGATTTCCATGGGACATCATCTTCATTTAGGAAAGCTTGTTTCAAGAGATTTGGGAAGATCATCTTTTGGGAGATATTCAAGAGAGTTGATTTAAAGTCCTTAATATAACACCCAATATGAAATATTAAGGCTAGGACCCAACAACCTATTTATAACTGGAAGAGGGATGTCGTAATCCAAGTTATAAAATAGTTGAAGGTAGGTAAATGACGATTTACCAATTTCCACCATGAAAAACGAAATATAATTAAGTTTTAATTGGATTTGAAACTCCTAGATCTTTTGAGATACATTGAACTTTCAATGGCATGTTTGAATCTCGATTGTGCCCTCTCAAGTTTGTGACTGGGATGCCGAGGATCACAAACAAGGTGTGAATAACCATACAAATTGACTTGGTACCCTCAACAATATTACCTAATCGATGTGCCGGTTAACCACACACGCTCCACCGATCTATAATAAAGTTAAGTTACCCTTTGCCACTCTTACTAGTCCATGTTAGTGTGCCGGTTAACCACACACGCTCCACTAACGACTTGGTAAGGTACAAAGTGTAATTTTATGGGCTAGCACCAAATTCACATTTTCCTAAGTAACTATGATTGGGAATTTATAAATGTTTAGTTACTTAGTATTTATCATTAATACTTTTAATGAAGGGAGAATTATAGTCTTTGTCCTACCCGTTCGGATAACGACCCTCCACCAGTCAAGGAAGCGGTGGGTGAGAGTGGACACCCATTAAACTGCCATTTTATAGGCAGTAACCTTATACCCCCCTTATAGACCGGCTTCGTGAATGAGGCCTACTAACGGTAAGATTGACTTTATCTTATACATATCTATATAACTAAAATTATAATAATAGTATAAGGGTTTGAATTTTAACTTTTAAAATTCTAAGGGCTAACTTGGAATTAAAGTATTCATAAGTGAAACTTTTCAAATTCCAAAACTTGAGGGCAAGTTTTGAAACTATTCAAAACTAATTAATTCCATAACTTATGTGTTTAAATTAGTTTTAATTAAAAAACTCTTCAAGTTCCATAACTTGAGGACAAGTTATGGAAGACTTTAAACTAATAAAAGAAGGTAATTTTTCTTTATTTTGTAATTTATGGAATTAACTAAGGTTACACATTTTATTACTTAATGAAGTGACTCTTGAACCTCCATAACATGAGGACGAGACTCTTCATTTTTGTAACCATTGCCAACTTTTATGAGTTTTATGAAACTTAAATGTGACTTTTCATATAACTTGAGGACAAGTTACAAAAACACATTTTAGAATCAACTCTTAGATTAAAATGGATTGAAAAACACATAATCAAATAACTTTTCTATTAATCTAAGCAACTCATAAGAACAAGATAATTCAAATCAAACTTTTTCATGCAATTAGCCTAATCACTAAACTAATACAAAACATGAATCTATTGACAATTATCTTTGAAATTGGATTAGTATGAACATTACCACATCAAAAACAAGTTTATAAGTTCAAAAACAGCTTATGGTAATGTTCCTAGTCCATTTCTAGCCAAAAAACTCGAAAATATGCTGTCTGCGGCTCCTACTCGTCGAGTGTATCAACCTACTCGCCGAGTAGGATGATTTTTTTCATGGACTCGGCGAGTTCATCAGTGGACTCGGCGAGTACAGTGCCCAGAATGCCCGAAATTCGACTTTTTCAGCATTTTTCAGCAATTTGCATCAAGTATAATTGAAAACAAGCCTAGGCTTTGATACCACTGTTGGGTTTTGAGCATTCTAACACTCCTAAGTGTACATGCAACCCTAAATACCTTGGATCTATGTTTTCTCTATTATACATGCAAATATGATTATCCAAGGTATTATCCTAACTAGCATACCAAAACTTTGATACTAGGATAATAAAATAGATAGAATACATACCTTGTTGTTGTTGCTTGACTCCATGAAGCTTGAGAGCCTAGTGCCCCAAGTGTGACACCTCAAATGGTTCACACAACATCATGAACTCTTGGAATAACCATGAGAAGAAGACATACATGTTCAAATTGGCTAGCCCTCAAAATATGTATCACTAGTGCCAATTTCTTGAACTAAAGGGGTTCTTATATAGTGTGGCTATTAGGGTTACACCATGTAACTCATGACTTTACCCATTCCTTATGCTCCATGGGTTTTAACCTCCATGGAGTATCCATGGATCACCACATGGGTTAAACCCAACATAAAGGAATCTTGGATCATAAGCCCACATATATAAGAATGAATGATTTACACAATCAATCCCCATATATTTAATTAGTCTCTTTTTGATCACTAAATTAAGTCCAAATTAATTCTTGATCAATACTAATTAAATAACATGATTTCATATTAATATATTAGAACTTATAATATATTAATATGTCACAAAATGTCTTTTCCTCATAAACGGTCTATCCAAATGTTCCGATGCCATGCAACCCAAATGGACCATGCCAAGTCGGGTCAAGTACATACCAATTATAGTTATGGACTTAGACACTAATCCAACAACAGACTCGTCAGTTGGATCAATAGGAGTTTCCTCCTCAGGTTTATTTCTTGGGTTTGAGGTTCCTTCACCACTTGATTCTTGAAGCTCTTCAAGGTACATTTGCATCCAACTGTTTCCTTGGCTTATGAATCCTCTCTCGCGAAAAACACCTCTCCTTTATACAAAGACCACATTTTCACTAGGTCTGTAGATGACGTAACCAAAGGATTTATGTGGGTAGCCGATGAAAATACACCGCTCACTACGAGGTTCGAGCTTGTCGTGAGTCTCAGGCCTCACGAAAGCCTCGCAACCCCAAACCTTGATGTGGTTTAAATTGGGAACTTTCCCAGTCCACATCTCGTGAGGTGTTTTGGCAACCTTCTTGGTAGGGACTAGATTAAGGATATGGGCGGTAGTCTCTAAGGCATACCCCCAAAATGAGATTGGTAACGAAGCTCGACTCATCATGGAACGAACCATGTCCAACAAGGTCCGATTACACCTCTCAGCTACACCATTCAGCTGTGGTGTCCTTGGAGGTGTCAATTGTTAAACAATTCCACATTCCTTAAGATAGTCAAGGAAGTCTGTACTAAGATACTCTCCACCTCGATCAGATCAAAGCATCTTAATGTTCCTGCCCAGCTTATTCTCCATTCCTGTTTAAACTCTTTGAACTTTTCAAAGGTTTCCGACTTATGCTTGATTAAGTAGACATAACCATATCTACTGTAATCATCACTAATAGTCACATAGAAGCGGTTAGCATCCCTTGTGGCGGTTCTGAAGGGTCCACACACATCTGTATGTATGAGGTCCAACAAACCTTCACCCCTAGCACAAGTACCAATGAAGGGTGACTTAGTCATTTTTCCAAGTAAACAAGATTCGCAACTATTATCTGACCTTAAGTCAAATGACTCCAAGACTCCAGCCTTTTAGATTTGGCCTATGCGCTTCTTGTTGACATGTCCAAGACGACAATGCCACAAGGATGCCTTATCCAAACTAGTGGAAGAATCGATATGCCACACATTATTTCCTAAGTTTTCTACAACCGACACAGTTTCATATACACCATCACAAGGTAATGCTTTAAAATAAAGAACATTATTATAAAAAGCATTAATACCACCACATTCATTATCAAATGAAAAAGTAAATCCTTGTTTGTACAAACCGTGAAAAGAAATAATATTTCTCGCCATTTCAGACGAGTAAGAACACTTATTCAAATCTAACATTAACCCACTACTTAGCAACAAAGAATAAACTCCAATCTTGGTGACAGGTGAAGCTTTCTTATTCCCCATGATCAAGTTTATCTTTCCGTGCTCCACATCCTCACTTCTTCTTAGGCCCTGCAAATCAGAACATATATGAATACCATAACCTATATCAAGGACCCAAGAATTAGTATGCGGTGAGTTATTAGACAATATAGTGTAAATACATGCATGGGTAGGTTTAACCTTCCCATCCTTAACATCTTGCAGGTACTTGGAGCAGTTTGGTTTCCAGTGCCCCTTATCATGACAATAGAAGCATTCAGCTTCTTTTTGGTTGGATGAGGGAGTGATAGAACCACCTTTGGTTCCACTCGAAGAGGAGCCATCAAGAGACTTTCCTTTGGTATCCTTTGAAGGGGTCTTCCTCTTTTTCCCTTTACCTTGCCTGATTGCCAGAACAGGGGGGGTTCTTTCTCACAGAATTAGGGAAATCATTAGATTCTTCTTCCTTCTTTCGGTAACATATACCGAGATAGGATAGGAAATCCCCCTTCGATAGACAGCGGTGTTAGGAGTAGGAGTGGTAACAACCGATCTACCATTGAGACCACTTTCAGTGGTCTTCAAAAGTCCTTGAAGCTTGCTGAGTGTGCCCTCCTCCTTGTTCATATGATAGTTTATCCGAAACTGATCATAACATGGAGGTAAGGAGTGCACTATGATGTCAATAGCCAACTCCTCGGGGAAGCTCACATTCAACTTCAACAAACGGTCCACAAACCTTTGCATTTTCTGCATGTGGCTCGTGATGGGTTCACCATCCTTCATTTGGGTTGTTATCATGGAGGATATGATTTCATACCTCTCTTGACGAGCACTTTGATGGTATCTTTCCATCAGGTCCATGTGCATCTCAAAAGGGTAAAAGTCCTCATAGGGCTTCTGGAGTTCAGCTGTCATTGTGGCCAACATGATACATGCCACCTTGGTGGCATCTCTCTCATGAGCCCTAAAGTCAGCGATCTCCTGTGGAGTAGCAGAAGACTCATCAATTTCTTTCAGCTCCTTGTCAAGGATATATTCCTTGTCCTTGTAACGTGTGACCATCCTGATGTTCCTGATCCAATCATTAAAGTTTGAACCATCAAATATGACTCTCCCAGAATGGTTCATGAGAGAGAAGGAGCTGGTAGGGTTTGAGCCAGCAGCATTGTTGGAAGACATCTGAAGAGAAGAAAGACAAGTTTTGATTAGATAAAGAATCCTTAATAAGACACCCAAATGTAATATTAAGACTAGGACCCAACACAATACTTTATAACTTGGAAGAGGGATGCCGTAATCCAAGCTATAAAATATTTGAAGGTAGGCGAATGACGATTCACCAATTTCCACCATGAAAAACGAAATGGGTATTAGGTTTTAATTGGATTGAAACTCCTAGATCTTTTGAGATTCATTGAACTTTTCAATGGCATGTTTAAATCTCGATTGTGCCCTCTCAAGTTTGTGACTGGGATGCCGAGGATCACAAACAAGGTGTGAATAGCCATGCAAATTAACTTGGTACCCTTAATTTTTATCACCTAATCGATGTGCCGGTTAACCACACATGCTCCACCGATCTATGATAAACATTAAGTTACCCTTTGCCACACTTACTAGTCGATGTTAGTGTGTCGGTTAACCACACACGCTCCACTAACGAATTGTTAAGGTACAAAGTGTAATTTCATGGCTTAGCACCAAATTCACATTTTCCTAAAGTAACTAAGATTGGGAATTTATAAAATATTTAGTTACTATATCATCATCATTATACTTTTAATGAGAATTATAGTCCTTGTCCTACCCGTTCGGCTAACGACCCTCCACCCGTAAAGGAAGCGGTGGGTGAGAGTGGACACCCATTAAGCTTCCATTTTATAGACAACAACCTTATACCCCCCTTATAGACCGGCTTTGTGAATGAGGCCTACTAACGGTAAAACTGACTTGATCTTATATATATATATATATATATATATATATATATATATATATATATATATATATATATATATATATATATTATTAACTTATAATACTATAAAGTATAAGGGTTTAATTTTAAACTTTTTAAAACTATAGCGATTAGAATTAAAGTGTGTGTGAGACTTTACAAATTCCAAGACTTGAGGGCAAGTTTTGAAACTATTCAAGACTTTTCATTTCTATAACTTATGGGTCTTAATGGTTTTAAAGAAAAGACTTTTGGAATTCCATAACCTGAGGACAAGTTATGGAGTCCATTAATTGGCATTTAGATCAAGAATTACACTAACAAACAATTTGCAAATAATTCCTATGATCTACGAAAACTCATAAGCATGAACATTCATATCAACAAATTTCAAGAATAATATAAAGATATATAAAACTTGAAACTTTGATAATTATCATTGAAATTGGATTAGCATAATCATTACCACATCAGAACAGATTTTACAAGTCCAAAACAGTTTAGGGTAATGATTCTAGTCCAATTCCAGCAACAAATCTCGAAATTCTGCACTCTGGGCCACCTACTCGCCGGGTGCAAGAACCTACCCGACGAGTAGGATGAGTTTTCACTTGGACTCGTCGAGTCACCCCATGGACTCGGCGAGTCCACTGAACAGTGAGCACAATTTCGACTTTTTTCAGCAATTTGCATCAAGTATAATGAAAACAAGCCTACGCTCTGATACCATTGAAGGGTTTTGAGCATTCTAACACTCCTATGGTGTACATGCAACCCTAGAAACGTTGGATCTATGTTTTCTCTAATATACATGCAAATTTGATTTTTCCAAGGTTCTCATCCTAACTAGCATGTTATGGGGTACTTGTAATATAAAACTTAGTAGGATGACATACCTTTTCTTGTGGTTGATTGCTTGGAGCTTTAAGAGCCTAGCACCAATAATGTGGATGCCTCAAGTGGAATCACAAATCACCACACAACTTGGAAAACTTGAGAGAATAGTAATGCACACTAGAAATCAGTCCACCTTCTCTATCACACACACTAGTGCCATTTCATGTGCCAAAGAACTCTTTATATAGTATGGTGGATTAGGGTTACATCCATGTAAACCCTAATACCCATGAGCTTTCATTTCCATAGGATCCATGGGTTAAAAACTCCATGGAATATCCATGCAAGCTTAGCCCATCCTAAATGAACATTGAACCATTCTATATACATAAGAGTCCATATTTAATTAGTTTCTTTTGATCACTAAATTAATTTCAAATTAATTCTAGAACGATACTAATTAAATAATATGATTCCATATTAATATATTATAACTTATAATATATCATAAATATACTATTCTCAAAAGAATATCCATACAAATTTTTTCGGTGAAGTGCAACCCAAACGGACCATGTCGGGTCGGGTCAAGTACATACCAAATATAGTTACGGACTTAGACACCTTATCCAACAAGACGATCCATTGGGCTAGAGAGAGGGAGTTGGATTCCTAGGGCTCGAGAGAGGGAGTTGGATTTGGAGATGGAGAGATGATTGTTAGGGCTTGAGAGAGGGAGTTGGATTTGGAGATGGAGAGAAAGAGGAAGCCAGATGGGGTTCAGATAGGTAGTGCGGGCAAGAAGCCCAAGTTATCAGATCATAGATCGATAAGCCAGCAGGGCCGCAGCCGGTGTGGCAAGTGTGGCAAGTTGCACGAAGGGGCGTGCAGGGCGTGGAGTTCGGGCTGCTTCGAGTGCGGTCGAACTGGGAACATGAGCAGGGATTGTACAACTACGATTACCACCACAACCGTTTCAGATCTGATTTGCTTCCAGTGCAATCATAGGGGCCACAAGAAGGCCCAGTGTCTGATTCTAGCAGCAACAGGACAGGTGGCGGAACCCGCTCCTGCCATGTTGAGGATTACAGATGGCCGTCAAGGCCGGGCAGAGGCACCTACGGCGAGGAGCAGGGCTTTCCAGCTTACTGCAGAGGAGGCACGTGCGACTCCCGATGTTGTGACGGGTATGTATTCTATCCTTATCTCTTTATTTTTTTATGATTATTGCTTATGTTTATGTGTTTGTTATTGGATCGTTCTTAGTGAACAGTATATCAGCCTTGATACTGTTTGATTCGGGTGCAACCCGATCTTTTGTGTCGCTCACGCTCAGCAAGCGATTCGTAGGAGCTCCGGGGGAGCTGGATTGCCTACTTGATGTGGAGATAATAGACGACAGGACCGTTAGGGTTGCGAGGGTTCACAGAGGTTGTACACTACAGTTATTCGACGAGCAGTTTTCAGTGGATCTGGTTCCTATTCCTCTGCGAGAGAATAAGGTTATAGTAGGTATGGATTGGTTGAGCCCCAATAGGGCAGTGATTGACTGCGAGCAACAGCTAGTGAGGGTTTGGACTCCTAGTGGGGGGGCGGGTTAGTGAGTCAGGGCGAGAGGCCACAATGCGGACAAGTTTTATGTTCAGCAGCGAGGGCAAGGCGTTACCTTCAACATGGTTGCGCGGGTTATGCTGATTATGTGATGGATACAAGTGATAAGGGTAAGGTGACAGTGGATGATGGACCGGTCATGCGAGAGTACTCAGATGTATTCCCGGAGGATTTTCCTAGGATACCTCTGGAGAGACAGGTTGAGTTCAGGATCGACTTAGTCCCTGGTGCGTCTCCGATAGCCAAGGCACCGTATCGGTTTGCTCCTCCCGAGATGCAGGAGCTGTCTACGCAGCTGCAAGAGCTGCTAGACAAGGGATTTATCAGGCCGAGTAGTTCACCGTGGGGAGCACCGATCCTTTTTGTGAAGAAGAAGGATGGGTCGCATCGAATGTGCGTATACTACCGGGAGTTGAATAAGGTAACAGTGAAGAACTGTTATCCCCTCCCGAGGATCGATGATTTGTTTGACCAGCAACAGGGTGCATCTTGGTTCTCCAAGATTGATCTGCGATCAGGTTATCACCAGATGCGAGTTAGAGAGGAGGATGTGCAGAAGACGGCTTTTAGGACTCGCTATGGTCATTATGAGTTTGTGATGATGTCGTTCGGGCTCACCAATTCTCCAACCACGTTCATGGATCTCATGAACCGAGTGTGCAGACCGATGTTGGATCGGTCTGTGATAGTTTTCATCGATGATATCTTGGTCTATTCCAAGACTCAGGAGCAGCACGAGGAGCACCTGAGGGAGGTGCTGGAGACACTGAAGAGGGAGAGACTTTTTGCAAAGTTCCCTAAGTGTGAGTTCTGGTTGCGCGAGGTGCAGTTTCTTGGGAATCTCATCAACCAAAAGGGTATTCAGGTCGATTCGGACAAGATAGATGCCGTGATGGAGTGGGAGGTTCCGAGGTCTCCAACTGAGATTCGGAGTTTTCTTGGTCTAGCGGGTTATTACCGAAGATTAATCTAGGATTTCTCCAAGATCGCCGTTCCTTTGACCCGACTGACCAAGAAGTCGGTGACATTCCGATGGGGGCCTGAGCAGCAGGCAGCCTTCGAGACTCTTAGACAGAGGTTATGCGAGGCACCGATTTTGACTCTGCTTGAGGGAGTTGATGACTTCGTAGTTTAAAGTGACGCGTCGATTATGGGTATGGGCGCAGTTTTGATGCAGAGGGGTTATGAGATAGCTTACGCATCGAGGCAGCTGAAGCCTCACGAGGCTAACTATCTGACACATGATTTAGAGTTGGGGGCTATGGTATTCGCCCTCAAGATTTGGCGGCATTACATCTATGGAGTATGTTGTACCATTCACACGGACCACGAGAGTTTGAGGTACCTCATGGATCAGCCGAATCTGAACATGAGTCAGGGTCGGTGGTTAGATGTGGTGAAGGATTATGATTGTGAGATCCTTTACCACCCGAGCAAGGCCAATGTGGTGGCCGACGCCCTGAGCCGCAAGCCGGTGGCGGCTCCGATTAGAGATATATGTCTGAGGATGACCGTGATTACTCCATTGCTGGAGCAGATTAGAGAGGCACGGATTGAGGGTCTGAAGGAAGAGCGTTAGAAGTGCGAGCGGATTGTAGGTCGGTGGCCTCGTTTGATTATGATAGCCAAGGGATGTTGACCCTGAATCGGAGGGTCTGGGTTCCATACTGGGGTGGAGTGCAGAAGGTTCTGATAGATGAGGCCCATAAGTCGAGGCTCTCCATCCATCCTGGGGCGACGAAGATGTACCGCGACCTTCACCATGATTACTGGTGGCCCTGCATGACGCGGGACGTTGCTTGGTACGTGGAGTGGTGCTTGACCTGCAGGAAGGTCAAGGCTGAGCACCAGAGACCACACGTCAAGATGCAGTCGCTAGACATTCCCGTGTGGAAATGGGAGGATATCACCATGGATTTCATTACCAAGCTTCCCAGGACCGCACGTGGAGTAGATTCGATATGGGTCATCGTGGATCGGTTGACCAAGAGCGCTCATTTTATCCCGATCCAGGAGAGCATATCGGCCGAGAAGTTGGCCGAGATATACGTACGTGAGATAGTGGCACGACATGGAGTGCCTGTCTCGGTGGTGTCAGAGCAAGATGTACGTTTCACTTCCAGATTTTGGAAGTGGTTTCACGAGGAGATGGGTACTCGTCTCCACTTCAGCACCGCTTTCCACCCTCAGATAGACGGACAGAGCGAGAGGACGATACAGACTCTCGAGGACATACTGCGCGCATGTGTTTTGGATTTCGGTGGCAGTTGGGATACGCATCCTCCGTTAGCGGAATTTTTGTATAACAACAGTTACCACGCCAACATAGACCGACCTCCCTTCGACATGCTCTACGGGAGGAAGTGTAGGACCCCAATCTGTTGGGGTAAGGTCGGTCAGAGAGTCATGGAGAGTACTGAGGTAGTACTCAAGATTACAGAGCAGATCCAGCAGGTCCGGAGCAGGTTCCAGACTGCTCAGAGTCGGCAGAAGAGCTACGCCGACAAGCGGCGTTCAAATTTAGAGTTTCAAGTGGGTGATATGGTCCTCTTGAAGGTGTCACCTTGGAAAGGTGTCATCGAGTTCCGGAAACGGGGCAAGTTGGGCCCTCGGTACATTGATCCTTTTAGGGTTATAGCCCAGGTGGGCGGGGTGGCTTATCGGTTGGATCTACCGGCAGAGCTCAGTCAGATCCACAACACTATCCATGTTTCCCAGTTGTGGAAGTGCTTAGTGGATGATTCAGCGATTGTGCCCTTGCAGGATATTCAGGTAGACGACAGTCTGAACTACATCGAGAGACCGGTGGCGATTCTGGATCGCAAGACGAAAACCTTGAGGAACAAGGTTGTTCAGTTAGTGAAGGTGCAGTGGTAGCACCACAAGGGTTCAGAGTGGACATGGGAGCCCAAGGAGGAGATGTGGGAGCAATATCCAGAGTTATTTTCAGACGCATCAGACTTCGAGGACGAAGTCTAAGTCAAGTGGGGGAGAATTGTAACGCCTAGTTCCTGGTATGCATTTAACTCATTATTTATTGATTTTAGAAGGGTAACACAACGAGTTGGTGGCCCTAACTCGTCAAGTATAGTGCAGTTGATGTGCGGGGTCCAAGCTATCTACTCGACGAGTTGAGAGCCCTCGACTCGACGAGTAGATCGGCCAGAATGAAACCCTAATTCAGGGTTTTCACCCTATTTAAGCTCCTTAAACCCCACCCCTTGGCCTCATTTACAGCCTCCTTGTCCTGACCCCTAATCCACGAAACCCTAGAGCTTTCTTTGTGAGTGTGAGCCATTTGAGTGACCTTTGTGTGCTTTTGAAGCTTGTGGAAGAAAAAGAAGATAGAGGGTTCAAGAAGGGAAGAGTAGATCCAGAAGCTACACTCCATTTGCTAACTTTTCTGGTAATCAAGCTTCTATCATGGCTATTAGTTCATTAGATCTATTTATTTCCTCTTTATGTGGGTTTTTGGTCCAAGATTTATAGCTTTTGGGAAATGATCGACCCAAGATAGTATTCTTCCAGATCTAGTACTTTGAGGGGTTGTTATGACATAAATGTGCAAACTTTATGCCATTGGATCCCCTGTGTAAGCTTTGGAGAGTCATATTGGCCTTTTTAGCCCCATGCATGTGGGAAAGGTGGGAACTTTATGTGTCCAAGTAGTGTTAGAGGTTTAGATCTGAGGATGTAAGCTTGAGTTAGGTGTATGGAAGGCTTAAGGACCAAGTTCTAGGTCCCAAGGAATTAGGGTTTGAGCTAAACCCTTTAAGAAGTGGTATTAAGGGGTAAAGTCAGAAACTTTACCCTTAAAAGGACATTTTCAGGGGTTATGTGAAGTATGAAGCTTGGATCTGAAGTGTAGGGGATTAATCCATTAAGATAGCCAAACAGACAGGGGAACTCGGCGAGTCCAGTAAGGGACTCGACGAGTTGAAGACGGGATGTTCCGATTGTATGCGAGGTAGGACTCGACGAGTCTGCGAAGGGACTTGACGAGTTGACTCGGCTGACCACGAGTCTGAGTAGTACAGGAACTCGCCGAGTTAGGGAGTAACTCGACGAGTTGGGTTGACTGGGAGTTCACCTTGACTTTGACTTTGACCCAGATGTTGACTTTGACTAGGGGTAAAATGGTCATTTTACCCTAAGAAGAGTTATCATGTTTTTGATTAAGTGTTATTGTGAAATTGATAGTCGGGGAGTCGTTGGAGCAGCCCAGATGAGATTTCACAGCTAGCATTTGAGGTGATTTTCCTCCAGTAGGAATGGGTCTAAGGCACCAAGGTCGGCCCGTTTAGCTAGTAGTAGTTCCGGACTATGGTCTGATGCTGGCCGGGGCCCGATGTAGGATTATATGCTTTTCCGGATTTCGATACGATGACGGGGCGGTCCCGTCGAATGTTTGTATGCTTGATGTCTTTGTGATTCTTGCATGTGTTTGTATTGTATGTTTTCGGACTTCGGTTCGATGTCGGGGCGGTCCCGATGAATGTTAGTATGATACTGGATTACAGTATGATGCCGGGTGGGGCCCGAGGAAATGTTTAAATGTTATGATATATGCTTAGGCTTATGTGTATTAGTTGATTATGCTCAGATGTATTCCGAGATCTGCTCGATGCCGGGCGGGGCCCGATGCCGAATAGGGTCGATGTCGTGCGGGGCCCGATGCCGGGAAAGCCGATGCTGAGCTTGACTCGATGTAGCAGGGGCGGGGCCCAAGATATGTTATGTGATATGTGTATGGTATGTGGTAGTTGGGGAGACTCACTAAGCTTCGTGCTTACAGTTTTCAGTTTTGGTTTCAGGTACTTCCGGTAGCAAGGGGAAGAGCTCGGGATAACTGCAGTGCACACACCATTATGTTTATAGCCTGGGATATTTACTCTGATATTTTGACAGATGTTTTGACATGAGATATTATTACATATGTTTTGATGTGATGGCTTTGGATAACTATGGTTTATTTATTAATTAAAAATGAAAATTTTGGACTATATTTTTGGGATATTTCACCCGTCTTCATCATCACAAACAGCCACATTGTTATTTTGAAACGAGACATAGGGTTCATCGTATCGTGCGAAATACTCATCACTCAGTCATTCTCTCCTTATAAAATTATGAAGCGTGAAACATGCCATGGCTGCTTCTTTGTGTATCAAACGGGAATGGTGTCATCCTCTTCAATATAGGGAAGCGTGCTTTCAAAACACCAAAAGCACGCTCAATGACATTCCGAAGTTTTGCATGTCCATGTCTAAATTTTTATTTATTGGTCACTGCACGTCTTTGACGAAAATCTCCAAGCCAATACCTCAGATCACGATAAGGGGCCATAAATCCTAGAGTGTGTGCATACGCGGCATCACCAAGATAATATTTGTCTGTAAAAAATCCAAAACACTAATCAATTTTCAAACTAAGATAAAAATATTTAAAAAAAACTTACCTGGTGGTGGAAATGGGAATGATGCTTGTGGATCGGCTATTGCTTCTGATAATATTCTAGAGTCATGTGCTACCCCTTCCCACCCGGCCACAACAAATGTAAAAATCATATTGAAGTCACAAATTGCCAATACGTTTTTGTAGCAATCTCCCTATCCCTACTTCTATATAAGTCTTGTTTCTTAGCAGGGACAACAACATGTATCAAAGTGCCATCAAGTGCACCAACTTCCCCTTTGAAAACCCGTCGTAACCTCCTATAATGTCCTGGAATGTTTGGATTCAGATTAAAAGAAGTTGGTACTATAACGTCTTGTGTGAAAAACATCATTTTTTTCCAACACTTCATAAAAAATTTAAGAATTGTTTGCTTCGAGTGTTAAAATCTCCACTTGATAATCACGTAACGTTGATTATGGCCGATCATCATCAAAAACATAATCATCTTTTCCTAACTGAACCACCTCTAACTTCTCTAAACATTGAGGAATTGTATTCCCTTTAGTCAAACTTTGTAGAGCTTTTTTCATTTCAAATGCTAAATCGTCAGCAGTAATAGAAGTTCCATCAGGTGAAGAAGCAGACGGTGAGGCACTAGGAGCTATAGGAGTTGAGGGTTTAGCCCTTTTGTTGGGGTTACCGGATGGTGAAGCAGTATATGGTGAAGAAGCAGAAGGTGAAGAAGTAGAAGGTGGTGGCTCATGATGGGAAGTTTCATCACCGTCATCATCTATTGCAAGAAAAGGGGTGCCGGTAATTTCAAGTGGTGGAACACGACAAGAGGATGCTCCAGATACTGATGATGATTGGGTTGAGTAACTCCTAAAATTACCAGTGACACTATTTCCATCAAAAAGACGTGCACAAAGAACTGGAAAAGGCAGTGGATATGTTCTCAATGAAGCAACATTCGGATGGCGCTAAACCCAAATGTCACAAAAAATAGTATAAGAATATTTGGCAACTTCAAACGTAAATGTTATGTGTGTGTGTGTGTGTATATATATATATATATATATATATATATATATATACATATATATATTAATGTATATGTACCTTCTTAAAATCATCCCACTCCTCGGCTGTTAAGTTAAAAGTGTTTGTTTGACAATTGTATATATTACCAGTTTTGTTTTTTAAATATATACCCACCCTGTGTATTTGGCTTTCAGATTGTCATATCCGTTTTTCATCTGTTTTTTACTCAACTCAACGCCAAATTTTTCCTTAAGAACTCTTCCAAGCCTTATCTATGAATCTTTCTGCAAACTCAATCTTTTTCTACCAACACTCTCTACTTCTTCAATACAAGTATCCAATAAGCATTTTAAATTCTCATTGGTCCATTTTTGTTTTTCTCTCATTTCTAATAACCAATATATCATAGACAAATAAGATTTCATAAGGCATTGTAGTATTCTCAAATTGACAAATGTGATTTCATAAAGTATTGCATATCATACACATTCCAACAAAAAAAACAACAGTCAACAACTAACATCATTATTTCATATTTCCAAAACCAAATAACGATTTTCAACACTTTCAACAACAATTTTAAGAACATTCAACAAAAATTTTAAGCACATTCAACAACAATTTGAGACAATAAAGAGTATTTTCAGCAAAATCACAACATTCACATCATTATTTCAGAATTCTAAAACAAAATAACGATTTTTAGCACATTCAACTATAATTTTCAGCACATTCAACAACAATTTCCGCAAAAAAAAAAAAAAAAAAAAAACTTGATTTCAGCACATTCTAACAATAATTTTCAGCAAAAAAAAAGTATTTTCACCAAGAATCATAACCATTTCAGAAAAGAAAAAAAAAACAATCAAACAACAATTTCAGCAAATAACGATTTTTAGCAACATTTAACAAAAAATTAACATAGCATGTCACAAGAGGGAGGCGAGGTTTGGAACTCTACTTTGAAGCAAGAAAATCTATTTTCTTCAATATTTTCGGATTCCAATATCAAAAAACAAGAATTTCAGTGTATTAGAGAGTTTTCCAGCAAAGATTAATCCTCAATTTCATGTTGGAAGTGAAAAATAAAACGATTAGAAAAGGTAAAAACCTGTTCGTCTGGTCGTCTGGACGCCGACGATCGTAGGTGCTGATCGGGGGTGATGGTCGATGAGAGGTGTTGGAGCGAAGATGGAGCGAGGTATCTGTCAACGGTGGGAAGTTTGGACGAATGGAGATGGAAAATAAAAGAAATACATTTTTTTAGGTTAAAGGCACTTTGCAGACTTTAAAAGAGGCTGACCCATGTCTGTGCGGTGAAGACCTCGCGCAGACCTTTTTATGTATGCGCACTTCAGAAAAACAAACGCACTGCAAACCTTTATGTCTACATGTGGTCTGTAACGCGCAGACAGAAGAGATCACACAAATTTGCAGAGAAAAAACAAACACCCTCTTAGTTATAGGCGTTGTTTTGCGCGGACACACATCTAGTTATGGATTAAATCACTTCTAATATTGAAAATATTTATAACGGGGAAAACATGAAAGCAGAAATTGTATTCCAAAAAATTGTCAATTATGTGGATATTTTTGAAAAAAATAAATTACACGTTTTTCCGAAATATGTCTAAAACTGGAAGATTATCGGTAAATTGCTAAAAGCCCTAAACCGAAGAAATTTTAATATATATATATATATATATATATATATATATATATATATATATATATATATATATATATATATATATATATATATATAAATTCAAGGTCTTTTTTAGAAAAAAAAATGAGGATTAGTATTAAAAAATTGCTTGATATATAATAGATATATAATAGGATCATTTATAATATTAACCATTTTGTTTACTTAGCATTGTGGCATATTTATATTTAAAAAAAAATACTTAAATGAATTGAATTCATAGTTATAGAATTAAATTAATATCAAATTGGTTAATACCGGTCTTGATTATTCGGATCAGTTCAAATCAAAACACAAAGCCACTAACACTAGTTTGTATGAATAATTATCAATTCCTAAACTATTAGAGATAAGATATAACGTTGAATTTTCAATCTTGTATTTTTGGCTAGTTAGTTATTGTTTTCTTTTGTATGGATATCTTACATACTAGGTGTAAGACTCATGTATTACATGAGTTTATTTAAAAAAATTATATATAAAATTATAAACATTTGAGAAGTTAAATTTATAAGAAAAAGAGAAAAATGTTGAATTATTAAAATTAAAATATTTTTTCTCTTTTAAATTTAAACAAATAATTTAGATAAATAAACAAAGAAAACTAATGGGTTTTAATTTAGAAAATTTGAAATTAGAAGAAAAGTCAATTAATGAAATTGAAAAGTCTTTATTATTATATTTATTGCAATTAATACATTTAATAAAAATGAAACAACCACAAAATGCCATGTAGAAAAAATAATTAATTGAAAATTACCATAAAATTACATGCGGCAAAATCAATTAGAATATGACAAGTGGCAAAAAGTTATTTATTTATTAGGGAGGATTATAAATAGCAAATGACAAAGATGAATGATTCAAGGAAAAATATTATTTCTTATATGGTATCACCCACATATTTGATCTATAGCCTTACTCACCAACCTTCTTCTCGTTCTCATGGTTGTCGAAGGTTGGTGTGTGTATATATATATATATATATATATATATATATATATATATATATATATATATATATATATATATATATATATATATATATATATATATAAAAGCTTAGGTTATTCTATTCCAACTAATTATTGTGCGGATATCGTATGCTATGAGAATTACTAAAAGAATAAGTTGTTTAGCAATGCGAATACGTTCAACCTTACAAAAATATCGTCATTTTCATGCATTCTTGCTAATTATTATTTATTTTTGTTTTCACACATCATTTTTCAAATCATTTTCATTCTGACAGAATTACGACCCAATAAACATTCTGACAACATTCTGACAGAAATGAGAATAATAATAATAATAAGTGTATAATAACCTTATAGACGATTTAATTAGTGAGAATGTGTGTTAATGACAATAGTTATGTAAGATTGAACGTATTTATATTATCAAACAATATATTTTCTTTATCATTCTCATAGCATACGATATCCGCACAATAATTAGTTAGAATACTTGAACCTAGCTCTATCTCTCTCTCTCTCTCTCTCTCTATATATATATATATATATATATATATATATATATATATATATATATATATATATATATATATATATATATATGTGTGTGTGTGTGTGTGTGTGTGTGTGTGTGTGTGTGTTATTTCAATACATTTGAGGTATAATTTGGTTAAAATACAAGGATATTTGGTACTTATTAGTATAAATTCTATTTTGTAGCCCAAGAAGGACAATCTCAAAGAAAATGACCAAAACTGGAAAAAGCTTGAAACTTGGAGGTTAGAACATGCATAAAGAAGAAAAGAGTGGAGAAGAGCTGCAAAAAAGATTACACTGCGTGCTAAACTCTGGTCCACGCCGTAGCAACATAGAAGGTTCTCGACCGATCTGCTGATGACTTGCGGCATACATGATTTAAATGGATTCCACGGTGCGGAAGCGATAATTTCGCAAGTATAAATATCGGTTTTTTGGTCAGATTTTGGGATGCATGCATAGAGAGATTTTGAGATTTTTGAAGAGAAGCAATCAATAACCTCCGAAAAACCCTTGGAGATCATATTTTGATTAAAGAGAGTATTTGAGAGATTGGATAAAGATCTACAATTAATCATTCGGTTTGCATAGTTTTTATCATGTTTAATCTAGCTTACTCTTTGATTAAGTGTTTTTCTGTTGTAATCATGGGCTAATAACCCTTTCCTTTCGTTTAGACTAGATGAACTCTAGTACTATGTGTTAATTTTTGTGTTTATGGATTATTGATGTTGGATTTAACTTATGTTTGATAGAACATCATCTTATCATGTTAAAAGTTCTTGTATTTTTATTACTTCGTCCTCTAGTTTTGTGTAGTTAAGTGGCCATTGGTTGCATGAACTTGTCTACCTTGTTGTTTATGATCATTAGATTGCTAGAGCTAGAAGTTGATCATACCCTACTGTAAGTGGTAGATTTGGTTGCTTAAAAGTGTTAAAAAGCATTATTTGATCATAATAATTGATTGATTGTATATCTTGATCATGGATAGATAATTCTTAGATTTATTCATTTATAGCCCAAATAGATCTTAAAATCAATTTAGTGTTCTTAATTTGCATGACCATTGTGGTTAAAGTTCATAAATTGATATATGTTAGTTAGTCCGATCATGATAATTAGTGACTTTTTGTTTGGTATCGAATAGATATTAATCCATTGTTTGAAATTAACCATAGAAAAAGGGGGATTCGAAGCTAAACGGAAATATCTTTTAATTCTTGATCAAATCTTGTTTTCTAGTTGTTAGCTTTAGTTTGAAGAATTTTTAGTAGATTGTTTAATTAAGTTTTTCTGAACTTGAAAAATCAGATAACCCCCCCCCCTTAAGTTTGTTTCTTTTAGTTTAATTAGTAGCATTCTTTTCTTAATTAGAATTTTGTTATTGGTGTTCGACTCTTATTTACTCTACTTTACTACTACACGACTAGGTACACCGCCTATTGTGTTTTAGCTAAGTGAATAATCACGACATAATTTTTTAAGCTTTTTAAGTGGTTATATAAAATACATCAGTTTTTTGGGTCGTTGTCGGGGAACAATTTATTTTAGTTGAACTGTAATGGCTATTAGTTAATCGATCCTTTTTGTGGGGTTAAATCCGCAAAAAGCTATTTTTTATAGTTCTTATTTTCTGAAATTCCAGTTTACACGACGTGGCCATTATACTGCCACGACTTGGAAACCGAGGTTTCAGATTTTTGTTTATTACGTTCTTATTCGTTTTATGCATGTTTCATTGTTTTGTTTCAGTAGTACATGACCAGGGAATCATCCTTTAAAATTATGCTACCCTTCGACGATCCAGAATCCGAGTTCCACAAGAAAAAGGACAAAAAGAAAGGAGAATCAAGTAGTAGTTTCAAATTCGACGAGGTATCAACTTTCGAAAATAAAACTCTAGACAAGAAAGGAACACGTTACAAGCCAGAAACCGAGAGCAACTCAGACAATGACGAGAACAAGTGAACCCAACAACATGATCGGGAACATAATGACCATGATGATGGAGGAGTACAATCCGCGTATGCGTGATGACAATGGTCCGCGTCTCGTGCCACTCGAAATTCTAGTCGCGGTGAATTTTAAGCTTTAGGGGCATATCCTTAGCATGCTCAAAGACATACCATTCTTTGGAAAGAACCATGAGGACGCATACAAGCACATTGACGAGGTGTTGGAGATAGCCAACTATTTCAATTTTACTAATGTTACCTAGGACGCGATCATGTTAAGAATGCTTCCCGTCACACTAAAGGATGCGGCAAAGAATTGGCTGAAATCACATCCACCAGGAGCCATCACGACATGGACGAACTTGAATAAAGGAATTCACTCAACAATTTAGTCCACCCTCGAAGGTCTCTAAATTAAAAAAGAACATCACAAATTTCCAACAAAATGATGGGGAGTCGTTATACGAACCATGTGAGCATTCAAGGGAATGTTACGAAATTGCCCTCAACATGACTTGAACGTGCAACAAAAAATCACAACCTTTTATGATGGTATAAATGTGAGCACAAGGCAACTTCTGGATTCCTAAGGGCCCATGACAAAGAAAGATTCAGCTACCAACAAGGCTCTTATTGAAGAACGTTCCAAGCATGTAAGAGAATACCAGAATCCATGGGAGGATGTTACAAGAGGAAAGGTAAGTGTAGATGGTGGTCAAGACAACCTTGCTTCAGTTCTTGCAAAGCTTGACACCATGCATAGAAGAATCATGAACATGGGTCAATCAGTTCATGTGATTCAAGTGGGATGCGACAATTGTAGTGGGCCACATCTTACAAAAGATTTTGTGACAACCCAGACAATACGTCACCAACCACCGTAAATATTTAACTATAGGACGTAAAATTGTAATAAGGACAACATTGTAAACACTCAATATATTCTAATATATTCAATATTTTCGTCCTTAATTACATCAAACTTTTGGCCCAATAATAAGTGCGCAAAAAGTCGCGTCACATTGATAGCAGGTTAAAATTTTTAGACTCCTTAAGCCACCGCGATTCCAGAAATATACATTTCGTAAGAATTCAACATAGTATGGGTGGGATATGACATTTATGGTAAATGAATCTCTACCATAATTAAAAAGTTACAACGATGAACACCACAACAAGATTCGTTGACTTTTCGAAAAAAATCACAACTAGACAATCGTAGTACTACTTAAAGTAGGAATTATGAGGCAAGGAACGCCTAAAACGGACGTCATATGAGAGAGTTATGATTTTTGTAAAATTATAACGGTAATAAAAACATGCCGAAAAAAGAAACTCAAAACTAGAGAAAATGACCAAAAGGAAAGTTGTAGAGAATGACGATACCTACACGGACATATAAGAGTCGTTGAGAACGGAGTTCGTATGCGAGATTTACAGAAATTCAAAGTTGAATTTTCACCGTCACGCACGCTCGCGCAGTGCGTCGTGCGCACTTGACACCCGATAGGTCTGGATACGTGATGATGTGGCACGCTGAGGAGACAACACATGTCGTCATCGTACTGTTCACGTGCATTTGCATGGCGCACAGTCTAAAAATTGCTATAAATAGAAAGTGTTGGTATCTCATTTTCCTCACCCCTCTCTTCGATTCTCTCTCTATCTCGTTTCGCGTGCCATTGCACCGATGGACTCTCGAAGTGCCAACTTGTGGTTTCTACCCTAAACCAATGTTTTCATACTCACAGGTGAGTTTCACGGCCCCATTTTCCAAATCTTTCGGGGGGGGGGGGGAGTACATTTCAAAAATGCAACTTTACATAGTTATTAGTAATTGTAGTTAGATAATTATGCTAGTACATTAGGATGATATTATGCCCGGTAGATACTCTGCCCAAACTCTTTAGCTAATATTATGCCTATTTGTTATACTAAACCACTATGATAGATAAGATCATACTTAGTTGTTACGCTGGCCAGTTGCCAGGAAACGTTGAAGCACGTTATTATAGTCATCCTTTGGATAAGCTTAGTACCTAGTGTTACTCGGCCCAAATTCTTGGCTACACACACACACACACACACACACATATATATATATATATATATATATATATATATATATATATATATATCAGATAAATAATATATATAATTAGTAAACCCGTATAAATATAACATGACTAACAACATGATCGACCAGGGAAGGCGCCCACGACAAGAGTTACACGAGACATGATTCATCAACATGCTGATAGATTTTCAACTAGCTCCAGACCTATAAGCGTTAATTCTTAAATGAGCGAGAGAGATATGTATTGATATATACAGGATTGACACTCCCACCGGTGATTGCTATCCATAACCGGATGGCAAATCGAAGCATGCATAACTTTCTGAACACACAGCGACATACGATGAAGCGTCATGAATTTTCGGGATCAACAGTCATAGCTCGATTATAGAAACTCAGTATAACTTTGTCAAACTAAAACTAGCTATCGTAAACTACTACTAGGAACTAATTTAATTAAGTAGTGATAGTATATACAAACTCGAGGAAGCAATTTTACATCAACCGACATCTAACTATCTTAGACTACGACTAGGAACCTACCTATGGAAGTAGTGATAGTACTCATAAACTCAAGGAAGTGAGCTTAGGATAAACAAAATAACTAAAATACCCACACACGTTTTATAACAATAAAACCTGTGGACTCAGCAACACTATTTTGACCTCTCAAACCACATGTATTCTCAGGAGAATGAACCCACAGAATGAGGAGATAACCCCGATGATGCAGCCCAGAACTTATGTGCATTGCCTTTATACTTTGCTTTCGTAACCTACATGTATCTCGAAGAATTATGTAATATATTTTATTTAATGAATAAATAGCTAAGTTGTTTAGTATATATTGTATATTATTCAACACATATCTTGGCCTGAATCCCAACATCCTAACGTCGCACAGCCTGGAGCTTCCGCCGCCAGCCATGGGTGTGACTAATTGGTATATGAGGTACACATTATACCGAACTAGTAATTCCTTAGGAAATAGAACTATAATCTACGACTACACTCTGATTAGGTTTAACCCTTTAATCCTAATAATAAGTATTAGTATTAATTACCTTACTTCTTAACTACTTACGGGAGAGGTCACTAGTTTGAATTATCGATTGGGTTGCTAGATTTCGGAACGACTATATGCTAAAATGGTCCTACCCTCCGCTACTTCTCATCTGGCCGATCCTTTCTTGATAGTCTTGGAGTACAAAACCCTAAAATACACCTGAGCCAACAAAGATTAAGAGCGATATAGATACGCACATATAAGTATACCTACTACCCAACAATACGAATCCACGAAGTCGCAACTCGGGATTTTAGGGCAAAAAACATATTTAGAGTTGGTATATTACAACGATCGTACCACGACTAGACCTAGAATGTGCAACTGAGTTTTATTATGGTTTGAATGATGCATGACCAAAATCGGATTCGGTGGTTAGCAATCTAAATGTTTGAGGACTTCTGGATTGGATGCATAGGAAACGATTCCATACTCAGAGGCTTCTCTTAGAGGCTTCTACGTCTGGGGATTGCTAACTCAACGACATCTACACTCGAGGATTTTTCTGCCCTAGGAACCTCTAACTTACGACATAGTCGGGGGACAAAGGAGTTACGGGTACTATCTATTAAATACTTATAATTTTGTATTATATAGTATTTAATTGATCTTTACATCTCTCATAAACATCTTCCTGTTTCATGTCTTATGCAGGTTTTTCGAGAGCATGGAAGGCGATGGATCATGGAGGGCAGCTTCCTCATTAGAGGAGGAGTGTACGGTACTTGATGACTCAGTCGATACCCCGAAGGACGGTGATGATACGGAGCCTGATTATACTCCAGCTAAGCACCCTTCAGAGCCTGCCCTTTCACCAGACTACATACCGGCTGGGCTAGAGCTTCTCAGCTCTGAGTACGATCCCAACGAGGACGAGGAGGACACCACCACCTCATCAGAGACCTCACCACCCTCCCCACTCCTACACATCAGTTTTACAAGATACCTACAGGTACTCGGGTGAAGCAAACCCCAAGGAAGGTTGGTGCTACACCCTCATAGAAGAGGGCGGTGTCCCCACCATCATCACCACCACCAACAAAGAAATCTCGTAGAGATGCCATTTGGATGCCCCATATGTTGGATTAGGTGTCTAAGCCCATAACTATTATTGGTATGTACTCGACCCGAGAGTAGCATGGTCCATTTCGGTTGCATGGCATCGGAACAATTTGGAT
The DNA here is from genome assembly GCF_052849685.1 of Lactuca virosa. Classification (NCBI taxonomy): domain Eukaryota; kingdom Viridiplantae; phylum Streptophyta; class Magnoliopsida; order Asterales; family Asteraceae; genus Lactuca; species Lactuca virosa. Next base: position 256,082,667 of record NC_136433.1, on the reverse strand, counting down.
AGACTTTTGTGAGAAGAGGATATTTATGATTTATTAATATATTATAAGTTATAATATATTAATATGAAATCATATTATTTAATTAGTATTCATCAAGAATTTGTTTGGAATTAATTTTGTGATCAAAAGAGACTAATTAAATAAATGGGGATTGATTTGGTGAATCATTCATTCTTATAAAGTGGGCTTATGATCCATAGTTCTTCATGTTGGGCTAACCCCATGTGGTGACCCATGGATACTCAATGGAGGTTAAAACCCATGGATCATGAGGAATGTGGAAAGTCATAAGTTACATGGTCTAACCCTAATGTGCACACTATATAAGAAGCATCATAGCTCATGGAATGACAACCTTTTTAAGGGACAAGAAGTGAGGGCTAGCCGATTTGTGACGCAAGTGTACTTCTCTCAAGTTATTCCATTTGTTGGTGGTTAGATATGCACAAACCCAAGATCCGATTCGGTCAATAATTTGGTCCGGTCAAATCTGATCCGGCCAAATCTGATCCAGATCCGGTCAAATTCCGATCCGAATCTGGTCAACAATCCAAATCCGATTTGCAACCGGTTTGATCCGGATTTTTTTAGGTTTTACCAGATTTTTCGACGGTTTAAGAACCGGTTTTCGTAGAATCCGGTTTGTAATCCGGGCGTAAATCCGATTTTGAGTCCTAAATGTCAAACTGGTTTGAATCCGGTCACCGGTTTAATCCGGTCATCGGTTTCATTTCGAGGATCCGGTTTTTGTGTGTACCTCTATTGGTGGTGTTGTGTGATTCCATTTGAGGTGCAACACTTGGGGCACTAAGTTCTTAAAGGTCCAAGGTTTCCAAGCTACAAGAAAAGGTATGTCATATAACTTGTTTTATTACCCAAGTATCAATGTTTTGTATGCTAGTTAGGGTATTTCCTTGGAAAGTTCAAGTTTGCATGTATAATAGAGAAAACATAGATCCAAGGTATTTAGGGTTGCATGTACACCTTAGGAGTGTTAGAATGCTTAAAACCCAACAGTGGTATCAGAGACTAGGCTTGTTTTCAATTATACTTGATGCTCTTGCTTGGAATGCCTTAAAAATCGATTTTCTGCTGTTCTAAACAGTGGACTCGCCGAGTCCACTGGGGGACTCGCCGAGTCCAAGTACAAATTCATCTAACTCGCCGAGTTGGTTCATACACTCGACGAGTTGGTGCCCCAGAATGCAGTTTTTCGAGTTTTTTGGCTGGAATTGGACTAGGATCATTACCCTAAACTATTTTTGATCTTATAAACCAGTTTTTGAAGTGGTAATGATCATGCTTATCCAATTTAAAAGATAATTATCAAATATTCATGTTTTGTATTAGTTTATATGGTTAAGCTAATTACATGAAATTTGTTTGATATGAATTGTCTTGTTCTTATGAGTTTAATTTAGATCATAGACAAATTGTTTGATTTTCTTGTTAGAATTTTGATCTAAATGATTTTGACGAATTCCATAACTTGTCCTCAAGTTATGGAAAATGAAAAGTTTTTCTTTTAAAGAGTTCATTAAACTCATAGGTTATGGTCTTGAAGAGTCTTTTTCCATGAATGTTTTTATGAACTCCATAACTTGTCCTCAAGTTATGGATTTTCAATAGTCTTTTCATTAAAACCTATATTAAACTCATAAGTTATGGATTCCAAAAGGTTTTGAAAGTTACAAAACTTGCACTCATGTTTTGGAATTTGAAAATGTAAAAATCTAACTTTTGAAACATTTAATTCCAAACCCTAGAATTTTAAAAGTTTAAAATTCAATCCTTATACTATTATAATATTATAGTTTTAATATTTATATATATATATATATATATATATATATATATATATATATATATATATATATATATATATATATATATATGTATAAGAACAAAGTCAGTCTTACCGTTAGTAGGCCTCATTCACGAAGCCGGTCTATAACGGGGTTATAAGGTTACTGCCTATATATGACAGTTTAATGGGTGTCCACTCTCACCCACCGCTTCCTTGACTGGTGGAGGGTCGTTAGCCGAACGGGTAGGATAGGACTCTAATTCTACCTTCATTAAAAGTATAATGATAAATATAAAGTAACTAAACACTTATAAATTCCCAATCTTAGTTACTTAGGAAAATGTGAATATAGTGCTAACCCATGAAATTGCACTTTGCACCTTTTAAGCCGTTAGTGGAGCGTGTGTGGTTAACCGGCACACTAATATGGACTGACAGTGCGTGGCAAAGGATAGCTTGATGTTAATCATAGATCAATGGAGCGTGTGTGGTTAACCGGCACATTGATTAGGTGGTTGTAACATTGGGTGTACCAAGCTAATTTGCATGGTTGTTCACACCTAGTTTGTGATCCTCGGCATCCCAGTCACAAACTTGAAGGGCACAATCGAGATTTAAACATGCCATTGATTTGTTCAATGAATCTCAAAGGATCTAGAAGTGTCATTTCACTTTAAACCTAAAACTCTTTTTCGTTTTTCGTGGTGGAAATTGGTAAATCGTCATTTACCTACCTTCAAATATTTTGCGGTTTGGATTACGGCATCCCTCTTCCAAGTTGTAAAATATTGTTTTGGGTCCTAGCCTTAATATTTCATTTGGGTGTTATATTAAGGACTTAAATCAACTAACTTGAATTTCTCCCATTGTAGATGTCTAGTTCAGACAACTATGGACTTCCCAAATGCTTTGGAACAAGCTTTCCTCTTGAAGATGATGTCCCGCAGTTGGATCGTGGAAGTCATATTTCACTTCCTCCACCTCCTCCAATAATTCTCCCTAACCCACAAGTTCAAAGACTTGAAAAATTCAAGGTCACTCAAGCCCTACTTGCAATGAAACATCAAGATGGAAGGCCTATGTGTACTCACGTCTTGGAGATGAAGTCAAATATTAACAGACTGAGAGTATTGGGTGTCGTTGTCTCGAGGAAGTTGGCGGTTGACTGGGTTCTTCAATCACTTCCTGAGTCATATAGTGAGTTCATTAAGGTCTACTATGTGACAGACCACGACATGACCCTTGTTGATCTTACCTATTTGCTTGTTGCTGATGAATCTGCAATGATGTGGCGCACTGGAAAAGCAAATTTGATTGGAAGATCTACTCCCCAAACTTCCATGGACATTGACAATGGAAACATTGGAAGTCCAGAAAATATTTCTCTTTCTAAGGGAAAGAGAAAGGCTAAGTATGAGATTGTCCCGTGTACCATTCCCAAAGAGTCTATATGTTTCTATTGCCAAGAGAAGGGGCATTGGTTGCGAAGCTGCCCTGACTACCTGAAAGATTTGAGAAAAGGTAGAATCGAAAAATTTTGACTCTGCTTCAGGTAAGTCTACTGTCTAAATCTATTAAGTTCCTACTTGTTGATTCTTAATACATGATGTGACAAGGTTGCATTTTGATGTTTTATAGGATCATGCAAAGGTAAGGAAGCTTAAAGGAAGATTATGTTGAATCTGATTGCGAAGATGGATTTTAATCGCTTGGTTCGAAGATCGGATTTTTGAGTTGGTGCTTAGGAGTTATGATAGATTACTAGGAAATATGTAATAACATAGTTTTCATTTGTAATAATTGCATTGTAAGGAAAAGTTTTTTCAGCATTTTATAAATAAATAAATTTTTGTTTTTATTTTTTTATATCTCCTTCCAATGGCATTTATGAAAAATTGATGTTTGTATGTTTCCATGTTAGCAATATGAATTAGATTCTTTCGTTTGTGGTAGTGTCGAGAATTTGCTAAATAAGGAATGATTCTCATCACCCAAGCTTCAGTTGGATAGAAACTTCGAATCATGCAAGTTGTATTGTATGATGAATGAGAATTTTTTCTTTGGAAAATTAAGACTAATTCCTTGTTCACATGTATATGTGAATCGAGTGAAGGACTAGGGGATCGGGTACACTGGGTGTACGCTGGTCAAGGTCCACCACAAAGATCGATAAGACTATTCGTCATGAGTTACTAAAGTTTAGTAAACATGGTTATGCTTACATGTTTAAGTATAATTCTGAAACATTGGAAAAGGTTCAATGTATGGCAAAACCAATGAGAAGAATCAAATTAGGCAGAAAGATAAAGTTTCTCCAATCTGAAAAGATGGAAGAGTACTTTAGTATCGTGTTTTATGATCATCTTAAAGTTTATGGAAAAACCATATCACAATTGATCCTCTAAAGACATCTTAGTGCATTTGTATGGCTAAGAAGAGGAATCGTGAATTATTGAAATAGTTTAAATAAAGAAGATGAGTCATACTTTGTTCCCAAAACAAGTTTTAGAGTAATACTCCAAGATTGTAACCTTGAGTGACATGATCTTAAGAAAGGTTTAAAACACTTATCTAATGTAGAGTAAAAGTTTTCTACTCTTGAACATTTGAAATTGGTAAGTTGTGATGTTTTGGATAAAACAAAGACCAACTAAGGCCAGTTGTGTGAAGTGTTTGTATTGATAAGAATCCGCACTAACTCTTGAATATTTGATTTGTCAAGGAATGATTCCTTGACAAAGTGAATCATATATGTCAAGAGGTCAGTGGGAGTCTTAAAGATCTTGACAAGTTTCAAGAACTAATCAAGAATAAACCTATTGTTAAACACTAGCACACGACTTGAGGTTTGTGACCTATCGTGTTCAAATATTCTTGTTTCTGTGAGCATTCCAGTTAAAGTTGACTATGCATGTGAGTTTTGAGAGTTCTCAATTGGTTGCATAACAACCTGGAAGCAATGGTAGCCCTTGTGCTGCCAGGTGGCAATAAATTAAGATTGAACAAGTTCAGTCCATATGAGTTTGGATTTGTCACTAACCATGTATTGTGATTATGGTCATGACAAATTCACATGGATAGGAACACATACACCATAAAATCTAAGTGTCATAAGGTTTCTCTCCGATTCATGAAAATGATTGTGAGGAACACTTTCACTATGTAGATTTTAAGGAGTTAGAAATTGTGATACTTGCATTCTCAAATTCAATTATGATTACGTCATCCCTCTTCATAATTCGAATTGTGAGAAATGGCAAAGGTCTAAACATTTCAAACTTATGGCTGTAAGTTCTAAAATTGTTAAGACACACATGTAAGCTATCTAAGGAAAGGTGTATGATTTTGAGAAGCCTAGATAAAGTTTTATCGAAGCATCTCGTATCAGAAATCTGAACTTTGGAAATGAATATCAATAAGTATTGATTTCTAGAAGTCCAACTGATTTATGAATACACGTCAAAGCTAGTGGGAGCATAAGTGTTATGATAATAATAATTTTTATGCTAGTGGGAGCATACTTATTATGGTGAGTGTTGCAAGTTAGCAATGTTAATTATAGAAAACAAAGATTTCAATTCGCAAAGTTGCAGGGTTTGAAAAGTTTTTTTGCTATAATTAAGGGAGAGGAATTTATACTTCATTTCAATTCTAAAATCTTAGATTGAGATTTTAATCAAATTTAGTCAAATATATATGAATGTTATGTTGGATTGGTTCAACATAAGGAAGTTCTAAATTTGGAAATGTTAATTGCGTTCTCAAATTTGATTACGATTACGACATCCCTCTTCATAATCAAAATTATGAGAACATGGCAAATAGAAATAATATAGCAAAATACTGATTAAGTATCATGTCTTTATGTTAGACATTATGAATCGTATCCCATATGTTTCGGGTATAGGATCGATTGCATAATATTCTCGTGTTCTAATTTTCCAAATGCCTAGGGCATTAAGAGGGAAAACAGAATAGAACTGGACATGACTAAAGTGGTTAAACAACTGTTAAGGACAATCTAAGGTTCGCCAAATATTGGTCGCTTAAGGACAGTTGGAAGTATAGTAATGGAAGGATCATATTGACATTATTATGAATAGACAGGGGTCTATTAATAATGAGTTGTCGTATGGCAAATATGGAATGTTTCCATATTGGGAGAAAGTTAGAAACTTTTATGCAAGAAGGATGTTCAAAGGAATGTACTTTGAATCTGAGACTTCATTTCCATGGAATTGTCTTGTAACAATCTCCAAAGGAATATTTTGTAATATCATTGGTCAAGTCTCTGTGACTTTTGGCACGTAGACATTACAAAAGAATCATTACATGATAGTTTAGAATCTAACACTTTCTAGCAGTGACAAGAATTTGGAATTCTTACACTTACAATAAGTATTTGAAATTTTGAAATGATCATCATTGAAATGTTTTTCAATTGATCTATTTCACAAAGTAAGGACCATAGACAAACATAGTATCCATGCTTGGTGAAAGGCATAACTATTGTTTAGACAAACATAGTATGTATGATTGGAGCATGGCATAACTATTGTTTAATTCAAGTATTAAGTTGATTATTCGAAACATCATACAATGAATAATGAGTAATCAATATGACTCAAAAGGTTTTTCGGCCATATAGGATTAGTATTATTATTGTGTTTCACTTTGCATGTTTTGACTTCCCGAAACATCATACAATGAATAATGAGTAATCAAGACTGTCATGAATGGGTCTGTAGTTTGTCTAGGACAAGGTGGTTGTAGTGTTCATGAGTACTCCTGGAATAAGATTCGAGTATTGGATTCAACCCACGCTCATCTGAATCACTTCATGGATTTTATCATAAGTACTCCTGGAATAAGATTTGAGTCTCTATAAATAGAGCTCATTCTCTTGTATTCATAACGGATCTATCATTCTGAATACACATCTCTGAAGTTATCTTTTCTATCACTCTATCTAATTACTCATCTCTTCTTACTCACAAATCTTACTAGAATATAACTGATTACAATCTCTCTTCGGAGCAAGTCTGTTGTGACTTAATCACTAAGTTTGATATCACTTACTAACTTGGCTTGAATGCATTCCTTGTTATGAATCAACTTATGTGTATACTTGATATAAAAATTGTTGTCATTTCCATTTCTTTACTTTTCCGCAACTAACTCTCTAACCATCTAACTCTAAATAGTATTGTTGAGCTTTTAGATCCTTCGAGATTAACTATTCCGCAATATACTTGTTCTAACGTTTGTTCAAGTGTGTCTCAAAGTTTTTCTGCCAACAATTGGTATCAGAGCCATAGTGGTTGCTTTTTGAAAACGGAACTCTGATTTTCAAAGGGCCTTCTATACCACTGAAGCTCATTTCTTAAAAAAAAACTGCAAAAAAAACTAATGGCACAATCGTTATCTATGAATGTTTCCAACAGTGTTGGTGGTTCTAATCGAGCCCCAATACTGGTAGCAAATGAATATCATCACTGGTCCCAAAGAGTGGAAAGATACTTAAGTAGACTTGGTAGAGATGTATGGCGATCCGTAGAAGAAGGACCACATGTCCCAGTCCTTACACCAGTCCAAACTGACGGCGCTACAACCAGACTAGGAGGAGGTCAACCAGTCATGAACCGTCCCACCAAGGATGATCTCGATAAAATGGAAAATGATGTTGTTGCTTTTTATGAAATCTCCTGTGGAGTTGCTCCTGACAACTTCGATATTATCATAAATTGCAAATCAGCAAAAGAGATCTGGGAAGTTCTCAAGAATTTGTACGAAGGCTCAGAACAGCACAAGACAAGAGGCTTACTATCGCACTCAATGAGTTCAACAACTTCAAAGCTCATATTGGCGAAAGCTTGGAAGACTCCTTCAAAAGATTCAACCTGATAGTCACCAAGTTATCCAATGCGGGCACCATCCGCAGTAACCATGAAACAAATCTTCAGTTTCTTAATTGGTTTGGGAAGACATTGGACTACAGCTAAGATGATAGTCCAAGGCGATAGAAAGATTCATTCTTTGTCACTCTACAAGCTCTATGGAGAACTGCAAGCACAAAAATCCACCGTACTCAAAGACTGTGCTGACTTCGGAGGACCACTTGCTCTCATAGCAGAAGCTCCACATAATCAATCTTACTCTCCCTCGTATGACACTCCACCGCAGTCATACGAAGCTGATTCAGAGTATGATGATGAAGAAGAATTTCAGAAGGCGATTGCTCTGGTTAACCAACAGTTCAACCGTCTACCACCTCCTTCCTTCCGCAAGAATCAATAGTACAACAAACCTCCATTCAACCGCAACTTCAACCCACAGAATAACCATCCTCGATATCCCAAAAGTTCTCATCCACCACCGCAATCTCAAAATAGTCAACCAAAGGAGGCACCGCAGTCTACTCAAACCACTGACTCCGGTACTACCTCTGAAGACAAGACTGATGTTGTGATTTGTCACAAATGCAACAAAGAGAATCACTTTGCAAGAGATTGTAAGGCCAATGTAGTAAAAGACAGAGCATTCTACCTTAGAATTGCTCAAAAGTTGGAAGATAAGGAAAAGGCAAGGGCATACGTAGCCCATGTCAAAAGAGACCATCAGGTTTGGTCATCCGGAGACGAAGATGAAGCCATCAACATTGTCAAAGGAAAAGGGAACATCTGCATGTTGGCAACTGCGGATGATGATGAGTCTACAAAGCAGGACAAGAACTACTGCTACATGGCAAAGGATGGAACTCTAAGCATCGTCGAACAGGTAAAACTCATGATCCAAACTCTAAACTATAGCATGCATGACTGTCAACCCTACATAGATGATCTTAATGACACTTGTGCTGCCGTCCTTACAGACTATAACAAAGCCTTAGATGAGAAGAACATTGCGTCCCAAGAGATGTTCCATGTGAGAGGACGACTGGATAACAAAAGACTCAAAATGGCTATGTTAGAAAAGACTTAGAGTTAGAAAAAGATGCAAGAATGTTGAGTGAAACACAATTAGAGATAGCTTTGAACCAGAGAAATTTAACTCAGAGTGAAATTGTACGCTTAAATCTCTTAATCGAAAAATTGTTCAATGAAAGTGAAGCTATTGAAAATTTGGTAAACAATGGAACCGTGGACAATGCATAAAATTGGGGTTAGTCAAATGGATATCCTACCGCAAAGGATTCCTCACCCCGGTTCAACAAAGACAGACTGTATGTCCCTCCAGACCGAGAATTTCATTTCCCAGTCAATGACAAGACCTTTCCCGAAGACATCAAAACTCACTTCGGTAGACTACATAATCTAAGCAATAATTGTGTAATTGAGGAAATTGTGCCTGAGGTTTCGGGTCACACAAGTGATCAAATTCCTATCTGTGGCACCATTTACCCAAATTCTCAAACCTCATCCGTAGTTGATGAAGAAATTGTCATTGAGGGCCCCGAAGTCTCGAAAGACTTTCCATCTCTGTCCTCAGACCGTAGTGTCTCACACTGTAGTCAAAAGTCCCACAAAAGTCCCACTGAAGTCCCAACTCAGACTTACTCTGCAGTAGTCAAATCATCACTACCACAGTCATCAGTAAAAGGAATTGTGACTCTTTAGCCAATTCATCATGAATTACCCATAGAAAACTTTGAAGTAGGTCAATGCTCTCAAACCCCTGAATCTTCAAGTTCGGATGACTCAGGCCCACGTTTTCAAAATCTTTCTAAGAATTCCAGGAAACCGCAGTTGAACATCAAGGACTGCGGTTCTCCAAAAACTTTAGCAAAAAAGGCTTTCAAAGAGGAAATTCGCTCCCGAGGCACAAATAGACAAATCTTTTCGAAAAACAAGAAGCATGTCAGACTTCCAAAGTCCAAAAGTCCAGAATTTTTTTTTCTCACACTACTTTTTGAAAAACTCTCCCATCAAGAAAACATACAAAAAGGAATGTACAGTTTCAACAGTCATTCCTATTTCATCTGACACAACCCAAAAAGGTGTAAAGTCTTTTCGAAACAATGGTTTTCAAATCTATTCCTCAGATGATCCGAAATGGAAAGGTATTTTACCCACTCCAACACTTTTAAAGTCACATCAAAATTTTAACAAGTGGAAGGGTATTTTACCAAATCCAACAAAAAGAACACAAAGATCTACACGTGCTAAAGCTTTTTCAAAACAAACTTTTCAGAAACCAAACAACACTCATGTCAGATCTTTTCAACCTCGGACCGGTCACAAACCCAACTCATCCTTTAGACCGCTGACCAAACGTGGTGTCAGAACAAAAGACAAAATATCAACCTGCAAATGTCAGTGTAGTTGCCAAAAAGATTCATCCTATGTCAAATCTAGTTGGAATCAGAAACCTCGTAACTTTTCGAAAACACACAACACTCCAAAACTACACAAACACCCAGGACTAGGATTAAAAGTTGACAAGAAACCTGTCCCTGCAACCTCGGTCCATGCATCATTCAGAAACTCATCTGTTGTCCCAGGCTCCAAACTAGTTTGGATGCCTAAACTAACCGTGTAATTCTCAGGCTTTGTGCAAGGAGGAACAATAAGAAAAATGGTTAATCGACAGTGCCTGCTCCTTGCAGATGACCGGAAGGTTAGAATACCTTCGGGATTTCAGGCCAATTTGCAACGGTGGAAATGTTACATTCGGAAAAAATGCAAATGGGATCATCTGAGGTTACGGTGTTCTCACTACGGGGAACTTCTCTATTCAAAAGGTTGCTTATGTAGAAAGCCTTAAACACAATCTCATCACTGTTGGCCAACTATGTAAGGCAGGCCATCGTGTTGAATTTGATGATCAATTTTGTTATGTAATGACAAGTGATAGGAGCACATGTTTGATCAAATCTCGATCCGAAGGTACTATGTATCCTCTGGATGTCTCTCTGATCATAGGCAAACCGCAGTTATGTTTCCTATCCAAAGCAGTATCCGAAGTCAGCTGGCTATGGCACCGCAAGCTAGCTCATCTCAACATCAGATACATCAACAATTTGGTCACTGGAGAACTAGTCAGAGGACTCCCTATTCTCAAGTTCAGCAATGATACTCTTTGCCCTGCATGTGAATGTGGGAAGCAATCCAAAGCAAGTCACCCCATGGTGATTGACTCTTCAATTTCTGAACCACTAGAGCTCCTTCACATTGATCTCTGCGGTCTATCAACCGTAGCCAGTCTCAACTGTTTCATTAATCTTTGAATCATGGTGTGCTATTTAATGATCCTTCATTAAATAAAACATTAAATAAGAACATTCCTTGAGAAACTGTCTCATTCTCTTTTTTAATAAACCTTGTGTCAGACCTATTTTAGGTATGATGACAAAAAGAACGTTTTTCCATAAACACCTCCTTAATCTGTCTTTTCCTCTTACCCAGCACGTCCCATCCGTTACAACTTCTTTTCCCCTCACCACACGGTCACCTGACGTGATGATGTACGTCTGACTTTTTATTAAATGCAAATCCTTTTTTGATAAAATCCAAAAATTTTAAACCGTTTCATAATGTGTGGCTGAGATTTCATCTCCCAAAATTAAAAGAACCCCCAATTTTTTTTTTACCAAATCTTTTTTCACCTAGGGTAAATAAAAAAAATGTTTCCCGCTCCCATAAGCCCCTATAAAAACCTTTCTTCTTCCCCAAGAACAGTTTCGCTCTCTGAACATTGAATCATTTCTCCATTATCGAACTCTGTCTTCTACACTTTCTCTCAAACTACTACAATGGTGAAATCCGGTGTATCCAAGAAACAATCCAAAGCTTCTGGATCAGTGAACCCTACTGGTTCAGACTCTTTTTCAAGAAATCCCACTCCTACGATTGCATCGAGGAATTTCAGAGCTATATTTGAAGACCATTCATCTTACAATGCCCCGATCAAGCTGATGATCAAGTTCTTACACAATCACCCCATGTTTGGCCCTTTTGATTCTTTTACAGACGTTGTTCCCCTCTCTACCCTATTCAAATGTGCCTTTTCAGCCTATTGACCACTCGAGAACCCACAAGAAGTGCATCTTAACCTAGTTAACGATTCTTTGGTCATTATGTCCAAAGAAAAGTTTCTCTCTGCCATTAACCTTCTTGTTCATCCTTCCATCAAGGTCTTTACTCCATCCATGGCGGACATCACTTCTGCACTTTACCAAATGGGTTATCAGAAGAAAATCAAAGGCATTGGAGAATTCAAGAAAAACCAACTGCCTGCTGTCTGGCAATTCGTTTGCCATTTTGTCATCCGCAGTCTATCCGGCAGAACCGGAGGAACGGACAATATGGGACTCAAACTCCTGGAGTTAGTATGGAGTATTTTCACTGGTCACGACGTGAACTACGGTCAGATTATATGGGATGATTTTCTACAATACATTCCCAAGGAGAACCCAGGGGAGAACCCTACCGAGCTTACGTTTGCAAGATTTTGGTCCCTCTGCATTTCAGACCTCCATACGGACGCAGGAATAAGCATGGGCAACGACATCGACTTCTTTGTCACCAAGGATCTCAAAAGGTACAATCCCTCATCTGATCAATCTGTCTTTGGACCAATTAGAAGACTTCCAACCCACATTCTCACCACTCTTGGTCTTGAGACTGCTGATGTCTCAGATCATATTGAGGCTATGGAAGGTATTGCCCCATACCTTCCTACCCCGCCTCTTCAAACCCCATCCGCAATCATTACCCCAGTAAGTACCGCAGTCCCTTCCTCCACTACTCTCTCAAATATTTCTCAAAGAAGAAAGAAACTGGCCTCAACCCATCAAGGCCCCCGCAACATCTCCAAGAAACAAAGAACCCCTAAGAAAGATGCTCCCAAACCAACCGCACCCTCAAAGAAACGCAAAACCAAACCTACCGCAACCACACATGACAATGACTCTAATGAGGATGCGCAACCAATTGTCATCCTTAAGAAAAGAAAAACCAATCCCACTGGCCATATGCGTGACCGGACTGATACCTCAGCCTCTCAAAAGGCTCCGGTAGTCCTTGGGGTGGCCACAGACCCATTCAACACCACCATCGAATACCACTCAAGCTCAGAAAGTGAGTCTGTTTCATCACCTCGTGGAGATTCCCCCCCCCCCCCCCGAAGTTCATTCCCAAGAGGATAACACTGGTTCTCGCCCTAAGGTCTCCAAGGCTTCCCGACTGCATTTCTTTTCCCCTGAGGAGTTGAGCTCCATCCTCTTGAATGTCACCCATACACTTCAAACACCTTCCGAACCGCAGGGCACTTCTTCCGCCCTTGCCGGAACTGAGCCGAGGCCAAACTTGACTACGGGTCAAGGAGACCAAGGAAGCTCAGGAAATCCTACTCTGCTTACATCTGTAACAGGTGGTTTAGGCACAGTGAGCACAAATGTGCAAGGATCCGTGGACCCGAAGGACACTTCGGTGCGATACCAAGGATTTGACGGTGATAACTCTAATGACTCATGGTTGAACTACACTCCGGTATCTGAAGCCGACATCCAGAAGTATGCCGCTTTCCGTAGGGCATTCCAAGCATGAAAAGATCAATAAATCAAGCAACAACATCAAAAAGAACAAGAAATCCAAGCTGTGGCTAAGTATTGGGCAGATGCAATTAACAATGCCAATACCGTAGCCACCATATTGAAAGTTCAAGACTGGATGTCTGAGATGGCAGAAACTCTCCGCAAGGCTCAAGAAGCAACTGCTGATCAAAATGCTTCCAAAGTCCCTCCAACTCCCACTGTCCAAGAATCACAAGACGAAGGAACCGCAGTAGAAGTCAGCTCTGCTCCCACCTTCGGTTTTGATGATGTTGATCTACAAGAGGTAAACAAACCCTCTCCCTCTGATGATGATCTTATGATGTTAGATGAAGAAGAAGAATCCAGTGGCTCTCACCATTCCACTTTTAAGCCCAAAGAGAAGAAGAAAAAGAAGAAGAATGCTGTCACAAGAAAGGAATTTTTGAGCCTACAAGCAAAGGTTGATCAAATTCTTGCTGTGGTCAAGCCAACTCAACCACAACCAGAAGACACCCCAGGACCGCAGTCATTGATCGAACGGATAGAGCGCTTGGAAACTCAAGAGAGATTGGCTGCTGAGCGTATCTCCCTCAAAGTTGAAATGGGAATCCGGTCCCTTGACAACAACAGACAAGCAGATCACAAGGACTTCATGGCTGTTGCGGAATGCCTCATCTCTGAGGTGACTGCAATCAAGAAAGATCTCCAAGCAGCCATTGCGGATCAAGCCACCCAATCTCAAAAGCTGATAGCTGAGACTCACACTGCCTATGAGTCTACTATCTCAGTCCTTCAAGCTACAATCAACCGCCTGCAACGCTCCTTGTCAACCAACTTCCATGGTCCTGAAATCCTTCAACTCACCAAGGACATTCACAGGCTGCTCTTCAACTCCACCATCCCCAACAATCAACAACTGGTAGATGTCCTCAAAGCTCAATTTCAAGAAGTTTTTGCCAAAGTTGATGGCCTTCGAAAATGGCTTGAGGAAGCTCCTGGGTTGCATTCCTCAAGAGTGGGAAGTGAAGAAGAAGTCCATCACTCCAATCACTCCATCTCACAACATCAAAGTCCCCCTCATCATTACAGAAAAAGCTCCTACACCGTAACCCTCACCGCAACCATCTCATCATACTCCACCTCATAACACTCCACCGCAAAAGGAGATCACTCCTGAGAAACTAGAGACTCCCCCTTACTTCAAAAATCTGGTGGAGCACATGTCCTCTCCAAGCTCAAACAACTCCCCTGCCACTACCCAAAGGAAAAAAGATTGGAAAGCAGCTAAACTTGCTGAGCTTATATGGAGAGAATGCGGTTTTGACACTATCATGGATGAATCCTTTATAAACTCCTGGATCAATCCTCACCGCAGACTGCTGGATGATGACTATAAGCCATACATCACATATGCTGAACCCCCCTCGGATGGCTACTGGGATATTCCAATCTCCCCAAATGCTAAATATTTCACAGTGTTTGAGCCATTTGACTGCTTCCTTCCAGACCACAAAAGACTGCCAATGGAATTTGAGAGACTTAATCATTTTTATGCTAAGCATTCCTCCCCCATTGAGAAAATCTGGTCTAGCGACAGACCACCCGCAGTCAAAAACTACAAGCCTCGGAAGTTCATGAAGGCTGACTTCATCCAATACACTCTCACTAGAAGGGAACACGACTATGTCCGCACCCAAGCTGACTTCCCCTGCATGAATCCTGAAGAAGTCTTTCTCATAGCAAATGTGTTCCAGAACAAATCGGAGAAACACCCGAAGATGAAGATAGCTCTTGAAAGAGCTAGTATGTTTTTGAAAGAGACTGCCTGTGATTTTGCTAAAATCGACGCAGACATTTACCCCACCATTTCCAAGAAGTTTGATCTACCACCACTCGATCCTGCACCAATGCCTACCGAAGGTTATCAAGAAAGATCCTTAGGTGCAACCAACTTCCCTGAACTCGGAGTCATTTTCAAAAGGAAGACCGATAAAATCAAATACTTTATTCCGATGACTGCCATGAATCGCCTCACCAGGAAACAACTTGAAATCTGGCGAACCGCAGTCGAAAGATCAAAGCATACAACCGCCGAAGTCAAGTTCGAGATTTTAAGGAGAATCACTTGGTTGGAAAACGTCAGGAAGTTTTGGTGGATCTTGATCAAGTTTCTTAGACTTGATAGCTGATCAAAAGTTAAAGAGGTCACTTAGGGGGAAATTGTTGAATCATGAAAAGTGACCCTCTTGAACTTCAGCTACCGCAGTCAAGCTCCCTCTTCAGCATCCGAAGTCATCAAAGCCAACCTCAGTCACTCTTTTTACTTAGTTTATTTTGTCTTACTGTAGTCCTCTCTATTGTCCAGTATGCCTTGCATGGCTACTCTTAGAGAGTGAATCTAATGTAACTCCTTGAGTCTCTATAAATAGAGCTCATTCTCTTGTATTCATAACGGATCTATCATTCTGAATACACATCTCTGAAGTTATCTTTTCTATCTCTCTGTCTAATTACTCATCTCTTCTTACTCACAAATCTTACTAGAATATAACTGATTACAATCTCTCTTTGGAGCAAGTCTGTTGTGACTTAATCACTAAGTTTGATATCACTTATTAACTTGGCTTGAATGCATTCCTTGTTATGAATCAACTTATGTGTATACTTGATATAACAATTGTTGTCATTTCCATTTCTTTACTTTTCCGCAACTAACTCTCTAACCATCTAACTCTAAATATTATTGTTGAGCTTTTAGATCATTCGAGATTAACTATTCCGCAATATACTTGT
Organism: Lactuca virosa; assembly: GCF_052849685.1. Taxonomy (NCBI): domain Eukaryota; kingdom Viridiplantae; phylum Streptophyta; class Magnoliopsida; order Asterales; family Asteraceae; genus Lactuca; species Lactuca virosa. The sequence continues at coordinate 256,066,534 of NC_136433.1, read as the reverse complement.
TCTAACATTTGTTCAAGTGTGTCTCAAAGTTTTTCTCTCAACAGTGATTGTGAAATGATAATATCTTATATTCTTGAAACTAAGACGTGTGAGTTGTAGTTGCAATTCGGTTGCACATTGACATATGTAAACGCACCAGTAACTTGGTGTTATAAAACATATCGTTGTGTGTAATTCGATGAGTAAGTACAAGCGAGCATTTGGGTCGAAGTTTATCTGTTCCTTTTACCCCATGTGGATAAAAGCAATATCTGTGGGCCCCTTGATGATTTAGTGATGATATCAGGCCTGGACTGATTTTATTTGTTCAATTAGTCGGTCGTCATAAATCGGAAATCGGGAAACAACAGATGGACAGAGAGAATGATCATAATCCATGTCTCAGTCCATATGATATCTAGAATGGAGGAATATATGATCCCTTGTCTAATGGACACGTCATTTACTAGATCAGAGTTCGACAACGGCTTTTAAGAGCTACGATTGCTAGTCGGGTTGGAGTCATGCTTGCAATAATAGTTATTAGACTTATCCAAGTGGAAAACTGTTGGGATAGGTGTGTAAGCCCATAACTATTATTAGTATGTACTCGACCCGAGAGTAGCATGGTCCATTTGGGTTGCATGGCATCAGAACAATTTGGATAGACTTTTGTGAGAAGGGGATATTTATGATTTATTAATATATTATAAGTTCGAATATATTAATATGAAATCATATTATTTAATTAGTATTGATCAAGAATTAGTTTGAAATTAATTTTGTGATCAAAAGAGACTAATTAAATAAATGGGGATTGATTTGGTGAATCATTCATTCTTATAAAGTGGGGTTATGATCCATTGTTCTTCATGTTGGGCTAAACCCATGGATACTCCATGGAGGTTAAAACCCATGGATCATGAGGAATGTGGAAAGTCATGAGTTTCATGGTATAACCCTAATGTGCACACTATATAAGAAGCCTCATAGCTCATGAAATGGCACCCTTTTTAAAGGACAAGAAGTGAGGGCTAGCCGATTTGTGATACAAGTGTTCTTCTCTCAAGTTATTCCATTTGTTCGTGGTGTTGTGTGATTCCATTTGAGGTGCAACACTTGGGGCACTAAGTTCTTAAAGCTCCAAGGTTTCCAAGCTACAAGAAAAGGTATGTCATCTAACTTGTTTTATTACCCAAGTATCAATGTTTTGTATGCTAGTTAGGGTAATACCTTGGAAAGTTCAACTTTGCTTGTATAATAGAGAAAACATAGATCTAAGGTATTTTGTAGCATCTGATTCCTGGTACGTATTTAAATTCAAGAATTTCATGTATTTCCTCTGGGACTCGACGAGTTGGCGGCCCAACTCGTCGAGTAGAGTCGTGATTCGCGGGAAGTTTAAGTGGCCTACTCGACGAGTCGGGAGACCGACTCGGCGAGTAGGTGATGTTTGAGTGAAATCCTAAATTTGAGGGTTTGCACCCTATTTAAACAACTTATCTCAGCCTCCATCGTCCCTTATACTCCCAGAAGACATCTTATCGAAACCCTAGCCTTGTTTGAGTTTTCTAAGGCCATTTTGGTGCATTTTAGTGGATTGTGAAGCTTGAGAAGGGGAAAGGAGCTTGGGAGTTCGTTGGAGCTTGGAGATCCATAGATTGGGAGTTCATCTTTAGGGCTTGGATTTTGGGTATATTTAGGGCTTTCTAATCCATTTTCGGGTTGTGAAGTGTTATAGGGAGTATTGACTTCAGATCTTGGTCATTGGAGGGGTCTCATGGAATAAAGGTGCCAACTTTATGGCCATGAGAGCCCCATGCATCTTTTAGACATCATTTGTAGTCCTTTAGGGCTAAAAGACCCATGCATGGACGTAAAGTTCGTGGCTTTACGTGCTATATCGGCCCTAGGAGGTCAGATCTACCCTTTGGATGAGATGAGCTTGACAGAAATCGAGTTTATGGACATGGACTTTAGTGGACTCGGCGAGTTGTTCTTGGGACTCGACGAGTCGGATAGTGGTTCTCCAACCCATGCTATTTTGAGGGTCTGGTTGAGTCTAGAGAAGGACTCAACAAAGATGGACGAGATTATAGACCTGGGAATCATGGGACTCGACGAGTGTTTGAGCAGACTCGGCGAGTCCAAGGCAATCTTCCAATCTTTGAAGACGGACTCGACGAGTTGTTCATACAACTCGGCGAGTCATAGACTGGACACATTCTTATGAGGGAGATGAACTCGACGAGTTCAAGATCGAACTCGGCGAGTCGGATGAAGATGGCCCCGATGGTATGATTGAAGAATAACTCGTCGAGTTCTTGCTAGACTCGACGAGTAGAGACGGGCATTGGTTCGAGTTAGAGGAGTATGGACTCGACGAGTTGGTGGACCAACTCGGCGAGTCAGGTCAACTGGATGTTGACTTTGACCAATGTTAACTTTGACTGAATTGAGTTGACCCTGGTTTGGGTTGCATGTTCGAATTGATAACTTAGAAGGGTTGTCGTGTATGGATTGAGGAGTCGAGGGGAGTCGACTTTCACACCGAGGACATTTCAGACACTACACGACATCGAGGTGAGTTACCTTCCAGTAGAAGTGGGTCTAAGGCACCAAGGTCAGCCCACTGGTAATTGTTTAGTTGTGATGATTGTCTTTGTGATAATCATATGGGTTGCTTGTGCTTGATTTATGTGTATGCTAGTATGCTATGTTATGTGAGATAGTATCAGTAGGAGGGGACTAGTCCCCGATTCGGTCACTAGGACCAATGGGTAGGTCGGACACCCCAGATATGTCTGACAGCATGTTTATGATATGATATGATATGCTAGTTGTAGGGGTGAAATAGTCCCCGTATTCGGTTGAGATAGACCGGAGGGTAGGTCGGCACCCCAGAATAGCCTGACATGGGTAGGTCAGCACCCCAGAATGGCTTGACATGGGTAGGTCAGCACCCCAGAATGGCTTGACATGGGTAGGTCGGGCACCCCAAAATTACCCGGCAATATGTATGTGTTTTTGGTATGTGGTATGATGGGGGAACTCACTAAGCTTTGTGCTTACAGTTTCAGTTTTGGTTTCAGGTACCTCTTCGTCCAAGGGGAAGGAGTCGACGGTGTAGCAGCGCATCACACACACACATGATTTCTGCATGGATTTTCTGGGATTGCACTCTGATTTTCATAACTCTTGATATTGTGATTTTGAAACATGACGTTATGGTTTTTATAAGTTGATGTAACCTTGACAATGTTTTGGTACACTATCTCATGAGGTACTTAATTTAAAAATGAAATTTTTGGCCTTGAAAATTGGGATGTTACATATTTAGGGTTGCATATACACCTTAGGAGTGTTAGAATGCTCAAAACCCAACACCGTATACGAGCCTGGGCGCAGGAGGAGGTTATCAACCCATGGTTCAATGTGAGGGAGTCATCCACTATACCTCCCCCTACCTCGGATACTCCTATCGATCATAACATCTCTCTTCTGGTGCCCCACACCGCCCATCACTCATTCTGCATTGGGGCGATGGACACTGAGCTTTTTTTATTGAGGATGGCCTTGATGCATCTCACGGAGCAGGTGCAGTACTTGGAGGAGGAGAGAGACTTGATGGAGATGAGGACCTTACTCGTGCAGGATCAGCTGCAGGAGACGTGGTTGGAGGCCCAGTTCCATCACCAGGTACTGGAGTATGTGATCAGCTTCATGGATCAATTAGAGCTCCAGGTGGAGAGGGTGGAGTCTCGAGTCTCTGTTTCTAATATTTGGATAGAGTTTGTAGATAGATATTTAGTCCAGTTGATGGCACTTTTTATAGTCTACTGTGGATTTTAGTATTCTTTTGTTCTGGCCCTAGCATGATAGATACGAGAGATATGGATACGTTTCTTTTGGGTTAGGGTAACAGGAAAAGCTTACATACGCATGTTTTGTAATCGGAGCTTTTCTCACCCTAATCACACACTGTGTTGGTGAATTCGGCATGATATATAATACATATTATACATACCTAGCTACATGAAATATGTGTTGTTATTGTTGTTTCTATTAACATTAAAACTAACACACCACGACCTAACCTTGCGGGTACGAACTTACTAATTCCGACGAATTAACTCACGTCTCAAAACTAAATTTAGTAATCTAAAATGCCCCCCCCCCCGATAATTACCAGATCTACGCAAGGTCTTCAAGTTGAGCAGGATGCTCTGTCGGCACAAAGTAACCCACCCCTAGACCATACAACTATTGAGGCAATGGTCGAACAAACAATAGTTGAGGCACTATCCGCACATGGAAACCACACAAACTCTAGAACGGGAGGAGAAGGCTCCCAAGGAAATGAGAAAGGTGCACCAAGAGCATCCACCTACAAGGACTTCATGAACTGCAAACCTAAGACGTTCTATGGGAACGAGGGAGTTATAGGCCTCACTAGGTGGATCGAGAAGACTGAGTTTGTCGTCGATATCAGCTCTTATGCTGAGGAAAGCAAAGTCAAGTTCGATGTCTGCACATTAAAGATGCAACTATGTCTTGGTGGAATGGCGATGATAAGACTCTAGGCCTCGCCAATGCCAATGCTCTGTCTTGGGAGCAAATGAATCAAATATTCATCGAGGAGTATTGTCCTCGGGAGGAGATGCAACAACTAGAGCAGGAACTGTGGAACTTGAGCATGAGTGACACCAACATCTCAACCTACACCAACAGGTTCAATGACCTTGCTACCCTTTGTCCAAACTTTGTGACCCCTGAGTACAAGAAAGTCGAAAAATACATATGGGGATTGGTTCAACCCATTCAAGAGTTGGTCACGGCCTCTCGACCATGGACATATGATAGTGCCAAAAGGTTGGCTTACAGCCTGACCAAACAAGAAATAAGACGAGGCACATTGGTCCAAAAGACCGACATCCCAACCTCGAGGAAAAACAAGCACAAGTATGGAAATGGATTAAAGAATACGTCCAACAAAGCTCCCAACAAGAGACGGGAGACTGTCAAGGCCTATGCCATCAGTCCGGCTCAGACATCGGTCGTATTCCCCGCATCTCAAGGAAAGTATGCGGGAAAACACCCCAAATGCAATTCATGTCACTTCCACCACTCCGAAAACTGCATGAACTGTAATAGGTGCAATGACAAAGGGCATACCGAGAAATACTGTCGTCAACCCGCGACTGCTCCTACCGCCACAACCAACCCAGGCATGTCTGTTTTTCCAGATAATCGAGCTCGCTTTGAATTTGGTATTGTTGGGCACATCAAAAGGAACTACGCAAGGTTGAGGAATGAGGGCGGAAACACTAGAGGAAGAGTGTTTGTGATTGGCACGAAGGATGCCATTCAGGACCCCACCATTGTGACAGGTACATTTCCTGTTCACGGTTTATGCGCATTTATACTCTTTGATTCTGATACTGAAAGAAGTTTCATTACACCTAAGTTTACAAAACTTTTAAGCCATAAGTCTAGGAGCTTAGATGAGCTTTATATACTAGAAATGGCCAATGGAGAATCCGGTAGTACACAGGAAATACTAGAAAAGTACTTTCTAACTCTCAATAACCACTCCTTTCAACTCAACCTTATGCTTATTACCATTGGTAGCTTCGATGTCATAATCGACATGGATTGGTTATCGCTGCACTGAGTTGAGATCTTATGCTACGAAAAGGTAGTGCGACCACCCTTACCCAACGGAGAATCCTTAATAATCTACGAAGATAAAACCATCAAAGACCTTAGAATCATCTCTTGCATGAAGGTGCAGAAGTACCTTCACAAGACATATCAAGCTTTCTTGGCCCATATCATAGATAAGAGGAGCGAGAAGAAGGAAATCAAGGACATACCCCAAGTATGTGATTTTCCTGATGTATTTCCGGAGGACTTGCCCGGACTACCACCAATTCGCAAAGGCGAATTTAGAATTGACCTAGTCCCAGGGGAAGCTCCAATGTAAAAATCACCCTATTGGTTAGCCCCTTTGGAAATGCAAGAGTTGTCCGATCAACTCAAGGAGCTTTTGGATAAAGACTTTATAAGACCAAGTTTCTCACCCTAGGGATCCCCGGTACTATTTTTTAAAAAGAAGGATGGAACTTTCAGGATGTGCATCGACTACCAACAACTAAATAAGTTGACGATCAAGAATATATATATATATATATATATATATATATATATATATATATATATATATATATATATATATATATATATATATATATATATCCACCCCCAAGGATTAATGATATGTTTGATCAACTACAAGGATCCAGTTTCTACTTGAAGATTGATTTGAGGTCCGGGTATCATCAACTTCGAGTGCAAGAAGAGGAAATTCTGAAGACGTCATTCAGAACTCGTTATGGTTACTACGAGCTCCAAGTTATGCCTTTTAGCTTAACTAATGCCCCCGCAATCTTCATGTATCTAATGAACCGTGTCTGTAAACCCTACCTTGACAAATTCTTGATCGTATTCATCGATGATATATTCATATACTCATGAACAGAGGAAGAACACGATCAACACCTTCATATCATTTTTGAGTTGTTAATGAAGGAGAAATTTTACGCAAAATTCTCGAAGTGTGAACTTTGGATCAGAGAAGTACATTTTCCAGGACACGTGGTCAGTGATAAGGGCATTCATGTAGATCCTTCCAAGATCAAATCCATAAAGAATTGGGAAGCACCCACAACGCCAAAAGAGGTGTGTCAATTTCTAGGATTGGCAGGCTATCACAAGAGATTTATAGAAAATTTCTCAAAAGTAGAAAAACCCCTCACGACACTTACACATAAAGATACAAAGTTCGAATGGAAAGAACAACAAGAATCTGTGTTTAAGAAGTTTAAACACATGCTATGTAGTGCGCAAATTCTTTCACTTCCGGAAGGTACTAAAGATTTTGTTGTCTATTGCGACGCGTCACATCAGGGCATGGGATGCGTACTTATTCAACAAGATAAAGTGATCGCTTACGCCTCGCTCCAACTCAAGACTCACAAGAATAATTATACCATACATGACTTGGAATTGGGAGCTATAATATTCACCTTAAAGATTTGGCGACACTACTTGTATGTCACAAAGTGTCTCATATACACAGATCACAAGAGTCTTCAACACATCTTCAACCAAAAGGAACTCAACACGAGACACCAACGAAGGCTTGAGCTACTAAATGACTACGAGTGTGAGATTCGATATCGCTCGAGCAAGGCCAACGTACTAGCGGATGCCCTAAGTAGAAAGGAACTGGTCAAACCTCGTAGAGTGAAAGTGCTCACTCTAACAATGCAATCAAACTTTCTACCTAAATTCGAGAAGCCCAAGTAGAGGCACTTAAGGAAGAAAACAAGGAAAAAGAATGCTTACGAGGCATGGAGAAGCAATTCGAGTCCAAAGAAAGTGGTACATTGTATTTCATGGACCAAATTTGGGTACCAAAATTTAGCGACATCAGGAGTCTGGTACTGGACGAAGCTCACGAGAAATAAACTCAGTTTACCCAGGATCTGATAAGATGTATCTTGACTTAAACAAAAGGTACTGGTGGCCGGACATGATGGCAAAAATTGCCACCTATGTCATCGGGTCTACTACAACAACCCGAAATTCTCGAATGGAAATAAAAACAAGTTGCCATGCACTTAATCACAAAACTACCCAAAACTCCTAGCGGTTTCGACACGATTTGGGTAGTAATTGATCATCTGACTAAGTCCGCCCATTTCCTACCCATTAAGGAAACAAACAAAATGGAGAAGTTAGCCAGGACTTATGTTAAGGAAATAGTCCGATGACACGGTGTACCGACATCGATCATTTCGGACACATACATCTGATTTACGTCCCTGGTCGGGCAATCAATGCAACGAGCATTAGGAACCTAACTCGATATGAGTACCGCCTATCACCCACGGAAAGATGGTCAGAGCGAAAGGACCATACAAACCTTAGAAGATAAGCTCAGAGAATGTGTGATTGACTTTGGAGATGCATGGGATACTCACCTACCGTTAGTTGACTTTTCCTATAACAATAGTTATCACACGACCATACAGGTTACACCATTTGAGGCACTTTATGGTAGAAAGTGTCATTAACCTTTATGTTGGGCAGAAGTCGGGGACATCCAACTAGAAAAGAAACACGTAGGGAACACCTTGCTAATCGAACCTAAGATTATTCACGAAACGACCGAGAAGATTATGAAAATCAAGGAACGGTTGAGAACAGCTCGTGATCGCCAAACGAAATACGCCGACTTTCAACGAAAACAACTTGAATTTCAAGTTGGAGATAGAGTCATGCTAAGGCTATCTCCTTGGAAAGGCGTTATAAGATTTGGCAAGAGAGGAAAACTCAATTCGAGATATATAGGAGCTTTTGAGATCCTTGCCAAGATAGGCCCAGTAGCCTACCGACTCGCCCTGTCCCAAGAGCTCAACAACTTACACAATGTCTTCCACGTTTCAAACCTTAAGAAATGTCTCTCCGAAGACATGCTAGTTGTACCTCTCAACGGAATCCAGATCGATACAAAACTCATTTTCGTCGATGAACCAGTCGAGAGCATGGATCGCAAAGTCAAGAGGTTTAAGCAAACCCGCATTCCCATAGTCAAGGTATGATGGAACTCTATGAAAGGACACAATACACCTGAGAACGCAAAGATCAAAAGGGGAGCAAGTATCCCCATTTATTTGAAAACACCCAAACTACACGCTAAATTTCGGGACGAAATTTCTTTTAACGGGGGGAGGATGTGACAACCCATAGAACACGTCACTAACCGACGTTAGTATTTACAGATAGGACGTAAAAATGTAATAAGGACAACATTGTAACCACCCAATATATTCTAATATATTGAAGATTTATGTCCTTAAGTACATCAACCTTTAGGCTAAAAAATAAGTGGGAAAAAATCGCGTCACTTTGAGAGCAGGTTAGCATATTTAGATTCCTTAAGCCACCGCGATTCTAGAAATATAAATTTCGTAAGAAATTGACACAGTATGGGTGAGATATGACATTTATGGGAAATGAATATCTACCGTCATTAAAAAGTTACAACGATGAAAACCACATGGCGATTGGTTGATTTTTGGAAAAGTTCACCAATTAGACAATCGTAGTACAACTTAAAGTAGGAATTATGAGGCAAGGAACGCCTAAAACGGACATCATATGAGAGAGTTATGATTTTTATAAAATCATAACGGTAATAAAAACACGTCGAAAATGAAAGTAAAAACTAGACAAAACGACCAAAAAGAAAGTTGTAGAGAATGACAAGACCTACACGGATATATAAGATTTGTTGAGAATGGAGTTCGTATGCGAGAGTTACAGAAATTCAAAGTTGAATTTTCACCGTCACGCGGGGTCACACGCACCTAATATGGCATGGCACGCTGAGGAGACGACACGTGTCATCATCGTACAGTTCACGTGCATTTGCACTACGCGCAATCCAAAACTAGCTAAAAATAGCAAGTTTCGGCAGCTCATTTTCCTCACCCTCTCTGCGATTCTCTCTCTATCTCCTTTCGTGTGTCATCGCCCATATCGACTCTCAAAGTGCTAACTTGTGGTCTCTACCGTACACTAACGTTTTCATACTCACAGGTGAATCTCACAGTGCTATTTTCCAAATCTCTCGGGAGGGGGGGGGGGGTGAATACATGTTAAAAATGCAACTTTACATAGTTATTACTAATTGTAGTTACTCTGCCAAAACTCTTTAGCTAATATTATGCCTAGTTGTTACATTGAACCACTATGATAGATAAGATCACACTTAGTTGTTACACTGACCAGTTGCCAGTAAACATTGAAACTCATTATTATAGCCACTCTTTGGATAAGCTTAGTACCTAGTGTTAGTCAGCCCAAATTCTCGGCTACACAAAACACTCTAAACACACACACACACATAATATATATATATATATATATATATATATATATATATATATATATATATATATATATATATATATATATATATATATATATATATATATTAGATAAATAGTGTATATAATAAGTAAACTCGAAGGAATATAACACGAATAGCAACACGACCGACCAGGGGAGGCGCCGATGACGAGAGTTAGATGAGACACGATTCATCAACACGCTGGTATATTTTCAGCTAGCTCCCGACATATAATCGTTAATTCTTAAGTGAGTGAGAGAGATATGCATAGATCTATACGAGATCGACACTCCCACCTATGGTTGTTGGCTTCAACCGGACGACAAGTCGAAGCAGTCATAACTTTCTAAACACACAGCAACGTCTGATGAAATGTCGTGGATTTTCGGGATCAACAGTCATATCTCGATTATAGGAACTCATCGTAACTTTGTCAAACTACAACAAGCTATCATAAACTACTTGGAACTAATCTAATTTAGTATTGATAGTAGACACAAACTCGAGGAAGTGAATTTAGGTCATCCAATATCTAACTATCTTAGTCAACCACTAGGAACCTAGCTATGGAAGTAGTGATAGTTCTCACAAACTCAAGGAAGTGAGTTTAGGATAAAAATAATAACTAAAATACCCAAACATGTTTTATAACAATAAAACCTGTGGACTCACCAACATTATGTTGACCTCTCAAAGCACATGTAATCTCTGTAGAATGAACCTGTTAGAAGGAGGAGATAAGCCCGATGATCCAGCCTCGAACTTATGTGCTTTGCTTTTGTACTTTGATTTCGTAACCTACTTGTATCTCGAATAAATATGTAATATATTTTATTTAATGAATAAATAGTTATGTTGTTTAGTACATCATGTGTGTTATTCAATGCATAGGTTGTACTGAATCCCAACATCCTAACATTGCATAGCCTAGGACTGTCGCCGCCGGTTAGGGGTGTGACAGATTGCGATTCAAGTGGTGATAGATTTTATGAATATTAGAGGAAGCCAAATAAGGAGTGGAAGTGCTATGAAGAATATTGAAAGGAAAAAAGAAGAAAAATATCGTCAACAAGGGCGTTGTTTCTACCAAAAAGAGCAAGTGTAAGTCGAGAAGAAACTCGTTGTCCAATCAGCGTTAAATAGATTCATGGAGGTTATTGAGAAGAGGCACGATAATATAGATTCCATTCTGAGGAATCAGCAAGCATTTATAGTGAACATCGAAATGCAAGTTAGACAATTAACGAAGCTCATTCACGAACGTTTACCGGGAACAAGTGAAAATATTACCGAGACAAACACGAAAGCTCATTTGTTGGTAGTCACAACTAAATGTGGAGAAAAGTAAGAACCTCTAGTGCTACTGGAGACAAGCAACAAACATCCCAATTAAAAGCCCAAAGAAGAAGAAGAAAAACAGAAAGCGGGATTTTGTTCGAACTCTGCGGCGTGGAAGCTCTTCCAAGAGATATGGAAGATCCAGGGCATTTGACATTGCCTTGTGCGTTCATCAATACAACAATAAGAAACGTGTTAGCCGACTCAGGAGCAAGTATAAATCTCACGCCTTATTCCTTCCACAAAAATGTCAACTCTCCTGATTTGAAGATCACTAACATGCATATCCACATGGCGGATCGTTCGATTACATACCCTTGTGGAATTATAAAAGATTTATTGGTCAAAGTGGGAAGGTTCATATTTCTAGTCGACTTTGTAGTGTTATACATGAAAGAAGAGGAAGATTTGCCCATAATCTTAGGAAGACCTTTCCTAATTACCGCTCATTCTTTGGTGGACATCCACAACTCAAAACTTACACTACAAGTTGGAGATGAAGGAGATTACTTTTGGAGTAAAGAATGAGTCTATTAACTTAGAATCTAATGATGTTGTATTCTTTATAGAAGAAGTGGGTAAAGAAAAAAGAGGAAAATAATGAATTTGTGGAATAGGAGAATTTGATGGAAGAAGAACTAATGAATTGGAATAATTAGTTACTAGAAGAAGAATGATCAAAGGAAGAGGTAAAATGTACAAAACCAAGAGCTTCGGTTCCAATGATATTTGAAGTTTTTGCCTTTCCGCGCCCTTAAGATCCAGTTAAGGAGGTAAATCAAGAAAAAGAAAATAGTGTTGAAAAATGTGAGTTAGCTATCGAGGAAGACGATGTAGGGATGAATGAATCAAAAGGAGACAACAAGAAGGAGAAGGTGATAAGATTGAACGTTGGAGTCAAAAGCAATCAAGAAGAAAATTATGTCCAGAAAAAGAAATAGAATTCAAAGAAGGCCTACATAAGAAGGGTAGTTGCGTTCAGATGGAAGATACTAGAGGTGAAGGGATCTAGGGAGATTAAACTCCCACCCAAAACTACATAGAGCGGGAAGGAGTCCGGCTCACGAATCCTACAAAAGAAGCACTTCCGGGAGGTAACCCGAGTTTGGTATGCATATTCTTTTCATTATCGTTAGTTTGCTTTTTGTTTTTCACTTTGTGTCTACGATAGCTTGTGTTTCTCGTGTCATTACTGAATTTATCGATGTGAGGGGAATTAGTGAAATGGTATTTGAAATTTTTTAAAAATTGTTAAACTCTTGTCCCCGCGGTGTGGATGAGCTGTTCCAACGTCGTGGCAACAGGTTTTTGCCCGTCTTTTCGTATCTGGAACAAACCCCACGGCGTGGCGATTATTTTTCCATGGCATGGACATGTCATCTAGTAAAATATTTGTAGCCTTAAAAGGTCAAACGAATTTTTACTTTGACCCTATTTTGCTTCCCACGATGTGTTCATCATGTCCATTGTCATTCATCAGGTTTCTCTTGAATCTTTCCAGATTTTCTTTTTTAATCAACATCTGAGGTATGTGTGCATAGTTATAATCTTCATTTTACTAGCATTTTGAGAAAAAAAAATTTGGTCTAAGATTTTTCGATTTAAGAGGTCATATAAGGTTTTATTTGATGTTAATTGATGATATAAATGATTAGAAGCAAAACCTTTATGATTCTGAGTGAATCTTCGCTGCAGAAACACATCCCGTTTTCAATCTGTTCTTCAACCACAGCGTGGAAGAGCTGTTCCCATGCCATAGAAGTTGGGCAGATTCGAAAATTTGTTCTTTTTGTTCTAAAACACTAGTATGCTATGGATGTTGTTTTCGTTGTTTGTTTTGCAGCATATGGGACCAAGAAAATGCACTAATCACCAAGCCTTTCAAGTAGAACAAAGATTCCCAATTGAACCACCAATTCATGAATGGTATAAATGGCCTTCGCATATCGATTCTGAGAAACTTGTACATTGCAAAGATAGATTCGATTTGTTGCATGGAAAGGAGATTGTTTCACCTCCAATTTTAGATTGGAATTGGATTGAGGAAACGACACTTGGATATCAGATTGAGCCATATTTGACAAAAGTTAACAAGGGAAAGGATTTTTGTTTTATTTGTAATGGATGGGATTGTTTGTTCCAAATTCAAGAGCCGATATTCAAGTAGTTGTGTGTGGAATTCCTTTCCACCGTCTTGTTTAATTTTCAAGGGGACATGAATGACAAAAGAGCTTTAACTTTTAGACTCGGGGAGAAATATCGCCAAAGTTTCCTTGTGGGGTTAGCTTGGAGACTTGGTCTACATGAAAAATTGAATGTTATTACTCCAAGTTTCATGACTTTTATAAATGAGGACATCGTTTGTCACCACAATATATTTTTGATCAAAAACTTTGGTTTCATTTGGCAAATGGAGTCTATAAACCCACTATTACTCCCGCAAGGTTAATTCGTTCTCCAGTGTATTGTTTTATTCAGAAAATAATTACATTCTCCATCAATCGGAAGAAAGTGGGAGACATAGTTTGGGAGTTAGATCTATTTTTTCTTTGGAACATTCTTAATCCGAGTATAGCTTGCGATATTCCTTACCATGTATTTTCTATCTGAGAGAGCCGCAAAATATCAATCAAGAGCACCCATCTATGGAGCACAATTGGTTACACATTTAGCTCGATCATACGATTTAATGGAACATCCACTTGCTACAATGCTTTCAAAAATTGAGCGGTGTTTACTGTTGCTCCGATCATTTCAAGATGCAATGATTGTTTGTAACATAGGTGGAGAAAAATAGTCGGTACCTTTGGATGATCCTATAAGGATTATTGAGGTGATTGGATCGCAAGAGCATCGGATTGTGCATAGGAGAAAGGAGAAGCAGTCACTACCACAACATGATGGAATCCCAATGGACCCATTCCATAGTAGGGTTGGAATGTATTTGGACAATCTAAATGGAGGATTGAAGCACATTGGAAAGTCTATGGATTTGTTATTTTCACACTTAAAGATTGAGAGGCCGGTTGATATGCCACAAAAATTTCCGCATATTCCTACATGGGAAGAATTGTGGGCAGTGAATGATGTTAGGTCTTGCACAAGTGGAGCATATAGTGTTGAGGATGACGAGTGACATTCTATCCTTTTATTTTTAATTTTGTTTTCTTTGGTTGGTGTGATTTGTTCAAGACTTTGTATTTGTCTTTGTTTTTTTTAATTTGTAAAAATCAATGATAATTTGTGTTTTCTTTGTTTTACCATAGAAATTTGGTTTATTTTTGGTTGCGCAGATGATAGGTTACTAATCGAGAAAAAAAGCCATTAGAGAATTTTAAAAAGACTATAATTAGGAGCCACAATGTTTGTTAAGCATAAGGTGTGTGTCGATTTTGTGATAGAGGTTTAATTCTTCGCGATTTCGGAAAACGTTTACGATTCCCACTGCGTGGTTCACATTCTTCTACGTCGTGGCGCATGTATTGATCATGATTTCCATAAGTTTCTCATACTCAATGTCACAAAGTGGATAACACTTTCCCAGGTCGTGACTACTGTTCATTGCAACTTTTTGCAATCTTTTTGCACCACATTTCAGAAGTCGGTGATCTTGATTCATTTTCCGGCACATTAAGAAGCAGAAAAAAATATAGTTTCCATCTTACACTGAGAGATGTCAATGTTATTCCTACAACAATTAGTTTCGATCTCGCCACTACTACCCCAGGGGAGTCTGTTCATTTTTCTCCCTTTTGTTTGATTTTATTTCTTTATATTATTTTTTGCATACAATGAGGGCATTATATGAAATAAGTGTGGGGTAGGGGGTCGAAAAAGGATTTCAAGCATTAAAAAGTTTTGATCGAGAAAAATGCTAGATTTAAAAAAAAATAAGTATATTATATAGAGTTACAAAAATAGTCTAATTTGAAAAATCTAGTACATTTTAAAATTTTGATATTTTTGCATTAGGACTAGTTTGCTAGTGTTGTATGGGATGATTCAATGAGAGATATAATATTTAGTTAAGCTAATTTGTTATAGTGTATTTTTTGGCTTCCTAGTCGTAGTGAAATCTTGAAACAAAAACATGACTTTGTGTAGTTTAAGGGACATAATAAGTTAGGGGTGAACATTTGGACATGTGGACCGGACCAGAACGGACCGTTTTGTTGGACCCCCGGGCCGGTTCTCGGTTCTAGGATTTGAGGGCGGTCCGGTCCGGTTTTTTTACAGGTCTGGTTCGGCCGGTTCCGGGTAAAAACCGGTTGGACCGGCTTATTTATTAAAAAAAAAGTTAAAATTTTAAACAAGCATATCTCATTCGTTTTAAGTCGGATTGATATGCGGTTTTTTAGACTATATATTTGTTGTTTTTGGTGTTATATTCAATGAGTTACAATCAATCAAAGTTGGGATATCAAAACTGAAATATTTTAGTTCTTCAGCAATAAATTAAATTTTTGTATTCTATAAAATTGTTTAAACAAATATATCTCATTTGTTTTAAGTTTGATTGACATTCGGTTTTTTCCAACGTGTAATTTAGAGTTTGTAGATGATTTTAGACTATAGTTTTGTTGTTTTTAGTGTTATATTCAATGAGTTACAATCAATCAAAGTTGGGATATCAAAGCTGCAATATTTTAGCTCTTCAGCAATAAATGAAATTTGTGTATTCTGTAAAAATGTTTAAACAAGCGTATCTCATTCGTTTTAAGTCGAATTGACATGTGGTTTTTTCCAACCTGTAATTTAGAGTTTGTAGATGATTTTAGACTAACATTTTGTTGCTTTTGGTGTTATATTCAATAATTTACAATCAATCAAAGTTTGGATATCAAAGCTGAAATATTTTAGCTCTTCAATAATAAATTAATTTTTTGTATTCTGTAAAATTAGTTAAACAAGCATATCTTGTTCGTTTTAAGTCGGTTTGACATGCGGTTTTTTCCAACGTGTAATTTAGAGTTTGTAGATGATTTTAGACTATAATTGTATTGTTGTTGGTGTTATATTCAATGAGTTACAATCAATTCAAAGTTGGGATATAGCTTTGGGTAAAAAATTTATACTCGTCCTTTTTTATACAATTCTTACTTTTTATTAAATGCTAACAACATTTTCATTTTGTGTTTATATAGAGATTGCACAAGCTTTAAACATATTAGATTTAGATGACAATGATATGGGGAGGAGGCCAATGGATGATTAGATTATGACGTTTGTTAGTTGGACTAATTTTAAAGTTTAAACTATGATTTTTGATGTTACGGTAATTATTTTTGTATGTTTGTCTTAAGAACTTAAGATTGTTAATTTTTGTTGGTAAACTTGATATATATGTTAGTTGGTAAACATGTTAGATTTAGATGACAATATATGTATGTTTGTGTTAAATTGTTACCGGTCCAAATGGGTCTAAGAACCGGAAAACCCGGACCTGGACCAGGACACAGACACGAACCCGGACACGACTCATCCGGTCCAGTCCACGGTCCATAATATTCTCCGTAAACGGTCCGGTCCAATAGTCGGTCCGGTCTGGTCCGGTCCAAATGCTCACCCCTATAATGAGTTTTGCTTTGAGAATACCTAGACGCAATAAAAATCCTACTGGTGACGATTTATCTCCTGGTCCTTTCTATTAAAATAAAGTGAGTCAATTTTTCAAGTTTATCTGTTTAATTTTTGCATTTTGAGTCTAGTTATATATGAAAAATAATTAACAGTTCAGGAGTGGGACCAATCTGTGGCCTTTGAGACTCGATGAGTATTTCCCCTGGGGATATTTTTATCTATCCACCTAATTATAAAAGCTTGGATGGATGCAAAAAAAATCGCTACATGGGTTTCATTAAATGTCATGGGTTCCAATAGTGGCCTAAGGAATTATAAGTACTCCAATGAATTTCTTAGAAAGTCACGGACTATAGTATAGTACGAATAAAGTGAAAGTTAGTTGCTTTCTTATTTATGTGAAGTTGAAGTTATGAGAAAAAATAAAAAATATATGGAAAAAGTTGCGAAAAATAAAAAAAAAAGTGAAAAAAAGAAAAAGTTCCACAAAAATACGAAGTTGCAATAAAGTATAGTTATATTATTAGGACAATCATATTACATAGTATTTATCTTTTTAAAGTCGTTTCACTTGGAATTTGTCGATAACATTTGAAACGAAATGGCGTAAATACAAGGGCGTAAGTGGTAACAATGCCAAAAATGAATGTTGTTCAAAATAAGTGAGAAGCGTTTTATGAGGATTGTGAGTATTTAGGACTTGGGAAGTACTTATGTGAAAATTACACACAAATACATGCATTAAGGCGAGACGTAATTAGTGAGTTTGAATTGGATTGTTTTGTATGATATTGGTAGGCAATGTTTTAATGTGATGTATTGAAATAAGTTTTGCTTGGGGACAATCAAAAGACAAGTGTGGGGTAATTTGATATTTACATATATATATATATATATATATATATATATATATATATATATATATATATATATATATATATATATATATATATATATATATATATATATATATATATCTGTGTTTGTGTGTTATTTCAATACATTTGAGCTATAATTTGGTTAAAATACAAGGATATTGGGTACTTATTAGTATAAACTCTATTTTGTAGCCAAAGAAGGACAATCTCAAAGAAAAGGACCAAAACTGGAAAAAGATGGAAACTTGGCGGTTAGAACACGCATAAAGAAGAAAATGGAGGAGGAGAGCTGCATTATGAAGATTCCACGGCGTGGTAAACTCTGGTCTAGGTCGTGGCAACATAGAAGCTTCTTAACTGATTTGTTGATGATTTGCGGCATACGCGATTTAAATGGATTCCACGAAGTTACGACTATTTAGCCACGACATGGAAGCGATAATTTGGCAAGTATAAATATCAGTTTTTTGGTCAGATTTTGGCATGCATGCATAGAGAGCTGTTGAGATTATCGAACAGAAGCAACCAAGAACCTCTGAGAAACCCTTGGAGATCATATTTTGATTGGAGAGTGTATTAGAGAGATTGGAGTAAAGATCTATAACTAATCATTTAATTTGCATAGTTTTTATCATGCTGAATCTAGCTTACTCTTTGATTAAGTGTTTTTCTGTCATAATCATGGGCTAATAACGCTTTACTTTCGTTTAGACTAGATGAACTCTAATACTATGTGTTAATTTCTTTTTTTTATGGATTATTGATGTTGGATGTAACTTATGTTTGATAGATCATCATCTTAGCATGTTAAAAGTTCCTATCCTTATTACTTTGCCCTTAAGTTTTATGTAGTTAAGTGGCCATTGATTGCATGAACTTGTCTACCTAGTTGTTTTGGGTCATTAAATTGCTAGAGCTAGAGGTTGATCATACCCTACTATATGTGGTATAGTTAGTTGCTTAACAGTGTTAAACAACATTATTTAATCATAATAATTGTTTTATTGTTTTTCTTGATCATGGTTAGATAATTCTTAGATTTATTCATTTATAGCCCAAATAGATCTTAAAATCAATTTAGTGTTCTTAATTTGCATGATCATTGTGGTTAAAGTTCATAAATTGATGTATGCTAGTCAGTCTGATCATGATAATTAGTGACTTTTTGTTTAGTATCCAACATATATTAATCCATTGTTTGAAATAACCATAGGAAAAGGGGATTCGAGCTAAATGGAAGTACCTTTTAATCCTTTATCAAATCTCGTTTTCTAGTTGTTAGCTTTAGTTTAAAGAAATTTTAGTTGATTGTAGCATTATTTTCTTATCGTTTTCTTTTAGTTTAATTAGTAGCATTATTTTCTTAATTAGAATTCCATTCCCTATGTTCGACTCTTACTTACTCTATTTTACTACTACGCGACTAGGTACACTACCTAATGCTTTTTAGCTAAATTAATAATTAGGATATAAATTTTAAAGCTTTTTAAGTGGTTATGTAAAACACGTCAAAGGTGATCCTCTCAATAATACAATTGATTATTCCCTCCATCTTGCCACTGTTCTCCATCTTCTTACCATCAAACGCTCCTCATCTAATTACCTTCTTTGCAGGAACCAGATTCTTCTCATACTTTCCTATAAAAAAACTAATGGGTTGCATTTATGGTACTTACCCTCCGCACAATCCACCAAATTTATTAATGGGCAACCCCCTCACAATCCTAATTATGCCCCTTGGCATGATGTTGATCAGCGGGAGTTACTCATCTTTGAGTGTTCCATATTGGATCCTTTGTTATATTATTCCTTGGTAATTGCTTGTCAGTATCTTATAATCAATCGTCCTAAAAGATCATATGTACTCTTAAATCATGTTAACTAGTTCCTTCAGTCTCCTACTATAGACCATTTCCATTTAATAAAACATATCCTCTGATTTGTCAAAGGAACCCTCTCGTATGAATTACATTTTTGATGCCCTCGTTCATATTCTATAATCGGGTACATTAATGTTGATTGGGTAAGATGCATTCTAACGCTACCTTCTACATACATATATTCCATCTTTCTTGGTGGAAACTTGGTCTCTTGGGACTTAAATCCCATATTCAACCCATTTCCTCACGTTCTCGTTGTGAACCTGAATATTAGTTTATGGCTACCATAGTAGCTGAGATCATTTGGATCGCTCATTTGTTTCATGAGCTTCATGCTTTTTCTATTGATAGTGCTACGCTTTTTTGTGACAATTGCCTTATTTATTAGCCAAAATCCTATCTCCCATAAATGAGCCAAACATATTGATATTTATTACTACTTCATCTGCAATCTTGTATCCTCTAGACGACTTCAGACTCAGTTATTATAACACGCCTACAACTAGTTGATATCTTCACCAAGAGTCTTCATATACCTCTTTTTGAACAATTTCTTATCAAGCTTTATGTTAGTCCACCAACTCTATAAACAAATGTTTTCCCATAATTGTTATCTTCACATTGATCACTTTAAATAGAATTATAATAACACATAGGCTAAATATAATGGATTTATAATGGGCTTGGGAATATATATACTTAAATACAAAGAGATGTAGGTAAAGCCTTAAGTGAATATATCTGCATACTGTACTGACGATAGAACATGTAAAATTCAAACTTGTCCATAGCGACGTTGTCTCAAACAAAGTGGATGTCAATCTCAATTTATTTGGTGTGTTTGTGTTGAACTCTATTAATAGTAAAATATACGACATAGACATTTCCACCATAGACTAACATGGAAGTGGTAGGATAATAGTGTAATTTGCAGCGAAGGTTCCACTACCAACAAGTTTTAGCAATCGTGTTTGGAACAACTTGATATTTATCTTTATTATTGGAATGAGATATAATGCCTTGTATTTTGTAGGAACAAGAGAAAATATTATTACCAAGAAATTTGTTGTAACCCGAAATTCTAGGGCATATGCATATAAACAGACTCCTGAAGATCCCCGCTTAGGAAGCAATTTTTACATCTAGTTGGTGAACTGACCAGTGATGAGAAATCGCTAGACTAAATACCATACGTGTGGTATACGGTTGACTACCGAGATGAAAATATCATCCCAATCAACGTCTGTCATTGGCTTTTTTTCATTAGCCACTAGCCGAGGATTTGTACCAAGATAAAGATCCATCATCATTATGTTTCTTTTTGAAGATCCATATATAGTTAACCACATTGGCACCCATATGTCTTGGAATAAGCACCCATGTATTATTGGTAATGACGACATTGAACTCATATTTCATTCCATTGAACCTTAGTGGATATTTAAATACTTGTGAGTAAGAAAAAAGGACCAGAAAGGAAGTATCGACATGAAGATTAAGTTTTTAAATTGCTTTGTAGATCTTGTGTCTAGTATGGATGTTCATGTCAAAAGAATAGCTTGCATTTTAAGAAGGAATGGGATTTTAAAAAAATGTTGTATGGGTTACATGACATGCTATCAATAAACTCGTAAGTTCACATGCAACCTAAACTGGATCTATGTTTTCTCTATTGATAGAAATAAACTATGAACATCAAGAACCCAAGCGCCTTGTTCCCGAGTTCTACTTAAGGAGAGAAATGGGAGGATATGCAGGGAATGTGAGGGGTGTCGAAGGAAAACCGTGTTCCCGAGTTTCATTAATCGAAGGAAAGTGAGGGGAGGGGAAGGAATTTTGAGCCATATTTTCCTTCCAAATTTTTCTCCCAAAATGGGCGGATTTGGGAAGAAAGTGAGGGGAAGGAAAATTGTAAGTTTTATTTTCTTTTTCCTCCTAACTCGGGAACACAAAACTTAAAACTTTCCTTTCATTTCCTTTCATTTCCTTCGAACTCGGGAACACGGAATAATGAATATTTTCCTTCACCTCCCTTTCTTTCTGTCAAAATTTTCCTTCCATTTCCTTTAATGAATTTGCAAAAATACTCGGGAACAAGGTGTAAAGTAACTCTATAATTATCGAAATAAACATAGAGTTAGGGTTTACATACCTTTTGATTATTATAGTAAATAACCAAACAAAATTCCTTCTTGAAAACCTTGGAAAAAAAGCACAAAAAGTTTAGTGCAACTAATGGTTTGTACCCGAAACCCTAGAAACCCTAGAATGATAAGGAGGGAGAGGGAGGAAAAGGGAATTTCGTTCCTAAGCCTTATGATAAAGGTATGAACGAAATGCATTGGTCTTGAGGTCCTATTTATAATTTAGGTAACTTGCAGGCAAAGCAAGATTTGAATTAATTAAATAATAGATTTAATCACAATTCAAATCATTCCATATCAGCATCCATGAGACTTCTAGAAACCCTATAAGAGTCTCCAAAACCGTCCACCCTTGGATGGTTCTAGAATTCCCTTCTTTTGTTCAACTATTGAACAATTACAATTCATCCCTTGCACCTTTATTTAATTTCAATTAATACCAAATTTAATTCCTGATTATTTATGATTAATAACTAATTAATTGTAATTGATTTCTTATTAATTTATTAACCATATAAATTAACAAATAAATTATTTCACTATTGATCTCATGTTAATTTATTAATCACATTACAAATTAATAGATCAATTATCTATTTCCAATTAATAAATTAATCACATAATATATTAATTTATCTCTCTCTCTCTCTCTCTAATATCATTTCTATTTATTTCTGGTTATGTGGGCAACCCAAAAAGGACTTTGATTCTATTTGCAAGTTTCTACCACTTTAGTTATGAGCTTATACACCTTAATATAACAGTCTCCCACTTGTATACAATTGCAAGTATAACCAAACAACAAAGAGTGCTTTCTAAAGCCACTACCGAACTCTGATTTAATCAGACACTGGCCCAAAGAAAAGTGATCAAATATTCCTATGTTCTACAAGATAGCGTATATACATGAAACTTGCATCAGAATCAATCTTATACTCCAATATTTTGTTTCTCGATTTCTTGATTTATGACAAATGAATTCAGACTACTAGTTGAACACATCAATTTAGTTCCAGCTCAGTCAAGAACTTCAGATGTCGACAACAAATCATCAATGGGGGAAAAGATATCGCTTTTCCCTTAGGGAAAAAGGAAAGAATAAACTTCGACTTATATGCTTGTGTCTTTTACTCACCAAATGCTGCATGACACTATGTTTTATGACATCACATTACTGATGCGTTTTCGCAATACCAATGCACAACCAATTTTTATATTACAACTCATATATCTCTGTTTTAAGAATAAAATATATTATCTTCTTATAATTACTCGTGATAGAATCCATGAAGTAATTCTCAGAGCATGGGTTTATCCAATACTCAAAATCCCCATTTTTCTAAGTACTCGTGAACATTGTAGAAATCTTATTGCAATGTCTAATCCCATAGACAATCTACAACTCAATTCATGACAGTCTTAATTCACTACTTATTTCCAAAAGTATGAGAGATTGTGGAATTTCGAATAATCAAATCCTTCAGGAAGTAAAACATGCAAAGTGAAACATAATAATTAACTATGGTCTCAAGCCTATTGAATATAAATAAATCTCTATTATTTAATCACCATAATAATTACGACTTTATTCATTGTATAATGTTATGAACATGCGTACTATGCCTCTCTAAGGTCCTTCCTTTGTGAACAGATCAAATGGACATTATTCCAATGATACTCATTTCAAAATTCCAAATTCTCATCACTAGCCCAGATGCGATGGAATTTCAACTTTACATGCATTGACCCCTTGTGATATCGAGATTCCAAAGTCTCAAAGGCTGAGTCTTCGATATTATAGAATATTCCATTGGAATTTTGTTACCATAAACAATTCCATGGTAATGAGGTTTCAAATTCAAGGTACATTCCTTGAATACTTCTCATACATTAAAGTTTCCAACTAACATGTAGACTACTCAAACATCTCTCGTTATGAAACATTTTCGTATTCCCATATGACCATCAATTCTGAAAAAGAATCATCTCAATCCAGAATCATGTCACTGTTGTCCATCCTAAATAATACCATACTTATTACTGTCCACAAGCAACCGGTCTTTGGTATAACCTTAGAATGTTCTTGACGGTTGTTTACCAACTTTAGTCACACAAAATTCTAATTCTTTTCCTCACAATTCTCAAGGCATTTGTAAAAATTAGAACAAGTGAATATTATAGCATATGTAATCGATCCTATATCCGAAACATATGGGACTCGATTCATTATGTCTCACATAAGGATTTGATATATGTTCAATCTCTTGCTATAATATTTCCATATATCGAAATTCCTATGTTGATCCATTTCAACATGAGATCCATATATGTTTATGACTAAGTTCTATTAAACTTTATGATCTAAACCTTTAGATTCGAAAAGAAGTATGAGTGCCCTCTCCCTTAAGTCCACAATAGCGAAACAATTCTCAAACTTTGCAATTTGCAAATTGAAAACTTTGTTCCCTACGAACATTATTGTCAACATGCAATACTAGCATAACAATTATGCTCCCACTAGCTTTGACATGTACCCAGAAATCAATTGGACTTCTAGAAATCAATACTCTTGACTTTCTTACTGAAGTAAATATTTATGTTATGTGATGCTTCGATAAGTCTCCAACTATACTTCTGAAGCTTATGCACCTTCATTTGATAGCATATGTGTGTGTTTCAACCCTTTCAGAACTTATAGATATATTGAAAATTCAAACAATTCCTTGCCATTCCTTACAATTCAAAGTATGAAGAGGGATTTCGTTATCATATTGTGAATTTGAGAATGCAATTAACACAACCAATATCCATATTGATCTTTATCAGATCTTATGATCTATCAGGGAGAGTATTTCCTCACAATCATTCTCATGAATTAGAGAGAAAACTTTGCCACCTAGATTTTATGCAGCATACGTTCCCATCCATGTGAAACAATCATTTCTGACCTACACTCATAAGCCAAGGTTTAGGAAAAAACTAAATTCAATTTTAGCTTTCCTTAATGGATTCAACTTCTCTATTCTAAATTTCTTTCCCTTTGGTAACACAAGGGCCTACTAGTGCTTCCATGTTGTTAGCAGCTCACTCATATTGAGCAATGCACTTTCACTGACCAACACGCTTTTGCTTTTGCAGTTAAATGAAAACATAGAACTCATAAGGATTGCCAACTCAAATAAAAGTGCACGGAAATAAGAATGTGTCAACCAAACATGATAGGTTATCAACCTCAGGTCGCATGCTAGTGATAACTAAAAGGTTTATTGTCGGTTGACTCTTGAAACTCTCAAGACCAATACGACTCCTACTGACTTCTTGACATATGAGTTTTCTCTCAAAGAACATTCCTTTGACGAGCTAAAAGAAATATTCAAAAGTTCGTGTGGATTCTTGACAAGAAAACACTTCATAGAATTGTTCTCCGTTTATCTTTTCTTTCTTGATCGAAGAAAAACATCAAAACTCTAATTCTTCAATGTGCTATAGTAAGATAACATTATTACTCCACATGTTACGAGGTGTTATCAACCTTCCTTGATTGGAACAAAGTATGAGTCATCTATGATCGAACCATTTCCAACAATGTTCGATTCCTTTTCTTAGTCATACAATTTCACTAAGATGTTCTTGGAGGAGTTAATTGTGATACAACTTTACAATTACTAAGATGATCATAAAACATGATACTAAAGCATTCTCCTTTCTTTTCAGATTGGAGAATCTTTTATCTTTCTACCTAATAGATTCTTCTATTCGTTATGTTACTCTTTGAATCTTTTCAAGGTATTAGAGATATGCTTAATCTCATAAACACAACCATATTTACTGAAGCATCAGTAAATCATGACGAAAAGAGTTATTGTCCTTTGTGGTGGATCTTAAGAGTCCATATCTGTCACACCCCAAAACCGGAACGGCTGAAACGTTCGGGGGTGGAGGACGTCATGTTTAGTATCGCAAGACATGCATCATAGTAATCAAAGTAATAAACAACCATTTCATTATAAAGAAAGTGTTTACAAAGTATATGGTTCACATAACATAGACTACAAAGTAAATAACAAAATAAGACATGAAGCTATACTGCTCCATCTTCTGAATCCCAGTGTGTGTACCTGTCTACTAGTCTCCTGAGAATACAAGTTATTTTGAAAGAGTAGATCAGCATTTAAGCTAGTGAGTTCATAAGATTTTAGTGATGTAAGTAAGTTGTAAGAAAGTTGTGGTATGCTGTAAGTAAATTGTAAGTTTTGTTTAGAAAAGTTCGCCTATTCCTCCAGAAAATCCTATATTTCCTGCTTTGATGGAAGATAGGTAAAAATGACTCTACAATCCTTTCTATGAGTACTAAATGGATACAAGTTATATAAAACCCAGAGTAAACAAACAATCGATTGTGTGTATCCTCTCTAAGCCCACAACCAAACAAGGAACAGGAAATGAGGCGGAAGGCACACATCCCATTGGTTGTTAGATCTTCGTTGTATATAACCCTGGTGTATTCACTTGGTACTCACAGAGTTAACTGTAATAGTTCCTTTATATTTGATGGTAACCACAATGGTTCCTTCTATAATCACTTAGTTTATACTAGCTATATATAATCTAATATCGAACAGATAGTTAATTGTGTGAATCTGCCCTAAGCCCACAACCAAACAAGAAACAGGAAATGAGGCGGAAAGCACACATTCAACTACCTATCGGGTATTAATTATATATAACCCTGATGTATAAACTAAGGTATTATAGAATTAACCACCTAAGGTCCTTTAAGTTATATTGGTTTAATGAAATGGATTAAACCCTTACTGGTAAGTTTCTAGTTTTGTATAGCAAAAGTTCTATTTGAAAAGTATGTTTTGTACTAGAAAATGGTGCATTGAATTAGTGTCCTATGACCTGACCCATACATGGTACTCCTTATGATTACTTGGTGTATACGGAATATATATATATATATATATATATATATATATATATATATATATATATATATATATATATATATATATATATATATATATATATATATATATATATATATATATATATATATATATATATATATATATATAAGATCGAATAGATAGTAGGCTGGGTGAATCTGCTCTAAGCCCACAACCAAACAAGGAACATGAAATGAAGCGGAAAGCACACATCCTACTACCTGTCGGATCTGATTGATATATATCCCTGATGTATACACTAAGGAATCATAAAGTTAGCATTATAGGCCCCTTTCTACTGAATGTACTAGACTCGACTGTTTTGTTTGTCGTTTGAAAAGATGTAAGTTTTCCCTAGTTTATAACTATATTAACTCGAAAATAGTTTGCATTAACTTTCAAGTGGAACTGTCACAATATGAAAGTAATGGGAAAATGTAAGTACACAGTTGTCTTTTAAATTAACATCCTGAAGTACTGTTTACCTTAAAACAAGTTTGTTTTATTAAGGTCATAATGTGATGAGAAGTACCCATACTATACGCTCTCCCTGCAAGAGATTATGGTTACCAAACGCGACTTCCGCAAACAAATTGCTAGGCCGTGTAAATCTCACATTAAAGTTATATGATCATGTATACCCAATTTATTATCACCTTTTGTTTAGAACAATGCGTTAGTGATCATTGGTATAATTAGATCTTGGTTTATTCTTATGTTATAGTATCTTAGTATGTTCTTTATGTTATCGTGTATTGTATCTTCCTCCCTGTTTCTCTTTATAGTATGTTCTCTTATGTTATCGTGTATTGTATCTACCTCCCTGTTTCTCTTTATAGTATGTTCTAGTATCTAGTATGAACTGAACCCCTAAACTATACCTATTATAGTTTAATAGTATGTTTACTTGAACTGTAACTGAAAAGACTCATTTATCTACGAAGTTATGATTGTACTTTAAAACGGAGTTTTATAAACTATAAAGTAACATAACTTGAAAGGAGTTTTTGAAATGTTTTGATCACTTATAAAAACATAAGCAATCCTTTGAAAGATTTTTATAACACACATTTACACAATTATCATTGTGTTCAACTTGTATTCCCCCCCTTAAAAGCATTTAAAACAGTTTAAAAGATTGATTATAGGGGTATGAACTCACCTTATGTGGGTGATTCAAGCGAATATGCGTGTAAGGATGAGAAGTTCCACGAATGAATTCCCGAGACACAAACGAGTCCTAATGACATATAATGGCATATATTGGCATGAATATAGTGTTTAGAAGCAACCACATGCAAGAAAACACCTTTAGGGACTAGGAAACACTTGGACTAAGTGTTACAATCACATGTGATTCATCAAAGGGGAGTTTACGGCCACACATAGGTGTTTACGGCCATGATGTTTACGGTCTAGGGTGTCTACGGCCAAGGGGTTTACGGCTAAGGGAGTTTACGGTCGTAAGCTCCTGGAGATCATCCTCAAATCGTTTGTTCCAGGTATTTAGGCTAATGATTCTACTAGGTAGCAAGTGTATGAAAGGAATACTCACGATTTTGAAGCCTTAAAAGGGGTTTTCGGCCACCAAGAACAAGTGTGTGTTCTTGGTGAAAGTTGATGATCTTGAAGATCTAACCAAAAAGACGATTTTCTTGGATGGAATCAAAGGGTGATTCATGATTAAGAAGAATAACAACAACTAGATGGAAGAATCACTTATGTTTTTGAAGATCGGGGATGAAGAACTCGATGATACTTGAGAGAGAATGGAAGTTTTCGGCTATGACTTGAAGAAATGAAGAAAAATGAAGTAAAATCTCATATATGGAGGATAGTGTACGCCCACCAAGAGTTTACGGCCGTAAACTCCTAGTTTGCGGCCGTAAACTCGTTGTCATGGAGTTTCCGGCTCGATTTCAACTTGATGAACTTAAACTGAAACAACCCTACACCCAATCCTTAAGTGTACTAGGCTTAGAACCCTTAAAAAGACTCTAAACAATGCTAACTGATAGCAGAAACGGGTCTGACACTCGGTTGGATTGAATGGATGGAATTTCGAGGCAAAAATTTTCGGGTTGTCACAATATCAACATTTACTAGATCCATCAGTCCTTTACTTGCCTTAGATAAACATGTGATCAGTGAATTAGTAATAATTTTCCACTGACCAAGATTCTCATGCATCACACAATTCAAATTACATGACTCCAAGTTTGTGTCCAATTTGAAACTTGGTGACGAGAATTCTTTTCCCTTGGTTAATTATGACAATACCACAAGCGATATCATAAGAAACAAATCCACAATTAATATTGCTAATATTATAAACATAACCAACACTTTCATAAATGTCATTGTAAGGAAATATAAAATAAGGCAACCAGATAAACAAAAGTTTCACTTTTATTGAAAATAAACGAAAAGTTGTAACTTGTCCTTACAACGCATAAAATGAAAAACTATGTTTTAGACATCTCTTAAGAGTAATAACAATCTATTAAATTATCCTAACTCCTTAAAAGTAGCTCTAAATTCTGATCATGGAACCATGTGACAAAAGTCCATCACTCACGATCAGATTTAGCTCACTTTGCTTAAGCTTCCTTCTTTCTCTTAGATCATGAAATATCATGAAAATGTGACTACCACATCATGTATTAAGAGTCTATGAATAGGAACTTACAAAACAATGGAGTTAGATAATGGATGTACCTGAAGTAGAGTCATTTGAATTGACTTTACTATCTCTGATATCTTCCAGGTACTTTAGGCAGCTTCACAACCAACGTCCTTTCATTTGGTAGTAGAAATAAATGGACTCTTTGGGTTTAACACATGGAATGGTCCCATAACTAGCTTTTCTCCTTGCAGTACAATCTAACGATTTGGTCTTGGACAACCACTTTCCATTGGGAAGAGAAATCTTTTCTGGCCCACCATTGTCAATGTCCATGGAAACCTTGGAATTAGACTCTTTAAGCACCTCTTCTTCAGATGTGCTCTTAAGCATTTTTTCTTCAGCAACTATCAACATTTGGGTCACGTCGATATTCTTTATAGAAAAGTTATCAATTAACTGATCATATGACTTTGGAAGTGAAAAAAGAAACAAATCAATGGCTTGCTCCCTTAGGAAAACGACACCAATTCTATCCAACTTTTCAATGTACGATTTCATTTTCAGAACATCCGCACATAGAGAATTTCCATTTGATGTCTACATGCCAATAGGGCTTGAGTAGTTTCGTATCTTTCAACTTGAGGAAAACGTGACATCGGGAGAGTCACTGGAGGAGGTGGTGGAAGAGTTAACGAAGCATGATGTCCGGTTCCCCCATTACCCAAATATGGGAAAACATTTTCACCTTGATCAAAATGTGGAAGATCAACTTCAGAAGGAAGAGGGAAACCATTTCCAAGAGAACGAGGAAGACCATTATTGTCATGATTCGACATCAATAATTGGGAGAAAATAGAATTCAAGTTAGTTGATTTTAATCCTTGATTATTAACCCATAAATTTAAATTAAGTCTAGGATCCATATTTTCGATTCGATCTTTGAAGAGGGATGTCGTAGTCAAATTCAAATCTATTTTAGGTAGGTAAGGTTTTTACCAATTTCAATCTTATGAAACTCCTAGATCTTTTGAGATTGATTGAATCTTATCAATGTCATTGTAACATCCCAATTTCCAAGCCCAATTTTTTTTTAAAATTAGTAATTCTCAACATAGTTTACCAAAACATTTCCCATGCCATATCATTTGCAAACAAAACTATAACAATGTGTCTGAAATCATAATGTCAAAGTAAAAATCAATCAGACTACAATCCCAGAAAACTCCATGCGGAAATCATATGTGTGTGTGATGCGCTGCTACACTGCCGGCTCCTTCCCCTTAGACGAAGATGTACCTGAAACCAAAACTAAAACTGTAAGCACAAAGCTTAGTGAGTTCCCCCATCATACCACATACCATACAGACATATCGTATACATACTGCCGGGCAATTCTGGGGTACCCGACCTACCCAGTACGGCCATTCTGGGGTGCCGACCTACCCGTGTCAAGCCATTCTGGGGTGCTGACCTACCCATGTCAAGCCATTCTGGGGTGCTGACCTACCCTTCAGTACTATCAACCAAACCTCGGGGACTATTCCACCCCTACTGCTACTATCACATATATCATAACGTAAACATACTGTCAAACGTTTCTAGGGTGTCCGACCTACCCTTCGGTCCTAACAACCGAACTTGGGGACTATTCCCTCCCTACTACCACTATCACATATAACATATCATGCCAGCATATAATCATATCATCACATACTGTCAGACATATCTGGGGTGTCTGACCTACCTTCCGGTCCTAACAACCGGACTCTACTACTGTCACATATACATATCATGCTAACATATAACATATTAGGTAGTAGCAAACCTAGATGATATTACAAAGACGATCATCTAACATACAAGTCCTGCTGGTGGGCCGGCATTGTGGCCGTAGACCCACAACTACTGGAAGGTAACTCACCTCGAACGAGTAGCTGCTGATAATCTGTGCGGGAAATCTCTGTCTGCTGCTACTCCGAAAATCATCCGGCTATAATCCCATCAAACACTTAATCAGAGTCTGATATCTATTCTTAGGGTAAAATGACCATTTTACCCCTGATCAAGTCCAAGTCAAAGTCAAAGTCAACTTCCAGTTGACCCGACACGCCGAGTTGGGCCGCCAACTCGTCGAGTCCCTATCTCTTCCATTGTCCTCATTCACATCTCTACTCGTCGAGTTGGGACGCCAAATCATCGAGTCCCTATCTCTTCAACTGTCCTCATCCACGACTCTACTCGTCGAGTTTAGCAACGACTCGACGAGTTCTCCTTCTAACACCACCCCGGATGAACCTTCATCCGACTCGCCGAGTTGTATGAACAACTCGTCGAGTTCATCTTCAAGAGTTGGGAGATTACCTTGGACTCGCCGAGTCGACTCATGCACTCGTCGAGTCCTATGAACTCCAGGACTATGGCTTATCCCAATACGTTTGGGTTACTCTCCTGGACCCTCTAAAACCTTTCTTTCACTCAACTGGCTCTTCTTGGACCATAACAGAAAAGAAGTCAAGCCTCGGACTCGCCGAGTCCCAAGGATGACTCGCCGAGTCCCAAGGATGACTCGCCGAGTCGATACAGTCCCAAGTCTATTCCTTCGATTTCTGGTGTACAACTCTTGTCCAAATGATAGATCTAGGCCCCTAAACTCGATCTAGCACGTAAAGTTACGAACTTTGCGTGCATGCATGGGACTTTGAGCCAAAAAGGCTCTAAAAGAGGCTCTTAAGTTGCATGGGGGCTTCCATGGGTGCAAAAGCAGCCCTTTTCTGCCTTGTAACTCTTCCATGGGCCTAGATCAGAAGCCTCAACCCCCAACCATGCTTGCAATCATGGTTGGTTACCAAGAATGGCTTATAAAAGCCCTAAATCTCCCCAAAAAGGGGATCAAACGAATAAGCAAGCAAGGTACAGACTTTATACCTTTCAAACACTGCAAATGATTCACCAAAATCGAATCCTTCAGTCTCATCTTGATCCTTCTATGCTCCTCCTTCTTCCTTGTGGTCAAAACCCACAAAATCACTCAAAAGCCTTAGATCTTGCACCAAAACGCTTAGGGTTTGCTGTGGAGGGTTTCTGGGAGCATAAAGGGGCGATGGAGGGTGTATAAGGTTGTTTAAATAGGGTGCAAACCCTCAGATTAGGGTTTTGTCCAGACAGAGCCTACTCGTCGAGTCCAGGACCCGACTCGACGAGTCCTATACTTAAATCCCGCGTCTCAACCCGCTTCTACTCGGCGAGTTGGGCCTTCAACTCGCCGAGTCCCAGGCCAAAAATGCAAAATTACTTAAATAAAATACATACTAGGAACCAGGTGCTACAAATCTCCCCCACTTATTTTAGACTTCGTCCTCGAAGTCTGCTGCTCGTTCCTGGAAAAGCTCTAGGTAATGCTCCATCATCTCATCCACCGGCTCCCAAGTCCATTTCGAGCCCTTCCGGTGCTGCCATTGCACCTTTACCAGCTCGACCCTCTTGTTCCTCAGATCCTTCGACTTCCGGTCGAGAATCGCTACAGGCCGCTCGATGTAATTCAGGCTGTCATCAACCTGAATATCCTCTAATGGTACCCCTGCCGAATCGTCCACCAAACATTTCCATAACTGGGAGACGTGAAAAGTGCTATGAATCTGACTGAGTTCGGCTGGCAAATCCAACCTATATGCCACCTTGCCCACCCAGGCTATAACCCTGAAGGGTCCAATATACCTGGGACCCAACTTGCCCCGCTTCCTGAATCGGATGACGCCCTTCCATGGCGACACCTTCAGGAGAACCATATCCCCGACCTGAAACTCCAGATCCGATCGACGCTTGTCGGCATAACTTTTCTGCCGACTCTGAGCAGTCTGAAGTCTGCTCCGAACCTGCTGAATCCTCTCTATCGTCTTGAGCACCACTTCGGTGCTCCCCATGACCCTCTGGCCAACCTCACCCCAACATATCGGGGTTCTGCACTTCCTCCCATATAACATCTCGAAGGGAGGACGGTCAATACTCGCATGATAGCTATTATTATACGAGAACTCCGCCAACGGAAGGTAGGTATCCCAGCTACCTCCGAAGTCTAAAACACATGCCCGCAGCATATCCTCTAGCGTTTGGATGGTCCGCTCGCTCTGACCATCCGTCTGTGGGTGAAAGGCGGTGCTAAAATGCAGACGAGTACCCAGCTCGTCATGAAACTTCTTCCAAAACCTGGAAGTGAACCGCACATCCCTGTCGGAAATCACTGAAACTGGCACTCCGTGCCGAGCTACCACCTCTCGGATATAGATGTCGGCCAACTTTTCGGCCGAAATGCTCTCCTGGATCGGTGTGAAATGGGCACTCTTGGTCAACCGATCCACGATTACCCAAATCGAATCCACTCCTCGTGCAGTCTTGGGAAGCTTGGTAATGAAATCCATGGTAATATCTTCCCATTTCCACAAGGGAATATCTAACGGCTGCATCTTTCCGTGTGGCCTCTGGTGCTCGGCCTTGACCTTCCTGCAGGTCAAGCACCACTCCACATACCATGCTACATCCCGCTTCATGCAGGGCCACCAATAATTAGGACGAAGATCTCTATACATCTTCGTCGCTCCGGGATGGATAGAAAATCTAGATTTGTGTGCCTCCTCCATCAGGATCTGGCGCACGCCTCCATGATAAGGGACCCACACCCATGGTGAAGAGTCAATAACCCTCGGCTATCATAGTCGAAGGAGGAAACTTGGCCCACTCTATGCTCTCTCTTCCGATGTTCCTCCTTCATAGCCTCCTGTTCAGCCTCCCGGATCCGCTCCAACAGTGGAGTTACCACTGTCATCCTCAGACAGATGTCCCTGATTGGCGCTGCCTTGCGGCTAAGCGCATCGGCCACGACATTGGCCTTCCCCGGGTGGTAGAGGATCTCGTAATCATAATCCTTCACCACATCCAGCCACCGACGCTGCCTCATGTTCAGGTTCGGCTGATCCATGAGGTACCTCAAACTCTTGTGGTCCGTGTAAATGGTACAACGAACACCATAGAGGTAATGACGCCAAATCTTGAGGGCAAAAACAATAGCCCCCAGCTCCAAATCATGCGTCGGGTAATTCGCCTCGTAAGGCTTCAGCTGCCTCGAAGCGTGTGCAATAACATGCCCTCTCTACATCAGTACCACGCCCAAACCTGAGATGGACGCATCACAATATACCACAAAATCCTCCATGCCCTCTGCAGGGCTAAGATTGGTGCCTCGCACAATCTCTGTCTCAGTGTCTCGAATGCGGCCTGATACTCAGGCCCTTAGCGAAAGTCTATGGGTTTCCTCGTCAGCCTGGTCAGGGGCACGGCTATCTTGGAGAAGTCCTGAATGAATCTCCGATAGTAGCCTGCCAATCCCAGAAAGCTCCGAATCTCAGATGGAGACCTCGGAACTTCCCACCTCATCACGGCCTCAACCTTGGCCGGGTCCACTGATATCCCGTTCTGGTTGACAAGGTGCCCGAGAAACTGCACCTCGCGCAACCAGAACTCACACTTAGAGAACTTAGCATACAAGCTCTCCCTTCTCAAAGTCTCCAGAACCTCTCGTAGGTGCTCCTCATGCTGCTCTCGCGTCTTGGAGTAAACCAAGATATCATCAATAAACACTATCACAGACCGGTCTAACATCGGTCTACACACGCGGTTCATGAGGTCCATGAACGCGGCAGGAGCATTGGTGAGCCCGAAAGGCATCACCACAAACTCATAGTGGTCATAGCGCGTCCGGAACGTAGTCTTCTGTACATCCTCCTCTCTGACCCTCATCTGATGATACCCTGATCGCAAATCAATCTTGGAGAACCAAGATGCTCCCTGTAGCTGGTCAAAGAGGTCATCAATCCTCGGGAGTGGGTAACGGTTCTTCACCGTTACCTTACTCAACTCCCTATAATCTATACACATCCGATGCGACCCGTCCTTCTTCTTCACAAATAAAATCGGGGCTCCCCAGGGTAAACTGCTCGGTCTAATGAAACCCTTGTCTAACAGCTCCTGCAGCTGTGTAGACAACTCCTGCATCTCAGGAGGAGCCAACCGATACGGTGCCTTGGCTATCGGAGCCGCACCAGGGACTAGTTCAATCCTGAACTCTACCTGCCTCTCCGGAGGTATCCCAAGCAACTCCCCGGGGAATACGTCCGCAACTCTCGTACCACGGGCACATCGCTCACCGTTGCCTTACCCATCTCCCGGGTATCCATCACATAGGCAACAAATCCTGCGCAACCCTGCTGAAGGTAACGCCTAGCTCTCGCTGCTGAACATAAAGCTGGTCCTTGATGTGGCCTCTCGCCCTGAATTACCAGCTCTCCCCCACTTGGGGTCCTGATCCGCACCAACTGCTGCGCATAGTCAATCACCGCCCCATTGGGGTTTAGCCAATCCATACCGATAATAACCTTGTTTCCCCACAAAGGTATGGGAACCAGATCTACCAGATAACGCTCCTCAAACAGTCGCAGGACGTAATCTCGGTAGACCTCTGATGCTCGCACTGACCGGCGTCCGCAATCTCGACCTCTAGAGGGCAATCCAACGTGCCCGACGACTCAGGGAACTTCTTGCTAAGCGCAAGAGAGACAAACGATCGGGTAGCACCCGAATCAAACAATACCTGAACTGGGATACCGTTCACATGAAACGATCCTAAACAGAGCACATACATAACATATCAATATCACAGCGCCATAAAATAAAAGCATAAGAAAGGAATCATACCCGTCACTACACAGGTGCAGCGCGTGCCTCCTCGGCTGTCAACTGAAATGCTCGGCTCCGCACCACTGGAGCCTCTGTCTTGGCCTTCCGGCCATCTGCAATCCACGCTGTCGCTGAAACCTGCGTGCTGGTGCTGCTGCTGACGCTGCTGTCAATCTCGGGCAATTGGCCTTTTTGTGGCCCCTCTGATTGCAATGGAAGCAAATCAGGTCAGTAATCTGTACTGTGGGGGCGAGGGCAGTACAATCCCTGCCAAAGTGCCCCGTATTGCTGCACTTGTAGCAGCCTGACGATCCTGCTCTACAAGCTCCCTCATGCGGCCTGCCGCACTTCCTGCAGCGGCTCTGGCCCAGCTGGCCCTTCGACCTAACGTCGGATCCCTTGGGTTTCTTCCCCGAAACCCCTGTAACCTTCTCAGACTCAACTTTCCTCTTCCTCACATGCTCCAAATCGAGCTCCCTCTCCCGCGCCCTGGCAATCATGGACGCCAGGGTCGGGCAGGCAGAGTAACTGACATGCTCCCGAATATCAGCCCTCAACATATCATGGTAGTGGGTCTTCCGCATCTCCTCATCCCCCACATACTGGGGTACCAAGAATGCTCTCTCCCGGAACTTGGCGGTGATCTCCGCCACTGTCTCCGTAGTCTGCCTCATATCCAAAAACTCTCTGGCCAGCTGTTGAAGCTCTACAGCCGGCACAAACTCAGCTCTGAATCTAGTCATGAAATCTGACCACGTCATGGCCTCGACGGCTGGGGCTCCCAATGAGTCACCAATCGACTCCCACCAGTCTCTAGCTCTATCCCCCAAACATCCCGCAGCAAAGCGGACCTTCGACCCTTCCGAGCAGAAGCTCGTCAACTGCGCAGACTCAATGTCTGCGATCTATCTCCTGGCAGCGATGGGGTCTTTCACCCTGTGATAATCCGGCGCACCACTCCCACGGAAGTCCTTAAAGGACATTGTGCGTGTACTCGTCTGGCTAGATGCCATATCACTCCTGAATACCCGGAGGCGATCCTCCATCAGCTCAATAATCCCCTCCTTGATCGACCCGAAAATGACCGGGGTCGACTCAAGAATGCCTCTCGTGATCTCAGACGAGATGAACTCGCGCAGCCCGTCATCAACCTGCTCGGATCCTGCACCCGAGCCTGATCCTAATCCTGATCCGGAACCTCCTGCTCCATGTCGCGTGGTCACCATACTGAGAAATACACGCATAAATGTCAGGGTCATACATACTCTCAAGAGGTCTAACACACTCTCCAAGTTTCCCGGTTCTGTCTCAACCTTCCTTTATTCGAGTACGGATCCTCTGCTTCCAGTAGTACGGGCCCATACTACCTTCCACATCTTTCCTCAAGAACTGTCTCGACTTCACCAGGTCCCTTAACCAATATCCCTTTCCATCTAGTCTCATCCCAGGCTTTCCTGGGGCACTCTCTGACCTACTCTCCGCCATCAGCTGCACTAGGAGTCCCTACTTCCCTTCCCTAACTAGCTTGCGAGTACTGTTAAATAACCGCTCACTAGTTAGTTAAAGTTAGCCAGGACCCATTAACAACAAAGCAAGAAGCATTCGTGCATCGAGTAACCGCATCAGGCATAACCTAATTAGGCTATCCTACTTCTGACTAAACAGTCCTGGCATACAGCTCGTACAACAGGCATATAAGGAATCCTTCCTAGATCCTTGGCCCTACTCTAGCATGCAGTTCTCAGAATCATATACATCAGGCATACAAGGCATCCTCCTAGATCCTTAGCCCTAATCTAGCATGCAGTTCTCAGAATCATATATCCTATAACTTATTATAACAAGTATGGGTATCTTGGGGGAAAACTTACATGAGCTCGGCTGGTCGCACGCATCACACACCTTGTTCTTTCTCAAAACCCTTTGTCTCAGATTTTAGAAAACCATTTTCTTTGTAAAAATCTTTTAAATCCCTCGGTTTGAATCCAGACACTCCCGAGGGTGTGTCCGAATCCCTCAAACCAGGGCTCTGATACCAACTTGTAACATATCAATTTCCAAGCCCAAATTTTTTTTAAAAATTTAGTAATTCTCAACATAGTTTACCAAAACATTTCCCATGCCATATCATTTGCAAACAAAACTATAACAATGTGTCTGAAATCATAATGTCAAAGTAAAAAATCAATCAGAGTACAATCCCAGAAAACTCCATGCGGAAATCATATGTGTGTGTGATGCGCTGCTACACTGCCGGCTCCTTCCCCTTAGACGAAGAGGTACCTGAAACCAAAACTAAAACTGTAAGCACAAAGCTTAGTGAGTTCCCCCATCATACCACATACCATACAGACATATCGCATACATATTGTCGGGGAATTCTGGGGTGCCCGACCTACCCAGTACGGCCATTCTGGGGTGCCGACCTACCCGTGTCAAGCCATTCTGGGGTGCTGACCTACCTATGTCAAGCCATTCTGGGGTGCTGACCTACCCTTTGGTCCTATCAACCGAATCTCGGGGACTATTCCACCCCTACTGCAACTATCACATATATCATAACGTAAACATATTGTCAGACGTTTCTAGGGTGTCCGACCTACCCTTCGGTCCTAACAACCGAACTTGGGGACTATTCCCTCCCTACTACCACTATCACATATAACATATCATGCCAGCATATAATCATATCATCACATACTGTCAGACATATCTGGGGTGTCTGACCTACCCTCCGGTCCTAACAACCGGACTCTACTACTGTCACATATACATATCATGCTAGCATATAACATATCAGGTAGTAGCAAACCTAGATGATATCACAAAGACGATCATCTAACATACAATTCTTGCTGGTGGGCCGGCATTGTGGCCGTAGATCCACAACCACTGGAAGATAACTCACCTCGAACGAGTAGCTGCTGATAATCTGTGCGGGAAATCTCTGTCTGCTGCTGCTCCGGAAATCCTCCGGCTATAATCCCCACAAAACACTTAAATCAGAGTCTGATATCTATTCTTAGGTTAAAATGACCATTTTACCCCTGACCAAGTCCAAGTCAAAGTCAAAGTCAACTTCCAGTTGACCCGACTCACCGAGTTGGGCCGCCAACTCGTCGAGTCCCTATCTCTTCCACTGTCCTCATTCACGTCTCTACTCGTCAAGTTGGGCCGCCAACTCGTCGAGTCCCTATCTCTTCAACTGTCCACATCCACGACTCTACTCGTCGAGTTTAGCAACGACTCGACGAGTTCTCCTTCTAACACCACCCCGGATGAACCTTCATCCGACTCACCGAGTTGTATGAACAACTCGTCGAGTCCATCTTCATCCTATCAACACGTCCTGTCCTCGGCTCGCCGAGTTGTATGAACAACTCATCGAGTTCATCTTCAAGAGTTGGGAGATTACCTTGGACTCGCCGAGTCGACTCATGCACTCGCCGAGTCCTATGAACTCCAGGACTATGGCTTATCCCGATACGTTTGGGTTACTCTCCTAGACCCTCTAAAACCTTTCTTTCACTCAACTGGGTCTTCTTGGACCATAACAGAAAAGAAGTCAAGCCTCGGACTCGCCGAGTCCTAAGGATGACTCGCCGAGTCGATACAGTCCCAAGTCTATTCCTTGGATTTCTGGTGTACAACTCTTGTCCAAATGATAGATCTAGGCCCTTAAACTCGATCTACCACGTAAAGTTACGAACTTTACGTGCATGCATGGGACTTTGAGCCAAAAAGGCTCTAAAAGAGGCTCTTAAGTTGCATGGGGGCTTCCATGGGTGCAAAAGCAGCCCTTTTCTGCCTTGTAACTCTTCCATGGGCCTAGATCAGAAGCCTCAACCCCCAACCATGCTTGCAATCATGGTTGGTTACCAAGAATGGCTTATAAAAGCCCTAAATCTCCCCAAAAAGGGATCAAACGAATAAGAAAGCAAGGTACAGACTTTATACCTTTCAAACACTGCAAATGATGCACCAAACTCGAATCCTTCAGTCTCCTCTTGATCCTTCTATGCTCTTCCTTCTTCCTTGTGGTCAAAACCCACAAAATCACTCAAAATCCTTAGATCTTGCACCAAAACGCTTAGGGTTTGCTATGGAGGGTTTCTGGGAGCATAAAGGGGCGATGGAGGCTGTATAAGGTTGTTTAAATAGGGTGCAAACCCTCATATTAGGGTTTTGTCCAGACAGAGCCTACTCGTCGAATCCAGGACCCGACTCGACGAGTCCCATACTTAAATCCCGCGTCTCAACCCGCTTCTACTCGGCGAGTTGGGCCTGCAACTCGCCGATTCCCAGGCCAAAAATGCAAAATTACTTAAATAAAATACATACCAGGAACCAGGTGCTACAGTCATGTTTAATCTCGGATTATTCTCAGTTTTGTGACTGGGATGGCGAGGACAAACGAGATGTGAATAATCATGCAAACCCGCTTGGCAACCTCGAGGTCTTTTATCATCTCAAATTGATGTGGTGGTTAACCACACATGTTCCATCAACAATGATAATTTCCAATATGCCCATCATATCTCCTTATAGTCCCTATTATTGTGTCGGTTAACCACACACGCTCCACTAACGACATATAAAGCATGATGTGCGTTCTCATGGATTAGCATACTTTTCACATTTTTCCTAAAGTAACTTGTTAGAACCTATTTTGTTGGTTTGTGCTAGGCATACATGTTTTATAGGCTTTATTACACTTTGTATAGGTGTTTTGTGGATTTTCGGTTGGGTGGGCTGAAAACGTCCCGTTTTCGGTCCATGTGGTGTTTTCGACTGCAAACACTTGTGCTGTTACAGTTCCCTATAAAAAGTGTCCTAGCTTGTCAATTGTCAGTAGTCGTTTGCGGTCAACTGTGTGTGTGGTGTCCATTGTACCATACGTTTTCATCTAATATAAAACGTGTCCAATTTGGATCAATTTTGTTTCTACTCTTTCTTGTAATTGATCATTTCAGCTTGATTGTTTGTTGATCACTAGTTGGTTCCAGATTTGGGGACTTACAATTGGTATCAGAGCCTAACTAGTGTCAACTTGACCAAGCTTGGTTTTGGCTGATTTGGAATTTGTTTGGGGCTTATTATCGCAAATCATTCATTGTTGATGTTGTTGTTGCTGGGTTTTTGCTATTGATCGTGAATTCAAATCCAAAAGGATCGAAAATCT
This sequence comes from Lactuca virosa, assembly GCF_052849685.1. Taxonomy (NCBI): domain Eukaryota; kingdom Viridiplantae; phylum Streptophyta; class Magnoliopsida; order Asterales; family Asteraceae; genus Lactuca; species Lactuca virosa. The sequence goes on along the minus strand of NC_136433.1, from coordinate 256,025,267 downwards.
TCTTGAAATCGTCTTTTTCGTCAAAATCTGGGTGTTTTCGGTTGACTTTTGTTCATCGGTTTTAGGCTGAAAACAGTTTTCAATTGTAAATCATTTTCAGCCGAAAACCCGTTTCAGCTATGAACCCTTTTCGATTGTGAACCCCTTTCAGCTGTAAACCCTTTTCAGTTGTGAACCCCTTTCAGCCATGAACTCTTTCGACAGTAAACCCTTTTCAGCTGTGAAACCATTTTCTACTGTGAACCCTTTTCGGCTGTGAACCATTTTCGACTGTGAACCCTTTTTCGACTGTAAACCATTTTTGGTTGTAAACCTTTTTCAATTATGATTTTCTTTGATTTTTAAACAAGTTTTATTTTTGATTAAAAAAAAATTAAAAAAATGGAACCTCAACACTGTGCAATTCATCAAGAACTAGACTCAATCATGGGAACTACAATGAGAATTTTGTGTCTCTTATCAGCAGAAGGATTTCCTGAATGGAAATACAGGATCGAAAAGTACATCAAAATGAAAGATTTTAAGATTTAGAGAAGCATTCTTAGGGGTCCTGTTAGAATCACAACTACCCTGGAAAATGGAACTATAATTGACAAAGAAGTAGAAGACTACACTGATGCGGATTTTGAAAAAATTGAAGAACAGGAAAAGGCACTTGCAACTCTGACTATGGCTTTATCCCCTGACATTGCTCAATGATTTAGGGAGTATGATTCAGCAAAAGCACTTTGGGAAGCATTGATAGAGGTTTACGAAGGAAATGATGACATGAAACAAAGCAGCCAAGACATGCTTCGTCAAATATTCAACTTGTTTAACCATGTTCTGGGAGAGACTCTTGAAACCCAATTGCATAGATTCATCACTCTTACCACTAAGATGAGCACTGCTGGAATTTCTGTACCACGCTCAGAGATTAAAAAGAAACTGCTGAATTCTCTTCCCAAGTCATGGGACATGAATGTGTCTGTGATTAAAAAGACCAAGGATCTTCACCGACTTACTCTTGCTGAAACCATGGCTATCATTAAAACTTGTGATTTGGATGACAAGCAGCGAGAGATAAACCATGTGAACTCTTACTCCACTACAAATCTAGGGATTTCATCAAACAATGCCTTTTCATCTTTCACTGTTCCTCAACCACAAGCTTTCACTGCTCCAAAAACTCAAGATTTCATGGTACCACAAAACCATGCTATTTCATCATCCATGCCTTATCCACAAACCCATACTGTTCCGCATTCGTCCTCCTCTTCAAAAACTCCTGATGTTGTCTCAAACTCCAAGGAAGCTGAAGAAAATCTGGCTTTAGCTTCTGGTCTCGTGAATTGTTAAAATGCTTTTCTAGCTTGAGATTTGCCTCCTCAACTCTCGATTGCTGATATTGATCAAATTCACCCTGAAGACGTGGAAGAAATGGATATTAACTGGCAGATTGCCATGGCGGTATTCAGGGCTAAGCAGTTTTCCAAGAAGACAGGAAAGAACAACTGGGGTATGAATGGAGAAAAGAAAGTTGGGTTCAACAGGAGCAAGCTCAGGTGGTTCACCTGTCATGAGCCGGGTCATTTTTCTCGTGAGTGCCCAAAACCAGATAGAAGGGATAATCATGACAAGACAATGGTGCCAGTGGTGAACAATAGAGGAACAACATCCAACGGTAAAACTGCAAATTTGGCAGTTGTGGCTCAAGCATTTGATTGGGAGGATCATATTCAAGCATTGAACATCTCAGGACCTGAAACTGCTAATTTGGCACAAATAAATGAACTTCCAGATCAACAAGCTGAAGAGGATGCTGAAGCAGAATTGATGCAGCTTTAAATTTTCTTTCATGGTATCTACCACTCCAGAGAAGAAAGAGGTATGTGAAATTTCTTGCTCTAAAAAATGCATAGATACTGTTAAATTTTTGCATGATCAAATAGATTTATTACATAGAGAAAATAAGGACCTTAAGTATGAAGTCTATAATCTTAGGAAAGGACAAAAACCTCTTAAAGAACAATTAGAGGCCAAGACAAATGATTATAGGAAACTTCAGGAAGAATATAGCAACAAATGTGCGAATTATACCTATGTTAAGAAACAACTTGCTAGCTTGACTGACGAGCTTGACACATTGAAAACAAGTTTGTAAATGCAGATTTTAATTTCATAAAATTTGATGTATCAAGCAAGAAAGTTGAGTCTATGATTGAAAATCAATTGAAATTTAAAGCTAACCAGCAAAAGGGTCTAGGGTATGACAATGGTCCTCCTCCTTTCAATCATACTTACACTTCCATCCCTATGACACAAGAAGAAATAAACAGGGAACCACATCTTCAGTATGGTAAACCTACTGTGGTTGTGACATAAAATAGCTCTAAGATGAACAATACTAATGTTTCTACTTCATCTGCAGATTCACTTTTAGTTCAAGGCAAGCAGGCAGCTAGAGAGAGTATTTCTGACAATAATTTTGTTTTGCAAACTGATGTTTCTGATTCAAACAATGATGTTTCTGTTTCTAATTTGAATGATTCTGTTTTGAAATATGATGATGTGAATGTTTCTGATAAGTGTGGTGATGTCTCTGATAAATTTAATAAACCCGTCACTAGCAAATACCTGCCACCTAAGCCAGCCACACAATCTGAACCATGCACGTGCACTTGTGGAAAAAATAAAGAATTCAATAAGGACACTTAATTAGGAAAGAGCGGTACCAGTATCTATATGAAGAAACATACATGTTTCAATTGTGGAATTACTGGTCATATAGCGAGAAATTGTCCAAATCGTCCATATGTTCCTTATTAAGATCAAGGTAGAAAGAATGAGTCACGAGGAAGATCTCTTAAAAGAAAGTCCTTGAGATCTCATTCATTTGATGGTGATTGGAACTCTAATAAAGAAAAAATCGGGTTGAACTTAAAAAGAACAAACAGGTTTTAAACAAAAATTCAACAGGTACTTTTACGAGGCCGAAATTGGGAAAGCCAAGGTTGGCATCGTCAAACTCATCGTCTGGGTCTTCATCTAGTCATAGACGGATACCCAAACGATCAAAAGCAAAGAAAAATATTTCAAAATCACCTGTTAAAAAACCTAATTTCAAATGGATGCCCAAAAATTCGTCAGTCCAATCACCTCAGAGTCCTTTGCATACATCTGGTAATCAATCTGATCTTAAAAACGAAAAAGTTAATTCTGTCAATAGAACAGGTAAATCCAGTGTTTCTAAGTCCTAGGTTCCAAAATCTGACTAATCTCGTGCATTGTGCAAGAACAGCTACGGAGGAATATCGCCAGACCTTGGTATGTCGATAGTGGTTGTTCCAGGCACATGACAGTAGACATCTCCCAATTGCACGACATTCAGAATTTTAATGGGGGGTTTGTTTCCTTTGCGGGAGGAGAATGTGGAAAGATCACTCAAAAGGGTACCGTGACGAATGGTGTGCTTAGCTTTGAGAATGTTAATTATGCTCCCGAGATGAAACACAGTCTGTTGAGCGTATCTCAGATCTGTGATAAAGGCTATTCAACTCATTTTACGAAAAAAGAGTGTCTCATTTTGAAGCCCGGAATCATTATACCTGAAGAATGGATTTTGGTTAGATCGAAGAGGGACGGGAATGCTTACATCATTGACATGAATCATAACATTCCCGAGCAATTCACTTGTCTTTTCTCAAAAGTCTGAACACAATGTCATGCTCTGGCATCGTCGTCTCGGCCATGCAAATTCCAAGAACCTCAATTGTCTTGCTAAAAATGAGATTGTACGTGATCTTCCAATAAAAGACTTCATAACCTTTGAGAAGTGTGTTGCTAGTGCTCAGGGCAAACATCATCGCAAGACACATAAGCCAAAGTTGGTCAACTCAATCAGCAAGGTTCTTTAGTTGTTACATATGGATTTATTTGGTTCGGTCAACGTCCTCAACATCAACAAGAATTCTTACTGCCTAGTTGTGATTGATGATTTCTCATGGTTCACATGGGTCTTCTTCTTATCCAAAAAGAGTGGGATTGCATACCTGATCAAGAAATTCATTGTGATGATTGAGAATCAGACAAATAAAAAGGTGAAGGCGCTTCGAACTGATAATGCCACAGAGTTCAAGAATGCAGTTCTGGATCACTTCTGTGCAGAAAAGGGTATCGTGCGTCAATACAGCTCTGTTGAGACACCACAACAAAATGGTGTTGTAGAACGGAGAAATCGTACTCTGATGGACGCTGCAAGGACTATGCTTTGTGATTCCGAATTACCGGTCTTCTTCTGGGCTGACGCGATCAACACTGCTTGCAATGTCCAGAACCGTGTTCTGATCAACAAATATCATATGAAGACCCCGTATGAAATTCTATATAATCACAAGCCATCGGTTGCTCACTTCAGAATCTTTGGATGTCCTTGCACCCTTCTTCACCTCGAATCCACTCCCAAGTTCAACTCAAAGGCCGATGACTGCTATTTTGTGGGATATGTCACACGCACCGCTTACCGAGTATACAACAAAACCACCAAGCAGATTGTGGAATCTTTTGTCATGCGTTGGCTGGAAGAGAATGAGACAGATGAGAGAGTTGGACCTGACTGTTATTTGATTATGCATCATTGTTTAAATCCTTTAATGTGTATTCGGAAAATGTGTCGGGTTCCTGCTCACGTACAAGTGCAGATGTTGAAGATGAAGAACAATATGTTATATACAGACCACCCTTGGTGACTCCCGTGTCTCCTTTAGTGGATGAAGGTGCTGCAAGTACTTCCTCGGTCCCACCAAGCCAAAGAATTAGTTCTGACGCTGAAGCTAATCCACTTTCCCCTGCTGAAAGAGAATTCATGACAAGAGATTCTTCCGCTTCCACTCCATCATTTATCGAGCTTCTCTTTCCTGAACCTATTTCAAATGAGTATGTGACAAGTACCTCTCACGGTCCTAGATCGTCTAAGGAGAGTGATTCAGCTGAAGACCGATTCATCAATATCAACAACCTTCCTGTCTCAATCAATGACATCAGCCATGAAATTCCTACCAAAGTTTAACGCGATCATCCTATCGAAAATGTCATTGGTCCAATGGCCGACGGAGTTAAAACGAGAAGTCAAAGTGGAGATGTCAATTCGTGTCTCTACTCTTGCTTTATATCTCAGATCGAGCCCAAGAGTGTCGTCATGGCTTTAAACAAACCAAGCTGGGTAGATGCGATGCATGAAGAACTGAATCAATTTGAAAAATTGGGAGTGTGGAAGCTGGTTGAGTTACCGAAAGGCAAGAAGTCTTTGGACACGCGCTGGGTTTTCAGAAATAAGCAAGATGATTTTGGGGCGATTGTGCGCAATAAAGCTCGATTGGTCGTTCGTGGATTCAGGCGGATATAGGGTCTTGACTACACAGATGTATATGCTCCGGTAGCGCGTTTGGAAGGCATTCGTATTTTCCTAGCATATGCTTCTTACATGGGCTTTACATTTTATCCAATGGATGTCAAGACCACCTTCTTGTACAGAGTTGTGAAAGAGGAAATTTATGTTGATCAACCTCCAGGGTTTATCAATTCAAAGTTTCCAAATCATGTTTACAAGTTGGACAAGGCTCTATATGGATTACATCAGGCTCCTCGAGCTTGGTATGCAACCCTCACGGAACATCTGCTCGAGCATGGATATACAAGGGGAACGATTGATCAGACCTTATTCATCAAGCATGTGGATGCTAACTTGATTCTTGTACAGATCTATGTGGATGATATCATCTTCGGGTCGACAAGTACAAAGCTATGCAAAGAGTTTGAGGATGTTATGAAGAAAAGATTTGAGATGAGCTCGTTGGGTGAGATGACAATGTTTCTAGGTCTTCAAGTTTGACAAGATTCAGCCGGAATTTTAATACATGAAGGCAAATATGTCGAAGACATGCTCGAGAAGTTTGGCTTTTAAGATTGAAAGATTGCTTTGACACCAATAGCAGAAAGACCACTATTGACTCCAGATCCAGATGGGGAATCCATAGATCAAATAGAATATTGATCGATGATCGGATCCCTTATGTATCTGACTGCTAGCAGACCCGACATCATGTTTGCAGTCTGTCAATGCGCTCGTTATCAGGCTAATCCTAAACTTTCTCATTTAATTGTTGTCAAAAGGATTTTTAGGTATCTTAAAGGTAGCCCTAAAATGGGTCTTTGGTATCCTAAAAATCCCGATTTAGATTTGTATGCATTTGCTGACAGTAATTATGGAGGATGTGACCTTGACAGGAAATAAACATCTGGTGGGTGCCAGTTTTTAGGAGATCGGTTGGTGTCATGGCAATGTATGAAACAACAAATTGTGTCAACTTCAACAGCTGAAGCTGAATACGTTGATGCCTCTGCTTGTTGCTCTCAAGTCATCTGGATTCAGCACCAACTTCTGGATTATGGTTTGAATTTTCTTGACACTCCCATCTTCTGTGACAATGATGTTGCCATCCAAATCGCTAGAAATCCAGTTAACATTCCAAAACCAAGCACATCGATATAAGGGTTCATTTTATTCGAGACTGTTATGAGCGTTCGCTCATTCGTTTGGAACAAATCCACACTGATAATAATGTGGCGGATTTGTTTACCAAACCCTTCAGTAAAGCTCAATTCGATGTGCTTGTGAGCTTTCTAAAAATGATCCGTTTTGAAGACTAATTTTTTTTCTCAACTTAGTGTAAATTTGCGCATTTCATTTTCATTTTTATTTATTTTCTCTCCTATGCACAAATTTAGGGGGAGAAATCAAAATACAAAAAAAATTAGAAAACAAAAAACCAAAAATATGTACTTACGTTTGTCTTTTGTAGGTTCTTATTTGGGAAGTGATATCAGTAAAAAGTGATAACGGGCAGTTGAAACAAGTGTAAGGTACTGAATCTGAATTGTTTAGACTCTGTGTTCAATGCGTTGGTAGGCACGAAGGATTCAAAAGGACTGGACTAGATGTAGTTTGACCTTGAAAGAACTTGACAGTATGGACTTAGATAGTTTTATTTTGGTCTGATAATACGATGCTTGGGTAGGTTGAGTAGTGAGATAAACATGGAAACCTGCGGGATACACTAAAAGACATATGTATCTGGAACTGTGGTTTAACATTTCCTTGATGTATGGTCTCATGACCTTAATTCTGGCACTGATAGGGTAACTGGGGGGTTCTGATAAAGTAGGTCTGTAGAAAATTGTTTTCTTACTTTCTATCTGTCAGTCATATGTTGCTTCCTTTGCGTGATTGGAACATATCCGACCTAGAATACAACATATGCAACTCTATTTCTATGCACCTTCTTATCTATGCTTTTTTTTCTGACTGATAGTCATATGATGTCTCCTTTGCGTGATTGAAACAATCCGACCTGGGACACAGCATATGCACCCTACTATCTCTCTGGCCCTCTACCTATGTTAGTCATATGTTGTTCCCTCTGTGTGACTGGAAAACATCGGACCTGGGATACAACATATGCACTTTTATATCTGACTTCTTTCTTAATGATTCTCTACTCACCTAAAGTAAAGAGTTCTTTGGAAGTTCTTGATTACCGGGCTATATCGGGAAGTGGGGAACATGTTCTAGTGCATCTAAAATTGAACTACTTAAAAGGTTGTCTGTAGATCTCGCTGCTGAATTTAAGTGGACAACAATATCATTGGTCGTTGTCAGCTAAATGGTCCATTTAGGAATAAGATCACAATGTCTGGTCACTTATAATCTGTCAAATTTGTCCATATCATTGGTGTTTAAGTGGACCACAATACCAGTGATTGACCAGATCTAAGAATGCAGGTGTGTACTGATAAACGATATTGAATTGCCTGACAACTTTGATCCTAAATGTCTTCAATTTAGCTATTGTTTTTGTTTTTGTTAAATTTGTTCATAGTTTTCCTCTATGCACAAATTTAAGGGGGATAATTAAAAAATTTTAAAATCAAACAAAAATCAGAAAAATTAAAAATCCAAAAATAATGTTATTTCTGTTTTATTTCTTTTTTTATAAAATTCAAAAAATCCAAAAATATTTTTGCTTATGTTTTATTTTTTCAGAAAATATGAAAAATCCAAAAATATTGTGTGCTAAGTTTTCTTTTAGTTTTGTTTTTATCTCAAATTTTCTTTGTCTTGAAAAGTGAATTCATATGTAGATGAGACTCATGGAGACTGTATCGAGATTTTCTGAGCCAAAGCTTTATCCGTGATTGTAGAAGAATTTTCATTCGAAGGAACAAGAAATGAAGATTATTCTTTCAACATTTAATTTTTCAACCCCAAAAGAAAGGTGAAGTTGTAGTTGAAGATTATGTGACAGATTGCATTGAAGCCTCCTCAATCAATTTGCTGCTATCTATGTACCTGCTGAAGTGATCCAAACGATTCGTTCTCTCTGTTATTCTCTCTGAAGATTCTCAAGCTGAAAGTGCTGATTTTCAAAAATCCCTACATGAAGCCTCCACACCCAACGTGCGTTCAAAGCACAATTTTGAAGAAAAGCCCAGCTGTTCAAGATGAAGTCATTCATATAGAAGATTCATATGTTCATCTTGAAGTTGTGAGGAAATTGAAGTTTAACGCTGAACCCAAGCTCAATGTGAAGATTGAGAAGAAAAGCAAGCTACAATTTTAGGGGGAGTTTGTTGGGTCAAAAGAAAAGAAAGCTATAAACCAAGGGGGAGATTGTTGGGTCTAAAATTTTGTTTATACTTTGCTTTTCTAAGCATTTATTGTTTTTAGTCTTGGGCGAAAATATTTTTGGGTTTATTTGTAGCTTGGACCGAAAACTCATGTGTTTTCGGTCCAGCCTTTGAGTTGTGGGCTTGGGTTTTCGGTCCATATATATATATATATATATATATATATATATATATATATATATATATATATATATATATATATATATATATATATATATATAGTTGGGGTCTAGGAGGGAAGGGGCATTCTAAAGGAGCATTCATTGTCATATGTGTGTGTGCTAGAGAGAGAAAGTTAGAGAGAAGAAGAGTGTGTGTGTAAATTTTATGTTGGATCATCATTCATATCATCAATACATTGAAGATTCATCTAGTTCTTCTTCTTCTTCTTCTCCATTCTATCTTGCATCATCCACTTGATTGGGATTTCGCGCCATCAAGTGGATTTGATTGATACATCAAGCTGATTTTAGGGACTTACATAACTAGAGTAGGATTCTTAAATAAGGTTCTAGTACTTTTATATCATTATATTTTAATGAGTTTATGTCCTATCAAACCCGTTCGGCTAACGACCATCCACCATACAAGGGAGCGGTGGGTGAGAGTGGACACCCAATGATGGTCATTTTATAGGTCGTTTGCTTATACCCCCCCCCCCCCCCGTAGAGTATGGCTTCGTGAATGAGGCCTACTATTGATTTGACTAACTTGTCTTATATGTATAGTAATTAACTTTTAATAATATATAAGGTGTATTTTAAAACATTTCAAAATACAAGTTTTAAACTTCTAACTATCTAAATTAAACTTTTAATTTAATTAAATTTAAACCAATTATGATTTAATCTTTATCCTTTAATTAACTATTAATTAAATTAATATAAATCATTTATGGATTAAATAATATTCTACTATTAAACAATTAATTAAATAATTCAAATTTAATCCTAATCCATAACCCTATCTATGTATAGAAAATTAGGATTTGGGTTATCTAATTTTAATTATTCTATTTTAAGGTATTAAAACAATAATTAAGGAAACTAGAAATCCCTAACTAACCCTAGTCAATTTTCGAGATTTAAGGGGTGGAGGCTAGGGTTTCAAGAACCGTACCCATTATCGAAATTTCAAGCCCTTAGGGTTTAATTTCTATAAACCCTAATTTTGATCTATCCACTATTATGCACAATCAACTAGAAAACTATGGCTTTGATACCACTGATGGGTTTTAAAGGTTAAAAATCTTTGCATGAGGTTTAAAATAACTTAACTCTTAAGTTCACATGCAACCTAATTGGATCTATGTTTTCTCTATCGATAGCAATAAACTACGAACATTAAGAACCCTAGAGGGACTCTTTAATAATCGAAATAAACTTAGAGTTAGGGTTTACATACCTTTTCATTATCATAGTAAATAACCAAACAAAATTCATTCTTGAAAACCTTGGAAAACAAGCACCAAAAGTTTAGTGCATGTAATGGTTTGTACCCCAAACCCTATAGACCCTAGAATGTTGATGAGAGAGAATGAGGAGAACTAAATTTCGTTTCTAAGCCTTATGATAAAGGTATGAACGAAATTTGTTGGTCTTGGGGTCATAGTTATAGTTTAGGTAACTTGCAGTCAAAGTAGGATTTGAATTAATTAAATAACATATTTAATCCCAATTCAAATCCTTTCCTTATCTACATCCAGCAAGATTATAGAAACCCTAGAAGAGCCTCCAAAATCGTCCACCCTTGGATGGTACTAGAATTTCCTTCTTTTGTTCAACTATTGAACAATTACAATTCACCCATTGCACATTTAATTAATTCCAATTAATCCCAAATTAATTCCTGATTAATTCTGATTAATAATTAATTAATTCTAATAGATTTCTTATTAATTTATTAACCATATTGATTAACAAATCAATTATTTAACTATTGATCTCATGTTAATTTATTAATCACATAACAAATTAACTATTCAATTGTCTATTTCCATATAATATATTAATCACATAATATATTAACAAATCATTTCTCTCTCTCTCTCTCTCTCTCTCTAATATCATTTCTAGCTATTTCTGGTTATGAGGACAACCTAAAAAGTACTTTGCTTCTATTTGCAAGTTTATACCAATTTAATTATTAGCTTAGACACCATAACCTAACAGTCTTTTATGGTGTTAGGTGATGAGTGGAATTTTCAAGAGATGGGAGATGAGCATAATCATTTTCCAAAAAAGTGTAAATTGGATAGGAGTTAGGTATCATGGAGATAAACATGAAAGTGTTTAACAATTTGAAGAGTGATAAAGAAATTTATTAAAATGAAGGGAAAGATAGAAATTAAACGAAACAATGGATTATCATGTTTTAGACATAGGGTTTGTGGATATGTCATCGACCAATATAGAAAAAGAATTGTAGTTAGGATAAAAAGTCTTGAGAATACATGAGTCAAAGTAGATGTGTGAAGTCGCACCTAATGTACCATCCGTTGTTTAAAGGATCATTCAAGTTCCTAATGTTGCATAGTTGTAGTAAAGATGTTTCTTGATCGTTTAGGTTTGGACCTTGGGCCCCACACCAAGTCTATAGAGGTGGTATATTTGACTGCACAATAAAGATACTTGATCAGATGATCTTGAGGCCGAGTTACACGGCTACTAATGCCCTTAATAGGTTAACTAGTGGTCAAATTAATGCTTTGTGTGGTGGACCAACCAACTATCGATTAGAATTAATGTAGTGTGGCACTCGGGCAAAAGCTGTTAGGTTAGTGTTATTGTTGTTGGAGTCGAGGCCCATCAGCATGTGCTATTATAGTGGGAAACAGGCATGTCTTGCGTCATCCCAAAGGTGTGAGGAGCAGCAAATGGAGGATAGGCCCATATATTCCAGCTACTACTCCATTCATTTTCAACGTGGTTGTTTATTACCACCACCATTTCTGCAACCTCCATACATGTGCCCACACCTATCACGATTGTTTTGGACACCCAAATAACCACCACGATATCTATAATATCCTCCATGAAAATTGTTATTGTTAGAAATTTGTTTGGTGGCAAAAAAAACAATTTAGGGTGGTGAGTGATCCGAGTTGATTACCTAAATATTCTGACTTTGAACTTGGTTCATCCATTGTTCCTTAAGCAACAACATGGATGTAGTCTCCATAAGCAATGAAAGAGGCGATCTAAGGGAAATGAGATATACAACATAATCAAATTTTGGATGTACGTCGTTTATAATATAAGTCACAAGATTCTTCTTGGGATGAAAACATCGATGTTGCAAAGCATATCAATAATTTGCATACTATACTTTCAACATTATGTGATCGTAGAGTTAGAAATAGCAATATTGTGGAGTTTATTCTCAAGATGAGCAGCTTTGGGGTCTTTGTTATCATAAAGGATCAGTAACTGGAACCCATGGACCGATCCTTCAAGATTGTGGAGTCACCAATAACAATATTATGGAGTTTATTAGCAAGATAAGTTGTATTTTCATTCAAGATCAACGCTAGGATGGATTAATATATCAATCTATAAATCCACATCTTGCCTACAAAGTCAATGTGGTTCCCTTCAATGTTGCAAATAAGATGAGAGCATTGTCGTTTTCGTTTAGCAAGATGATCATACTCTAAAAGTCTTGCAGTGAGTTTCTAATAAATCTCTCCAAACATCATAACTAAGATGATCAACATCAAAGATAAGTGGATGATACAATTTGATGTTCATAATTTCATAGGGTCTTTTGTGGTAGTAGTCATATTCGAAGAACTAAAGAAAGAAAAAGATTAGAAGAGAGTTGTTGTCAACGATAAGAAGGTGGTGATGACTAGGTTAAATATGAGGTAAGAGATGAAGAAATATGAATGTCATATAAAGACTTTCTAATGGACTCGTGAATATATATTTACATAAAAACGTAATATAATGACTAATATTCTTAGCTTGACGGGGTATTACAAGATAATATTTGATTTTGATTTTTAAATCTTGTACTTTTGGCTATTTAGTTATTGATATTATATATATATATATATATATATATATATATATATATATATATATATATATATATATATATATTCTGTGCATCACTTATATGATAGCTATATGTGCACATGCACATTTTCATGTGCACAGAAAATGTTTTTTTATTCTATGTTTTGAAAATTAATATATATATATATATATATATATATATATATATATATATATATATATATATATATATATATATATATATATAAAAGGTGTATGGGGTTAGCCCATACACAACAATTCTTTATTCATGCACGGTAAAAGGAGATTTAGCCTCTACACAAGATTTAATATTATATTGAATAGGTTAGTACACTAGCTAATATAATATTAGATAAAGGCTTCCTTTCTATTTCTATAAATACCAGCTCCATTCAACATTCCAGGTAAGTGTTCCTTACTCACTTCAACCTCTTTTATGAAGACATCTTCATATCCACATAGTTAGTTACATCCTGTTACTTGGAGTCAACTCTCTTTACAGTAGCGATCTAACTTGATCCTCGGAGCTTGCTCCCGGGGCACAGTCCCTGGGGCAAGTTTAACGGTTTTGTTTCTTGCTGTTGTGCAGGTTTTATCGTCGGAATCCAATAATTGTGTGGAAATATTATGATTGATCAAACAACAGTGAGTAAATAAAATGAATGCAAGAACACAAATATGTACAAGCAAATCCCTTAATCTTTCAGGATCACCGATATAAAATTCAGTTAAGCAAAAATGACGTTATAGGTGCTAGTTGATTGTGTAATGTGTGGAACTATGCTTAAGAGTGTTATAAGAGAAAGTGAGGTAGAGAATTGATGACTTTTTTGTGCTATGATCAACTAGAATTTTATACATGGATAAGGTAACAAACTTTCCTATATTCTAGGGATATTCCTTGATATTGTCTTGACCATATTTTTCGCATAGACTCGACATTTCTTCCTTGTTGACCACTTGCCAATTGACGTAGCACATGACTTTATAATCAAGTCTTCAACCCTGCAAATAATATCAAGAGAAATACGATGGTAGTCCAAAGATATTGACTAACCCAAGATCTTGGGTTACCCCGGATTTTAGCGTAAGTTCAAGATACTTGAAATAAGAGTAAAAAATCTACCACAACAATTTCCCCCATAAAATCTTCAATCTAAGATCTTGGGAGTTGGAGATTTCTTGAGAAAGAGAATAAGTTTGCTAGGTGATGATGTAACGTGGCCCGTATACCTATGTTGGATCCTATCTATCCATATTTCTAGGAAATTAAAATTTTGAATGCCTCAGATTGTAGTTCTTAAAACCTCTTATAAACCCGAGTTTTTCTTCATTCTTCATTCAGTTGCGATCAAGAGGGTTTTCTCCTGGTTTTATAGGTAAGATTTTCTTTCTCTCCTTTCATTTTTCTTGTTTTCTCCATAGGTAAGAAGATTACCCGGTCTATGGAGAAGTCCAATCTACCTATTGTTCAGTACATCATTGATCTAGGAATGTTACTTCGAGATAATAGTGAAGTTAATACCTATACCAAAGTCAAGATTAAGTCACTTGGATCATCAGTCAGGTCCCGTTATGTGAGTTGGGTTGGGCCCTTTACGTATGATATATGTATGCGGATAGGAGTTTTGGTTGCCCGAAGTTAGAGTCGAGGAATGCATGTATGATGGAAAATGCGGTATACCGGGGAACTCACCAAGATTTATGTTTACAGTTGTGAATTAAACATTTTGCAGGTCGTTCGTGAGAAGAGCTCAGCGGGACTGTACACACGCATCGAAGATATCCGTTTCCGCGGTTTAGTAACTTAACTCTGATAATGTATCTTTTTCAGTCAAAAAAATGTTACTCAATGGTTTTGAAACAAACTTTTTAATCAGTTAATCTATTTTATGAACAAAAATCTCTCTGTAATTTTTGGGACGTTAAAAAAATAAAACAATTAGTTTCAGTGTTTGATCAAGATTAATCTAGTGGTCATTAAAAATCACCAATACAAATTCAAAAGGTAAATTCTGTAACTTTAACATAATAATTAATATACTAATTAAATTAGACACTCTATAATTATGAAAATTATCTAACTTCCTTACAATTTTGAATTTTGAATTCTGAAAACTTGTTTTACTCATTAAAATTTTGAATTTTGGAAATTTTTTTGTGAAATTTTTTTTAAGGGTAAAGAAAAGACAGAATATTTTTTAGCAAAATTATTTATATTTTATAGTTTAGATATATATATTTTTTTTAAATCTGAAAAAGTTCTGATATGAATTACTTGTAAACAAACTCAAACAAAGTATATTCTAAAATGAACACTCAATATATTCCGAAAACATTATATTCCAAAATAAATACATTTTATTCCAATATGAAACTAATATATTTATAACAAAATATAGTAATTGAACACTTAGAGCTTCTAATATGAAGACAATATTATATATTCTAACATTACACAATGTATTCCTATATGAACACAATCTATTCTAAAATTATGAAAATTTAACACAAGGTCATTCCTCTTCATCTCCAAATCGTTATGCCTCTTGATGGAATGAATAAACCTCCCATTTGCCAATGTACTTTATTTTTTATCTTTCTCTTTCTCTTTATCTTTATCTTTGTCCTCTTCATTTTCATTGTTTGTTTGTACACTCAAGAATGACATTAAGGGACTACATGACCAACCATTCTTACTGCTATCAAAGGTAAAGCAGTATAAAATAAGACTTTTTGTGCATGCCCAATACATTTCTCCTTGTACTAGCTACATAGGCCCAAAACGGGAGGTGTTGACATGGACAATAATCCTAATCCATGCATTGATTTAATTTCATTTATAAAAAAGTTAGAAACTTTTAATGGAATGTTGTGCAGTAGTTCACTTAGAATACTGTAGGAAATGTTAGAAAACAGAACCATATAGTAGTCTCCAATGAAGGAATCAACAATATAGGAAAACACAACAGCTAAAGCTACTGTGATTCCATCCCAAATGTTAATAATATCAGAAGCAAGACTACCTGGAAGCCTTAGAAGTACATGACAACGAGGAAGATTAAAACTGTAGCCAGTAGATTTGTCACATTTGGATGATTTTATTGGTAGAAAGCTTCCCGGAGTGCCTGAACTTTATCTCATCGAGTAATCACTAGATGGAATAATACAATAACTGCACTCTCAAATTCAACACCACGTCCACTATTTATGGTTATCGAGCTAGATGCTTTCATTACATGATTTTATCAAATCCATGTTAAGAAACTAGTCCTAAAGAAGAATTTTATTTGGGTTTCTTGGGTTTTGGTTTTGGTTTATTAGGTTTCTAGAGAATAGAGACCACAAGCTTACCAGATATTAGCGGCTATGAACAATGAAATTCCAGATCCAAGGTTGTATCCCTTTTGGAGAAGTTCATATGAACATATGACAATGATCCCATCAAAACAAAGTTGGACAATGATCAGAATAGCATTCCTAACACCAAGTTAACCAACACCACCATACATTCATGAAACAACATAAGCAACATCCTCACCAACCATAATCAAGATTCCCAGCAACTTCTAAGTACCATTTTCTACGAATATCATAACTTCTAATTAAATATATTATGAGAAAGAATCAAGAGTATAAAATACATTTAATTATTATCAAAATCACAATATTTCACAGTCCTCACAGTCCTCACGAACATTGTTGTCCACTTCAATAATATTTGACTCAGCCAATAGTTGCATAACCAGTCCAGAAGTAAAAATGGGAGTGATACCCAATTCCATGACAGTCCCACGGTTTGAATCCAGAATAACACGCATCCACTCAGGCAAGACTACCCAGAAGCCTTGGAAGTAGATGACAATGAGGAAGATTAAAACGGTAGCCGGTAGATTTCAGACATTTGTTAAGTAGTTCAACCTGATATACAATGCATATGCAACAAACAAATCCGCCCATTACAATGCTGGAAATCCCAAAATATAAGAATGAATTTCAAATAGAGGATCATCTTTGTAGATAATAAAGTTTTCTTGGACGACATATGTAACGCCCAGAAAATCCTTCCGATAACGATGTTAGTTTTCCATTACTCGCATATTAAGAGTTGTAAAGTTATTTCGACTCTCAGTGTATATAATGAAATAATTTAAATAAAAAGGGGTTTTGTTTATTATCTAAAGAAAATCAATCGATTTTTGAAGGGTATATAATTTAATTAAAATGATTTATGGGATTATAGGATAAATATAATTCATTTTATTGGTGTAAACAGTGTCGAGGGACTAAAGTGTTAATAAAAGAAACTTAGATTGTGTATATATTAGGGTTAAGATTGTTTGTAATGAAATCATGAAATTATAGGAACTATTTTTGTAACTCATCTATAACCCCCATGAGACATCGATGAACTTAGCCTCAACATGTACATGTGTTTCTTCCTTTGGGCTATTACGTACGTACCATGAGAGGTCCCAATAGATTTATGTGTGCGTTTTGTGCGTTCAATTGATGAGAGAAGGAAAAAACGCAAACATGAATGATAGGGACGTCAAGGCTACGTCAATATCAACGTGAGGAGGCAGGTCGAAGAAATTGGATTGGACGGCCATTAAGGTCAAAATTGATCAGCTAATTGGTAAGATTTCTTAGCATCTTCTTCGTTAAGTGTCTAGGTTTCAGTTTCTAGAATTATGGTCGCGTTTATGAAGCCATGTTTTGTGTTTTTGTGCATTTGGACAATCTACTTTCCATCCTCAACTCTTGTGACTTCTTGTGGGTTTAATTGTGGTTGAAAATTGATCAATCAACCTTGGTTAATTCTTGAGTCTCCATTCTAATATGTTTGTATTGCAATCACTAGTAAATTGCTTGGAATTGTGAAATACAATGCTTCGTTTTGGTGTCATAACTCATGTTTCTTTTACTTCCAGTTCTAGTGATTTCATGTGTGATGTTTTTCTGCATTAAGACAATGCTTTGAAACATCTAAAAGGTTCTGAACACAACCCCTAAGTTTCTTGATATGTGGCTTAATGGTGGAGAAAACCCAAACCCAAATTGTGTTTTCTCTTATTAGCATTATGCTTTTGTTTTTCCCTTTAATGCAATGTACTTTGGGTAATGCTTTCAATTTGGAATTGTATTAGACTCAATAAAGTGTTACTACTGTTACGAGCTTAATTTCCATCTTGGGGGTTGTTTTCATAACTACTTAATGGGTTAAGATACCAATTAACTCTTAAAAGTTAAAGTTGGGAAATAATATGAAATTACGTATTCTGCCCCTGTTTTGTAAAAATTCTAGAAAAGATCACATAATGTTGTATTTATGATCCGTTAGTCCCAAACGTTCAGGTCTTGGGTCTAGTATGTCCCTGATTTTTTCCTTGACCTTATGTTGGATCTAACAAGGGTGAAAATCATCATTTTCATTGACTAGTCAGAAATTAGCTACATTGATAGCCCATTTTGTAAAATACATAGTAAATTATAGAAAAATCATATGGACCCGTACAACTAGTCTCTGGAATGCTAAAAGACTAAAATACTATAATATGGAAAAATATTTTAACTTTGGCAGGATTTGGTGGTGTTAAAGTGGTTTTGATCAGGCTACTGTTTCGTGTCGAAATCTGGAAATTGAGTCTAGAAATTTATCTATATGTTTAGGGTATAGAATAGCCATTTTTAATCTTGATTACTATTATCAGAGTGTTGCAAGGTGACTTTTTGTGATTGAGTTTTCGGTTTATAGATGGAGGTTCACTATGCTACTCGAGGTGAGTTTGTTGTTTTACTCACTAAAGTGCATAATTGAAACATGCAATTCGTAAATGGTGATTTGATTCACATTAGGATGATCGTGTCATTACTTGTGCTTGATGATGATATAATATTTTTGATACTACCATATGCTTTGTGCTATTTCCATATTATGAGTTATTTGCTTTGATCCTTTCACCTGGCTAAATTTGATGCATACGATAAGCTAGTTTTTTTGGAGCAAGTCGATAATTTTCTTAAATTTAGTGCATAACGAAAAACTACATCTCATAAGTGTATTATTGATGCAAATTAGGATTAAGCTAGAATTGATAATTCTTGTTAGGTAAATCCTATTGTTTGCACATTGTGTATGGTTATGCCTTGATATTTTTTTATATTATGCTATGATTGATATGTACCGGTTGAATTTGCATGCGGTGATTATGCTTTATGAATCGATAGTCATATGTTATGCTTGTTTGATGGTATGCCAATTTTTACATGTTATATTATTTTAATTGGTTGATCACCTAGCATGCTTATTTTGAATTAAGGTTGTTTTTGCAGGGTATAAGGGGGATTAGGGGTAGAACCTTGCAAGACTATACTATTGAAAGAGCGTAAGCCATATCGGTAGTGAGCTGCATGATCTTTGTAGATGGTCGTGTGACATGTGGTTTGTGTGCACCCCGATGTACAAGAACTGGAGTGGTGTTGACTTTATGTTGTTGTTGGATCAAGCATCACGTGAGAATCAGGAAGTATTTTTGGTAGAATTGACACCGTTTATACCGATCCTAAATGACACCGTGAAGTACTTGTAATTTTCAAAATCGGAGTAGCAAAAATAGAGTCTCGAGGTTGGTGTTTCAGGTGGAAGTCATGAGCCACTTAGAGCATTAGACTGGTCGTGCACAAAAATAGTGAACGGGGTGTTTCAATTAGGTTAGGTAGCACTAAGGGACACTTTTCTATCGTACGGTTGGATAGATATAATAAAAGGTAGAATATATATATATAATAAAAGGTTGGTTATATAATAAAAGGTTGAATTTATAACAAAATGTTGGTTATATAATAAAAGGTTGGATATATAACAAAAAGTTGGTTATTTAGTAAAAGGTTGAATAAATAATGAATGGTTGGCTGTAAATAAAATGTGATTGTTTATATGTTATACGGTTTTTCATATATGTTATGTAGTAAAATTGTGGTTGAACATGTATGCATATATGCGTTTAAACATGTGATTGAATGATTATGATATGCTATTGTTTGCTAAGTAGTATTTGTTTCTCATTTTTATGTTTCATCATAAAATGAATGATTGACCTATTTGGGGTTTGTATGTTTTATACGCAACCTTTATGAACTCACTCAACAGGGGGGATGACACTTGTGACTTTTCTCTTTTGTGCCTTATGATTGGTGTAGGCAACTTAGGGGTTTGGCCTTCGTGAGATGGGTTACTTATGGGGTAGTTATGCTAATTAGATGATACCATTTTGGACACGTTGATATTTTATAAAATTGAACATTTACTTTTGTTATGTCTTAAATCGTTTGAAATTATGATTTTGATTTTGGAGTAACGTGGTGATTTGAAAATGTTCTAAAATAAATCACTAAGTCTTCCTCAAACGCATTCTGTTAAAAAATGTTTTAAAAGTAAACAAAAAAATTATGATAAAAATCACGTCATCACAGCATAGCCCTATTTTCCAACTTTTTAGTGCATAAGTTACGATATCAATGTTCAATTCATAGCCCTAAATGATTTTTTTTCCTACATGGATTAGGAAAAAATGCAGTGAACATAGCTAAGCTCCAGTTTAAACCTTACAAAGTACATCTCGTATTTGGTTTTCAGTTTAGACGATTACCTAAAATCATAAAAAAAAAAGGAAGCCATTCTTGCATTGACTTAGAAGCTTGAACTTTCCTACACGTAGATGCTCAAGTACAGATCTTGTGGTAGAGTATCTGACGAATTAAGAACATGGTCAATAAATCTATCCATGTATGGTCTTATAAATCTACAAAAAAAGGAAATTGGCACTTCAAGTATTGGAATAAAATAAATATAAATTGGTCCTCACTTGTGTTCAATTACATGAGGCTTGATACATATAACAAACGAAATCTAGGGCTTTACAATCATCAGGGAATGGATTGGCCGCAAATAGAACAAAAACGACAATGGGTTTTCACCACCAAATACCATCAATTTTTTATGCCTTTTCTTTGATTTCTCTTTGATTTCTGATACCCTTTTTTGTGATTTCAGGTATAAGGGGATATGGGGTTAAAATATACCGTCGGGGGAACATCATCAGAAGACAACTTAGTTCACGTTAAAATCTAGAATATCTTCGGCAACATAGAGAGAAGGGTTGTAGATTTGTTCATTGGACGTATATACACGAGATTATACCAAAAACTCACATCTTTTTTTTTCATTTAAATTTTTTTAGACCATGTTTTTCATTGAAAAAACCCGAACATAATACCATTGTTCACTATTTTTCATCATCTTTCCATAGAGATAATGGTTGTAGATTTCGTTTAATTTTTTGTAGGCCATTGTTCACTATTTTTAGGCCATGTTTTTTTTCGAAAAAAAACTCACTTCGTTTAATTGTTTTTTTTTTTTTAATATTTTGGTTTATTTTTATCCCAAAAAAACTAAATATACCAAAAATCTCAATTTTTTGTTCTCTATTAATAAACACCAACATCGATTAAAAAAACATTGATCTATTCAGATTCACATTGTCAATCTAAACTGTAAATATTTTAGTTTTAAAATTCACAATGTGAATATGACTTACTATTTCAACTATTTCATCATTCACAAATTAATGTATTGACATTGTGAATCTTAACTGTATATAATTTACTTTTTAGAATTCTCAATATGAATTTGACTTACTTTTGTTCACACTGTGAATCGTAGCTGAATATAATTCAGTTTTCTGTAGATTCGCAATGTAAATCTGAGCTAAAATTTTAATTTTTTACATCAATATGAATCTATGTTTAAAGAGTACCAAAAAATATAAATTTTAATATATTTTTTAATTTTTTGGATAAAAAATTGATTTTAACTTTTCAAAAAAACAAAGAAAATGAAGTGGGCTTTTTTGAAAAAAAAATCAATTTTTATACATCAATATGAATCTCTATAGAAATATAAAAAAAATCATAAACAACGGTATTTTCGATTTTTTCAATAAAAAAACATAGCCTAAAAAAATAAACTAAAAAAAAAGTGGGTTTGGTATAATCTGAAGCATGTGCGTCCATTGTAAAAGTTTATATCCCTTCTTTTTGTCGTTGATTGTTTCATTGGTTCCCTGATTAATAATGGTTCTCCATTGAACTTTTTTATATACTTGGTCGTGACGCGTTCGCATGCGACGCACGTCCATGATAATTAATACAGACTCGAAGATTTAATCATGTGCGACGAACGCCAATGGAATGTCATTTTAAGTGGGTTTTCTTATTTATTTTCGTTTTTTTAATTTAATTTTAAAAAAATTAAAGATTACACACATATATACTCAGTTTTAAGGTTTCTTTTTTTTCTCTCTTTTTTTCGTTTTTGTTTTATTTATTCTTAATAAAATTTTAAATTTTTTCCTTTTTTTATTTTTTTTTTATATTTTTTAATGTCTTCATTACACACTTGAAGATACTAGTGTTTCTATTTATTTTGGTTTTAATTTTTTGATTTTTTTGTGATTTGTTTTTTATTTTTTAAGCTAAATATTGATTCGAGTTTTTAATGTTTAACAATTATCAAAGTTTTAAATAATAAAAATATTATTAATCATAATATTTTTCATTCATACTATTTTTGAATCATATTGTTTTTGGATCATAAAATCTTGAATCAAATTATTTGAATCATAGTATTTTAAATCATATCATTTTTGAATCATATGACTTTGGATCAATAATATATTTAATTAAATAAAGTTTTTGTTCAAAAAACAAATTTTGTATCCTTATACATTTCGAATCATTTAATTTTAAATTATAAAATATTTGAATCAAAATACTTTTAGATCATAACAATTTAAAGTTCATAAATATGTTGAATCATAACATTTTTTGAATTATAAATATTTTAAATCGTCTCATTTTGGATCATATTATGTTCAATATTTTTTTACAAAAAACTTATAATCTTTAAAAATAAAGTTTGGTATCTAAACAACTTTATTTATATAAATTTCTTTTAAAAGGTTTCATAATATATGATATATGATAAACCTTTAAAATGATTTTTACTTTGGAGAACGAAAGTTTTCACGTCTTATTTTTTATAAAAAAAATTAAAATCATTTAAACAAAACGTTTGTATTCTTAACAATATATTTTTTAGAAATTTCTGTTACAAACTCACTAAAATAGTATTATGAAGAACTCTATTATTTGCGTTTTTGAATTTGAAAAAAAAATCGTTATATTTTATAAAAATAATATTTTGTAATATAAAGAATAAACACCTGAAAACTTATTTTAAAAAAAAATCTTGTTAGAAAGTCAATAGTATAATGAGTAAAAGTATCCTTTAAATTTTCATGATTTTTTGAGAATTTTGTTTTCTGCGCTTTCTTATAAAAATAAAAAAAATAAAAAAAAATTTCAATATTTCATGATTATTTACATTTTGTAGATAATTAAATTTTAAGACCTTTGGTTTTTTCCATGGTTGCAGAAATCGGGATTAATCGGCGATTAATCGTAGATTAATCGTTTGGCGTTCTCCAACTGTCGAGGATTAAGGTATTAATCGGAAATTTAGGATTAATCGGGTTTGGCGGGATTAATCGGCCTTGGCGGGATTAATCGGTCAACAAAAGTCAAAAAAGTCGAAAAAAGTAAAAAAAATTTAAAAAAATTTTAAAATTTTTTTTAAAAATAACTAAAAAAATTTAAAAAACATTTCAAAAAACCAACTTTTTTTTTACCCCAAAATTTTCAAATTTTCAAATTTTCGAATATTATACCAAAATGTTCATATTTTCGTATTTCCAAATTTCCAAATTACAATTTTTCTTATTTTCTAATTTTGAAGTACTTGTTTTTCTTAATATATATTAATATTTAATTAATTTTAATATTTTATTAATAATCTATGGTCCCCGATTAATCCTCGATTAATCACCACCAAGACCGATTAATCCATTAACACCAGTCGACCGTCGAACGATTTTTACAACCTTGGTTTTTTCAGAGTTTTTTTTCAAAGAAACAAAAGAGTTATGACAAAAAACAAAGTGGATAAAAAAAACTCACCAACCAATGGCTGGGACAAGTTATATAGAGGGAAAATGGGAGAGGGGAGAGGGGATGGATGTGTTCTTTTGCCTATTTAATCCTACAAACAATTAACATATCCCGGAAAATACTAAAATCTTGCACATAATTACAAAAATGTCATATCATCTCGTGAGATTTTGATGATAAACAAAATTAAATCTTAACCTTTTATTTTTTCAATCATACGGCAAATAGTTGTCCACGTAATCCTCATTTATTTTTGAATGCTTATTCGATCCAACTTTCATATATATATATATATATATATATATATATATATATATATATATATATATATATATATATATATATATATATATAACGAAAATTTGCATGTATAAGTGTTTATGACTTATATAAAAACATGCTTTAAGAAAACATAATACATATTTGGTATATATAAATATTTTTTATGCATATGCATATTTTCAAATAAAAAATATGTATATTCAACTATACATGTTTGTTTCAATTTTTTTAATGATTATCTTATTCGACTCATATCCAATGTAAATATAAAATTTGGTGTCAACATATGGATTAAAAGTTATTTAGACCGATAGATATAGGCAACGTGGGGTTGCATTATTCTGACGTCGCATCGAAAAAACGTCGGCATAACGCCAAAACACCGCCCCATTGGGCATTTTTAGCCGTTATGACATGAGGCGTTTTCATGACAACGGGAGGCGACGGGTGTTATTTGGCTTCAAATGTTCAAACGGTCGAAAATGAGACTGTTCATCAACGGTCAAAACGTGAAAAAAAAAAACAATTTTACTCACATATAAATACACATGTTCACTATATATTTTACCTGCACAAACACATCCATTCCGCTCGGTTTCACGCAATACTCACATATAAATACACATATTCACTCTCTCAAAACCAGAACACTCCTCCTCCAAACACAAAACATCCATTCCGCTCAGTTTCGCGCAATACGAGGCCTACGCGAATCTCCTCAACTCACAAAGCTCACCACAACTACCATTTTATGACAATTTTTTCTTTCCACAAACAAATCCACACCTTTAACAAAACATTTTCAACATTTGCTTCCACTCGACAAACAACCACCAACACAAACCACACAAGTACCACCCACACAAGAAACGCAAACTACGGTTGCTGAGACACAAATCGGGGGTAGTCAGAAACCTAGAAGGAGAGGGAAAAAGAAAGGGAAAGTGATCGCAGTTGCGGAAAACGAGGAAGAACCTCCGGTACGGTGGACACCATTGGAGGAATAAACGTTACTAGTGGCGTGGTGCGGGACATCAAAACATCAAACTATGGGAAGCGATATGAGGAGATGTGGATTTTGGGAAGCCGTAATGGTAAAATTTCGCACAATTTTGAACAAAGGGGAAGCATATCGCAATCAGGATATGCTTAGTAACAAGTGGAGTACACTTAATCAGAAGTGCACCAAGTTTAATTAGATCTACAACAAACTTTCTCCGGACAAGGAAAGTGGTGTGAACCACATCGATGTGTTTAGAGCCACAAGGGAGCAATAGCATGTCGAAATGGGTCACGTTTTCGAGTACGGCAAAATTTGGGAGATTTTGAGAAATGACCCAAAATGGATTAGGATGCCAACATCATCGCATGTACAATCAAAGAGGTCTCGTGGTTTGGTTCGGTTAATGTTTCCGTCGCACGAACGGACACCGACCTCAACGTCCACACCGATGAGCTCCCGGATGACATAGAAGAGATCTCCCCGCCACGACGACCGATAGGGTGCGACAAAGCGAAGCGAGCTCAACGACATGCGAATAAAAGGGAAAGTAGGATCCGAGAGCACACAGTAATGAAAGAGAAATTCGACACCCACAACGAAATCACAATTAAAAAATATGTATTGCAACGTGAGCATTTGGAGTTCCTTCGTCAGCAAGTGGAGGAAGATCGGATGACGAAGGATTTGACAATTCTTCAGACAAGCGGGGACAATATGGCAGCGAGACAAGTGCAAGTGCTCCGAAGGATGAAAGAAAAAATCGAGAAGAAATATTTGGGCGATGACTAGTGTATCGTTATTATGTTTTTAAAATTTAGGACTCTTGTATTTTTTCCGTTCATTGTATTTTTTTTTTTGTAATGTCGTTTTTAGTTAATGTTATTTTTAACTTAGGATTTAATTAAATTACATGTGTTGTAAATATATATATATTTTTTTAGTTTATAACATAAATAATAATAACAAAAAAATCGAAAAATAGAAATTAAAAAAAATCGAAAAAATAAATAAAAAAGAAATAGAAAATAAGGGTCATTATTACATGTTATTTGATGTTACCAATTTCACACTTGGTGTTATAACACCATATATGACTAGGATGGTGAGATGAACTTTTAAGTGTAATAACATGTTGCTGACACTCACCAGTCTTAATTAGGTGTTACATTTATTAGTTTAATTTCCATTGAATTTGCCTTGTGTCTCGATCACTTTCTTTTTCTCTTTCTTTCTCTTTTTTTTTTCTTTCTTTTTTTTTCTCTATATATATATATATATATATATATATATATATATATATATATATATATATATATACCAAATAATAAGGAGGAGTTATTCAATTGGGAAATATTATTTGTTGTATAAACAATAATATAGTATAAAAACTGTTTTGTTTATTAAATATAACATCTAATTAAAAAGAATAGGAAAGTAGGAATTGTTTTGGAAAGTATGAAGAGAGGGGGTCAAACTGACAAATTGACAAAAACTTAAAAAGCTACTGTCATAACTCATAAACACATATACAATATATGAGTAGATCATGCACATGGGTTTCTGAATCATCAATGTATATATTTTTCTACTTTTAATTATTTGAAATAATTATTTTTGAATATTATAATATATTTATATTTATTTTTTAACAGAAAAGGAAAAGTAAGGGGGTCACAAGCCTAACAGTCTACATAAAAACCAAACCAACCCTGTTGTACATGTGTACTCTTCAGTACACTTTGTAGTTACATGTCTTTTTGCTTTATCAAATTACCTCAAACCGTTTTTCTTCCTTTACCACTTGTACAACATGCATTGGTGCCTATACAATATACATTAATACATGTACGGCTTTCGATACTAACTGTACAAGCATGTATTATTTCTTGTACATTATGCAATAATGTGTGTACATCATCAGTTAATACATGTAACTGAGATACACTGGTACTTGTACATCACGCATGACTATTTGTATAACATTCATGAATACTTGTACATCTCGCATTACTATTTATAAAATATGTATTAGTACTCCAGTTATCTATTAAAGTTACTATATACTTAGGTCCCGTTATACCTACCACTAACCATTATAGTGATGGATGTCACATCATCACCACACTATCTACTACTAACCATAAGATACTTACCACTAAACACTCCACTCCACCTCATTTTTTTAATTAAATTTAATTTAAAAACACAATAAAACATATTTTTTTTAATTAAATTTAATTCAAAGACACTATAAAACATAGTTTTTTTAAACTAGTTTTTTATTCAATGAAACAAAGATTACATTAATTTAAAACACACAACATAAAATAAAAAAAAACATAAAAAAAAAACATAAAAATGCAACCACAAACAATTTAAACTAGTTTTTAGACCTTATTTTTAATGACTAAATTTTGGACACTCTCTCAAGTTTTGTCAAACTTTGATGTGTTTAAACGGTGTGTGTTTTGTATTTTCATATTGGTGCATGGTCATAGCAAACGGGTTGCCTTCGTCTACGTTGTTTATAACAAAGTTATAAATCTCATTGAATTCAAGACATTTAACCCTCACATCGCCAAACTTCGAACATATATCATCAAGACTACGACTTCGGCAACCCATTAAATCATGGAAAACGTTTTCAACTTTTACCCAAAAATTAGGATGTGTTATAGCATCTGGGTCTTCTGAAGCTGCTACTAATGCTCGTGCTAAGTTCTTTTCTTTATTTTTCTGACAAATTCATCATTTTAGGAGCCATTGGTTTTGAATGACAATGCAAAACAAGTGTGTGATTGTGAGAAAAGAAAGAAGAAATTTTGTGAGTATATAATAGAAAGTGTGGTATTTATAGAAGAAGTTTAATATGTTTGAAATGTAAATAATTAAAAAAATAAATAAATAAAAATTTACGTTACAAATGAAAATGTAGCCGTTGCAAACTCATCCAATAGGATTGTCCGTTTCAATTCGTGATACACACAACGAACCACCACGAGAACCATGAACCACAACCGGCCGGGATGGTGTGCACGGCCGTGGTCGTGGTCCAGCTCAACCACGATGGCCTTTGTGCTATCCATACTGGATGGTCTTATGTGATACATACCCAAGTTGCTATATGTTTATATACATAAATTAGTTGTTGTGACACAAAAGACATTTTAATACCAAAAAAAAAAAAAAAAAAAAAACTCTTTCGATTTAGATATGAATTAGCAAATATGCTCAAATTTACGAAGAATTCATGAAGATTTTATAATTTGTACAAGTAAAAACAGATAAAATAAATATAAAAACTTAAACATATACAATGTTTAATCGAAACAACAACGAAGCTGAAAATGAGAAAAAAAAACACTTAACTGTCTTTGTTGTTGGAATTTGAATATGTGATGCAATATTAGGCTATGAGGTGTGGAGAGAGCGGAAACATATGGGGCACATATAAATGTATAATATGTAATTTTTTTCTTATTTGTATCTAAAACTTTTAAAAAAAATAATGTCTGTAATAACAATTTCAAAATATATAATATTACATATTTTTTTAATTAAATGTCACATTTTAAGCTCTTGCAAGTTGTACCATATCTATTTTTGATAAAATGTAATATTTTTTAATTAATGTCACATTTGGTGGAAAACAATGTTTTTTTTCACATTCCAAAATTTTTCATCAAATTTCTAAATTAGTCTTAAAATTCACATATAGGTTTTTTTTGTCCGGAATACCAGTCATAAATGTATTGTCAATAAATCCTCCATTCATAATAGTATATCCCACTTTTATTGTCTTTAAAAATATATTTAGATCAGTGATAATATAATTTTTCTTTTGAAAACTTTTAAAAACTACAAAATAGTACTAAATAGTACCCCCATCCTCAATTATATCAAGATAGACCAAACATAATGCTTCTTTAAAGCTGTTCATGCAAACAACCCATTTGGAAAAAAAAGGTGATTTCACATACAAACAAAAAATGTCGCAAGAGATAATAGTTTACGGGGCAAAATGCAAATACATAAACTTTTTCAAACTTAGAAAATAAAAAGAACAAGATAGAGATACAAAAATATAAACAAAAAAAAGGCCACTACAATATTCATACTCACTCTTACAAATAAACACCGAGTAACAAATCTTATCATTAAATTGAATGATGAACAAATCCTAATGTCGCAAGGCATGTTTGGACTCATTTGGAGAGCATACAGTTCATTGTATAGAGTTATCGGGTTTCAAGTACCAACACAATTTGGTTAGAGATGTTCTTTTCGACATATTTAGGCATGCCAAGGTTTCTACCAAGAAAGAGACATTTGTGAACTTTCTAACTGGCCCGTTGGAAGGAAGATCAACACTTAAACCAGCTGATGTTTTAGTTTTTGGATGGGCTAGAGGAAAACATGTATGTGCGGATCTAACAGAGGTTTCTCCTCTTGTGGGCTTGGGGAGTGAGGTTTTTACTGTGGGGCAGACTACTTTAAAAGTTGTCTCATAGAAAGTGGCAACACATGAGAAAACGTGTTTGGAAAATTAATACATGTTTATACTTTATTCATTTGATACTTTCGGTTTCCTTGTACCAGATGTTGTAGAGCTCCTCAATAAAGTCCAACGGGCCACTAATAGTAATGTTATGACCCCAAGATCTACAGAAGAGGTTTTCAAAAAAAAAAAATTAGTTTTTCCATCCAAAATGGGGGTTGCAGTATAGCTTGTTGTTCGTTTACCCGCTACGCCTTTGTAAAACGTTGACAAATTTCAATCATTTTGAGATCAAAAGGACAAAAAAACAAGAGAATGAGTGAGACGAGTGTGAAGTGGTGAATGAGAGAATGAGATTTATTACTGAATTCTAACATTCAACCATCATTATATACTCGGGTCACCAAGTGGGTGTTATCCAAGTGCAAGCTCGTATCAAACCCGATGCATCCGACCCACCTAGGGGGTGTCTCCTTTTATTGTCTTTAGAAAAACGAGTTGCACCCGCTTCGCTTCTCTTATCAACACTTTAGTCTCCACAATACAATTCTAAACTTTTTAAGTTAGATATATTCAATGTTAATCTTGAATTATATGTTATTCTCAACAACCATTCTCAAGATCAACATTAAGAAGATATAAATTGAGAAAATATTATTTTTGAAAAGAATCAAAGAGACCCGGTTCTGGACATAGAAAATTGTGTTGACTAGATGTAAGTGATTTGGTGAAAATATTAGCACATTGTTTATCATAAATAAATTGAACAAATTTTAATTCATTTTGAAACTTTTTTCCGAACGAAATGAACATCTATGTAACATCCTATAAACCATAAAATATTTTTATAAAACCATAAGATAATTAACCATTGTGTTCGAATGAAATCCATAGAAAATCAGAGTATCAACAATCTCTTGAAACATAAAATAATAGGAGGATGTGTGCAATCAAGACTTTGTCTTGCACCAATCATCAAAAGTACCTGAAAACATTAAAATCAACAACTGTAAGCAAAATCCTTGTGAGTTCCCCCAAAATACCCCACACAACAATATATATACAATGCATGCACACTGGGCCTACAACACAAGATAGGACCGCCCCCGAGCCTAAAACATAAAGTTGGATCACTCTCGAGCCTGCAACATAAAGTTGGACCACTCCCATGTTTGTTGGCCTATAACACAAAACAGTACCGCCTCAACCCAACCATACCATGTCGACATATGCAAATTAACTAGCAAATATAAGTAATCATACACATCTACCAAATCTAACATATCACTATAGTATACCAACATCCCACACACAAGGATACATACTGCAGTACAAAGTATAATGAGAAAACTCACCTTGCAGTCTAGAGGATATCAACACTAATCACATATCCAATAATCAGCACGACAAATCACATATACAACAAGCAGAGACGAAATCTCAAACTATAGCCCCAAAGTCTAAATTTGACCTAAAGTCAAACTTGGTCAAAAAGTCTACGAAAAATGGTCAAATTCAACAGTCAAAGTCACTCCGCCAGTCGCCACGACGTGGACAAGCTTATGCCACGTCGTGGGGACTGTAGGACAAAATAGTCGAGAATCTACTAAACGCCACGACGTGGAGACCAAACCTCCACGTTGTGGGAACTGCCCAAACTAGCTTAATCCATTAAGCTCTTAATCCTTTACCCCACCCATCCATACTCTCTAGATGGCTTTCATACTCCTAAAAGATCATAAAAGTCATAGCTTTATAAATGATGTGTCTCCAGGTCCATCCTCCATATCAATAGAGTCGTGTAACTTCTTCTAACGATGGAATACCTAGAAACAATCACAAACTCATGATTTGGTTGCCCAGGAAGGACCCCGTAACAACACTCCGATGATTAAGTTAGTTTGAGGCCTTGATAAGGTTACTATAATATATCTTAAATCGAAGTGAGAGGATAGTTCCTAGCGTACCTCGTAGGGGTGCATCAAATCCCTTATTTATAACTAGAGTAAGCAACATCCCGACCTTCTTTTCTACCGAACTGGTCCGAGGTCTTGTCGCATTTATGGCCGTACACCCGCAGGTACGAATAGGAACACTCAGATACCGTTATACAGTTGTACAAGGTTCAATCAATCATTCCTGTACACTTGTTCCTGTTTCTTTAAGTTTCCATGCACTTTGTGTACTATAAAGACGTTGTCCTGTTAATGTTGCCATCCTTTCGCCTAAGTTTGGTGTTTTAGGCTCGGTCAGTTATCGAATGTGGCTCGAGGCTTTCACATAGTTTGGGGGTTACACAAGGTTCGACAGTTCGGTCATTCCGAGGGTATAGGAATGATGGTCAATCCTATACCCTATTAAGTCCCCCCGTTTAGATTATTACATACCATTGTGAGTAGTATTTCAAACTAATGAGGTTTTCGATGATGACCGTTGCAAATAGAAAAGGGTGAGGCACCTAATTTAATTATGATGAGATGGTTTGATGACCTCTAGAAACCATCATTACCGATAACTGTCTTTTCGTTTCTTTTCCGTTTAAGGGGTGTACAGTGTGTAACTTCCGTTTTGTCTACGCCTTTCCATACAAGTTCTCTCCATACATAGTGTAATTTGCCGCCTTTACTCGTATTTTATTTGCTTCCTTATCATCGGCAGGCAATATTCCTTTTTTAAGGAAAAGGATGTACGGTGTCATCCATGAGCCCTCTTCTTCTGATAATTCCATTGCCTCTAGGGTTACTCCGTCGATACTTCTCATGCATAACATTTCCACTCAAGGCGTCTGCTTCTTTATTTCGCGATCTCGGACTTTCCATGATCTCAAATATTAAAAACTTTCTGATCAATTCTTTAGATTGAGTGAGATACTTTTTTATGTGTGCTTCTGTAACATACACGTTCAGTTATCGTGTTTTGTTAATTTAAAAATGAATATTATATGCTTTTGAGCGTTGAGTTCTAACAAAATAGTTTTATGAGATTTGAAGTAAAACTATGTTTAGAATCATTCGAAAAGTATTGGAAGTCTTATAAGATTCCGATCAAAAGTGAACTATTGAAATTAACGAAAATATACAGTTAGAAATAAGTAAAAATAAGGTTATTGAAAGTTGTAGATTATCTCGTTAGAAACATGTAGGCGAAAACCTCATCGAAATCCGAGTTATGACGAAGAAGTTATGACTTATTGAAGTTTCGCGACAAAACTGACACGACACCATATGACGTAAAAAGTGAGTTTACGATAAACTACTTTTTAGCTTTAGTGATCTAAATGAAAGTCGTAGTATTCGTTAAACCGAGAATTTTCATAAAAAGAACGTCCAAATCTGACTTCGTATGAGGAAGTTATGATTTTTCAAAGATTCGGCATAGCAGTATACATCCCGAAACTCGAAATAAAGATCGAGTGATTTTAAGCCGATACAACTTAAACGAGAATCGAAGGTCTCGTCAATAGTAGTACAACGGTAAAAAGACAGACGGAAACGGACGTCGGATGAAGAAGTTGTGAATTTTTAACGGACTTTTAACGGAATCTAAATGAAAGTTGTATAGTATAATCTCACATACGCATGGATATAAAGAACGTAAAAAACGGAGCTCGTATGCGAAAGATATGAAATTTTGAAGTTTATGGCACAAATTACGAGGCTGGACCAGAGAAGTACGCCCAAGGTACTTCATACGTACGCCCATCGTACTACGAAGACACGTATCAGCCACCTACCGCCTTCGCATGATGGATGCGTGTCCTAACTCAGCGACGTCCGAGGCCCGGGTTCTGATCAGAAGCCACGTCTCACTCTACGCCTAGCGTACCGAGGAGTTACACTCAGCGTAGAGCATCAGAAGCCAGTACGCCC
This sequence comes from Lactuca virosa, assembly GCF_052849685.1. Taxonomy (NCBI): domain Eukaryota; kingdom Viridiplantae; phylum Streptophyta; class Magnoliopsida; order Asterales; family Asteraceae; genus Lactuca; species Lactuca virosa. Next base: position 255,991,781 of record NC_136433.1, on the reverse strand, counting down.
AGCGTAATGCGAGCCCTCGGACTACTTTAAAAGGAAGCGAGGTTTTCCGAATTTTGTTTACAACTTTGACTCTCTTTCACCCTCTACTCTCTCTCAAAGTACCCTAACACCCCCCGAAGCCTAGGGAACCACCCTAACACCCGAAGCAAGTCCCAACACACCGAAGACCCCGAGAAAATAATATTTTCAGCCAAAACTCTGCCCACACAAAGTCTGGTTTTCAACTAAAATCCCCGGTTTCATCAAAGAAAGTTATTTTTAGAAACGAAGTGCTGTCCAAATTATCATTTTATCATTCGGTTATTTCACGGTGAGTTCAATATAGGGACAATTGTATGTTATGTGTTATATGTGCAATGTGCTTTCCTATGTTATTATGATAATGGAGCTATACCTTTGACCATGAAGTGAATGACTAAGCATCACTTTGGTATTGGTATGAAGCCTTTGGCCATGTAGAGCATGTCTCGTATCACTTTGGTATTGGCTTTGTGCCTTTGGCCATGTAGAGAATGACTCGCATCACTTTGGTATTGGCAGAATGCTAGGTAGGGCTAAAAGCCTGTATATTCTAGCAAAATGATAATTCCAAATTGTATTTTCTATGCCACTTGGGCTGAAGTCTTATTGATGTATATCATGTTGAAATTGTTGTATTTCATTGATTGTAAATCTTTGAATCAGATTATTGGTTGATATGGAAAGCCAGTCATATGATATTCATCTGCATTTGTTGTTCTTTGTCCCTCTTTGCTTCTGTCATATTGATATATATATATATATATATATATATATATATATATATATATATATATGTGTGTGTGTATATATATATATATATATATATATATATATATATATATATATATATATATATATATATATGGCATAATGTTATATTGTAATTGTTATTGAACTCGCTAAGTGTCACCCGCTTATCCCTCTCAGTGTTTAACTATTGTAGGTTTTAAGCATTCAAAATAGTCGTATACTGTTGGAAGATTTAGAATAGTTAATACTATTACTTTCTGTACTTAGTATATCAAATTCTTGGGTAGTTATGTAATATATAAAACTCTGTAAAAATTCTTAATAGTTGGTTTTTATCTAGTCTTTTGGTAAATATCTAGACTTATGTAAATTATATTATGAATATGCATGTAGCATGTTTGGAGTAATAATATTATAAAGTTTAGAGAATGGGTTCTTTCAATCATGGTATCAGAGCAGTAGTTTAAGTGAACTAAATACCACGGATTGGTATTTAGACTTAAATCGTCGGAAGTTCAATATATGAACGGATTCATTGCGAGTATATGGATACAAACCATAGGAAAAACTTAAGTAGGATATATATGCCTTAAATAATATTATATGCTAATTGAATTGTTATAGCATGCCTTAGGTTTAATACCTCACTTGCTGTAGTGTGCAGTAGCATACTTTAAGGGAGATGCCTTATGCTAATATATGCTAAAAGATAAATAATATACCCGAAAGCGCGAGCAGGAATTGGAGATACGTGGTGCCACTCTTTCTCTTCTGAAGCATCCACGTGTCGATAGAACTGTTTTTGTTTCTTCTATTCTATCGGCTCGATCTGATCCTAGCAGACAAGTACAATCTCATAATACCTTTCGTGGCCGCGATAAGTCACAATCTTTTTCTCTTCAGTCACCATCGTGTCGAAAATGTGTAAAGAATCACCAGGGTCAATGAAGAACAGAAAAGGACCGGTGATTTGCTATGGATGCGGAGAAAAGGGTCACACGAAGCCCGTTTGCCCGAGGAAGAATGTTACATGCTATGCATGTGGTGTTACTGGCCATAGGAAACGTTTCTACCCTACTCTTATTAGCCAAATGGCGGGAAGTCAAGCTTTCGTTCAACAACCGATGAGTACTTCAACTAAAAAGGAGGAAGTGCCAAAAGCTAAAGGCCGTGGATTCCAGATTATCATAGAGGAGGCACGCGAGGACCCGAATGTTGTGACTGGTACATTTCTCGTTGATTCTAGACCTGCTCACATCTTATTTAATTCTGGTGCCTCATATTCTTTTGTGTCTCATGAATTTGCGCATTCTTTTCAAACTGCTTGTTATACATTCGCCCAACCGTTTCATGTAAATACCGCGGGAAGTGTATCAATACTTGCTGATAAAATCTATAGAGATTGTGTCATAGAAATAAAAGGATATAAACTTTCTTGTTAACCTGATTCATATCTCCTTGCCCAACTTTGATATCATTCTCGGCATGAAACTTTTAAAGGTGATAAGGAGACTTACGATAGTTGACATCGATAACTTCATAAATAAACGGTCGAGGGATATCATAAAATAAACCTATCAAGTGATACCGTAAATAGTGTATTAATACCTATAGAGTGGTGTTGTACGTTCAAACTATGTTCGATATAATAATAACACCTTTGGAGGAATGTTGTGTGTTTGAAGCACATTCAGACGAGATGAATGTTTTGGCATAATCGATGAAGTTGTTCCACCGCTGACCAGATTGAAGCAATGATTGCTTACTAAGTTAGAAGAGCTGAAAATGGTGATAAATACTTCGGTGATATCAAAATTGAGGTTGTGCAAGATTAAGAAGAATTCAATTAAGATTAAAGAAAAGGCAAACATAGTTTTTAGACTCAATAGGCCAATACTTTGTCTAACGTCGGGATGTAGTATGCAGTTCGAGTAATGTGACAAAAGCTGATTTGTACCCTATACAAGATGCTTGGAATTAGTATATAAATATACAGAGTGACAATTGACTTCTATCACATCTTTATGAAATTTCTATAGTGTGTTAACCCGACTTTAACATACAAGATTAGGATGGTGAAATGAGTCATTTAGTTGTGAAAGGCTAAATGACTTACTAGTCAGAGTAAGGTAGAGTATATAGTTGAAGAAGATATACACTCATAGTGTTGTATGAGAAGAGATGTTGCTATTAGGAATGACAAAGAAAGAAGTTGAAGCTAGTAGAACATGTTGAGATACAACTAAAATGCAGACTTCCAAGGATTGACTCTTATAAAGTAGACATAAAAGATATACAAATGAGAAGAAGACCTTCTAAGATTAATGACGATGTCATGGAAGGATGATATGCATGGAAACTTTCATGAGTTATAAAATGATACAAATAGTTGGAGATCGTTTGTCTCCACACTACTAGGGTAAATTCTGGTATAGTGTGTCTTGCAGAGTAGACACTACCCGAGAAAGAATTTATATGAAGAATTTGGAAGTGAAATTCCTATCGACCTAGGAAAAATATTAGGATATGCTAGATCGAGCTTATGGATAAAAAGGATTCTAGAAGGTGAATTTAGGAAATTCAGGATATGTTTGATAGAAACGCGAAATCCCTTGTTGAGTCTAGGAGAAATTGTTGTATGTACTTGTTTGAACACACTCAGGTGTGATAAGTTGCTTTGTGAAAACTTTTGAATAGTAACTTGGAAAACTGTGAGACAATACTTGGGATGAGTATGAGTAGGTGTGAATAGTAGTAGAGGTCTATACTACTGGAAGCACATGACTCACACTTGGATCAGGGAAAGTCACAAAGTTACCAAGAAGCTAGTAATCGATTCCGTTTTTTATTCAAGTATGTCATTACCTTCGTTTCGGCGATGACTAAGAAAATGATTTTAGTTCAGACCTTAGTGGTCATAAAGAATCGAGTCCGACTAATATAGATCTACGAAGTGAATTGATTGGTTCAGAGAACCATGTTCTGTATAGTGACGAAACTTCAGTCGGGAGATTAAAGAAGGAAATGGTCGAGGTAGTCGATAGAAGTATAACAACCTTCATTAAGGGATAAAGCAACCATTATCTAGAAATGTTACCTGTTATGAAAAGATTATATTACATTAGAACATGAAGGAAGGTTTCTTATGTGATATTGTTTGACTAATAGAAACAAGGGTATGGTTCGTTGTGTGTCTTTTGCGTTAAAAAATCAAAAGTCATTTGAATATGACCATTTGATTTGTTGTTGTAGCAAAAGTGAAGACATTATCTTGGGTTGAGTCTATAAACCAAATTTAAGAAGGAGCGAGAGTTTGCAATGAGAAGAGAGGCAAGTTTGAGCACCACCATCAATTAAGAAGTACAAGAGTTTGTTTAACAAGTCAAAGCGGAGCACCAAAAGCCATACGAAATTCCAGAAACTCCAATGGAGAAATACACACAATTATACTTGAATGAAATTGTTGCGAGACATGGTGTGCCACTAAAGATTATTTTCGATCGTGATACTCGCTTCACTTCTCATTTTTGGGCAAGTATGCAACGTGAATTGGGATCTCGTGTTGCTCTCAGCACAACTTATCATCCCCAGACAGATGGTCAGACGGAGAGAACAATACAAACAATGGAAGATATGCTTCATGCATGTGTCTTGGAATTCGGTGGTAATTAGAATAAGTACTTACGTCTTGTCGAATTTTCAGATAATAACAGTTACCACACTTCAATTAAAATGCCGCCATATGAAGCATCTATATGGGCGCAAATGTCGTACTCCACTATGTTGGCGTGATGTAGGAAAAAAAATACTTGGTGGTCCTGAAATGATTGAAGACACCACTGATAAGATTCAAATTGAAAAGCGGTCAAGGATCGAAAAAAGTCCTATGCAGAAAACAGGAGACGACCCATAGAATTCTAGATGGGTGATTTCGTAATGCTGAAGGTATCCCCATGGAAAGGAATTATGCGATTTGGGAAGAAAGGAAAATTGAGTCGTAGAATTGTTGGTCCTTTCAAAATAATCGAGAGAATTGGTAAGCAAGCATATCGTTTAGAATTGCCCCGAAATTTGGCAGATATTCATGATGTGTTTCATGTAAGTTATCTGCGTAAATGTTTGATGCATATATGACGAAACGACTCCGTTATCCGAAGTGAAACTGGATAATAAATTCAGATATGTAGAAGAGCCCGAAGAGATTATAAACGAGAGAACGGTTGATCTACGTAATAAAAAGTAGAGTTAGTGCTTATTAAGTGGAAACATCATCGAGGCCCAATTTATACTTGGGAAAATAAGAACGAGATAAGAGCGAAATATCCTCATTTGTTTAAATCGTTGTGATTTCGGGGACAAAATCCTCAAAAGGAGGAGATATTTGTAACATACACGTTCAGTTATCGTGTTTTATTAATTTAAAAACGAATATTATTAAATATTATATGGTTTTGAGCATTGAGTTCTAACAAGATAGTTTTATGAGATTTGAAATAAAACTATGTTTAGAATCATTCGAAAAGTATTGGAAGTCTTATGAGATTCCGATCAAAAGTCAACTATTGAAATTAACGAAAATATAAAGTTAGAAATAAGTAAAAATAATGTTATTGAAAGTTCTATATTATCTCGTTAGAAACATTTAGGCGAAAACCTCATCGAAATCCGAGTTATGACGAAGAAGTTATGACTTATTGAAGTTTCGCGACAGAACCGGCACGAAGCCATATGACGTAAAAAGTGAGTTTACGATAAACTACTTTTTAGCTTTAGTGATCTAAATGAAAGTCATAGTATACGTTAAACTGAGAATTTTCATAAAAATAACGTCAAAATCTGACTTCGTATGAGGAAGTTATGATTTTTCAAAGATTCGGCATAAAAGTATATAGCCCGAAACTCGAAATAAAGATCGAGTGATTTTTATCCGATACAACTTCAACGAGAATCGAAGGTCTCGTCAATAGTAGTACAATGGTAAAAAGACAGACGAAAACGGACGTCGGATGAAAGAAATTATGAATTTTTAACAAACTTTTCATGTCCCGACCCGTTAAAAATATAATATTAAAAACGAATTCAAAATTAGCCATCGAAATCTAAACGAAAGTTGTAGAGTATAATCTCACCTACGCATGGATATAAATAACGACAAAAACGGAGCTCGTATGTGAAAGAAATGAAATTTTGAAGTTTATGGCACAAATTACGAGGCTGGACCGGAGAAGTACGCCTAGCGTACTTCATATGTACGCCCATCGTACTACAAAGACACGTATCAGCCACCTAGCGCCTTCGCATGATGGACGTGTGTCCTAACTCAGCCATGTCTGAGGCCCGGGTTCCGATCAGAAGCCACGTCTCACTCTACGCCCAGCGTACCGAGGAGTTACACTCAGCGTAGAGCATCAGAAGCCAGTACGCCCAGCCTACCGAAGTACGCCCAGCGTAGTGCGAGCCCTCTGACCACTATAATAGGAAGCGAGGTTTTCCGATTTTTGTTTACAACTTTGAATCTCTTTCACCCTCTACTCTCTCTCAAAGTACCCTAACACCCCCCGAAGCCTAGGGGACTACTCTAACACCCGAAGCAAGTCCCGACACACCGAAGACCCCGAGAAAATAATATTTTCAGTCGAAACTCTGCCCACACAAAGTACGGTTTTCAACTAAAATCCTTGGTTTCATCAAAGAAAGTTATTTTTAGAAACGAAAAGCTGCCCAAATTATCATTTTATCATTCGGTTATTTCACGATGAGTTCAATATAGGGACAATTGTATGTTATGTGTTATATGTGCAATGTGCTTTCCCGTGTTATTATGATAATGGAGCTATACCTTTGACCATGAAGTGAATGACTAAGCATCACTTTGGTATTGGTATGAAGCCTTTCGCCATGTAGAGCATGTCTCGTATCACTTTGGTATTGGCTTTGTGCCTTTGGCCATGTAGAGAATGACTCGTATCACTTTGGTATTTGCATAATGCTAGGTAGGGCTAAAAGCCTGTATATTCTAGCAAAATGATAATTCCAAATTGTATTTTATATGTCACTTGGGCTGAAGTCTTATTGATGTATATCATGTTAAAATTGTTGTATTTCATTGATTGTAAAACTTTGAATCAGATTATTGGTTGATATGGAAAGCCTGTCATATGATACTCATCTGCCTTTGTTGTTCTTTGTCTCTCTTTGCTTCTGTCATATTGATATATATATATATATATATATATATATATATATATATATATATGGCATAACCTTATATTGTAACTGTTATTGAACTCAGTAAGCGTCACCCGCTTAACCCTCTCAGTGTTTAACTATTGCAGTTGTTAAGCACTCAGTATAGTCGTATACTGTTGGAAGATTTAGAATAGTTAATACTATTACTTTTTTTACTTAGTGTATGAAATTCTTGGGTAGTTATGTAATATATAAAACTCTGTAAAAATTCTTAATAGTTGGTTTGTATCCAGTCTTTTGGTAAATATCCAGACTTCTGTAAATTATATTATGAATATGCATGTAGCATTTGAGAAGTAATAATATTGTTAAGTTTAGAGAAGAGGTTCTTTCAGCTTCCTTAGCTTCTTAATCACCTTTGATTTGGTTCACCACGAGCATCGAGTCACTGAATACCTTTAGGTCCAGGACATTCATGCTCCTTGCTAACCTCAGTTTTGCGAGTATGGCCTCGTATTCCACTTCATTATTCGAACATTTACATTCAAACCTGAGTGCGTAAGTCGGTTTATTTCCTTGTGGGCTGGTGAAGATAATCCTGGCCCCTTGACCATATTTTCCTCATTCTCCATCTATATACAACGTCCAACACCCCGAGGCGATTTGGTTCGGTATCTGTAGGTGACTGACGTTACCATCGGCATGTGTTGAGGGGCATCCGGCAGGTGCCGAGAGGTATCTGCCAGAGCCTAACCTTTGATACTAGCTCTGGGTTTATAGACTATATCGTGCTCACCTAATTCAATTGCCCATTTCGTCATGCGGCGTGACCGCTCTGACTGCATCAGGATCTGCTTCATGGGTTGATTTGTTAACACTAATATCAGGTGTGCCTGAAAGCATCTACGTAGTGATCTTGTTGCATAAACCAGAGCCAAAACTAACTTTTCTACTATCGAGTAGTTCTTCTCAGCTCCCTGTAGTACGGTACTATTAAAGTACACTCGCATCTATTTTTTTCATCTCTTTATGCCAATAACACCGAGCCAATTACCTCTTGACTTTCCGAGAGATATATGATGAACGTCTCCCCTGCGTTATGACTCGCTAGGGTCGGTAAGTGTCGAAGGCATTCTTCTAAATTCTGAAAAGCCTTCTCGGTCTCTTATGTTCATTCGATGTTTTTCTTCCCTGTGTGAGTTTTTAACGTTTGGAAGAAAGGTAATGTTTGCTCGACAAACTTGGTTAAGAAACGCCCCAAAGTTGCTAACTTGCCATTTAAAGTCTATGTATCTTTTATCGTCCAAGTAGTTCCCATTTTCAACAAACTTTCAATTTTCTCGGAATTTGCTTCTATTCTCGACGTAGTGACTACATGACCCAAAAACTTTCATTTTTGTGCTCCAAAGACACGTTTTTTGGGTTCAATTTCATATTGGCTCGTTTGAGCTGTTTCAGAGTTTCTTCCACATCTGAGAGAAATTTAGTATCATATTTGCTTTTGATCACCTTATCATCCACGTACACCTCTATATTTCTCCCTATTTGTCATTCAAACACCTTATCGACCAACCTATGGTAGGTAGCCCATGTGTTTCTTAACCTAAAAGGCATTTTGGTATAACAGAACCTTCCCTTCTCTGTGTGGAAAGTTGTCTTATCTTCATCTGATTTTTCCATCTTCACCAGGTGATATCCTTTGTATGCATCAAAAAAAGATTTCCACTTGAATCCTCCCAGAGATTTAATCTTCTGTTCTATTTCCGGGAGGGGATAGCTGTGTCTTGGGCATGCCTTATTTAGGTCAGTAAAGTCCACGCACATTTGCATAGTGTCATCACTCTTCTTTACCAAAACTAGGTTTAAGATCCACCTCGGGAATTGTGTGGCCCTCATGACCCCGCTGCTACCAACGCTTGAACTTCTTTGTTAATCACCTTGTTCCTTTCTTTAGCTATAATACGTTTCTTTTTCTTGATAGGGACATAGGTTGGATTGATGTTAAATAGATGCTCTATCAGTGTTCGGGGGATCCCCATCATATCTTATGGCTTCCATGCGAAAGCATCTACATGTTTATTTAATAAGTTGATTAAACTTTCTCGTAATGACAATGGAAGCTCCATCCCCACCTTGACTTTCTGATCCTCGTTCTTTTCGTTGATCACTACCTCTTCCATGTCCACTGATGAACTTCGTTCCTCCAATATTGGCACCGCTGGATCAGGTTGAACTGCATGAATTCACTCAGGCGGGCCTAAGGCCGTGCTCTAGAATATTAGGATACCCTCATCTGTAGGAAACTTGAGTATTCCATGCACCGTAGACGGGACTGCCTGTAATGTCCATAAGTTGGTTCTTACTAACAACATATTATAGGGAGAAGGTGCTCGGATTACCAGAAATTATGCCAGGATGGTTTTCCGAACACTACATCTATAATCCTCCATTGTAATGGGTAATGAAAATTTTCCCCTTGGCCATACGGATGTCCTGGAAAATCCCACTACGGCTGATGTGGCCGGTCTGATGTACTTTTGAACCCCGGTAGGCAAACCTTTTAAGTAGTGTTCATATATAATGTTAACGGAACTCCTGTTGTCTACATAGATCCTTCGTATCAGCGTTCTTCCCATTGTCGCTACAATTATCAACGACTCAGTTCCCTGGTGATCGAAAGGCATTGGGTCATGATTGTTGAACTCGATCTTGATCATCTTTGCTTCTTTATTGGCTCGACATCAAATCCCCCTCCGCCTTGTATCATGGCGATTTCTGCGTCATAGGTTCGGGCTTCCTTTTTTTTGGGTGTTCGTTCTTCCCCGACCTTAAATGCCCGACCTTTCTCTCTTTCTTTTTTTAGGCCCTCGCTGTCTTGTGTAGCATGACCCAACTTTTTATGGAAATTGCAGTACTTATTGGGGTCTCAGGGGTATTTTTTTTAAATCTTTCCATGTTTCCCATGTTCGAGCTCGTGGGAGCATATGTGTCATCTGTGTGAATCTTTTCTTAAAAATTCTTTGGGATTGATTATCAACTCCTGACCCCTGACGCTGTTTAGGTCGATCATCTCGTCCACTACCTCGAGCTACTATTTTCCCTTCCATTCTTGCTCTTTTGCGCTCCCTGCTTCTTGCCTTAAAAACCGTTTGACCTTACATATCATTTCTTTTGCTTTCACCCAATCTCTCTCCCACAAATTTTCAAAAATATATCACCCTCTAGGAGGCCATAAGTAAATGTCGCTATGATCATGGGGTCATCTCTCGTTGGCATTCTTCAACTAATTTCGTTAAATCGCTTAAAATAAGCTCTATTGGATTCTCCTACCCTTTTTCGGCAAGAAAATATTATGTGTATCTGCTGTTGGAACCGTCTTTGTTGAATGAAGCTGTCGCAAAAATTCTGACACAACTCTTCAAAACATCCTATACTCTTCGGGGGTAAGCTTGCTAGCCAGTATCGAGCAGATCCATCTAAAGTTCCAGCAAAATATAGACTCCATAACTTTGGATCCATCAGAATCATTTTAATGGCCCACTGGAAGTTAGTGTAACACTCCAAAAATCATAAAAATTTAAAATTTTCAAAAACAACCATTATCCATAATTTTTTTTACAAAAAGGAACCAATGTTTCAAAAGTAAAGTCATATCAGAGTGCCCAAAAATCAATATCATGAAAACATGAAGATGTGCAGAGTCAGGCCTACGTGTAACAACGTAAATTTTCAAAACAATTTTTCATTTTTAAATCATACTTTCAATCACACGATAATCACAAAAACATAATGTATCCACTGTGTCATAACAAAACATATCTCAGAATCTCAATAACATAAACTCCATAAGTGTGTACGGATCATGCCGACGCCTTCCCGCGATCCTCGCTAGTACCTGAAACACATAACATAACAACTATAAGCATAAATGCTTAGTGAGTTCCCCAAGATACCACATACAACACATACGCCTTTCCAGGCCATAACTCTGTAGGACCTTTCGATCCATGTGTCTCAGGGGACTTCCGTCCCGAATCCCGATAGACCTTCCGGTCCTACCCGTATCGACCTTCCGGTCCGTAACCTCTTGACCTTCCGGTCCATGTCATCTTGACCTTCCGGTCCATATCATCTTGACCTTCCGGTCCTTACCATACATAACATACATATCACATAACCGCATATAGCACATAGATGTCATAGCATACAAGACCTTCCGGTCACACATAGGTACCCTTCCAGGTACAGTATAGTGAGAAGACTCACCTCAATGAAGTCGGATAAACTCTCGTGCTCAACGTCTCGACCTAGCCTCCTCCTATTATTCAAATAACATTCCTGATCAATATTCTCTCATAGCCTCATCTCTACAGATTGGGTAGAAGGCCATTCTACCCCTCTCTGAACTCTCTTGAATCAGTCTTGACCAGAACCCTAAAGTCAACGAAAGTCAACGGTCAAACTTTGACCCGACTCGTCGAGTGCACAAGGGCGACTCGGCGAGTCCATGCGGGTTCTCTGAATCCTTCTAGCCTCTCTTGGCTCGTCGAGTCATCGTCCCACTCGATGGGTTACACATGTCACGAATCGCGGGGCAACCCTGACTCGACTCGTCGAGTCCCATTATGGACTCGACGAGTTGCATCCATGGCAACACTGAAATGACTTTCTGAGGTCATATATACTTCTCTAACCTATAGATCTGGCCTTCCCAACCACTAATATCACGTAAAGGTCCGACCTTTACACCCATGCAATGTCCATAAAGCTCCTTTGGGTGAAATAACCTATAGAATGGCAACCTAGGGTCATATCTCTAATGGAATAGCAAAAAGCAAGGTAGATAGGACTCTCTGGACCTCTTAAGGTCCAGATCTAAGAAGAACTCCGCCTTGGGACCTCACATACTTCGAATCCAAGCCAAAGAAGGCATAAGAAAACCCTAGATTCAAGTAGATCACCAAATACACGAGATTGAGTACAGATTAGTACCTCTAGCAGCCTCTTCTGATCAAATGGGTGATAGATATGAGCTCCTCAATCTTCCTTGTTTGTCCTCCTTCCTTCTTTCTTGAAAAATCACACTTAGAATGATGAATTAGCCCTCCTCTTGCACTACAAGCTTTCTCTCTGCTCTCTAGGGTTTCTCAGGGGTGCATTGGCCGCAAATGGAGGCCATAAAGGCCTTTAAATAGGGCACAGGCCCCGAGAATTAGGGTTTCACTTTACAGCGCGGACTCGCCGAGTCCACGCATCGACTCATCAAGTCCTTCATTAAATCAGACAAGAAATGCGCGCTCCTACTCGGCGAGTCTGAGCGCCTACTCGCCGAGTCCCTCCATAAAACTCAAGATAAATGAACTTTATAGCATACCTGGAAATCCGGATGTTACAATTCTCCCCCACTAGAATCAGACTTCGCCCTCGAAGTCTTTCTCGGCAAACAACTCTGGATGCTGCTCCTGCATCTCCAGCTCCGGCTCCCAAGTCAGCTCGGACCCTTTCCGATGTTGCCACTAGACCTGCACCAGGGACACTTCCTTGTTCCTCAGAACCTTGATCTTCCGATCCCGGATCGCGATTGGCCTCTCAGCATAATTCAGGCTCACATCTACCTGAATATCCTCCAGTGGTACCGCTGCCGACTCGTCGGCTATACACTTCCTCAACTGAGATACGTGGAAGGTGTCATGAATCTGGCTCAGCTCCACAGGTAGCTCCAACCGATATGCTACCCTGCCCACCCTCGCGGTCACCCTGAATGGACCGATGTATCGGGGCCCCAGCTTGCCCCTCTTCCTCAATCGGATCACTCCTTTCCAAGGAGACACTTTCAGGAGTACGAAGTCTCCCACTTGGAACTCAAGCTCGGATCGTCGCCTATCCGCATAACTCTTCTGACGACTCTGAGCCGTAAATAACCTCTGTCTAACCTGTTGTATCTGCTTTGTCGTCTGAAGCACTATCTCAGTGCTACCCATCACACGCTGCCCTACCTCTCCCCAGCAAATGGGAGTCCGACACCTCCTCCCATACAACAACTCGAAGGGAGGCATACCAATACTCGAATGGTGGCTGTTGTTATAAGAAAACTCAGCCAACGACAGATACGTGCCCCAACCTCCCCCGAAGTCCAACACACATGCTCGGAGCATGTCCTCGAGCGTCTGAATCGTCCGCTCACTCTGCCCGTCCGTCTGTGGGTGGTAAGCGGTACTGAAATGCAGCCTCGTACCCAACTCCTTATGGAACTTCTTCCAGAACCTGGAAGTGAAACGTACATCTCGGTCTGACACAATCGAGATCGGTACTCCATGCTGCGATACCACCTCCCTCACATACAACTCTGCCAATCTCTCTGCAGAAGAGCTCTCACTGATAGTAAGGAAGTGAGCGCTCTTCGTCAGCCGGTCGACAATCACCCAAATCGCATCGACACCCCTCGCGGTCCTTGGCAATTTGGTGATAAAATCCATGGAAATCTGTTCTCACTTCCACTGGGGAACCTCAAGTGGCTGCAACTTGCCATGCGGACGCTGGTGCTCGGCCTTAACCCTGCGACAGGTCAAGCACCTCTCAACAATCCATGCAACATCCCTCTTCATACAGGGCCACCAATAGTTTTTCTTCAAATCCAAATACATCTTAGTGGCTTCGGGATGGATCGAGAACCTCGATCTATGCGCCTCCTCCATCAGAATGGTACGTGCCCCGCCTGCATACGGCACCCAAATCCGACCTTGAAAGGTCATTAGCCCTCGGCTATCGGTAACGAACTCAGACACCTGCCCGATCACCCGCTCCCTCTTGCAGTTCTCCGGTATCACGGCCTCTGCCTGGGCCTCCCGAATGGTGTCCAACACCGGAGTCATCACTGTCAGTCGCATACAAATGTCTCGAATCGGGGCACTCTCTGCCCTACGGCTCAGGGCATCAGCTACAACATTAGCTTTGCCCGGGTGGTATAGGATCTCACAATCGTAATCCTTTACCACGTCCAACCATCTCTTCTGGCGCATATTCAGATTGGGCTGATCCATCAAATACTTCAAGCTCTTGTGGTCCGTGTATATGGTACACCGAACCCCATATAAATAGTGACGCCATAACTTGAGGTCGAACACCATTGCCCCCAACTCCAGATCGTGGGTGGGATACCTCGTCTCATGAGGCTTCAGCTGCCTCGATGCATACGCTATCACATGCCCCCTCTGCATAAGTACTACACCCAACCCTGATATCGATGCGTCACAATACACCACAAAATCCTCCATCCCTTCTGGGAGGGCTAACACCGGGGCTTCGCATAATCTCTGGCGAAGTGTCTCAAACGAGGTCTGCTGCTCCGGATTCCATGAAAAAGCAACACCCTTCCGGGTCAACCTGGTGAGAGGCATGGCGATCTTGGAGAAATCTCTGATAAATCTCCGATAGTAGCCGGCCAATCCTAGAAAACTCCTGATCTCGGTGGGTGATCTCGGCACCTCCCACCTCATAACCGCCTTAATCTTGGCCGGATCGACCAAAATCCCATTCTGGTTGACGAGATGCCCCAAGAACTAGACCTCCCGTAACCAGAACTCGCACTTGGAGAATTTGGCATAAAGCCTCTCCGTCCTCAATACCCCGAGGATCTCTCTCAGATGCTCCTCGTGCTGCTCTCTAGATCTCGAATACACTAAAATATCATCAATAAACACGATCACCGAACGATCCAACATCGGCCTGCACACCCTGTTCATGAGATCCATGAACGCTGCCGATGCATTGGTGAGCCCGAAAGGCATCACCACAAACTCGTAATGCCCATAACGAGTCCTGAACGCCGTCTTCTGGATAGCCTCATCACGCACTCTCATCTGATGATATCCAGACCTCAGATCAATCTCGGAGAACCAATAAGCTCCCTGTAACCGATCGAACAAATCGTCGATCCTCGGTAATGGGTAACGGTTCTTGACCGTCAACTTGTTCAACTCCTGGTAATCAATGCACATCCGGTGTGAACCATCCTTTTTCTTGACAAAAAGGATCGGTGCTCCCCAAGGGGAACTACTCGGTCTAATAAACCCCTTCCCCAGCAGCTCCTGAAGCTGCGAGGATAACTCCTGCATCTCTGGCGGCGGAAGGCGATAAGGCGCCTTGGCGATAGGCGCTGCCCCCGAAACCAAGTCGATATGGAACTCTACCTGCCTCTCGGGAGGCACACCCGACAACTCCTCGGGAAAAACATCCGGGAACTTACGCACTATCGGAACGTCATCCATCGAACTTGGCCTCCCAGCGGCCTCTCGTGTGTCCATCACATAGGCTACAAACCCGCTGCAGCCCTGCTGTAAACTCTGTCTCGCTCTGGCAGCCGAACAAAACACTGACCCATATCGGGTACCCTCGCCCTACACCGTAAGTACTCCCCCACTAGGGTCTCGTATCGTCACCAACTGTCGCTCGCAGTCTATAACAGCCCCAAATCGGCTCAACCAATCCATTCCCACTATGACACATACATCCCCCATTGCAATCGGGACTAGATCTATCGGGAACTCAACACCGAAGATCTCGAGTACACATCCTCGAATCACATCCGTAGCATACACCGCTCGCTCGTCAGCTATGGAAACTCGTAGAGGTCGACTCAACGCCTCTCGTTGGCTACTGATGTGCCGACTAAACGCTATCGACACAAATGATCGACTCGCACCCGAGTCAAATAACACCAAGGCAGGTACAGAACTCACAAGAAAAGTACCTACGCATATCATAATATAAGCACAATATCCCAATTCAACATAAATAAATAAAGAATACATACCAGCCACAACATCGGGCGCTGCGCGGACCTCCTCCGCTGTCAATTGGAAAGCTCTCCCGCGAACCTTCAGTGCCTTGGCCTTCGCTGGCCGAACCTCGGTAACCCTAGCAGCAGGTGAAGATCCCTGTGCTGATCCCTGATGTAACTACGGACACTCGGCCTTCCAATGGCCAGTCTGGTTGCAATGAAAGCAAACCATAAACCCCTTGGGGCAATCCTTGGCGATATGCCCCTCCTTGCAACATTTGTAGCAAGCACCTGATCGACAGAACCCATCATGTCCCTTTCCGCACTTCCCACAAGTGCGACCCTTCTGGCCTCCAGATCTCGTATCAGCGGACTTTGCCCGCTTGGCTGTCGGCTGAGACTGTGCCGGCCGCCGATCCATCCTCTGAGACTCGGCCTCCTCCCTGGCCTGAGTCTCCAACTCAATCTCCCTCTTCCGGGCATTTTCCTGGAGCTCAGCAAATGTCCGGTAAGTCGAGTTCGACACGAACTCCCGAATATCCCTCCTCAAAACGCCCAAATACCGGCTCATGCGTGCCTGCTCGGTAGACACCTGCTCAGGGCAGAACATCGCCCTCTCATGGAACTTCCTGGTAACCATAGTAACAGAATCAGTACCCTGCTTGAGGGTCAAGAACTCCTGTGCCAGCCGTTCCCTCTCCACCGGGGGAACATACTCGTCTCTGAACATAGCGGTGAACCTCTCCCAGGTCACCTCTGAAATCTCTGCAAGAGTGGAGCTCGCCGTCACGAACTTCCACCAGTCCATCGCTCCCAAGCGAAGCTGGTTCAGCGCGAACCGTATCCTCAGATGCTTCGGACATGAACACGTGTAGAAGCATCCCTCGATATCAAAAATCCATCTCATCGCAGCGATCGGATCCTGCGTCCCATCAAACTCTGGTGGCTTCGTGTTGCTGAACTCCCGAACAACAACGAGTCACCTTCCTGAGGCCTGGCAGCAGCTACAACTGCAGTAGCTGCAGCAGCCGCAGCCTCATTCACCGCTGCATACCGCTCATCAAAAGTCTCAATGAATGTGGTCTTGATAGACCCAAACATCTCCGGAATCGCGGCTCGAATCGCCGCTGCCACCTCATCGTGGATCATCTGACGAAGCTCCTCGTCACTCACGCCGCTCGTCTCAGGTCTGTGGCGTGTCCCAACCATGATGTCTCTGAAATACAACATAATAATATCAGAGACTCGCTCGAGCATACTCGCGCTCGATAACTCAACCCTACTTGTTTCCTAGTACCCTAAGGATTCTTACTTGGACTGTGCACTGATCCGGTGTCTTCAGTAGTACGGGCCCTATACTACCGTCCACACCGCATCAATGTTCACCCCAAGTCCTCCTCCTAGGATCCCAGATCACAAGTACTCTATATCTCACTGGCATAGGCTACCCTTCAGTAGACCTCTCATCAGCTCCTCACTGCTACCTACTCGCTCTCAAGCATCACATAGCAGCAAAATCCTTCCTAGGCTAAGGCATCACAAAATCAGGCCACTCTAGTCCTAATATGAACACCTAGCCAACTCTAGCATGCATATCATATCATAACATATCCCATAACACATAATGTAAGGGTATTTTGGGAAATCACCGTTCAGGCGCTGGCTGATCGTACACACTGCTTCCTTTTGCCTTTCTCAAAATCTTTTACTCTCTTAGAAAAATTGTTTATCTTATGAAAAACTTTCTCAAATCCTCAGTTTGAGTTCAGATTCATCCGAAGATGCACCCGAATCCCTCAAACCAAGGCTCTAATACCAACTTGTAACAACGTAAATTTTCAAAACAATTTTTCATTTTTAAATCATACTTTCAATCACACGATAATCACAAAAACATAATGTATCCACTGTGTCATAACAAAACATGTCCCAGAATCTCAATAACATAAACTCCATAAGTGTGTACGGATCATGCCGACGCCTTCCCGCGATCCTCGCTAGTACCTGAAACACATAACATAACAACTGTAAGCATAAATGCTTAGTGAGTTCCCCAAGATACCACATACAACACATACGCCTTTCCAGGCCATAACTCTGTAGGACCTTTCGATCCATGTGTCTCAGGGGACTTCCGTCCCGAATCCCGATAGACCTTCCGGTCCTACCCGTATCGACCTTCCGGTCCGTAACCTATTGACCTTCCGGTCCATGTCATCTTGACCTTCCGGTCCATATCATCTTGACCTTCCGGTCCTTACCATACATAACATACATATCACATAACCGCATATAGCACATAGATGTCATAGCATACAAGACCTTCCGGTCACACATAGGTACCCTTCCAGGTACAGTATAGTGAGAAGACTCACCTCAATGAAGTCGGATAAACTCTCGTGCTCAACGTCTCGACCTAGCCTCCTCCTATTATTCAAATAACATTCCTGATCAATATTCTCTCATAGCCTCATCTCTACAGATTGGGTAGAAGGCCATTCTACCCCTCTCTGAACTCTCTTGAATCAGTCTTGACCAGAACCCTAAAGTCAACGAAAGTCAACGAAAGTCAACGGGTAAACTTTGACCCGACTCGTCGAGTGGACAAGGGCGACTCGGCGAGTCCATGGGGGTTCTCTAAATCCTTCTAGCCTCTCTTGGCTCGTCGAGTCATCGTCCCACTCGACGGGTTACACCTGTCACGAATCGCGGGGCAACCCCGACTCGACTCGTCGAGTCCCATTATGGACTCGGCGAGTTGCATCCATGGCAACACTGAAATGACCTTCTGAGGTCAGATCTACTTCTCTAACCTATAGATCTGGCCTTCCCAACCACTAATATCACGTAAAGGTCCGACCTTTACACTCATGCAATGTCCATAAAGCTCCTTTGGGTGAAATAACCTATAGAATGGCAACCTAGGGTCATATCTCTAATAGAATAGCAAAAAGCAAGGTAGATAGGACTCTCTGGACCTCTTAAGGTCCAGATCTAAGAAGAACTCCACCTTGGGACCTCACATACTTCGAATCCAAGCCAAAGAAGGCATAAGAAAACCCTAGATTCAAGTAGATCACCAAATACACGAGATTGAGCACAGATTAGTACCTCTAGCAGCCTCTTTTGATCAAATGGGTGATAGATCTGAGCTCCTCAATCTTCCTTGTTTGTCCTCCTTCCTTCTTTCTTGCAAAATCACACTTAGAATGATGAATTATCCCTCCTCTTGCACTACAAGCTTTCTCTCTTCTCTCTAGGGTTTCTCAGGGGTGCATTGGCCGCAAATGGAGGCCATAAAGGCCTTTAAATAGGGCATAGACCCCGAGAATTAGGGTTTCACTTTACAGCGCGGACTCGCCGAGTCCACGCATCGACTCGTCGAGTCCTTCATTAAATCAGACAAGAAATGCGCGCTCCTACTCGGTGAGTCTGAGCGCCTACTCGCCGAGTCCCTCCATAAAACTCAAGATAAATGAACTTTATAGCATACCTGGAAATCCGGATGTTACACTTCGCTTTCCCACAATCCTCTGAAATACGTGAAACAATAAACTTAAAACTGTAAGCCAAAGCATAGTGAGTTCCGCCAAAGTACCATCACACAACATAACAATCAAAGCTTGTAAATATGAGCCTTCAGCCTGACTGGACCACCTCGCAGGGCCTACAACCTATCTGGACCAGTCTACGGGCCTGCGGCCTGACTGGACCGTCTCGCAGGGCCTACAGCCTAGCCGGACCGCCCTAAGTGTCTTGGCCTTCAGCACAAAGCAGGACCACCTCAACCCAACCACAATATGTTGACATATGTAACATGTAACAGATAAACATAAACACAGAACCAACAAATACGATATCATACAGATCTACTAATCAGTCATATACTAACATAATACTATCCTATAACCAGGATACATAATCTAGTGGGCCGGCATTGGTGCCTTTGACCCACAAGCACAATGAGGACAACTCACCTCCTAGTCCGAACAAAAGCTGAATAAATCTCTGCTCCGAATACCGGCTCTACCCGTCACCTATTATTCGAATCATCGCCCAACTTAAATTTAATATCAAATTACCCAAAATATCCTTTGGTCAAAATTAGTCAAACTCTAGTCAAAGCCAAAAGTTAAAAAGTCCACCGGGTTGACTTAGCGGAGTAAGTTGGGCGTACTCAACCAGTACACGGGGTATACTCGGATGTTGACCAGGCACGAGGGCTTGACCGTGTACACGCATCGTACCACTTGGTATGCCTAGCGTACACAACTTGATCATTTCCTAACTTATTAATTGCTTAATATGTAAGTCTTTACGTCCAAATCATAGATCCATGTCCTAAATGTTGCCTTTGACCATAAAGTTTCCAACTTTATAGTCTTGCATGGCCATTAAGTGCTAAATGCTAAAAACCCTAACCTCCTAACCCATTAAGACAGACAAATTCATGAATGGGGAAGAACTAAGAGCCAAAATCATAATTTTATGCTTATAGACCTCTCAAAACATCTGAAAGGACAACTTAAGTGGGCTAGAGTAGGCCATACTCATAAAGGTCAAGACTTGGGACCAATAGGCTTCATGAATCAAGAACTAACAAGATCTAAAGGAATGTAAGCCAAGTTCAGAACTTTATACCTCGAAATGATGCCAAACGATGATGCTATTATGGATCTAAAGAGTCCACCTCCTCCAAGGTGATCTTATCTTCTTCCTCTCTCCTTTAAGATTACCAAAATACACACACAATGCTCAAGAAGGCTCATAATGGATTAGGTTTTGCATGGGAAACGAAAGTGGGTTAGAGGCTGATGAAGGAATGAGCCTTGAGGAGATAATGATTCTTATAAAGGGTCCAAACCCAAAAAATTAGGATTTTTGGTTCAGGAACGTACGCTATGTACGCCCATCGTACATGATCTCGACCCTAAAATTACAAAAATGCCACTATGGGCCATTTTGCAACATTTTCATACATAAGGGCTAAAATGAAATTAATCTTTAAACTAAAGGTTAAAATTGAAAATACCTCATTATCGGAATGTTACAATTCTCTTGCACTTGAACTATACTTCATCTTCAAAGTTCGTTGCTATGAACAACTCTGGGTAATTCTCCCGCATCTCAGACTCAGGTTCCTATATCCATTCGAAACCCTTCCGATGCTGCCATTAAAATTTTACTAAAGACACCACCTTGTTGTCCAAGGCCTTCGTCTTCCGGTCCAAAATCGTCACTAGTCTCTCCACAAAAATCAGGCGATCATCAACCTGAATATTCTCTAAGGGAACGACCGCTGAATCATCAACCACACACTTCCGAAGCTGCGAAACATGGAAGGTGTTGAGGATCTGGCTGAGCTCCTCAGGCAAATCCAATTTGTATTCTACCTTGCCAACCCTGGCTATCACCCAAAATGACCCAATATACCTGGGCCCCAACTTTCCCCTCTTCCTGAAGCGTATTCCACCCTTCCAGGGTGATACCTACAGTAAGACCATGTCCCCGACCTGGAACTCCACTTGAGATCGACGCTTATCGACATAACTCTTCTACCGAATCTAAGCTGTCCGAAGTCTCTTCCTAATCTGTTTAATGAGCTCTGTCATCTGAAAGACTACCTCAGTCCTTCCAATGACTCTATGAACAACCTCTCCCCAACACACTAAGGTGCGACACTTCCTCCCATAGAGGAGCTCGAAAGGTGGCACACCAATACTGGAGTGGTAGTTGTTGTTGTAAAAAGGAAACTCAACTAAGGGAAGGTAGGAGCTTTTTGCATTTAGCACTTAATGGCCATGCAAGACCATAAAGTTGGAAACTTTATGGTCAAGGGCAACATTTGGGACATAGATCTATGATTTGGACGTAAAGACTTAAGTATTAAGCACTTAATGAGTTGGGAAAGGATCCAACTGCGTATGTTAGGCGTACTAAGTGGTAAGCTACGCGTACATGATCAAGCCCCCGTTCCTAGTCAATGTTCGAGTACGTCCCACGTACTGGCTGAGTATGCCCAACGTACTCGACTGAGTCAACCCGATGGACTTTTTGACTTTTGGATTTGACTAGAGTTCAAGCAACTTTGACCAAAGCATATTTTGGGTAATTTTATATTAAATTTGAGATGGCCAATGATTTGAATAATAGGTGTCGTGTAGATCCGGTATTTGGAGCAACGATTTATTCACCTTTTGTTCGGACTGAGAGGTGAGTTTTCCTCACTGTTCTTGTGGGTCGAACGCACCAATGTCGGCCCATTAGATTATGTATCCTGGTTATAAGATAGTGCTATGCTAGTATATGGCTGATTAGTAGATCTGTATGATATCTGTATTTGTTTGTTTTGTGCTTATATTTTTCTGTTACATATATCGATATATTATGGTTGGGTTGAGGTGGTCCTGCTTTGTGCTCAAGGCCAAGACACTCGGGGCGGTCCAGACAGGACGAAGGCCCGTAGAGTGGTCTAGATAGGTTGTAGGTCTTGCAAGGTGATCTTCTCTTCTTCCTCTCTCCTTCAAGATTACCAAAATACACACATAATGCTCAAGAAGGCTCAAAATGGATTAGGGTTTGCTTGGGAGATGAAAGTGGGTTGGAGGCTGATGTGGGAATGAGCCTTGGGGAGATAATGATGCTTTAAAGAGTTCAAACACTAAAAATTAGGGCTTTTGGTTCAGGCACGTACGCCCAACGTATGCTATGTATGCCCAACGTACGTGAGCTCGACCCCAAAATTACAAAAATGCCACTCTAGGCCATTTTGCAACATTTTCATAGACAAGGGCTAAAATGTGAATAATATTCAAACTAAGGGTTCAAATTGAAAATACCTCATCATCAGAATGTCACAGTTAGAGACGTGGTCATCCGGGTTACCCGTCCCGTCATACGTCAGAACTCTTGGCCCTTTCAACCCCGTAGGGATAGGGGTTTCGTTGATTTCATCTGTGAATGGCAAACGGAAGTTTAGATTTTGGAAAGATCGGTTATAATTTTTGCCTTCTATTATTTCCCGCAGTTTTTCTTGGTCCTTCTGAGCGTCTTTTTTGGCTTTTGTGTGACCATAACTTTCTTCCTTTTTTTTCAACCTTTTCTCGTGTTCCCTTATTTTTCTTCTTCTTCGTCTGAATCTTTCGTTTAATATGTGTGCACAAAGACTCGATCCCACTCTTTTTCTTTTTGGAGTTTCTTTTCTCTCTTTGACCTTCTCATGTTGTTCATGAGTCTAAAGGTTTTAAATGCCTCAAATTCCTCCAACTCCCATTCTTCAACCATTTTGTTTCATTGTTTTGCTCCTCCTTCTTCAGCTACACCCCCTGTTGTTGCGTTTTGGTGTCTTACCACCATGGTAACACACGACATTTCTATAGGACCTTCGAGGTTCTGCATTCTCGTGACGGGACTCGCATTAGCCGCTGAGGTGTTTACACCGACCATTTGTAGCGATGTCCCACATATGGATCCAATTGATGTGTCTTCGGGTTTGTCCTCCCTATCAGCAGAGTTGTGTAACTTCTTTTAATGATGGATTACCTAGAAACAATCACAAACTCATGATTTTGTTGCCTAGGAAGGGATCCCAGAACCATCCTCCGATGATTAAGTTAGTTTGACACCATGATAAGGTTACTAGAATATATCTTAAATCGAAGTGAGAGGATAGTTCCTAGCATACCTCGAAGGGGTGCATCGAATCCTTTTTTTTAACTAGAGTAAGAAACATCCCGACCTTCTTTTCTACTGAATTTGGGATGTCATCGTCAATACAGAAACATAAGCATAAACAGAACTTACATTCATTTACACTAGTGATCTACATCTCTTTTAAATCCCTCAGTGTAAAGTAGCTGTTCCCAGAAAAACAAGATAAATGCGTTATCAAAGCATATCGACACATGTGATACAAATAAGCTTGAGTGGGTCAGATTGGGAAACCTGGTGAGTACATAATTGAACAATCAACACATTTACCCATCCCCATTATCTTCCTTACTCCTAAGGATCTACCCAAAGATTCAGCTATTCCTCGTTCATTCATTCCTAAGGAGTATCCTAAGGAATCGGCACTAAGTCTGCATAGTCGCCAGGGTTTATCTCGTTTATTGACAGTATCGTTTTCGAGAGTCCACTCGTAATACCTGTCAATGGGTTTTTAGAGTACACCGGGTGAACACATCGTTCACAACACCTACAGGTTGCGAGCCTGATAGTGTTTCACTAGACTGTCTTGAATAGTCCGTGGTTGTCATCAATACTCTGCTAGATGACAGGGCCATCGCTTGGGTCATCATTTGGCTCATCGTTTGGCTCATCGTTTTAGCTCATCGTTTTGGCTCATCGTTTTGGCTCATCGCTTTGGCTCATCGTTTTGGCTCATCGCTTAGGTCATCGCTTCGCACCATATTTTATCACTCATATATCATCGCTCATCATTCATCTCATCTTTCATTGCTCATCATTTATCTCATCTTTCATCGCTCATCATTTATCTCACCTCTAATCTACCCATGTTTTACCCAACACATTTTGTAGATATAAAATACATATACAGTTTAGATCATTTAAAACATATATAAAACGTTTCATCCAACATAGACAACAAGTATTCAGACAGTATACACACATAGCACGTAATTTATATAAAATAATTCATATCTATGTGTAAGATAAAAGTAACTATGCACTCACTTGTTAAGGTGGTGATTCCAAATTCGGGCAGCGCTTCGCTTCTAACGATTCTATTTTCCTTCGACGATACCTAACATTATTATCGCTAAGTTTTAGTCTAATCTTTATTGCGACTAATTATTTGTCTAGATTCATCATTAAATCAAAGTCTACTTTCATGATCTATCAAGTAAGGAACAACCAAGTATGATCGTATCGGAGGTAGGGTCCGTTTGGTATACAAAGTATACTGTTCGGAAATCCCACTTTAAACACCTCACTAAATCACAGCCTAGACATCATTCCCGTAAGTAGATCAATTAGTATAACGACTTTGAATCACTGATAAATATTATTTCTAGGTTCATAATAATGACATTATATTTAAACATAAGCTATACTTAAAATAGGGTAGGCGTATCTTACTTACAACGGGTTTTTATTAAAAACCAGGTTTCGCTGGAGCAGCGTTTCCGAGCCGAAAAGCTCTTTTTCTCGGAGCCTTCGTGCGCTCCGGGGCTTTCTTCTAGCGCTAGGGAAGTTCCCTAGGCTTTAGGAGGGTTTAGGGAGTCTAGAGAGAAGTTAGAGAGAGAAAGAAAGGCTTATGGTGTGAAGAAAATATGAAGAGTTCATCTCTTATTTATAGAGGTTTTATCGTAGAGTAGGCCCTAAGTTTTGTCCCTATCTTCCGCGTACGAGCTCCGTTTTCTACGTTCTTTATATCTACGCGTTGGTATTTACGAGTACTACAACTTTCATTTAGACCTCGTCGGCTAATTCTCATTATATCTCTGATTTGCAAAACTATATTGAATTTATCGCGCTCGAAGAGTAGGGACTAAGTTTCGTCCATATCTTTTGCATACGAGCTCAATTATCGACGTTCTTTATATCCACGCGTTGGTATTTATGAGTACTACAACTTTCATTTAGACCCCGTCGGCTAATTCTCATTCTATCTCAGATTTACAAAACTGTATTGAATTCGCCGCGATCGAAGAGTAGGGACTAAGTTTCGACTATATCTTTCGCATACGAGCTCCGTTTTTTACTGTCTTTTTATCGTTGAGCTCCTATTATTGAGATCTTCATTTCTCGTTACCGATCTAAAATTCAAATTTCGGGCTGTGCACTGCTATGCTAAATCTTAGAAAAATCATAACTTCCTCGTACGAAGTCAATTTGGACGTTCTTTTTATGCACACTCTCGGTTTAACATATAGTACGACTTTCATTTAGATAGCCAAGTCTAGAAAGTATTTTATCGTAAATTCACTTTTTATGATTCACGGTGTCGTGTCGGTTTTGCCGTAAAACTTCGACGGGTCATAACTTCTTCGTTATAACTCGGATTTCGGCGTTCTTTATATGTACGGAACCCTTGAGACATATTCTACAACTTGGTTATTATTATTTATTCTAAATAATCTTTTGTCGAAAAGTCGTTTTCGACACTTATTGCCTCTAAATTGACTAGCCCGGATCTACGGGCGTTACAATTATCTCCCCCTTAGGATGAGTACGTCCCGGAATCATCAACGAAACAGGGCTGTATAATGATTCCATATGTTATCTCTTCATCCTAGGTAATAACTGTAACCTCTATGTTTCTTCGAACGAGTATCTGACTCTTGGACTTCTTGACTGCATGCGGTGGTTGATCTTGCACCCGCACTCTGTTTCGTATCAGGCTTTCAATCATGACCTTCCTGTCACAATCTCGACCCTTATTAGAGTCTCTTTCTTCTTCTTAACAACTTAAGATAAGTTCCCTGATTACTACAATGGACCGATGTGTCATATTCTAATGACCTATCATCGTGTGATGCAACGTTTAGACTCATGTCTCTTAGAGTCAAATTCCAGAATGGAATATACCTTCCTTCATGTTCTAATGTAATATAATCACCTTTTAGCATGTAGCATTTCAAGCTATAAGTTTCTTACTTTAACAACGATCACAATCGCTTTGATTATCTTCCACTTCAATCTTCTGGCTTAAGTCGGATGCTACATCAAACTCGGTTCTCTGAACCACGTAACATACTCATCTTAGTCGGACTCGATATGATATGACCACTAGGGTCGGAATGATAACAATCTTCTTAGTCATTACCGAAACGATGGTAACGACAGACATGAACAAAACAGAATCAATTTCTAGTGCCTTGGTAACCTTGTGACTTTCCCCGATCCAAGTGTGAGTCCTGTGCTTCCGGTAGTATAGGCCTCTACTACCATTCACACCTACTCATACCCGTCCCAAGTATTGTCCCACAGTTTTCCAAGTCTTTGTAACAAAAACAATTTTAACACATACAAATGTGTCCAAACAATCATATAATTTTCCCTAGACTCTACTAGGACTTCTTCCATGCGTATCTCCAATAATCAATTCTGCTTCAACTCGGTTGGTGATGGAAATGTCAGACGATGGGATAACTTCATGGATTATACCAAAAATCTTTTCTTTTTGCTAATCGAAAGTGTACTTCTCCCGTACTAGACGTATTATTTATTGGATACGTTCTAAGGTAAGATATCACTCTTATGATATCTTCCGATAGGTACCATTCAGTATTGTAAGCCTTCTCATTTATGATGGGGTTTGAGCATTCTAACACTCCTATGGTGTACATGCAACTCTATAAACCTTGGATCTATGTTTTCTCTATTATACATGCAAATATTCAATATTCGAAGGTTTCATCCTAACTAGCATAATATGAAGCAACTACACTACAAGAATCTAGTAGAATGGCATACCTTTTGATAGAGCTTGAAGTCTTGAACTTTAAGAGCTTAGCCCCAATAGTGTGGAAGCCTCAAGTGGAATCACAAATCACCAAAAACACACTGGAAAGCTTGAGAGAATAGTAAGCACACTAGAAATTGGCCCACTCTTGTTTTTTTCACACTAGTGCCATTTCTTGTGCCAAAGACCTCTTTATATAGTATGGAGGATTGGGGTTACATTCATGTAAACCCTAATACCCATGACCTTTCATTTTCATAGGATCCATGGGTTAAACACTCCATGGACTATCCATGAAAGCTTAGCCTAACCTAAATGAACTTGGCCCATTCCATATATATATATATATATATATATATATATATATATATATATATATATATATATATATATATATATATATATAAGAGTCCATATTTAATTAGTTCCTTTTTTATCACAAAATTAATTCTAAATTAATTCTTGATCAATACTAATTAAATAATATGATTCCATATTAATATATTAGAACTTATACTATATTAATATAAATCATAAAACATACTATTCTCAAAAGACTATCCATATATAATTGTTTCGGTGAAGTGCAACCCAAATGGACCATGCCAAGTTGGGTCGAATACATACGAAGTTATCGACTTAGACACTAATCCAACAGTCTCCCACTTGGATAAGTCTAAAACTATTATTGCGTATGACTCCAAAACTCGACTAGCAATCGTAGCTCTTAAAGCCG
The DNA here is from genome assembly GCF_052849685.1 of Lactuca virosa. NCBI lineage: Eukaryota > Viridiplantae > Streptophyta > Magnoliopsida > Asterales > Asteraceae > Lactuca > Lactuca virosa. The sequence goes on along the minus strand of NC_136433.1, from coordinate 255,963,875 downwards.
ATGTCGAACTCTGACCTTAGTCAATGACTTGTCCATTAGATAAGGGATCATATATTCCTCCATTCTAGATATCATATGGACTGAGACATGGATTATAATCATTCTCTCTGTCTATTTGTTGTTTCCCGATTTCCGATTTATGACGACCGACTAATTGAACAAATCACATCAGTCCAGGCTTGGGCAAGCACTTCGGGGTGTTATCACTAAATCATCGAGGGGCCCACAGATATCGCTTTTATCCCTTTAAGTGTAAAAGGAATTGATAAACTTCGACTCATATGCTTGTTCTACTACTTGTTGAATCATACACAAAGGCACGTTTTATAACATCGAGTTAGCAATGCATTTTCGTACAATCAATGTATAACCAACTCATAGGCAACAACTCTTATCTCTAGGTTTGAAGAATATAAGATATTATTGTCTCATGATCACTCGTGATAAAATCCATGAAGTGAGTCAAATGAGCATGGGTTTAATCTAATACTCAGAACTTATGAGCACTCATGAATATTGTAGCAACTCTTGCTATGTCCACTACCTTGGACATCTACAAACCAGCTTCATGACAGTCTTTCCTTAATACCTACTTCCAACGTATTATCGACTGTGGATGGTTTGAATAACTTAGTTATTCAGGAAGAACGACCTAGTTATTCTGGAATTCAAAACATGCAAAGTGAATCACAAGAATATCGAATCCAATATGGTCTCAGAACTTATGAATATAAATAGAACACCTTTTATTTATCACCATATTGATTACACATCATTCATTGTATACTGTTTCAAATTATCAACTTTATACTTGAATTAAAACAATAGCTGTCCCATGCTCCAAGCATGTACACTATGTTTTCTAAACAACAGTCATGCCATACACCAAGTATGCATACTATGCTTGTCTATGATCTTTACTTTGTGGAATTGATCAATTGAACATAATTCCAATGATTCTCATTTCACAATCCCAAATCCTTACTGCAAATGCAAGAATTCCAAATTCCTGCGATTTACCGAAATCTGTTAGATTTTAAACTTATATGCACTGATCCTCTGTAATGATTATGCACAAAGTCACAAAGACTTGTCAACAGACATTAAAGAGTATTACAATGGAGATCAACTCCATGGAAATGAAGTCTCATATTCAAAGTACATTGCTTTGAACATTCTTCTTGCATTAAGTTTTCTAATCTTACACAGATTGAATAGTTTCCACCCATGGAGACATTTCCATAGTGCCATTTTGACTATCACTTCTGAACAAGAGTTGCCTCCTTTCAGAATATGTCAATATGGTCCTTCGAAAATTAACACTATACTTCCAACTATCCCTGAGCAACCAATCTTTAGTAACCCTTAGATTTTCCTCGAGAATTGCTTAATCATTTTAGTCATATCCAGTTCTAGTACTTTTTCCCTCTTAATGCCATAGGAATTTGAAAAAATTTAGAACAGATAAATATTATAGCACATGCAATCGATCCTATATCCGAAGCATATGGGACACGATTCATGATGTCTCACATAAAGACATGATACTAGACCAGTCTTTTGCTATAATATTTCTATTTCTATTTGCCATGTTCTCAAAATTCAGATTATGAAAAGGGATGCCGTAATCATAATCGAATTTTAGAACGCAAATAATGGACCCATATAAGAATTTCCTTATGTTGAGCAATTCCAACATAAAATTCATATATATCCTTGACTAAATATGATTAAAACCTCAATATAAGCTTTTAGAATTGAAATGAAGTATAATTTCCTCTCCCTTAATTATAGCAAAACAACTTTTCCCATTTGAAACTTTTGTTTTCTATAATTAACATTGCTAACTTGCAACACTTATTATAATTATCATACTCCCACTTGCATGATGATTATTAGCATAACACTTATGCTCCCACTAGCTTTGCCATGTACTCAGAAATCAGTTGGACTTCTAGAAATCAATACTTTATTGACTTTCTTACCAAAGTTCAGATTTGTGATATGAGATGCTTTGATAAAACTTTATCAAAATCATACACCTTTCCTTAGATAGCACACATGTGTGTCTAAACAATTTCAGAACTATGAAAAGGGATGCCATAATCATAGTCTCAATTGCTTAGACCTTTGCCATTTCTCACAAGTCCATGTTAGTGTGCTGGTTAACCACACACGCTACACTAACGACTTTGAGAATGCAAATATCACAATTGCTATCTACTTAAAACCTCTTAGTGAAAGTGTTTCCTCACCATCATTTTCATGATTCGGAGAGAAACCTTATGACAATTAGATTTTATGGTGTATGTGTTCCTTTCTATGTGAATTTGTCAAAACCATAATCACAAGACACGGTTAGTGAAAAATTCATATGGACTGAACTTGTGTAGTCTTAACTTCTTGCCACCTGGCAGCACAAGGGCCTGCCATTGCTTCCAAGTTGTTATGCAACCAATTGAGAACTCTCATAACTCATATGCAAAGCCAACTTTAACTAGAATGGGCACAAAAATAGGAATATGTCAACACGAAAGGTTATAAACCTCAAGTCGTGTGCTAGTGATAAACTACAGGTTTTATTCTTGATTAGAATCTTTCAAGATATTTTAGACTCCCACTGTCCTCTTGACATATAAGACTCTATTGCCAAGACCCATTCTTTGACAAACAAATATTCAAGAGATAGTGCGGACTCTTATCAAGACAAACACTCCACACAATTGGCCTTAGTTGGTCTTTGTTTTATCCAAAACATCACAACTTACCAATTTCAAATGTACAAGAGTAGAAAACATTTTACTCTACATTTGACAAGTGTTATAAACCTTCTTTAAGATATGTCACTCAAGTTACAATCTTGGAGTATGACTGTAAGAATTGTTTTGGAACGAAGTATGATTCATCTTCTTGATTTAACCATTTCAACAATTCATGAATCCTCTTCTTAGCAATAAGAATGCACTAAGATGTCCTTAGAGGATCAATTGTGATATGGTTTCATAATCATTAAGATGATCATAAAACATGATACTAAAGTACTCTCCCATCTTTTCAGATTTGAGAAACTTTTATCGTTCTGCCAAATTTTATTCTTCTCATTCGTTCTCCCATACATCGAAACATTTCCAATGCTTCAAAATTATACTTAAACTTGTAAGTATAACCATATTTACTAAAATTTAGTAAATCATGACAAATAGTCTTATCGATCTTTTGTGGTGGACTTGACCAGTGCACAAGAATGTGTACTCGATCCCTTAGTCCTTCACTTGACGCACATATACATGTGAACAAGGAATTTGTCTTAATTTTCCAAAGATGAAAATTCTCATTCACCATACAATACAACTTGCATAATTCCAAGTTTCTATTCAACTGAAACTTGGGTGACGAGAATCTTTCCTTATTTGGTAAATTTAGACACTACCACAAATGAAAGAATCAAATCCATTTTCCGATATTTCTATTAACGGAATCATATAAGCAACAATTTTTTCACAAATGCCATTGTAAGGATACTTAAAATAAATAAAATCAAAAATTTTCTTTTATTTTAAAACTTGCGGAAAAACTTATCCTTACAATGCAAATGCATATGAAAAACTATGTTGTTATCTATTCCTAAGCAATCTATCACAACTCTTAAGCAACAACTCAAAAATTATGATCACCGAATCATGCGATCGAAATCCATCTTCGCAATCAGAATCAGCTTACTCTTCTTTAAGCTTCCTCTCTTTTCTTTGATTCTTAAAACTTCAACATGTAACCCAGTCACATCATGTAATAAGAATCTCCAAATAGGAACTTAATAAAGTTAGATAGTGGACTTACCTAAAGTAGAGTCAAACTTTTTGACTTGACCAACCTTATGATCTTTTAGGTAAATAGGGCAGCTTTGCAACCAATGCCCCTTCCTTTGGTAATATAAGCATATGGACTCTTTGGGAATGGTATACGAGACTGTCTCAAACTTAGCCTTTCTCTTTACCATTTGGTCAACCGAGTTCAATATGGCCGATCCCTTTCCATTGGGAAGAGAAAGCTTTTCTGGATTTCCAATGTCACCATTGTCAATTTCCATAGAAGTTTGGGAAGTTGATCTTCCAATCAAATGTGTTTTACCAGTGCTTCAAATCATTGTTGATTCAGCAGCATCAAGCAAATAGGTAAGATCATTAAGGGTCATGTCATGGTCTGTCATATAGTAGGCCTAAAGGAACTCACTATGTGACTTAGAAAGTGATTGAAGAACCAAATCAACAACCAACTTCCTTTAGACCTTGACACCCAACTCTCCTGGCTTGTCAATATGTGACTTTATCTTCAAGATGTGAGCACACATAGACTTAGCTTGCCAATAGGGATTGAGTGACCTTGAACTTTTCAAGAACTTGTGGGTTAGGGAGAATAATTGGAGGAGGTGAAGGAAGTGAAGTATGATTTCCATGAACCAACCATGGGACATCATCTTCATTAGGAAAGCTTGTTCCTAGGGATTTGGGAAGATCATAGTTGTCTGAACCAGACATCTACAATGGGAGAAATTCAAGTTAGTTGATTTAAGTCCTTAATATAACACCCAATATTAAATATTAAGGCTAGGACCCAACACAATACTTTTATAACTTGGAAGAGGGATGCCGTAATCCAAGCTATAAAATATTTGAAGGTAGGCGAATGACGATTCACCAGTTTCCACCATGAAAAACGAAATAGAAATATTAGGTTTTAATTGGATTTGAAACTCCTAGATCTTTTGAGATTCATTAAAATTTTCAATGGCATGTTTCAATCTCGATTGTGCCCTCTCAAGTTTTGTGACTGGGATGCCGAGGATCACAAAACAAGGTGTGAATAACCATGCAAATATACTTGGTACCCTTAATATTTATCACTTAATCGATGTGCCGGTTAACCACACGTGCTCCACCGATCCTATGATAAACATTAAGTTACCCTTTGTCTACCTTGTTAAATCCAGGTTAGTGTGCCGGTTAACCACACACGCTCCACTAAGATTGACAATTTATAAAAGGTTTAGTTACTTTATATTTATCATTATACTTATAATGAAAACTATAGTCCTTGTCCTACCCGTTCGGCTAACGACCCTCCACCAGTTAAGGAAGCGGTGGGTGAGAGTGGACACCCATTAAGTTGCCATTTTATAGACAACAACCTTATACCCCTCCTTATAGATCGGCTTCGTGAATGAGGCCTACTAACGGTAAGACTGACTTGCTCTTATACATATATATATATATTATTAACTTATAATACCATAAAGTATAAGGGTTGAATTTTAACTTTTAAAACTCTAGGGTTTGGAATTAAAGTGTGTGTGAGACTTTACAAATTCCAAAACTTGAGGGCAAGTTTTGAACTATTCAAACTTTTGGATTTTCATAACTTATGAGTTAAATTAAGGTTTTTAAAACTTTAATGAAGAGACTCTTGAACATCCATAACTTGAGGTCAAGTTATGGAGTTCATAAAACAAAAAGACTCTTCAATTTTGTAACCTATGAATTTTAATGGATCATTAAAAGAAATGAATTTTGGTAATCCATAACTTGAGAAAAAATTATGGACTCCATTAAAATACATTTAGATCAAGAATTAACTAACAAACAATTTTGCAAATAATTCCTATGATCTATCAAAACTCATAAGTGTATGAACAATCATATCAACAATTTCAAGAATTACATAAACACACATAAAGCTTGAAATTTTGATAACAACTTTGAAATTGGTTTACCATAATAATTACCACATCAAAAACAGGTTTTATAAGCCCAAAACAGTTTAAGGTAATGATTCTAGACCAATTCCAGCCTTAAAACTCGAAGATATGCTGTCAGGGGGTCCAACTCTTCGAGTGCATGAACCAACTCGACGAGTTGGATGAATTTAGGCATGGACTCGGCGAGTCAGCTGACCAGACATCATACAAACTTCGATTTTCAGCAATTTGCAACAAGTATTAAAGAAAACAAGCCTAGGCTCTGATACCACTGATGGGTTTTGAGCATTCTAACACTCCTATGGTGTACATGCAACCCTATAAACCTTGGATCTATGTTTTCTCTATTATACATGCAAATATTCAATATTCCAAGGTTTCATCCTAACTAGCATAATATGAAGCAACTACACTACAAGAATCTAGTAGAATGACATACCTTTTGATAGAGCTTGAAGTCTTGAACTTTAAGAGCTTAGCCCCTATAGTGTGGAAGCCTCAAGTGGAATCACAAATCACCAAAAACACCTTGGAAAGCTTGAGAGAATAGTAAGCACACTAGAAATTGGCCCACTCTTGTTTTTTTCACACTAGTGCCATTTCTTGTGCCAAAGACCTCTTTATATAGTATGGAGGATTGGGGTTACATTCATGTAAACCCTAATACCCATGACCTTTCATTTTCATAGGATCCATGGGTTAAACACTCCATGGACTATCCATGAAAGCTTAGCCTAACCTAAATGAACTTGGCCCATTCCATATATATATATATATATATATATATATATATATATATATATATATATATATATATATATATATATATATATATATATATATATATATATATATATATATATATATAAACCCATTGGGATAAAAACACTCTGACCAAGAGTTATACTTTAAAAATATATTAATATTTTATAAAAGTATAAGTACATGCAGAGTATATATACCAAAATGAGTATCACAAGGAGAACAAAACTAAAGTATTTGGAAGTTGGACATTGCAGTTAAACCTAGATAGTGACGTAATCATATCTGGGATCAATATAGCCTGATCAACTATATTCATCCGAGGTATGACCAACACATGTTTGGGGGAGTGATTGTAGTGTTGCAACTGGTCTAAAACTTACCTAAGTACCAGAAGAATTCTAGAACCAAACATAAAGACTAAAATACAATGGAAGTATTTTAGGATGCTATAACAACAAAACTGAAGACTTGTTAAGTTCTTGTATCTAGAAGTCCAAGAATCAAACTCATAACTAAAATAACATGGATGTATGTTGCATACCTTTGAGGAAATGTTAAAAAGATATTTTCTGATAAATCTATAATTAATAAGTGGATACGTTAAGGTTATATATAGCTGAGATTTTATAGACTTAGAATAGGTGATTTTCACTCTACTTCCGTTTCCTTGTTTGGATGTGGTTTTAGGGTAGGATTACTTATTCAAAGGTCTATTTGATCTGGATTATATATAATCGGTACACACCATGTGATTATAGAAGGACCAGGAAGGATCACCTTCGTAAGAATTTTAATTTTCTCATAGATTCTTTAGACATTCCCATTCTCGTATACACCGGTTAGATAAACATAGTTACTCCAACAATAAATAAAAGAGTCAAGGAGGATCCAATAGAATTTCATTAGGAGAATCCCAAGAAAGAAACATAGGAGAAGTAAACAAACTATAGAAATCATTTAGTGCCCTTACCCTATTAAGGACACCGATGAGAGATTCGCATGAACTTCCGAGATTCAAAGTCTTCATTACGAAGTAATGGGGACCAGTGTCAGAATCGGAAGTGAGACAGCCCGGGAATTCAATATACCTACAGAAGAGAAGGACACCCTATAGATACCAGGAGGGAACAAATCATTATCACCCAGAATAGAACAAAGGAAACCACACATGATTCATGTGAAGTGTTCGAACACCTGTTCATCTAAGTAATAACTAGTAAATCAATTCAACCTAGTGAGTCAGTGATTTCATTACTCACATTAGGTTTTGAGTTTATCCTCTTTTCCGGTCACAGCTAATAACAATAACTCAGATCACGGAATCTTAATTGATAATGATTACTTCACAAATTCATTAGTCTATTTTATGTAGACACTGTTATGAATTATTTTCGAATATTTTCGAAAAATGGGAAACGATATCCACCAAACGAAGGTAACTTAGTTTGGATGATACTCGATTCATAACCACTCTAGAAACTTATTTCTATTCTTTACCAGGACTGCATCATAGGGATGCAGGTCGAATCATTAAGAACAATATAACGAAACGAAAGATTTATACATAAATACAAATGGTTAGAATACATCTAAAGACAACTATCGTCGCTCATGAGCTCATTTTCTTATCATGTAACAGAATCATGCCTTCAAGGATATGTAACCAACCCACCAGCGAAACACCAATCCTTCAGATAGATGCGACCACATTTCAAGCTGCGGTCACAGTAGCTGTAACAGCTGTCATGGCACACCTTAATGCTAACAATGCAAATGTTAGTAGTAATGCTATCGGTAACCCCGATCGTGGTGATGGCCAAGTACAGCAACGAGCACCTACTTGTAAGAACACCTTGAAACTTAAGCCTAAAATCCTTAAACGAAAGTTCAAAAACAAGAAAGGGAGTTGTTCAACTCAAGAACCTAACAGAGGGCAACGAACTGAGGCAGTCAATACCCCCATTAGCCCTGTTATTCTAGCACCGACTAAGCCGTATTTAGGAAACCTCCCATACTGCAGCAAGTGCAACTACCATCATCATGGAGTTTGCCGAAAGTCGCATTGCGATAGACGTAACTTGAGGAGGCATACCGCCCGCTTCTATAGAACTCCGGTTGAGTTCATCACTTCAATTACCAATGTTGGAACCATTCCCATATGTCACCTTTGTGGTGAAATAGGACATTACAAGAGGGACTGTCCAACAGAGAAGAACGACGGGGGAGAAGGAGGATTTTGACCCCAATACATGGGGAAGCATCAAAGAACCCTGCTATATTTTGGTACGCTTCCAAACCCCGATAACTAGCTACAATTATGATTACTCTTCCGTTCAAATTAAATCACAGTAATTATATAAAATTTGAAACCCTAACAGGTAAACTATAATGACTTAGTGTATACATAGGGGTCATTTATAATTAAGATTTGTAGACTTAGAGTGAGTAATCCCGCCACATTTCTTGTTCCTTGTTTGGTTGTGGATTTAGGGCAGGGTTGCTCAGTCAAAGGTCTTACCAATCTTAATTATACATGACTTGTATACACCAAGCGATTATAGAGAGACCTAGTAAGGATCGTTTCATGAAAGTTCATAATTTCAAATTAACAAAACCCTCGTATTGGTAGTACCCGCCAATTTTGAATCAAAAAGGGGTTCGTAGTAATAATAACAGAATAAAACCAGAAGTGCTGAAAACTTAGGTACATAGGATATCATCCTAGTAATCATTCGTCCCAGAACGACTTAATATCTATTTCGTCGAGAAAATTCTGACATCCTCATTCGACATGGTTTGGCCTGGCCCTTGCCATGTGAAAATTCTTATGCAGTATAAGAGAACTTTTTCCTTAATCAGCCGTAAGATGAAATTCTTTCAATCCATAACACAAAACCCTTAGGTTGTCTCTTGTTTCAAAACTTCAGAAGTACCCATGCAAAGAGTACCACACCATTCTAGTCTACTCAGTAGACAGGAAACTTCAAACGAAAAGCACCGAAGTAGTCTTAGAAGTCAATAACTACCGAAGTACCTCAATAGATCTCATAGGAAAATCATTGTATCACAGGTCAAGTTCAAGAATAGAGACTAAGAACTCATTAAGTTAATCTATCGCTGCTAAGTGTATACACGAGGGTGGTATATAAGATAGACTTAACAAGATTAAGGATGTGTGACTCCACCCTATCTCCTGTTCCTTGTTTGGTTGTGGACCTGGGGCAGAGTCACCCATCCGAACGTTTTGTGAAATCTAAATTATATACGACTTGTATACACGAGGTTATGGTGGATGAGCCAAGTATGAGTCTGATCATGAACTTCGGAGCAAAAGCCTGCATCATATATTCTACCAGGTAGAATTCAACATGAGACCACGACAGTGGGTCGAGCTACTAAATGACTACGAATTTGAAATTCATTATCATCTCGACAAAGCCAATATAGTAGCTAACACCCTAAGTCGGAAAGAGTACCCAGGTCATAGTGCCACTCACGGAATATGATAACCCTTTCAAATCTCTCCACACAAAGTAAGGAGGCTCAACAGGAAGCCTTGAAACCTGAAAATGTGGCAAGTAGAGAAGATAACTAGAACGTATGAGTGCACGGTATGCCAATACCTGTTATCTCCATGGAGATAATATAATCATCTCTCAGTTCAAGCCGTCACTCAAAAACCTCTAGGAACCAGAATAGTCATGACTCTATGTGATCGACTATGGTAAATAATGGGATACCCATTTGCCAATTAGTCGAGTCCTTTAACACGCTCGCATTCAAGTTGCTCCATTCAAAACCTTATGTGGTCACAAGTGCAGATTCTATCTGCACTGGACTAAAGTAGGTAATACGCAACTAGCTAGAGATCCAATTTCCACACAGCATCCTCGCTGATCTGGAATTCATCCGAGAAACTACCAAAAACAAAATATGAATCGGGAAGCGCCATAAAACTTCTAGAATTAACCAGAGAAGCTACGACTCCGATAAAAGAAAACCCTTGGAATTCCAGGATTGATGACCTTGTCATATAAAGGTCTCACTCAGGAAGGACAAGATGCGCTTGAGAAAGCGTGAAATACAAAACTCAAAGTACATAGGACCATTTGAGGTTCTTACTAGAATCGGTCTTGTACTTTTAAAACTTAAACTACCACCAAAAACTTAATAACATTCATCCCATCTTTCACATATCTAATCTAAAGAGGTGTCTATCCGATAAAACACTTGTTATTTCACTCAATGAAATCAAGTTAAATAAAAGTCTACACTCTGTAGTAGAACCAATGAAAACCATGGGTAGGGAAATCTAAAGAACCACGCTAAGTCTCATCCCGTTAGTGAAGGTTCGCTGGATTACAAACCAGGGACCTGAATTCACTTGGGAAAGGAAAGATTAGACCTAATCCATGAGTATCACTTTAGACTTAATTTCGGGACGAAATTCCCTCTAACGGGGGGATAATGTGACACCAGTCAAATTTTGGTCAAAAATAAATTGATCAATAATTGTAATTGGGATGAACCAAGTGGTAGAGTTTGCAACAAGGTTTCCAAAAACATAAAGAACACTGAAATCCGAGTTATAACGAAGAAGTTATGACCAATCGAAAATCCACGACAAAACCGGCAAAACACTGTTCATGTGTAAAAAGTGAATTTTCGATAAAAGGCTTTTTTAGCCTTAAAAATCTAAATGAAAGTTGTAGAATATGTTAAACCGAGAACGTTCATAAAAAGAACGTAAAAATCTGACTTCGTATGAGAAAGTTATGATTTTTCGAAGTTTTGGTTTAGCAGTAGACAACTAAAAATTCGAAATACAAATCGATCGATATTTAGCCGACGCAACTTAAACGAGAATCGAAGATCTCGTCAAAAGTAGCACAACGGTAAAAGGACAGACAAAGACGGACGTCGGATGAAGAAGTTATGAATTTTTAACGGATTCCCGTCCCGGTCTGTTTAAAATAATAATATTAAAAATAAATTCGAAATTAGCCGACGAAGTCTAAACGAAAGTCGTAGAGTATGATTTTACCTACGCGTGCATATAAATAACGCCAAAAACGGAGCTCGTATGCGAAAGTTATGATTTTCGCAAGTTTTGGCACAAAAATAAAGAAAAATAGGAAAACCGGGCAATTTCGCATGTGCCACGTCACCCTCGCATGTGGCAGCTGCTGAGTGGACCGAAGCATTGCGTGGCACCTCCTGATACGACCAACTCCGCGGTCCAGTCATCCTCGGACAGCATCGCAGGAGACACCCCGGAGATGCCTCGGAGACACCCCTCGGACACCCTCCTTCGCATGTGTCAGTCACCCATTGGACCGAAGGAAGGTCCAATCCGAGCCTCCCACCTTGCGAGCCTGCGGTCCGAAGCAAGCCTCCCTTCACCACCTGTCCGACGCGTGTCAACCTCGCATGGCTTCGGGTCCGAACCTTCGGACTATATATAGCATGCGAGGGTTCCGAACTAGTTTACACTTTTCACCCCTAACTTCGTTCTCTTTCACATCTTCCACTCCCATAAGCTCATATACAACCCCTAAAGCCCCGGTATCAAGTCTCCAACCCTAAGCAAGCCTCGAAGCCCCGAGATTCCCGAGAAGTAACCTCTCTCCTGTCGAAACTCTGCCCAAATTGAGCCGGTTTCTCGTTAAATAAACTCTTTACGGGAAACGGAACGTTGCCCGAATCACCGCTTATCAAGGTGAGTTCATACCCCTATAATATACCTTTTTAAATGGTTTTATATGCTTTTTAAGGGGGGAATACAAGTTTAACATAATATTAAATTGTGTTAATAATTGTATGTGATAATAATCACACAAAGAATTTTCGTATGCGTTTAAGAACTACCAAATACTCTCAAAATAACGTGAAGCCATGTTAAATATTTATAGTCATGTAAAAACTCCGTTAAATTCTTTGAAAAATGTTTTATAAGCTATTTCAAAGTATAAATTCCAAAATCATGTTTATATATGTATAAATATATAAATAAGATTTGAAGGGCTTAGGACTAATGAATTATCCTATATTCTTTTCCTTGTTTGGATGTGGAATTAGGGTTGTATTATTTGTCCGAAGGTCGTTTCCTTCTTAATTATATATATATTATACATATATAAGTCTAAAAGGTTACTCCTTTTAGTATCATTACCTTTGTATCAGGTTGAGCAAAGGTGATATTCCATGAGAATTCATGCTAATCAGATAGAACATATAAATTATAATAGGTATAATTTATGATTCAAAAATAAATATACAAGTATGATTCATGACTGTATACTTTCCAAGGAAATTATCAAATACATGTTTGGAAAACTAAGAATATACTGTCAATCATTATTTCAGAATGATTGGGTTTTCAAAACTAATATACATGTAACGCTTAATATGTTTTTTATGAGATTATATATTCAGGTTGTTTAATTCATTTTAGACAACATAGGAAGTCCTGACATTATAACCAGAATCTCCAGCCGGGGATCTAAACAAGTGTGTGTAGATCTATATCGGGAATTGACAACCCCGCACTCAGGCTGCTAGCTACAGTTAGATAAGTGACAATTGTTATCACCAGTTTAAATGCCCACAAAGCGTTTGTTTCAGGCCATCCGTCATAGTATGGTTATAATAAAAACTACTCATTAAAAAGGTATTAACATACGTTAGTGTATAAACAAATAAACAAAAGTACACCTTCAAAGTACCAGTTTATAGAATACAAAATACAATGGTTTAATACAGTTTCCATTAACACCTGGTGGAGCCAGGCACACCCTCAGTTTCAAGTTTTCATAAAGGAATACAAATACAAAACAGTAATACAAAGAGAACGGTTTATGGGATTAAACCACTTATTCAATGGAACTTAGTCACACAATCTCGGTAAACTAGTATAACATAAAAGACCTTTGGTGGTTAATTCTATAATTCCTTAGTTGCTACATCATAATTATACATAAGTAATGTCCGATTGACAGTAAAGTGTGTGACTTCCGCCTTACTTCCTGTTCCTTGTTTGGTTGTGGGCTTAGGGCAGATACACCCAGTTGACTGTCAATTCGATATTATGATATGTATAATCAGTATAAACTAGGTAATTACAGAGGGAAACTATTGAGGTTATCAGTTAATCACCTCAGGAGATATAGGATTTCCTGGAGAAACCAGTGAACTTATTCAAAGAACTTAGGGTATACTTAACAGAACTAAAATACTTATGAACTCACCAGCTTAAATGCTGATCTACTCTTTTCAAATAACTTGTATTCTCAGGAATCCAGTAGACAGGTACACTCCCGAAGCTTTTGAGAAGATTACCTAGTACCGTACCGCGACTCTTGTCTTCCGCTGTACGTACTTTAGTGTTTGAATATGTAATGTTAAAACACTTATGTAAAACTTATACTTATTAATGCAATGGTTGTTTGTACTTTGATTACTATGTTACATGTGTTGTGATACTTACCTAAAGTCCTCCGCCCCTGAACTTTGGCTCATCGTTTTGGCTCATCGCTTAGGTCATCGCTTCGCACCATATTTTATCACTCATATATCATCGCTCATCATTCGTCTCATCTTTCATCGCTCATCATTTATCTCATCTTTCATCGCTCATCAGTTATCTCACCTCTAATCTACCCATGTTTTACCCAACACATTTTGTAGATATTAAATACATATACAGTTTAGATCATTTAAAACATGTATAAAACGTTTCATCCAACATAGACAGCAAGTATTCAGACAGTATATACACATAGCACGTAATTTATATAAAATACTTCATATCTATGTGTAAGATGAAAGTAACTATGCGCTTACTTGTTAAGGTGGTGATTCCAAATTCGGGCAGCGCTTCGCTTCTCACGATTCTATTTTCCTTCGACGAAACCTAACATTATTATCGCTAAGTTTTAGTCTAATCTTTATCGTGACCAATTATTAGTCTAGATTCATCATTAAATCAAAGTCTACTTTCATGATGTATCAAGTAATGAACAACCAGGTATGATCATATCGGTGGTAGGGTCTGTTTGGTATACAAAGTATACTGTTGGGAAATCCCACTTTAAACACCTCACTAAATCACAGCCTAGACATCATTCCCGTAAGTAGATCAATTAGTATAACGACTTTGAATCACTGATAAATATTCTTTCTAGGTTCATAATAACGATATTATATTTAAACATAAGCTATACTTAAAATAGTGTAGGCGTATCTTACTTACAGCGGGTTTTTATAAACAATCGGGCTTCGCTGGAGCAGCGTTTCTGAGCCGAAAATCACTTTTTCTCGGAGCCTTCGTGCGCTTCGGGGCTTTCTTCTAGCGCTAGGGAAGTTTCCTAGGCTTTAGAGGGGTTTAGGGAGTCTAGAGAGAAGTTAAAGAGAGAAAGAAAGGCTAATGGTGTGAAGAAAATATGAAGAGTTCATCTCTTATTTATAGGGGTTTTATCGTAGAGTAGGCCCTAAGTTTCGTCCCTATCTTCCGCATACGAGCTCCGTTTTCTACGTTCTTTATATCCACACGTTGGTATTTACGAGTACTACAACTTTCATTTAGACCTCGTCGGCTAAGTCTCATTCTATCTCCGATTTGCAAAATTGTATCGAATTTATCGCGCTCGAAGAGTAGGGACTAAGTTTCGTCCATATCTTTGCATACGAGCTCTATTATCGACATTCTTTATATCCACGTGTTGGTATTTACGAGTACTACAACTTTCATTTAGATCCCGTCGGATAATTCTCATTCTATCTCAGATTTACAAAACTGTATCGAATTCGCCACGCTCGAAGAGTAGGGACTAAGTTTTCTCCATATCTTTCGCATACGAGCTCCGTTTTTTATTGTCTTTTTATCGTTGAGCTCCTATTAATGAGATCTTCAATTCTCGTTTAGACTGTTTTGGTTAAAAATGGACCGATCTAAAATTCGAAGTTCGGGCTGTGCACTGCTATGCTAAATCTTAGAAAAATCATAACTTCCTCGTACAAAGTCAGATTTGGACGTTCTTTTTATGCACACTCTCGGTTTAACATATAGTACAACTTTCGTTTATATCGCTAAGTCTATAAAGTATTTTATCGTAAATTCACTTTTTACGATTCCCGATGTCGTGTCGGTTTTGCCGTAAAACTTCGACGGGTAATAACTTCTTCGTTATAACTCGGATTTCGGCGTTCTTTATATGTACGGAACCCTTGAGACATATTCTACAACTTGGTTAATATTATTTATTCTAAATCATATTTTGTCGAAAAGTCGTTTTCGACACTTATTGCATCTAAATTGACTAGCCCGGATCTGTGGGCGTTACAGTGTGCAAACCCTAGCCCTCACTTGCCTTAAATAGGCTCAAAACCCCCAAAAAATTTGGGTTTAATATAAAATGGTCATCACATCGTGGCCAACAGGTTGCCATGTCGTGGTGCACATCTAAGTGTGTGATTCCATCGGCTGATGCCACGTCCTGGGAAATACGTGTAACACCCGTCAAAATTAGGTCAATAACAATCACATGTGATTATACCAATCATGTAATGTGATTTTGTTAAACTAGTAATGTGATAAAATTACTATGTAATTCATGTTAAAGTATGAAATTTCATACAGAATTTATGATACAACTCAAAGTATACGTCCATACGATTCCAAAAATGTAGAGAACGTCTAAATCTGACTTCGCGTGAAGAAGTTATGATAAACCGAACACTATAAATCTCTATAATAAATAGGAATTTAAAATAGACTTAGAATTAGCTATTGGAGTCTAAAAGAGAGTTGTAGTGCTCGTAAATACCTACGCGTGGATATAAAGAACGTCAAAAACGGAGTTCGTATGCAAAAGTTACCACCTTCCGAAGATACAGATGTCAGAAACCCTAATTTGACTGAACTCACGACGTGAGCACAGAAACTCACGACGTGAGGAGTCAAACAACCACATTTTGGATCTAGAAGGTGCGTGACGAGGCTACGAAGTGATAAGATCCAAACTCACGACGTGAACATTGATATTTCACGACGTGAGGAGTCATATGGCCACCTTCGGAAGCTAGAAGACGGATGGCAAGTCTACGAAGAGATAAGCTCGAAACTCACGACGTGAACAATGAGTTTCTCACGTCGTGAGGGTCCAAAATCCTTACTATAAATAGCAGGTCCGACTTCATCTATTCCTTACACCATTTCCCTTTCTCCTCTCTCCTTTGCTGAAGCCCTCTTGCATCCCGAGCCCCGACGACCTCGTACGCTGACCGTTTCTGCTTAGATTACATAAAATCACGCTATTAAGGTGAGTTTCACGGCCAAACTTTCTAATATTTCGGGGGAAACCGCATGCTAAATATTATATATACGTTATTATTATGTCTATATGATAGTATATTCGTATCAACGTATATCTGAAAGTATACAACTATCGTAAAGTTGTTAGCATGTTATTTTATATAGTAGTATACTAATGTAGATCTTGAGTTATACTTAGGATTCTATATATATGTTGTGTGCGATATAGTTCCGAAGTTATATTCGGAAGTTCTATATGTTAATTTATAAAGTATGTTGTTATTGTTAGTTTTATGACAAGATAAAACTTGGTATGTTATATGTTGTTGTTATTGGTTTTATGTCAAGATAAAACCTGGTTTTACTTCAAGTTATAGCTGTTATACTACCTAAATGTTATGAAGTTAGGAGTACTATTTAAAAGCATAGTCTAGTAACTTAGGGTTTTAGACACGAAAATGCTTTTGTTGTTAGGACTATAGAACGCCGTCAAAGTCTACATGAGCTACCTCATTCATCAACTAAGATTGGGGATCTTAGTGGAAGTCCTCTGACCTGTAACCGTTAATCCCGTGTGAGCGAGGAAGTTGTGTATGAATAAGATACGAGTTGACGACCCCACGCGTGGTTGTTAATTACAACCCAAGACAAGCGAGTGACGATCCGTTCCTTTTATTTGTTATCGTCCCGGCGTCGATGAAGCACGCGGTATTGTTTCTCATGGTAAATCATGAGTGTATTGTTTCTCATGGTAAATCATGAGTGTGTTTTGTTAGAGGTTTTGTTGTGAAGCAGCGGTTACAGACTCATGCTAGCAACTTGTTAGAAACATTATACTTTGTTGTATACAAGTATTAATGTTAAGTATAAGTTTCCCCCTACTTATACCCTAGGTACTACTTGTATATTAAGTAGATAATTATACCTAACACACATACTCGTATAGAATTGAAATAGGATTTATACGTAGCAACTTTCGTTTGTATGGAATTACAAACACTTATGTTCATAGTATATGAGGCTTATAGGTAAACTACTTATTTGGTAAGTAAACTTTTATACCTATGATATATATACTAAGCTTTGGAGAGTCAAAATGATACTTTCAAAACTATACTTTTGAACTTGGAAAATGTATTATTTTATGGAGTCAAAACCTGTGAACTCACCAACTTTATGTTGACGTATTTTAAATTGCATGTGTTTTCAGGAAGTTGATAACTATGATACGAGAAATGACGTTACACTGCCCGGTGTTTCCGCCGACGGCCGGGGTGTGACAGATTGGTATCATAGCTATTAACTATAGTGAATTAGTACTTTCTTAGGAAATCACGACTATAGTTTAGGGCTTACTCTGTTAGGTTTAGGTATATCTCTTAACCTACAAATAAAAAAGTATTATTAAATTATACTACTGAAGGACTACTTATGGGAGCGGTGACAAGGATAGACATGTCGATTTGGGTTGCTGGATTTCAGAACGGCTATATGCTAAAATGATCCTGCCCACCGACTGTCCTGACTGGCCGGTGCCTTATCAACTAGACCTGAAGTAACAAACAATAATTAATAATACCCGTGAATACAAAAAACACAAAGATATAGAGCTATGTATGAACTCATTCCGGCGATGAGAACACATGTATATAACCCAAAAATATAGAAAACCCAAACCCTCGATAAGAATTCAACACAAGGTTTTAGGTCAAACTACTTATTCGAGTTTTATTGTACATGGTATGAAGCACAACTAAATGTAGATTGAATACCTATGTTTAATTATGGTCAGACCGATGCACAACTAAACTTGGATACGGTGGTTGATAGACTAAAACACCTGAAGATTCTAGAAGATTCAAGATAGATCTCAGATCATGATACCATAACTTGGAGTACAAGAAGACGATGTTCTGAAAACAACATTTAGGACTCGGTATGGTCAATCTAAGTTCCTAGCTAAGCCTTTGGATTGACCAGCGCCCCAAAAATGTTCATGGACCTCATGAATAGTGTTTACAAACCGTACTTCGATAAATTCGTGATAGTGTTTATCGATGATATATTGATATATTCAGGAACCAAGGAAGAACACGGTCAACACTTGCAAATCATCTTGGAACTACTAAGAAAAGAAAAGTTGTATGCCAAATTCTCCGAATGTGAATTTTGGATTAGAGAAGTACAAATTCTTAGAACATGTAGTTAGTAACAAATGGATTCATGTCGAACCTTCCAAGATTGAAGAAATTAAGAATTAGGAGGCATCGAAGACACCAACAGGAGTGCGCAATTCTTAGGGCTTGTTGGCTACTACCGTAGATTCATAGAGAATTTCTTCGAGGTAGCCAAGCCGCTTAGAACGCTAACACAGAAAGATATGAAGTTCAACACGGAAGAAAAACAAGAAGCTGCTTTCCAGAAACTAAAACAAATGTTGTGTAGTTCACCAATCCTATCCCTCCCAGATGGGACAGAAGAATTTGTCATATACTGCGACGCATCAAATCAAGGATTGGGATGTGTGTTGATGCAAAGAGGAAAAGTTATCGCCTACGCATCACGACAACTTAAGGTGCATGAGAATAATTACACTACCCATGACCTTGAATTGGGAGGTGTAGTTTTTTCACTAAGAAGTTGGAGACACACAATTGGCCAGCGAACATATAGGTGATACCTTATGTGCTGAGCCAGAAATAATCCACGAGACAAACTCAAAAGATCGTGCAAATTAAGGATCGATTAAAGGCAGCACGTGATCGTCAGAAGAGCTATGTTGACGTAAGACGTAAGCCTTTATAATTCCAAGTTGGAGATAAAGTAATGTTGAAGGTCTCTCCTTGGAAAGCCGTAATTCGATTCGGGAAACGAGGCAAACTAAAGCCACAGTATATAGGACCTTTTTCTAGCAAGAATTGGTTCTGTCGCATACCAACTCAAGTTACCTCAAGAGCTAAGCAGTGTACACGATGTTTTTCACATGTCAAAAAATGTCTATCTGATGACACTCTAGTTGTACCTCTCGACGAGATACAAGTCAATACCAAACTCAACTTTGTAGAACAACCTGTCGAAATCATGGATCGATACTCCAAACGATTAAAACAAAGTCGTATTCCCATAGTGAAAGTTCGATGGAACTCTTTACGAGGACCTGAATTTACTTGGGAATGTGAAGATCAGATGAAACAAAAATACCCCCAACTATTTAACAAAACCCCATCCATAAGATAAATTATGGGATGAATTTGTTCTAACGGGGGGAGAATGTAACACCCGTCAAAATTAGGTCAATAACAATCACATGTGATTATACCAATCATGTAATGTGATTTTGTTAAACTAGTAATGTGATAAAATTACTATGTAATTCATGTTAAAGTATGAACTTTCATACATAATTTATGATACAACTCAAAGTATACGTCCATACGATTCCAAAAATGTAGAGAACGTCTAAATCTGACTTCGCGTGAAGAAGTTATGATAAACCGAACACTGTAAATCTCTATAATAAGGAGGAATTTAAAATAAACTTAGAATTAGCTATTGTAGTCTAAAAGATAGTTGTAGTGCTCGTAAATACCTACGTGTGGATATAAAAAACGTCAAAAACGGAGTTTGTATGCAAAAGTTACGACCTTCCGAAGATACAGCTGTCAGAAACCCTAATTTGACTGAACTCACGACGTGAGCACAGAAACTCACGACGTGAGGAGTCAAACCGCCATATTTCGGATCTAGAAGGTGCGTGACGAGGCTACGAAGTGATAAGATCCAAACTGACAACGTAAACATTGATATATCACGACTTGAGGAGTCATATGGCCACCTTCGGAAGCTAGAAGACGGATGGCAAGTCTACGACGAGATAAGCTCGAAACTCACGACGTGAACAATGAGTTTCTCACATCGTGAGGGTCCAAAATCCTTACTATAAATAGCAGGTCCGACTTGAGCTATTCCTTACACCATTTCCCTTTCTCATCTCTCCTTTGCTGAAGCCCTCTTGCATCCCGAGCCCCGACGACCTCGTACGCTGACCGTTTCTGCTTAGATTACATAAAATCACGCTATTAAGGTGAGTTTCACGGCCCCACTTTCTAATATTTCGGGGGAAAACGCATGCTAAATATTATATATACGTTATTATTATGTCTATATGATAGTATATTAGTATCAACGTATATCTGAAAGTATACAACTATCGTAAAGTTGTTAGCCTGTTATTGTTATAGTAGTATACTAATGTAGATCTTGAGTTATACTTAGGATTCTATATATATATGTTGTGTGCGATATAGTTCCGAAGTTATATTCGGAAGTTCTATATGTTAATTTATAAAGTATGTTGTTATTGTTAGTTTTATGACAAGATAAAACTTGGTATGTTATATGTTGTTGTTATTGGTTTTATGTCAAGATAAAACTTGGGTTTACTTCAAGTTATAGCTGTTATACTGCCTAAATGTTATGATGTTAGGAGTACTGTTTAAAAGCATAGTCTAGTAACTTAGGGTTTTAGACACGAAAATGCTTTTGTTGTTAGGACTATAGAACGCCGTCAAAGTCTACATGAGCTACCTCATTCATCAACTAAGATTGGGGATCTTAGTGGAAGTCCTCTGACCTGTAACCGTTAATCCCGTGTGAGCGAGGAACTTGTGTATGAATAAGATACGGGTTGACGACCCCACGCGTGGTTGTTAATTACAACCCAAGACAAGCGAGTGACGATCTGTTCCTTTTATTTGTTATTGTTCCGGCGTCGATGAAGCGCGCGATATTATTTCTCATGGTAAATCATGAGTGTATTGTTTCGCATGGTAAATCATGAGTGTGTTTTGTCAGAGGTTTTGTTGTCAGGTAGCGGTTACAGACTCATGGTATACAAGTATTAATGTTAAGTATAAGTTTCCCCCTACTTATACCCTAGGTACTACTTGTATATTAAGTAGATAATTATACCTAACACACATACTGGTATAGAATTGAAATAAGAATTATACATAGCAACTTTCGTTTGTATGGAATTACAAACACTTATGTTCATAGTATATGAGGCTTATAGGTAAACTACTTATTTGGTAAGTACACTTTTATACCTAGGATATATATACTAAACATTGGAGAGTCAAAATGATACTTTCAAAACTATACTTTTGAACTTGGAAAATGTATTATTTTATGGAGTCAAAACCTGTGAACTCACCAACTTTATGTTGACGTATTTTAAATTGCATGTGTTTTCAGGAAGTTGATAACTATGATACGAGAAATGACGTTACACTGCCCGGTGCTTTCGCCGACGGCCGGGGTGTGACAATACATCACCATGTCGTGGCCCTTGAATGTCATAACAATAAAGAAGCAATACCTGAAATTGAGTGTTACAATGTACTTCGAAATGTGTTTTTTTTCAAGAGACACCAAATTAAAGGAAAACTTAATATTTGACTCATTATCACAAAACATCTTTCAAAGAATTGTATTTTTTACTCCCAAATTAAAAAAGCAATTTTTAGAATCTACCTAACTTCACAAGTTCCTGAAGCTAATGCTCTATATTTTGATTCTGTAGATGATCTAGAAACAGTATCTTGTTTCTTACTATTTCATGAAATCATAGTATCCAAAGTAAGCACAATACCCAATTCCTGACCTTTTTTATGAAAGAATAAGCATGTACATATACACTCAATTCAAATTACCATTCTTAATAATATTTATTGCGTTTCCTAGACTTTATTTTAAGTATCTTAATACACGAACAAGAATATGTAAATGTGATTTTATGGGACAATGCATAAATTGACTAAGAGTCTTCACATTATAAGAAATACATGACCTTGTTAATTTTCGATAGATTAATTTTCCAATGAATTTTTGAAGGTTAGTTATATTTCCTAATAACACATCATTTTTTTAGCATCATCAACACAAATAACATCATTAAAATCCAAATGTGTTTTTATTGGCTTACATCCCAACATTCCAAATTCAGGAAGTAATTCAAATAAGTACTTTCATTGTGTTAAACAAATTTCATCACTTTTATCAATTACTTCAATTCCTAGGAAGTAATTCAAATCCTTAATTAAGTATTTAGATTTCAAAATATTCTTCACTATATTAGTTTCATCCATATTATTACCATTTAATATAATATCATCAAGATATACAAGTAAAAGAACAACATTACCACCTTTCTTTATAACAAATAGAGAATAGTCATTTATACTTTAAATAAACCCAATTTTCAATCAAGGATGAGCATAATTTTTCATTCCATTTTTTAGGAGCTTGCTTAAGGCTATATAATAACTTAAGCTACTTACACATGCGATTATCACCAACGGTATGATAGCCTTGAGGTACACTCACAAACACTTATTTTTATCTAGATTACTATAGGAAAATGCATTATTAATATCTAATCGTTACAAACTCCAATTGTTATTAACAACTAAAGTAATTATTACACGCACGTGTACCATTTTAGGAATTGGAGAAAATGTTTCTTCATAATCTATGCCTTCTTTTTTATTATATCCTTTAGCAACTAATCTAGCCTTGTATCTCTCTACCTCATAATTGGGTTCATACTTAATTTTGTATACCAACGAAACCCAACAGGCTTTCTATTAGGTAGAAGATGGGTAATCTCCCAAGTATAATTTTGATATAAAGCTTCAATTTCTTCATTCATAGTATGGACCCAATTAGGATCAGAAGGAGCTTCATTATAAATTCAAAGTTCTACGGTTTTATTAAGATTACAAAAAAAAATTATCAGAATTCAAACAATATTAATTTACAAAATTTTCAATATCATATTTAGGTTCACCTTCAATAACAAAATCACTAAACATAAGCGGCATTTCAGTTTCTGTCCTAGAAATTTCAAACCTATTGACTCACTAGTAGATGGCTCAGTATTAATTTGACTATTTTCCTCAAAGGGACTAGACAAGATTGGTTTAGTCTCAGAAGAAGTGACTACACTTGTACCTTCAGTCTGGTTGCTAAAACAATACTTGTCAGATCCAAGTGACTCATCTACATAAAAAGATTTAAAAGCTTCATCATAGGAAAATGGTGTTCTTAGATTTAAATCATTAGTAATCAAAAAAATCAGAAAAAAGATTCTACCCACAATTACCATTCTTCATTTTAAACATAAAACATTTTCATAAAATTTCACATCCTTGGAAACGAAAGTGGAGACATTATCAAGACTAAGTAACTTGTAACCTTTCTTTTTCATTTGAATATCAAATTAATATAGATTTTTCAGTCTCTCAGCAAAACAACAAAACACAAACACATAAAGAACCTCAAGTTATCAACTTTTGACGAACTATTATAAATCATTTCAAATAGTGTCTTTTTGTTTAAAACAAATGTGGGAAGTCAATTGATTAAAAAGTTTACAATTAAAACAGCTTCACCCTAATATTTTGAGGCAAAACAAATTGGAAGAGAAGATCTTGAAACATTTAAAATATGTTTGTGCTTTCTATCCACAACAACGCTTTTTTGCGAGGTATTAATGCATAAAATTTGTCTTGAAATACCATTAATTTAATAACCCATTGTGAAATCATCCATAATAGTAAAGAAAAACTTGAATCCGTCTAGATGTATTAGTTCTCCTAGGGTAGTATTCCTATGTTGACATAACAAAAAAAAATTGTGGGTTTGCATATAATAATCTAAGCCACAATTAGAGCACTATATAAATATGTATTTAGTAGATTTTAGGTTTATAAGCTTTCGTCCAACATAGACTTCAAATCACAAAACATTCAAATGAGATAGGATGGAGCCTTTCCATACAAAATCTTATAAAGAAAATGTTTTATCTACTCTTTAGTTGGTATTTGTACTCAAAGTACAATTGATAGTGTTATAAGTGTTATCCCAAGGAAATAAAAGGAGGACATTTCTACCGATTAGAAAGTAAATCATATCAAGTAATATTTAATTCATCCTTTATTACCATTAAGGCTTTAGATAGTTGTTACCGGTTTGTATCTCAACTTTATATTTGAATGCTTCAACCAAGATTTCACAATTATGCTTTACCATGTAAAATATAATTATAACTACTATATTTGTTAATAAAGTTGATTTGGTATCTTGTACTTAATCTTAGACATTCATTATCAAGGAAGTTATACATTACAGTGTATAGTCCATTAATAATTTATTTTCTCTACTACTTTGTGAAAATATCGATAGGAATCTTTAGTATCTAAATAAGATTTACATATGTCGAATAAACTACATTATTTGCCTTCAAATATCCATTTCTTGAAGTTGGAATATGTAAATGTCATTTATAAAATAAAGATAACAATGTCAAAAATGAGTTTGATTCAAAACAAGTTTAAGTCAAAAGTACTTTGCATATAGAACTTGTTATTTATAAAACATTGATGTTTACTTTATAATTCTTATTAATAGGTCTAGTCTCATAAAAAGGTTTTAATCATTTCCAAATTTGAAGGTGATCGTTATTAAAAATGATATAAGTAAATAATCAATCATTCATAAATTAACTGGGATAAATTTAGACAAGCTAAATTAAAGCATACATTGTTCCAAAACAAAAATTGTTTTACAAGACAAGCACATTATGTTTCTAGCATAATTAATAAACTAAACTCTGAGAGTGTAGTTCCAATTTGATTGTGTTCAGTTGGTTACTCTTCTATAATATCTTCAAACCATTTCCATATATTAGATTAACATTAAGTACCAAGTACTTGAGTGTTATATGAAAAGTAAGAGTTGTATCTAGTAGATACCTGAAGTACTAGTCTCTTCCAGACTTTCTTTCTAGATAAGCGGATCAATTCCTCTTCCAGTTGTCCAGATTCTCTATAAAAGAAACAAGATCAATCTATGTGGGCCTTATTGGATTTCTTGGACTTAAAGGTGTTCAGTCCATAAAGCATGGGCCTTTTAGGTCACACAAATTGACACTTTTAGCCTTGAACTTTTTCAATATTTGAACTAGTTTAAAACAAAATATCACTATATTTAATTGAACATTGATTGACTTGTTATATCATTATATATTATATATATATATATATATATATATATATATATATATATATATATATATATATATATATATATATATAATCTAAATTATCCAAGACTTGCTGGAAGTCAGGAATATTCCTAGTTTGATGTTCGAAGCATCTTTAGCATTATAGTGATGTCTTTATTAGGTATCATGTTCAGGTCTATTGCTCAAAGAAAGAAGTTTAGGACTAGGACCTTTAAGTGTATACAATTTCATATCTCTCAGTAGAGTGTCTCTCAAGACATGAACCCATTCATTGAAGTTGTATATATTGAATGCTATTGTTTTATTACGTCAGTAAAGAAAATGACAATTGATGGTAAATTATCAATTATATTCTACTATATAATTCCTAGATCTATGGGATCGCTAATAACAATTTTAATTAGACATGTTTGCTCTCATCTATGCCTCATAACTCTCTTTCTTAGGTATCATTTATCAAAAAAGATTTCCGATCAAATCATCCAATTTGAAAAAGTTGTGTAATTGGCATATAACTTGGTTATAGAAATCACGAAGACACATCGACCATCAAAAGATTACACTAAGTGGTTAGGTATCCTTTATCCCACTAGTGCACACAAGAGATGTGCGAGTGTACTTCAAAATGAATGGCATAGATTTGACGTTTGTAAGGGGTCTTTTTATGTTTTACTGCTCTTCCATTTAGGGTAAATACCCAGCCTGAATGAGAGCGGAAATTATCACTGTCAGTCTGAAAGCTGGCGTCACTATACCCTATCACTCTCAAGTCATCACTCCCACCGAGGGTAAGGACCCTGTCCTTAGTCCTTCGCAGGTACTTAAGAAATATAATTATAACTACTATATTTGTTAATATGCTTTACCATGTAAAATATAATTATAACTACTATATTTGTTAATAAAGTTGATTTGGTATCTTGTACTTAATCTTAGACATTCATTATCAAGGAAGTTATACATTACAGTGTATAGTCCATTAATAATTTATTTTCTCTACTACTTTGTGAAAATATCGATAGGAATCTTTAGTATCTAAATAAGATTTACATATGTCGAATAAACTACATTATTTGCCTTCAAATATCCATTTCTTGAAGTTGGAATATGTAAATGTCATTTATAAAATAAAGATAACAATGTCAAAAATGAGTTTGATTCAAAACAAGTTTAAGTCAAAAGTACTTTGCATATAGAACTTGTTATTTATAAAACATTGATGTTTACTTTATAATTCTTATTAATAGGTCTAGTCTCATAAAAAGGTTTTAATCATTTCCAAATTTGAAGGTGATCGTTATTAAAAATGATATAAGTAAATAATCAATCATTCATAAATTAACTGGGATAAATTTAGACAAGC
Organism: Lactuca virosa; assembly: GCF_052849685.1. Classification (NCBI taxonomy): domain Eukaryota; kingdom Viridiplantae; phylum Streptophyta; class Magnoliopsida; order Asterales; family Asteraceae; genus Lactuca; species Lactuca virosa. The sequence continues at coordinate 255,936,595 of NC_136433.1, read as the reverse complement.
TAAATTAAAGCATACATTGTTCCAAAACAAAAATTGTTTTACAAGACAAGCACATTATGTTTCTAGCATAATTAATAAACTAAACTCTGAGAGTGTAGTTCCAATTTGATTGTGTTCAGTTGGTTACTCTTCTATAATATCTTCAAACCATTTCCATATATTAGATTAACATTAAGTACCAAGTACTTGAGTGTTATATGAAAAGTAAGAGTTGTATCTAGTAGATACCTGAAGTACTAGTCTCTTCCAGACTTTCTTTCTAGATAAGCGGATCAATTCCTCTTCCAGTTGTCCAGATTCTCTATAAAAGAAACAAGATCAATCTATGTGGGCCTTATTGGATTTCTTGGACTTAAAGGTGTTCAGTCCATAAAGCATGGGCCTTTTAGGTCACACAAATTGACACTTTTAGCCTTGAACTTTTTCAATATTTGAACTAGTTTAAAACAAAATATCACTATATTTAATTGAACATTGATTGACTTGTTATATCATTATATATTATATATATATATATATATATATATATATATATATATATATATATATAAATCTAAATTATCCAAGACTTGCTGGAAGTCAGGAATATTCCTAGTTTGATGTTCGAAGCATCTTTAGCATTATAGTGATGTCTTTATTAGGTATCATGTTCAGGTCTATTGCTCAAAGAAAGAAGTTTAGGACTAGGACCTTTAAGTGTATACAATTTCATATCTCTCAGTAGAGTGTCTCTCAAGACATGAACCCATTCATTGAAGTTGTATATATTGAATGCTATTGTTTTATTACGTCAGTAAAGAAAATGACAATTGATGGTAAATTATCAATTATATTCTACTATATAATTCCTAGATCTATGGGATCGCTAATAACAATTTTAATTAGACATGTTTGCTCTCATCTATGCCTCATAACTCTCTTTCTTAGGTATCATTTATCAAAAAAGATTTCCGATCAAATCATCCAATTTGAAAAAGTTGTGTAATTGGCATATAACTTGGTTATAGAAATCACGAAGACACATCGACCATCAAAAGATTACACTAAGTGGTTAGGTATCCTTTATCCCACTAGTGCACACAAGAGATGTGCGAGTGTACTTCAAAATGAATGGCATAGATTTGACGTTTGTAAGGGGTCTTTTTATGTTTTATAATTCTTGTTTTAAAAACATATGATACCATGGTTATTACTTGCATATAATAAGTCATACTACCAATTTTCAAAAGAAAATCACTTTAAAGGTTCTATATGAAAAGCTAGTTTTTATATAATTTGACGCCATTCAATTTTAAATTTAATAACCGGTATTAAGCTTGAGTTTGAGCGCATTTGAACATTTTATATATTTAATAATACTTCCTTTTATTACTTATATATTTGGAAAAAACACCATTTTAAAACTTATAATTGAGTATTTCAAAATTTGCCATTATTATCGTTTTTATAAAACCATATTTTATTTTAAAACAATAACTTGTTACTTATGTTAACATTATAAATTTTGAAAACTAAACTCCATGTGATGTTTATTTTGTTCAAAACTTATTTTAGCATGTGAAAAAATAAATTTATCAACCGTACATAATAATAGCATAAAATAAACAACGCGGGGATGCATAATATATCTATGCACTCATATTCTTATAAAAACAAGTTATCCATATTTCCAAAAACTAAGATTTCCAAAAATCATATAATCTAACCAAACTTGCAAGGCGGCTTTGATACCAATTGCTGGGTTTTTATTCAAAAATAGTTTCAAAAATACAATAATTAGCAATGGAGGACTTTAATATTTTAAACAACATAAAACAAGTTTATAACCCACCAAGGATCTTCTTGTAAAGTTTGGAAAGAAAACAACAACCAAAGAAGAAAAAAAGAACATAACAACCTTTGTAGTATTTGAATCCTTAAGGGAGGTTAGGAAGTTGATAAATAATGGATGAACCTTTGAGACATCAACAATAATCCAACTTGATTTAAGATGCTAGTCTTGTAAAAATCTTAAGTTATTAAGCTTTAAGTGCATAACAAAAGTATGACTTAAAGAGAGCAAAATGCAAGCACGTAACTTCAAGTGTTTAGTGAAAACTAGAGAGAATGAAGGAGGGCATGTAAGCTATGGTTTTGGTCTCTAAAAAATGAAGGGATGAAAGCCTTCATAAAGCTAAAACATTACCCCAAGAGTTCCTAACAGTTTAATCACTCCATACCTTAAGGCCTACATGTCTCACATGCTTCCTAAGCCATACTTACTTTCCATTACTATATGTCTTGTTTCCTAGAAACTCGCTCATTTTTTATTTGTATAAAAAGAAAAGAGAAGTTAATAAAATTCTTAAACTCTTTATATTATATAAACTTTAACTTTTAGCTAAAAGACAAAAGAGTCTTTCTAGTCCAAAATAATATACATGACTTAATAAATCATACCATATGATATATTACATTACTTGCTAATGAAAATTATTATTTCCAGGAAATAAATAATTTCCAATTAATTATAAGAGTTTATTAAATATTTATTAAAATCAATTTCTAATAAATAATCAATTGTATCAAGTTGTTAGTGTGACCCATTAGTATCATATGTTAATTAGCAATGTCACTTTAATATGACTCTTGAGCATCCTAGATCTTTCAGAGACAACAGAAAAAGCCACTTTCACATTGCGAAGTGGTTCCAAGAGTAGAATATGGATTTTAACTTAACTAAAACTGTCAACTAAGCTAGTAACGAATTGCATAAGTTTTATTAACTTTGAATGATCATTATACTGAGTAGAGGAAGTATAAACACGTTCATTCAAGTTAGTCAAGACATCAAAATCCTACCACAAAGCATCAAGCTTATTGTAGTATTCAAACATAGATAAATCCCTTTGTGTAAGGAATTAATCCTTTGATGAAAGTTATATACTATTGAGCCATTTGCTTTATGATAGGTTTCAAAACGTTCAGTCCATATATCAAAGGTAATTTTTTCAACAGTCATGACTAGAATAAATTGACTAAAAAATGGAACCAAGTATCCAAGAATAGACTACCACATTTACCCTCTCTCACTTTCGAAATTTAATTAAATCCTTTTTAGGTTTAGGAAAAGAATTATCAACAAAACCTAGTTTATTTCAAAATATTAATTCTCTCACCATAGAACTGCTCCATATTCTAAAATTTTTAGTACCAATATTTTTAATACTATCTATAGAGATAGGTCTATTATATGATGGATGCAAATAAAACAGATCATCAAGTTTCAGAAGAGCTTTTACCAAATACAGAGGGAGTCTCCACATTCATATTAATAGAGGGACTACAAACTACAAGTTATGTGATGCAAATCTTTTATGTCCCTGTAACGTCCCAAAAATACCAAGCAAAAATTTCATTTTTAATCAATAAAACCACTCATTCATTTATTCCAAAATATAATAAGAGTAATAGTATTCTCAAAACTTCAGACTAAAATCACAAGTAGCCAATGTGAAATAAACTTTGGGGGATGCAGTACGATCGCGCCGGGCCTTTCCCTCTGAAAGTGGAAGTACTTGAAAAATATTTAAACCACAAACCATAAGCACAATGCTTAGTGTTTTCCTCAAAATACCACATACCATATAATGGGCCCAACCTATCATGCAGAACAATGGGCCCAACCCAACGTGTATACCAATAGGCCTAGCCCAACACATCAATGGTCCAAGCCCATCATATAATAAATGAGCCCAACCCGTTATACACATGCAAGGGTCACAAGATAGCTAGCATCCTATAGAGTATAGTGAGAAGACTCACCTGACTCACGAAAATAAACTAAACCATAGCTCAATGCCCCTCAACAGATGCTATAATACTCCTATCAAAACATACAAGGTCTAAACTCAGTCAACACACTAGAACCAGCAATCTTGCCCAGAAGTCAACCCAGGTCATCAAGTCACTTGTCCAAGGTCAACCCTCAAAGTCAACAGCCTAAGAATCACCTCAACAATTTGCCACATTTTGGCCTTCCATTGGACATGTCGTGGCAGCATAAAGAAAAAAGAGTCGAGCCCTTTCCCAATCGCTATGCAGTGGCAGCCTAAAGGCCACGCTGTAGGGATTGGTCGGAACTGCTTAACATACTAAGCTATTTTCCAATAATTCTAATAGCTCAAAAGCTCATATTTGGTCCTTCCCATAGTCTTGATGAACAAAGTTTCCAACTTTATCCATTAAGACATCTTAATAAGTCAATATCTCAAACCCTTAGTCCTTAAGGCGACTCAACGCATGCAAACACCCACAAAGCACCTAATCACTAAAGTTACTCCTCCAAGGTTTCCAGAAGGGTTTCCTACACCTAATGGACCGTAAAAATTGTAGTTTTATGGATATGCTTGTCCAATGCATGTCCCTTCCGTTTTAGGTCAAAAACATGGAAAAATGTGTACCCAAAGCTTGTACTTGGGACCAAAACTCAAAGGATCCACAGATCTGGAACATATATCAATAAGATGACCACAAGGATCCGTAAAGTTGCCAACTTTATGTAATCCAACCATCCAAACTTCCAAACCATGAAGATTCAGGGACAAAAGGCCTAGATCTAGAAGCAAGTAACAAAAAGATTGGATCTTGGACATCTACAAAGGTCCATAGAATGCACAAGAGAAGGATGGTGAGGATTGCTTGTTAATTTAACACACTAGAAAACTTTCTTCTTCTTTTTCAAGCCACCAAAGGTACCAAAATGAGCCAAGAATCACCAAGAGGGATTCGGGTTAGGGTTTCTGGGATTGGGAGTGATGGAGGCTGAGAAAATGACCTAGAATAGGAGTTAAGCCGTTTATATATGAGAGAGACCCTAAAAAATCCCAGGTTTTGGCCTGCAACGGCTGCCACGCCGAGGAACCCCCCAAAACGTGCATTCCAGAATAGCCTTTCCACGTCGTGGGCTTCCATGAGCCACGTTGTGGCATGGAGTTTTTCCCAAAACTCCATCTTTGATTCCGCTAAGTTTCAAGCTACACCAATCTAGAAAAATGGTGTTATAGTACCCAATTGTTGAACCCAAAAGTGACCCTCCGTATAAGATCAACAATAATTTGTTGACTGAAGTTTGATCAAGCCCAAACTCAAGTATTATCCGATGGTTGTTTGTTCAGAAGAAGTGGCGAAGCTCAGAAGAAGTTGACTCTTGTTTTGTCTGTTAGCGATCGAAGTTAGTGTATGTTAGTTTTTCATGATTACTGGTTATTAACAAGATTAGTTAGTCAAATAAGTATCTTTTGACAGAAATTAATTACCTTTGTCCCATTGGAACGTGTCTATAAAAGGGGAACTGGGTTGTGGTTCTCCTTACACCTTTCAACACTCTTGCTGGACAATCTTATCCCCTTCTGTTCATAATTTTTCTTTCAAGGAAGCCACCGGCCTCAAAACATCTTAGGTGTCGAATCTAACTACTTAATCTTTAGCAATAGCTATGTTTATACAATCGAGACAGGAATTGGTTTATCGATAGTGCTTTCTCCTTACACATGACAAACATATTTGAATATATGTGAGACTTTCGACCAAAAAAAGTGGAATATGTTACGTATAGGAATGATTCAAATGGCATAATCAAAGGTTATACCGTTCTCACAAATGACACATTCACAATCCAGAATGTTGCATACGTCATCGGTCTCAAACACAATCTCATCAATGTTGGAATTATAACCGATGCCATGTTTCAGAGTCGATTTTGATGAAAAACATAACTATGTCATGTCTCAAGATCGATAAAACAATTCCGTCGCTTCAAATAGGAATGGAAACATGTATCCTATGGACATTAAACTCATGATTGGGAAACCTCTGTTATGTTTTCTTGTCAGAGCAGCTTCTGATGAAAGCTGGTTGTAGCACCAACATGTCACCCACTTGAATTTCAAATATATCAACAATTTAGTTATCGGGGAACATGTACGAGGAATGACACTTTTGAAGTTTGATAGCAACACTCTCTGTGTTGCTTGTGAGTGCAGAAAAATTAGTAGAAAACAACATCCTCTTGTCGTTGACTCTACCATAAAAGAACCTCTACAGTTACGACACATTAACTTATGTGGCCCTTATGTGATTGAAAAGTATGTCTCGTAAGAAATACATCTTGGTAATTATAGACGACCACACTCATTTCACATGGGTTTCCTCTCTTCACCAAAAGTATGAAACTTCTCAAGAATTGATCAACTTCATCAAAGGAATTAAAGTTCGTATAAAGCTTCCGTTAAGAAATCGAACCCTTGTTCAATCAGCTAGATCTATCCTCAACTTTGCAAATCGTTCATTACACTTCTAGGTTGATGTTGTAGCCACTGCCTATTTTGTTTAGAACTGAAGCATCATCAATAAATGACTCAAATGCACAAAATATGAAGTAATCAATGGCAAGAAACCTAACGTCACTCTATTTCACATTTTTTCTTACATGTGTTTCATCAAGAATAACAAAGATCATCTAAGAAAATTTAAAGCAAAATGTGATGAAGCCATCTTTCTAGGGTATTCCACCTAAGGTTTCGCATATAGGGTTCTGAACAGAAGAACATGCCTTATTAAAGAAAGCCTTGATGTCACCTTTGATGATTTGTTTGTTCGAAACTCCTCTCACGCTCATGTTACTTCTCACATCAAGGAATGTGACACTCCTTCTTCGAACAAACCCATTCAAAAAGTCATTGTTACCATCGATTTTGATTCCCTCTTCGGATCTCCAGAAGTTGCTCTGTATGTTGATGTTATTTGTCAAATCGAAGCTCCTGTCTCAACTAACACCTCTGGACCTCTTCTCTCAGAAGCTTCAACCAGAGAAGATTCTTTTTCTCTGGTTGAGGAGAAGAATCACACTACTATTCCAACATCCTCACCAATTTAGGGGGATCAATAAGATCCAACATCCTCACCGATTGAATGGGGGCAATCAGATCTACCAAAATCTGCCAGAAATACCAATCGTGGTCCCCAACTACCTAATAATAGTTCAACACCCTTTGAAAATATATCTTCTAGAGATGATACTGTTCAAGGGGAGCTTCTGTTAATTGTTCCATAGAATTCTTACAATACAATTCAAGACATCACATCAATCGCTGCGACTAACCATATTACCCCTCGTCTCCACATTTGGACCATTGATCATCCACCAAACCAAGTCATTAGTAATCCCAATGCTGATGTTTGATCCAGATCAGCCAAAACTATTCAAGATGAATGTTATTAGCATATTTATCTCATTGATAGAACCCAAGAAAATCCACGATGAACTATATCATTCTGATTGGATCGCTGTCATGCAAGAAGAACTAGCTGAACTCGCAAGAAACAAGGTTTGGATCCTCGTCCCTCATCATCAAGCAATTGTTGGTACTTGTTTGGTATTCCAAAACAAAGTCGATAAATCTGGAATTGTCATCCGGAATAAAACAAAATTAGTTGCCATAGGCTATAGTCAACAAGAATGAATTGATTACAATGAAATATATGCTCATGTCGCAAGACTAGAAGATATTCGTATCTTCTTGGCCTATGCAGCTCACAAAAATATCGAAGTTCACCAAATGGACGTCAAAAGTGCTTTTCTCAATGGAAAATTGAAAGAATAAGTATATCTCCAGCAACCTCCAGGTTTTGAAAAGCTAGATCTTCCCAACCATTTTTACAAACTGATTAAAGCAATCTATGGTCTAAAACAAGCTCCTCGTTCTTTGTGTGAAACCTTGACTAAGTGTCTGGAAGATTCGAGATTCATCAGAGGAATAGTTGATCCAATGCTCTTCAAAAGATCAAATCAGAAGCATCTGATGCTTGTGCAAATTTATGTTGACGACATCATCTTCAGATCAACAGATGAATCCATGGTTGGTGACTTCTCAAGGCTCGTGGTAAGTAATATTCAAATGAGCATGAATCGTGAAATGAATTTCTTTCTAGCTTTGTAGGTTAAACAATCCCTACAAAGTACTTTCATCCATCAAGAAAAATATACTTATGAATTCCTCAAGAAGTGTTCCATGGACAACTGCGCATCGTCCAAAGGACCTATGTCCTTCAAGGCGAAGATGTCTGTTGATCTATCTGGAGAATTTGTAGATCAAAAGACTTATCGAGGAATGATTCGATCCTTTCTGTATCTTACTTCTAGCAGACCTGGCATCATGTTCACTACTCACCAATGTGCCCGATACTAGGCCAACCCGAAGGTTTCATATCTCATTGCTGTTAAACAAATCCTCTAATATCTTCACGGAACAAAATCCTTGGGGTTGTCATATCCAATTGGAAAGGACTTCAGTCTTCAAGCCTTCACCGATTATGATCATGCTGGATGAAACTTGATCGAAAGAGCACATCCGAAGGATGCAAATTCCTCAATGGACGACTTGTCAGCTGGTCCTCAAAGAAACAAAAGTGTGTCTTTCGTTCCACCGCCGAAGCAGAATATGTTGTTGCTACAAGTTGCTGCTCTAAAGTCCAATGGATGAAGTCACAACTTCTGGACTATGATATCATATGTTAAAGGTACCAATCTATTGTGATTCTAAGAGTGCTATTGCTCTTTCTCATAATCCAATTCAACATTCTTTAACCAAACACATCATAATCGATATCACTTTTTGAAAGATAGCATCTTGAAAGGGATCATTGAAATTATTTTCGTTCCTACAACATAAGAAATTGCAGATGTTTTTACAAAGGATCTTGATCAAACCACCTTTATTAATTTTCTTAACATGCAGATGTTTTTATAACATAAGAAATTGCAGATGTTTTTACAAAGGATCTTGATCAAACCACCTTTATTAATTTTCTTAACATGTTAGGGATGCTTAATCCTTACCCTAATATGTTAACTTAATCTTTCTCTTTGTCTGAGGCTTCAAGTTTTAATTCATCATCAATGCCAATGTTTTTCAGAAGAATTATTCTTATGATTTCTCAGAAGCTCAATTCAGAAGCAAATCCATTGCCTTCTGATTCTTTCTTTGAACCGAATCCATATTGTGTGTTTTCATCGAACCTTTTTTTTCTTAAAGTATTTGTCATTTAGTGCTCCATAGATCTTAACATCAACAAAAGTCACTCCCAAAAGTTGAAAGGTATAATAAATAGATTTCTTATGATTTGTCTTAAATGCTTAATCAACCTTATTCTTCTGGACTCATGACCTTGCAAATAATGCTTGCTTTTCAAATTAGCCGATGATTACATTTAATTAAACAAATCATTCTCTCTTCAAAAGGACATTTTTCAAAATAAAAGACACGTGTTTGCTTATAAACGTTTTCTTCCTTTCCAAGGGTGGACCCTCCTTTTCAGAAAAGATAAAAGGTAATCTTTGTATCAACTAATTGTCACATCAAATTTGGGTTATTTGTATATTGAATACTGAATCACTCGAGTTTTTCATTAAATGTTTCTGCCACTATCATTTAATACCCCGTAATTTTCACAATATTTTAAAACATTCTTTTTCAAATGTCTGACAGTTCATGATCATATCTGGTCATCCAAACCAATATAAAATCTCTCTCTCTCTCTCTCTTCTCTCTCTCTCTCTCTCTCTCTCCCATGATTCAAACCCACTCTCTCAAATAGTTCTTTGCATTATGATATTTTTGTTGGGTTTTAGTGCTATAACACTCCTATGGTGCACATACAACCCTAGATGCTTTGGATTTAAGTTTTCTCTAATTATACATGCAATTTGATTTTCCAAAGCATATACCCTAACTAGCATGCAATTGGAGATGTACAACATAAAAAACTAGTTAGAAGAATACCTCTTATTTGTAGCTTGTAGTTCGTGGCCTTTAGAAAGCTTAGCACCTCTAATGTGTCACAAACACCAAAAGCAAGAGGAGGCTTATGAGAGAGAGAGGCTAGGAAGCACAAAATCGGTTATGGTTCTCCTTTAGGATGCCTTATCCAGTTTTAGGTGTTAAGGGGTTACTTTTATAGTGTGGCATTGCTATGGTTTCTTCCATGCAAACCCTAATTCACCATGACTCTTCATATTTCTTAGGCCCTTTGGATTAAACCTTCATGGAATCTCATATAGGTTTATCCCATCCTTAATCAACATGGATGATTAGCCCAAACTATAAGTATTACTGATTTACTTAATTAGTCCCAACAAATTTAATCAGTCTCTTTTGATCACTAAATTAATTCCAAATTAATTCTTGATCAATACTAATTAAATAATATGATTTCTCAATTAATATATTATTCATATAATATATTAACAAATAACCTCCTTCTCCAATATCCATCCTATCAAATTGCTCCGGTGAAGGCAACCCAAAAGGACCATGCTACTATCGGGTCAAGTACATATCACATATAGTTATGGGCTTAGACACCTAATCCAAAAGTCTCCCACTTGGATGAATATAATAACTATAACTGCCAATGTAACTTCAAAAACCGATTAGCAACCGTAGCTCTCAAAAGTCGATGTCGAACTCTGACCTAGTCAATGACGCGTCCTTTAGATAAGGGATCATGTAATCATCTATTCTACAAGATATCGTGTGGACAAAGACAGGGAATAAAGTTATACTCATTGTCCAACAATTTGTTTCCCGATTTCTGATTTGTTTGACATAGAACTTAATCGAACACATCAATTGAGTCATGACCGGGCCTGACACATAAGTCAAAACAAAATCATCGAGGGGCCCAAGATATCGATTTTAATCCTCTTAGGATAAAAGGAACAGATAAAATTCGACTTATATGTGTGTACTAACTACTGGTTAAATCATACACAACAATGCGTTTTATAACATCAAGTTACTGATGCGTTTCCGTATTATCAATGCACAAGCAACTCGTAATCAACAACTCATATATCTCCGTTTGAAGACTATACAATATTATCGTCTCACAATCACTCGTGATAAATTTCATGAAGTGATTCATGTGAGTGTGGGTTTAATCCAATACTCAAATCTTATTTGAAGAGCACTCATGAAAGTTATAACAAACTTTTTCTATGTCTAACACCTTAGACAATCTTACAAACCCTTTCATGACTTTCTAGCCTCATAACCTACTTCCAAAGTATGATCGACTGTGGATAGTTTGAATAATCTTATTATTCTGGAAGTCAAAACATACAAAAGTGAAACAATAGTAAATAATTGAAACAAGATAGTAACTTTACTTATAAATAAAACTCTTTTTATTCAATCATCAAATGTCAATTATATTTTAGCTATTACAAGTTTCTAAATATCTATCTAAACACTAAAACTAATATCGTCCTTCAGCCCGATACTCCTAGCATGCTGCAAGTGCTTAACCCTACTCAGACCATTCGTAATGGGATCTGCTGGGTTCTCCTCTGACGATACCCTCTTCACTACGAGGAGTCCTTCTTCTACTCGATATCTTATGAAGTGATATTTTCTGCCATGTGCCTGGATCTGCCATGATCACTTGGTTCCTTGGTTAAGGTGACCGCACCCTCGTTATCACAGAAAATCTCTATAGGATCCTTTACAGCTGGTACAACCCCATGGTCTCCGATGAAGTTCCTCAACCATATTGCCTCCTTCGACGCTTCGCTTGCTGCTATGTACTCTGATTCGCACGTTGAATCAACTACATTCTCCTATTTGGAACTTTTCCATGTTACTGCTCTTCCATTTAGGGTAAATACCCAGCCTGAATGAGAGCGGAAATTATCACTGTCAGTCTGAAAGCTGGCGTCACTATACCCTATCACTCTCAAGTCATCACTCCCACCGAGGGTAAGGACCCTGTCCTTAGTCCTTCGCAGGTACTTAAGAATGTTCTTAGCTTCCGTCCAGTGAGCTTTACCAGGATTCCCTTGATATCGACTAACCATGCTCAACGTAAAGGCTACATCAGGGCGAGTACATGTCATAGCATACATGATCAAGCCAACGGCAGAAGCATATGGTATTCGACTCATTTCCGCTCTCTCGGCATCGGTACTCGGACTCTGAGTCTTACTCAGTTTGGTATTGCTCTGGATAGGCAATTCTCCTTTCTTGGAATTCTCCATGCTGAAATGTTTCAACACCTTGTCCAAGTAGGTACTTTGACTAAGTCCTATTAGTCTTTTACTCCTATTTCTCAATATCCTTATCCCTAGAATGTAAGCAGCTTCCCCAAGGTCCTTCATAGTGAAACACTTCCCAAGCCATGACTTAACATCCTACAACATTGGGATGTCGTTTCCTATGAGCAGTATATCATCTACATATAATACAAGAAAGCTAACTATACTCCCACTATCATTGACATTTACGCATGACTCGTCCTCGCTTCCCAAAATCTTTTACTTTCTCATCAAAACAAATATTCCATCTGCGAGATGCTTATTTCAATCCATAAATGGATTTCTAAAGCTTACACACTCTATTAGGGTACTTTTCATCGACAAAACCCTCTGGCTGACTCATGTAAACATCTTCAGCCAACTTCCTATTAAGGAAAGCGGTTTTGACATCCATTTGCCATATTTCATGATCATGAAATGCAGCTATGGCTAGCATAACCCTTATAGATTGAATCTTCGCTACTGGTGAGAAGGTCTCGTCATAGTCAACTCCAGGAGTTTGAGTAAAGCCCTTCGCAACCAATCGTGCCTTATAAGTGTGTACTTTACCATCCATTTCAGCCTTCTTCTTGAAGATCCATTTGCACCCGACTGTCTTACGACCTGGTACATTGTCAACCAAGTTACAAACTTGATTGTCATACATGGATTGAATCTCACTGTCCATCGCCTCTTTCCATTTTGCAGACTTGGGGCCTTCCATGGCTTCCTTGTAGTTGTTAGGTTCATCCAAATTTACCAGTTTTCTATCACTGATAAATGTATCATCATTTGTAGTAATATGGAAACCATAAAACTCAGGTTCCATTCTAACTCTACTGGAACGTCTCAAAAGTAAGGACTCGTCAACTGGTTCAACTGGAGTTTCCTCCTCGGGTTGAGCGCTAGTGTTTGAGGTTCCTTCATCACTTAATTCTTGAAGCTATTCCAGGTCAATTTGCCTCCCACTGTCCTTTTGGCATATGAGTTCTCTTTCGCGGAAAACCCTTCTCCTCGCAACGAAGACAACATTGACACTCGGTCTATAGAAGAGATATCCAAAGGATTTTTGTGGGTAGCCGATGAAAATACAACACTCACAACGAGGTTCGAGCTTGTCGTGAGTCTCTCGTCTTACGAAAGCCTCGCAACCCCAAACCTTGATATGTGCTAACGAGGGAACCTACCATGTCCACATCTCATGAGGTGTTTTGGCAACCTTCTTAGTTGGGACTAGATTAAGGATATGGGCGATAGTCTCTAAGGCATACCCCCAAAATGAGATAGGTGACGAAGCTCGACTTATCATGGAACGAACCATGTCCAACAAGGTTTGATTGAGCCTTTTAGCCACACCATTAATCTGCGGTGTCCTAGGTGGCGTCAATTGTGAAATAATTCCACATTCCTTAAGATAGTCGTGGAACTCAATACTAAGATACTCCCCACCTCGATCGGATCGTAGCACCTTTATTTTCCTGCCCAATTGATTCTCCACTTCTTGCTTAAACTCTTTGAACTCTTCAAAGGTTTCGGACTTATGCTTGATTAAGTAGATATAACCATATCTGCTATAATCATCGGTAAAAGTCACATAAAAGTGGTTAGCATCCCTTGTGGCGGATCTGAAGGCTCCACACACATCGGTGTGTATGAGATCCAACAAACCCTCACCCCTTTCACACGAACCAGTGAATGGTGACTTGGTCATCTTTCCAAGCAAACAAGATCCACATGTGTCATCTGACTTTAGGTCAAATGACTCCAACACTCCATGAGCCTTATAGTTAGCTATCTGTTTAGGAGTGGCAGTAGATTCATCAATCTCCTTTAGCTCATTGTCGAGGACATATTCCTTTTCCTCGTATCGAATGGCCATGCGGATGTTTCAAATCTAGTCATTGAAATTCGATCCATCAAAGATGACCCTCCCACAAAAGTTCATGAGGGAGAAAGAGCCAGAAGCATTTGAGTTTGAAGCAGTGTTCGAAGTAGACATCTGATAAGAAAGACAAAGTTTAGATTAGATAAGGATCCTTAATATAACACCCAAATTAAATATTAAGGCTAGGAACCAATACAATATTTCACAATTCGGAAGAGGGATGTCGTAATCCAATTGCAAAATATTTGAAGGTAGGTAAACGACGATTTACCAATTTCCACCATGAAAAATGAAAATAAAGATTAGGTTTTAAATTAATTGAAATTCCTAGATTCTTTGAGATTCATTGAACTTTTCAATCGCATGTTTAAATCTCGATTATGCCCTTCAAGTTTGTGACTGGGATACCGAAGATCACAAACAAGGTGTGAATAACCATGCAAATGTGCTTGGCACTCTCGAGTCATTTACGACCTAATCAATGTTCTGGTAAACCACACACGCTCCATTGATCTATGAAAATTCTCGAGCTACCCTTTGCCACCCGTTTAGTCCCAAATTAGTGTGCTGGTTAACCACACACGCTCCACTAACGACTTGGCAAGGTGCAAAGTGCAATTTCATGGAGTAGCACCGTTTTCACATTTTTCCTAAAGTAACTAAGATTGGGAATTTATAAAAAATTAGTTACTTTTATAATTATCATTATACTTTTAAATGATAATTAATGTCCTATCCTACCTGTTCGGATAACGACCCTCCACCAGTCAAGGAAGCAGTGGGTGAGAGTGGACACCCATTCAATCACCATTTTATAGGCGAGTTCCTTATACCCCTCTTATAGACAAGCTTCATGAATGAGGCCTACTAACGGTAAGACTGACTTGTCTTATACATATTATATAAGTATTAATCTTTTAATATTACAATAGTATAAGGGTTGAATTTTAAACTTTAAAATTCTAGGGTTTAGAATTAAAGTTTCATAAATGAGACTTTTCAAATTCATAAACTTGAATGCAAGTTTTGAAACTCTTCAAAAACTCTTGAATTCCATAACTTAAGGAGTTAATGTTTCATGAATGAGACTTTTCAAATTCCATAACTTGAGGGCAAGTTATGAAACTCTTCAAGAAACATTTAGATCAAATTTAACTAATAAATCTATCTTATAATTTATCATGTACCAAATTGACATGATTTAACTCATATAGCAAGATGATTCAAATTCTACAAATAAATAACATTTTTTTACAAAATCAAGTAACTATCAAAAATTTGACAATCATCCTTTAATTGGATGAGGATAATCATTACCTTATCATAATAAATCGATTTTTATCAATCAAAACAATTTGTGGTAATGATCTTAATCCAATTCTGGCCAAAAACTCGAAAAAAATGTCAGTTGATGATCCAATTCGTCGAGTCTGGCAATTGACTCGTCGAGTTTATCACCAAAATCATCCAACTCGTCGAGTCCAATCAAAGGACTCGTTGAGTCCAGCAGTCAGAGTCCAGAATTGCAATTTTTTCAGCTTTGAAAATAACAGAATTGCATCAATATAATAGTAAACACCCTAGGCTCTGATACCACTCTTGGGTTTTAGTACTATAACACTCCTATGGTGCACATACAACCCTAGATGTTTTGGATCTAAGTTTTCTCTAATTATACATACAATTTCATTTTCAAAGCATATACCCGAACTAGCATGCAATTGGAGATGTACAACATAAAAAACTACTTAGAAGAATACCTATTATTTGTAGCTTGTAGTTCTTGGCCTTTCAAAAGCTTAGCACCTCAAATGTGATGCCTCTAATGTGTCACAAACACCAAAAGCAAGAGGAGGCTTATGAGAGAGAGAGAGAGGCTAGGAAGCACACAATCGGTTATAGTTCTCCTTTAGGATGCCTTAACCAATTTTAGGTGTTAAGGGGTTACTTTTATAGTGTGGCATTGCTAGGATTTCTTCCATGCAAACCCTAATTCACCATGACTCTTAATATTTCTTAGGCCCTTTGGATTAAACCTTCATGGACTCTCATATAGGTTTAGCCCATCCCTAATCAACATGGATCATTAGCCCAAACTATAAGTATTACTGATTTACTTAATCAATCCCCGCAAATTTAATCAGTCTCTTTTGATCACTAAATTAATTCCAAATTAAGTCTTGATCAATACTAATTAAATAATATGATTTCTCAATTAATATATTATTCATATAATATATTAATAAATCATAAATAACCTCTTTCTCAAATATCCATCCTATCAAATTGCTCCGGTGAAGGCAACCCAAAAGGACCATGCTACTATCGGGTCAAGAACATATCAATTATAGTTATGTGGTTAGACACCTAATCCAACAATTCTCTCTCTCTCTCTCTCTTATTCATCTTTCTCCTTCATGCATTAATGGTGAAATCCGGAACATCTTCAAAAAATCCAAGTCCTTCATCTATGTTCGAACCTGTCTACAAAAACGTCTGATGCAATCTTCAAGTTATTCTTGATACTTACCTCTTTGATTCCTCTCTTGCACCACTGACTGAAGCCCTAAAGCATCATGCTTTATTTGTTGCTCTTACCGTCTTCACTGCCAATGTTCCTTTGGACTATCTCATTAAAGCTCATATCACTACTGAAGTTGATGATATACTTGATCAAGTACAACTTCAACTGATCAACAACGATACAATGTATCTCACTAAGCAAATATTTCTTGAATCCATTGGTCTCCCTAGGATGTCATTCGTTCCAGATATGAAACTCCATCTACTACTCAAGTTTTTCACAAACTTTTTAAAATTGGTCACAAATCCCCTCTAAAAAACAGCAGTAACTTCAAGAAATCAAAGCTCCCACTTACTTGGAACTTTCTCGATCATCTCATCATCGATGTCTTACTGGAAAAACTAGAGGAACGGATCAACTCGGTATCACGTGGCTTCATATTCTCTGGGTATCATCACAGGAAGACCAGATGACTATGCAACTTGACATTAGAACGACTTAAAAGAGTACCTCGGAACAAGGAAGATGGAGATTCCTCATGCAAGATTTTGGGTTGTTTTCCTTGAATCTATGCACAACACTTCAAATATCCCCATTGATGAGTCAATGGAGATGATCGAGACTCGATAGATGAAGTGTTTTGTCGTACCAGATCAAACTGAATTCGGTGCCACCAAATGGCTACCAACTACGCTTCTGGATCTCATTATAAGATATTCAATAATTCTTGCCCATCATCTTAAGGATACGGATGAACTGGAACCGGATCATCCTACCCCATTCTCGGTAAGAGTGTTGCAGAAAACCTCCAGGACCAAAGTCGCCACTACACCACCGATGGGAAATCAATTACAGAAGAAGAAGAAGGTGGAAAAGAAGTGAAAAGAATCAATGATTCCCTCCCCTCCTCCCAAAAGGCATATCCTATTTCACACCATAGACTTTCAAAATACCGGGGGTGACAAAAGACCTTCCGTTGAGTCAGAGGAACCTAAAGCTATCCATCCATCTTCTCAAGAAGAAGATGTCTCAAAAGTCAAAGGGGTTAAGCTTGCTTCCACAACGACTCCTTCTCAAAAGGGTGCTCGCAGAACTTTGTCCACTCATCCCCAAATGTACATTGCTTTAGCTAAAATTTCTTGAACGCATAAGAGTATATCTTATTCATTTCTGGACACACTGCACTTCTAAATCCTCTACTTTGGATACAACTTATTGATGGGTTTTATGCATAAGAAACAATCCTATGTGCTCATACAAACCCTAATGCTTGGATCTAGGTTTCTCTATTGTACATGCTTTGAATCCAAGTCTTGCAAACCCTAAACTAGCATACATATTATCAAAATAACAACCAACATCAGATCTAGATGTTTACCTCTTCAAATAGCTTGAATCTTCTTTGCTTGAGCTTAGAATCACAATTGTAATTCCTCTAATGGATCACAAACACCAAGTAGCAAGAAGGCAATAAGAGAGAGGAGGGAGGATGCTAGAAATCGGCCTAGGGTTTGTCTTGGAATAATGTCTAACCGGTTTCCATAGCCTAGGGGTCATATTTATACTTGCAGGCTACTAGGGTTTCAGTCTAAACCCTAATGGACAGATAGCCACCAAGCAGCCCAAGGAACCTTCTGGAATAGGGCCTTGGACGAAATATGATGATCCTTTCATCATATTTTCGTTCCCCCCTCTTGTCCATTAGGTTTCCTAGCCCAAAATCCAACTATCACACATTTGATAGTTTATACCCCTTTATTTAATTAATCTCTTTTAGTCACCAAATTAATTCCTAATTAATTTATGACTAATACTAATTAAATAAATATGATTTCTCCTTTAATATATTATTCTTATAATATACTAATAAACCATAATATCCTCTCTCTCATATCAAATTACCTTGTCAAGTTGCTTTGGTGAAGGCAACCCAGAAGGACCATGCACAACCGGGTCAAGTACATACCAAATATAGTTACGGGCTTAGACACTAATCCAACAGTCTCCCACTTGAATAAGTCTAGTAACTATATCTCACATACGTCTTCAGAATCCGATTAGCAATCGTAGCTCTTATACGCTTCTGTCACTCTGATCAAAATCCTGTCCTTCAGATAAGGGATCCTATAATCCTCTGTTCTAGATATCACGCAGACAATACTTATTGTCTAGCATTCTGTTTCTCGATCTCCGATTCGTTCGACATAGAATTTAGTTGAACACATCAACATTATCCTGACCGGGCCCGGCACATAAGTCAAACCAAATCATCGAGTGACCAAGATATCGCTTTTATCCTCTTAGAATAAAAGGAACAGATAAACTTCGACTTATATGCTTTTATTATCTACTAGCTAAGTTACACACAATAATACGTTTTATAACATCAAGTTACTGATGTGTTTTCGTATTATCAATATATAATCAACTAGCAAACAACAACCATATCTCTAGGTTTTAAGATTATATGATATTATCATCTTGCGATCACTTATGATAACAATCAAGAAGTGATACTAGCAAGTGCGGGTTTATTCCAATGCTCAAAACATATTTCATAAGCACTCATAAACTTTGCAGCAAACCTTTGCTATGTCTAAAACCTTTTAGACAATCTACAAACTAATTTATGACAATCTTCTTTCATATCTACTTCCAACATATGATCGATTGTGGACTGTTTGAATAATCTTATTATTCAGGAAGTCAAAACATGCAAAATTGAAACAATAGATAAATAATCAACATAGGATAGTAACTTTCTTATAAATAAAACACCTTTATTTAATCATCAAATGTTGAATATAAAATTATCTATTACAAGTTTCCTACCTATCTAATCTAAACTAATATCGTCCTTTAGCCCAATGCTCCTAGCGTTCTTCAAATGCTTGACCCTACTCAGTCCCTTCGTAAGGGGATCTGCTGAGTTATCTTCTGACGATACCCTCTTCACAACGAGGAGTCCCTCTTCTACCCGATGTCTAATAAAGTGATATTTCCTGTCGATATGTCGAGATCTGCCATGATCCCTTGGTTCCTTGGTCAAGGCAACCGCTCCTTCATTATCATAGAAAATTTCCATGGGCTCCTTTATAGTTGGAACAACTCCAAGGTCTCCTATGAAGTTCTTTAACCATATAGCCTCCTTTGATGCTTCGCTTGCCGCAATGTACTCCGATTCGCACGTTGAATCAGCTACGGTCTCTTGCTTGGAACTCTTCCAAGTCACTGCTCCTCCATTCAGGGTAAAGACCCAGCCCGACTGTGATCGGTAATTATCCCGATCCGTCTGGAAACTAGCGTCACTGTACCCTCGCACCCTTAAGTCATCACTCCCACCGAGGACTAGAAACCATTCCTTGGTCCTTCGTAGGTACTTAAGAATATTCTTGACAGCAATCCAATGTGCTCTACCAGGGTTCCCTTGATATCTGCTGACCATGCTCAAAGCGAAGGCCACATCAGGGCGAGTACAGGTCATAGCGTACATAATCGAGCCAACTGCGGAAGCGTAAGGTACTCAGCTCATATCTGCTATCTCTGCCTCTGTACTTGGGCTCTGAGTCTTACTCAGTTTGGTATTGCATTGGATTGGTAACTCCCCTTTCTTGGAATTTTCCATACTAAAACGTTTTAGTACCTTTTCCAAGTATGTATCCTGACTGAGTCCTATCAGTCTCTTACTTCTGTCTCTCACTATCCTTATTCCCAGAATATATGCAGCTTCTCCGAGGTCCTTCATAGTGAAACACTTCCCAAGCCAGGACTTTACCTCCTGCAAGGTTGGGATGTCGTTTCCTATGAGTAGTATGTCATCGACATACAATACGAGGAAGCTTACTATATTCTCACTGGCGTTGACATACACACATGACTCATCCTCGTTTCGCAGAAAACCAAACTCTTTAACTTTCTCGTCAAAACAAAGATTCCATCTGCGAGATGCTTGCTTTAATCCATAAATGGATTTCTCAAGCTTGCACACTCTATTTGGATGCTTCACATCGACGAAGCCCTCTGGCTGATTCATGTAAACATCCTCAGCTAACTTCCCATTTAGGAAAGCGGTTTTTACGTCCATCTGCCAGATTTCATAATCATGAAACGCAGCTATTGCGAGCATTACCCTAATAGACTTTATTTTGGCAACTGGCGAAAAGGTCTCATCATAGTCAACTCCAGGAGTTTGAGTAAAGCCCTTTGCGACCAATCGCGCTTTGTAAGTGTGCACTTTCCCATCCATGTCTGTCTTCTTCTTGAAGATCCACTTGCACCCGACCGTCTTACGACCTGGTACATTATCAACCAAATTCCAAACTTGGTTGTCATACATGGACTGAATCTCGCTGTCCATTGCCTCTTTCCATTTATCAGACTCTGGGCCTGCCATGGCTTCCTTGTAGCTGCTAGGTTCGTCCAGATTTACTAGTGTACTATCACTAATAAATGTGTCCTCGTCAGTAGTAATATGGAAACCATAAAACTGGGGTGGAACAATAACTCTACTTGAACGTCTAAGAGGTAAGGACTGGTCAATTGGTTCAACCGGAGTTTCCTCCTTAGGTTGCATGCCAGTGTCAGAGGTTGACTCCCACTGTCTCTTTGACTTATGAGTTCTCTCTCTCTGAAAACCCCTCTCCTAGCAACAAAGACAACATTGTCACTTGGTCTATAGAAGAGATAGCCAAAAGACTTATGTGGGTAGCCGATGAAATAACACTTCTCACTACGAGGTTCTAGCTTGTCTTGAGTCTCTCATCTTACGAAAGCTTCGCAACCCCAAACCTTGATATGTGCTAACGAGGGAGCTTTCCCTGTCCACATCTCGTGAGGTGTCTTGGTAACCTTCTTGGTGGGAACTAAGTTAAGGATATGGGCGGCAGTCTCTAAGGCATACCCCTAGAATAAGATTAGTAACGAAGCACGACTCATCATAGAGCGAACCATGTCCAACAAGGTTCGATTACGTCTCTCAGCCACACCATTCAATTGTGGCGTTCTGGGAGGCGTCAATTGTGAAACTATTCCACACTCTTTTAGATAGTCGTGAAACTCAAGACTTAGGTACTCTCCTCCTCGATCAGATCGAAGCATCTTGATTTTCCTGCCCAGCTGATTTTCCACTTCATTCTTAAACTCTTTGAATTTCTCAAAGGTTTCTGACTTTTGCTTAATCAAGTAGATATATCCATATCTGCTATAATCGTCTGTAAAAGTCACGTAGAAGCGACAAGCGTCCCTTATGGTGGATCTAAAGGGTCCACATACATCTGTATGTATGAGTTCCAATACACCCTCACCCCTTTCACATATGCCAGTAAAGGGTGACTTGGTCATCTTCCCAAGTAAACAAGACTCACACACGTCATCGTCCCTTAGGTTGAATGACTCCAAGACTCCATCCTTTTGGAGTTGGGCTATGCGTTTCTTGTTAACATGGCCAAGGCGACAATGCCACAAGCATGCTTTGTCCAAACTTATGGACGAATCAATATTCAAAACATCATTTCCTAAATTATCAATAACTAACACAGATTCATAAATCCCATTACAAGGTAATGCATTGAAATAAAAAGACACCATTCAAATAAGCATTAATAGAACCATTACTATTATCAAACGAATATCTGAAACCTTGTCTAAACAATCCATGAAAAGAAATGATGTTCCTTGCCATATCTGGCGAATAGCAACAATTACTCAAATCTAGTCCTAACCCATTACTCAACACTAAGGAATAAACTCCGATCTTGGTTACTGGTGAAGACTTCTTGTTTCCCATGATCAAGCTTATTCTTCCATGCTCCACTTCCCTACTTTTTCTTAGCCCCTGCAAATCAGAACAAATATGGTAACCACATCCTGTATCAAGGACCCATGAAGTAGCAAGTGATGAGTTATTAGATTTAATTAAATACATACCTGCGAAGGTGGGCTTTATCTTCCCATCCTTGATATCCTGCAGATACTTGGGGCAGCTTCGTTTCCAGTGGCCCTTCTGGTGGCAGTAGAAGCACTCTGCTTCCTTTGGGTCAGAAGAGGGTTTAATAGAACCTGCTTTGGTCCCACTAGAAGAGGAACCATCTTGGGTCTTACCCTTATGGTGGCTCTTGGAAGGAGCCTTCCTCTTCTTACCCTTTCCTTGGCCAATTGCCAACACAGGAGCAACTACAGTAGAGGATGATGCAACAGATTTGTCCTTGAGGTTGCTCTCAGCTGTCCTCAGGAGCCCTTGGAGTTTACTCAGGGTGACCTCTTCCTTGTTCATGTGGTAGGTCATCCTGACTTGGTTGTAGCAAGGGGGCAAGGAGTGGAGGATGATGTCGATAGCCAAATCCTCATCAAACTTAACATTAAGTTTGAGAAGACGATCAACATACCTTTGCATTCTTTGCAAATGAGATGTTAGGGATTCTCCACTTCCCATCTTAGCGGTGATCATGTTGGTGATGATCTCATAGCGCTCTTGCCTCACGCTCTGGTGGTACCTGTCCAGCA
This sequence comes from Lactuca virosa, assembly GCF_052849685.1. Lineage (NCBI taxonomy): Eukaryota > Viridiplantae > Streptophyta > Magnoliopsida > Asterales > Asteraceae > Lactuca > Lactuca virosa. Next base: position 255,913,573 of record NC_136433.1, on the reverse strand, counting down.
AATCTTGATGCATTTCATATGGATACATGTCCTCATAGGACTTCTGGAGTTCGAGGTTCATGGTGGCCAACATGATGCAATGAACTTTCGTTGCATCACACTCGTGGGCCTCAAAGGCAGCCAGCTCTTCAGGAGTAGCTTCTTCTGGGTTAATCTTCTCTAGCTTCTCGTCGAGGACATATTCTTTGTCCTCGTAGCGAGTTATCATGCGAATGTATCTCATCCACTCATTGAAGTTCGAGCCATCAAATGTCACCTTTTGACACAGGTTCATCAACGAGAATGACCCAGAAGTGTTGTTGTTTGCGTTTGCGTTTGACATCTGAAATAGAAAGGAACAAAGTTTAATTAGAAATGAATCCCCAATTAAACACCCAAATGAGAAATTAGGGCTAGGATCCAACAACATTATTTACAACTTAGAAAAGGGATGCCGTAATCTAAAAGTAAATAATTTGAAGGTAAGTGAATGACGATTCACTAATTTTCACCATAAAAACGAAAGGAAATTAAGTTTTAGATGTGTTTGAAAATTCCTAGATTTCTTTTGAGATTCATTGAACAATTCAATGACATGTTTAAATCTCGATATGCACTTCAAATTTGCGACTGGGATGCCGAGGATCGCAAACAAGTTTGTGAATAACCATGCGAATCAACATGGTGCACTCAATCTCTTCACCACCTAATCAATGTGCTGGTTATCCACGCACGCTCCATTGATCTATGATAAAACATCGAGCCACCCTTTGTCACCAATGTCAATCCCAAATTAGTGTGCTGGTTAACCACGCACGCTCCACTAATGTTTGACAGGGGTACAAAGTGTAATTCCATGGAATAGCATCATTTTCACATTTTACCCTAAAGTAACTAAGATTGGGAATTTATAAAACAATGTAGTTACTTTAATATTTCCATTATACTTATAATGATGAATTAAACGCCCTATCCTATCCGTTCGGCTAACAACCCTCCACCAGTCAAGCAAGCGGTAGGTGTGAGTGTACACCCATTAAGCGCCATTTTATAGGCAGCAACCTTATACCCACCTTATAGACTAGCTTCGTGAATGAGGCCTACTAGCGATAAGACTAGCTTATGCTTATACATATATATATATATATATATATATATATATATATATATATATATATATATTAATTAATCTTGTAATAATATAATAGCATAGGGTTGAATTTTAAACTTGTAAAATTCTAAGGGTTTGAAATTTAAATCATTCAAATTAAACTTTTAATCACAAAATTCAAATTTCAAAACTTGAGGGCAAGTTTTGAATTTATTCAAAACATAAGGGATCAAATAACACATAATTCAAATTAAACAATTAATTTCATAATTATCTATATTTGATCTAACTTTATTTAGTCATAAGATAATTACCAAATAATTTTAAATAATCCATATTTATCATATAAACAACCAATATTCAAAAGATTTGAAATTATCTATTGTTTTGGCAAGGAGAATCATTTAATTAAGATAAAATTCAGATTTTAACTTCAAAAACGATTTAGGCATTGTATCCAAGTCAAAACAGCAACTAAATCCCGAAATATCCTCTGTCTGACGCTCGTACTCGCCGAGTCAGCTCTGAACTCGCCGAGTAGGGGCCAACTCACCGAGTCCAGATACTGACTCGCCGAGTTGAGTCGGGCAGAGGCAAAAAAACTCGATTTTCAGCAAGCAAAACAGTTAAGCATCACATACAATTGAAACCAATCAATGCTCTGATACCACTGATGTGTTTTTATGCATAAGAAACAATCCTATGTGCTCATACAAACCCTAATGCTTGGATCTAGGTTTCTCTATTGTACATGCTTTGAATCCAAGTCTTGCAAACCCTAAACTAGCATACATATTATCAAAATAACAACCAACATCAGATCTAGATGTTTACCTCTTCAAATAGCTTGAATCTTCTTTGCTTGAGCTTAGAATCACAATTGTAATTCCTCTAATGGATCACAAACACCAAGTAGTAAGAAGGCAATAAGAGAGAGGAGGGAGGATGCTAGAAATCGGCCTAGGGTTTTTCTTGGAATAATGTCTAACCGATTTCCATAGCCTAGGGGTCATATTTATACTTGCAGGCTACTAGGGTTTCAGTCTAAACCCTAATGGACAGCTTAGCCACCAAGCAGCCCAAGGAACCTTCTGGAATAGGGCCTTGGATGAAATATGATGATCCTTTCATCATATTTTCGTTCCCCCCTCTTGTCCATTAGGTTTCCTAGCCCAAAATCTAACTATCACACATTTGATAGTTTATACCCCTTTATTTAATTAATCTCTTTTAGTCACCAAATTAATTCATAATTAATTTAAGACTAACACTAATTAAATAAATATGATTTCTCCTTTAATATATTATTCTTATAATATACTAATAAACCATAATATCCTCTCTCTCATATCAAATTACCTTGTCAAGTTGCTTTGGTGAAGGCAACCCAGAAGGACCATGCACAACCGGGTCAAGTACATACCAAATATAGTTACGGGCTTAGACACTAATCCAACACTTATGCTGCCAGAACTATGGATATATCCATATGAAATCCTTCCAGGACAAACATAAAGATCATCCTGTAAGCATGGTTGGACAGATACCTTGGTATATATCTATGCTTGAACAAAGTTCCAAGGAACAACTAGTTTGTGTGTATGCATGTGTTTAAACCTAACCAAAATGCTTTGACGGGAACAACTTCTCCTGATCCATCAAAACATTTGAAATCTCCTGATTTGTCAGGAACTTCTGACAGAAGAAAAGCTATTGCATCCATAATCAGAAAAGAAAAGGAGATGAAAGAAAAAGACAAGAAGGAAAGAAAAGCTACAGAACAAAATGTTGCACTTCAGAAGAAAGCATTTTGTGATCTAATATAGAAGAGAGAGAGAGAGAGAGAGAGAGAGAGAGAGAGAGTGATAGAAAGAAAGAAAATAACTTAAGGTTGCTGAAATAAAAGTCGAAGACGACAATAGAAACGAAGAAGAAGAAAGTGTCATGATCAAAGCTTAGACACAAGAACTTCTTATGAAATAATTCGCTGAAGGTCTCCACTCCCCTCCGAATCTTTTACCCCGAAGACTTCCACTACTCAGAGAACTATGTCAAGGCTCTCACCGAAGCCAATCTGAGTTCAAAAGACAATGCATTTGGGAATGATTATAGGGATTGTGTCTCTGAATCCATTGGGGTCACGTCCCACATCTTTATTCAGCCACATACTACTCGACAGACTGCTACATCTTAGAAGCCTCCTGTTGAACCAACAACTTCCTCATCAAACTCCACAAATAGACCTTCCAAGGAGCATAAGTATACTGCTAAAACTGGTGACACCTCTACAAACCATAAACTCTTGGAAACTAAAATCGATCTTATCATGCAATAACTATTCAAGCCGCCTTCTGCTCCGACTCCTACAGAGACTTCATCAATCACCTCTGAAGTTCTTAAAAAATCCCTTTAGAAGGCTCTTTCTGAAGCTTCCAAAAATGATGAGTCTTGCCTCAAGCATCTTGAAGATTTTTAGTCTTCTATTTCATTTGTCATGAACAATATTTCCAGTGAGAATTTTGACCACAAAGCTTCGGTCAAAATTTTTTGATAACTTCTTCACCAACTTAGGCAAGTGACATGGAGAGGAAGTTGAACAACTACATCAAAATATGGGTCATTATCATACTAAGAGTCTGATAATGACGAGTGATTGTTCCAAGCTCTCTAATGATGTTCAACAACTGAATCAATGGCCTCGCGAGGAATAATTGAAGCTTAATGAATATGCCATTAAATTTGGCATCTTTCTTGAAACTATGGAGATTAATACATGTGTGGATGCTCTCTCCAAGAATATCACTCAGTCCTTTCTCAAGGTTTTCACCAAGATTGATGAACTAAAGGTTGGATTTGTGAATGAAGTTGCTCTTCTTTCACTAAAGGGGGAGAAGACGAAACATATACTTCCCCTTCGAAGGAAGATGATAAGAAAAAGATCCCCAACTCCTCAAAAGTCTCTAAAATCTCTTCCAAATGCCTCCATTCCTCCGAATTCGCCGCCAAAGTCTTCTCCTAAAGCTCCTATTCCTCCCATATACTTCGGAAAGAAGAAGATAACTGAGGAAGACGATATCCCTCAATCAAAGCCCATTCTAAAAGATGAAGAAGTTGATGAAGAAACAAGAAGGCAACAATTGTTAGAACAAGAACGCCAAGATTGTCTGACCGCAACTCTTTTACAAGAAGAGTTTGATAAAGAGAAAGTTGTTCCTCCTTCTCCTGGGAAAAGTACCAAATAACTTGAAGATGATCATATATTACGTCCATGGAAGTCCATAATTCAGATGATTGAATACAAGGATATTGTTCCTTACGAGACCAAGGATGATCCTATCAGTTCTGAGTTTGAGTGGGATCTTCCTATCTCACTAAATGGGAAAATACTTTCCAATCTCCTCTATTCTTGAAACTTTCAAGCCGAGAAGTGACCCTATGTACGAAGAAAGGATTGGATTGGAATCATCTACTCGAAGCATTAGCAATGAATCTATTGCATGGGATAGTCCATAAGAGTCATACTCAAAGTCAAAGGCTTCAAGTCTCGTTCATTCAAAGGAGATTTGTATTACTCCTATAATTTGCATAGAACAAATGAACAAGGATACTACCTCACCAAAGCATACTTTCCCATTTCCAATCATGTTGATCTTTGTGTATTGCAAAAGAACTGAACTGAAGAATCGCCTCAAAGGAAACAACCAAAGCAGCTCTAATTCCCATAAGAACTTATCTATAAAGAACCATTCTTGAGATAGATGAAATTAATTCTAAGATAAACTCTCTGATCCATGTGGCTTACTTTGAAGAGATGGACTCCAGTCTTGATGGAAAAGAAGATCGAGACTTTCGGATCACAGACACTCCGGAATTGGGTATCATTTATTGGCTTGAAGGCTTAGAAGAAAAACAATTCTTCTATTTGAGCCACAATCATTGGTGCTCAAATTCAATTCTAAAAAGCCTCATGAAAGTTTCCCTCAAAGCTCCTGAAGCCTCTTCTGACATCAACATGGAAGTTGTGAAGCAAATTCAATAGATTTTTTTATATGAAAGTTTTTTAGAAGGGTAGTTGATTTCCTAAACGACACCTTGGATCATTTAAGAAAAAGCAGCTACGGTTACTTAGGGGGGGATTGTTGAACCCCATAAGTGACCCTCCGCAAAAGATCAACAATAAGTTGTTGACTAAATGTTGATCAAGCCTGAAGTCAAGTATCATCCAAAGGTTGTTTGTTCATAAGAAGTGGTGAAGCTCAGAAAAATTTGACTCTTGTTTTGTCTGTTAGCGATAGAAGTTATTATCTATTAGTTTGTGATGATTACTGGTCATTAACTAAATTAGATAGTCAAATCAGTATCTTTTGACATAAAGTAATTACTTTTGTACCCTTAGAACATGTCTATAAAAGGGGAACCCGATTGTGGTTCTCCTTACACGTTTCAATTATCTTGCTAGACAATCTTCACTGAAATATATAACATTGTACTTTGTTTATCATCATGTTCATTTACTTATGCTTATTGTCTTTCATTATTGTTCATTATATCAGTTGTTAACTTATATCTTCCGCACTTACTTTCATAGTCATTTAACTTATAGCATTTTCCTGGTTTTATCACCAATGACTATCAATACCACCCAGAATCTACACCACCTATGGGCAAGGGCAAGATGGTAAATACATAGAGACAAAAAGAAACAAAAATTAATAATTCGTAAGTCAATAAAATAATAGCACAAAATATTCACAAATAAGCATAAAACGCACATTTGGTGTTTATAACATGATTATCCCAACCTAGTGAATAAAAGAGACTTTAAAGAACAATTGAGTACTTACAGAGTAGTCCAACAAAGCAACCCAAGATAAGCACAACAAATGAAAAGAAATAACAAGAACACACTTATAATATTCCAATAAAGAAATTCAATAAACAACAATGTCCTTTACAATTAAATCTAGCATTGTTAGCTAGATCTAGCATTAAATAGAAAATAATGGCATTCAAATGCAGAGCATAATAACAACTGTTTGCACATCTTTTAAGATGGATAGCTTGTATTAGTACTATATATTAGAAGATAAAAAACGTTAACTACAACATTTACTATTAAATAGACAATTACACTTAAAACAGGTGACAATGTCAGAGGGAATGAACCACCATACATTGTCGTAACTGGAATACACACAAGACAGTCAACTCCAGAAACCAAGAGAATCTCACGAACACCATATATGTAAGATCTGATGTCAATATATCCAAGCCAACTTCTAGAATAAACATAAATTTTGGCTTCACAAAAAATAAATAACAATCTATAGGAAATCGATGCAAATCAAAACAAAAAACCCAATATTGCTTAAAAAACCCAAGATCAACATAGAAAACCCTAAATAAAAGATCGATCTAGTATCAGAACAGAATACGCAATTGCCAAAGACAAAAAAAACACGATCTAATCATAGAGAAAAGGAAACTTAGCTCTGATACCATGTTTAAACTCATCAAATAAACTTTTATTAAGAACGAGATACAAATACAAAAGAAACTTAACTACAATATTCACTCTCACTCAAACAAATAAAAATTATCTAACAAATTTTATCATTGAGCTGAAAGAAAGATTAAAGCAATATTAACAACCCCTAATTAACAAAACCCTAAACAATATTCACTCTCATTCAACCATCATTATGTACTTGGGTCACCAAGTCAGTGCAAACCTATATCGAACCCGATGAATATGGCCCAAGTAAGGCCCGTGTTCTTTTTGTCTTCAGAGAACATGAGTCACACCCCTTTAAATATTGCTATCAACACTCTAGTCCCTACAACTTTAAATTTCCCAACCTTTGTCTTTTATATCTTTACACATTTTAACATTCTCTTATAAAACTCTGCACTAAACGCCTTAAGTAAGATATATTAAATGTTAATCTTGGATTATATGTTATTCTAAAACTATTTCAACGAGCAATATTATGTTTTTAATTATATGATTTATGTAACTTCCATTTTGTTTTTTTAATCGCTTTTATTTTTATGGTATCTCGAAATAATGGAAACGTTTTGTTTAGGTACGTGCCTTACAAGTATTAAGCTGTCAAAAATCTCAACAAACATAAGTTGATTTGATTTAATTGCATTTACATAACTCCAATTTGAAATGATATGCTATAACATGAATAAATTCAGTGTGCATATTTAAAAATAAATTTAAGACATGATAATATCTTTCAAGATGTGCAAAACCATACATGTATATTTGTCTTGTCATTTCATATTTTCTTATGAGAAGGATGTTATAATTATAATTGAGGACACATGTTCAAGTATCAACATCACCTATTGATCCTATGACCGTTTAGTTGGGTCTCCATAAGTTGATTGTCCTTATTTCGATGTGTATGTGGGTCTCAACTCATTTGGCTATGTGAAGCAAGCTTCAACTCAATAGAATTCTTGGTGTGAACTCACAATGGTAAGGTGACATATTTGTGAGGCTTAATGGGCTCAATGTCTTATTTAAAGAGATAATTTTTTATTTGGTATGTGGTTAGGTGTTTGCTTTCTTCAGTAACTTAGATATGTTCATATTGCCCTTTGTAATTGTATGACAACCTCCTCTAAATGTATCTTTCATTCAACATATTTAACAACAAATATTTTAGAATTTACCACTTATCTAGGATAATAGCTAGTAATCATGTTAGGTTTTACTAAAAAACGATTTCAAAAACATAAACATAGCAACGGAAGATTTGAGGTTTTAACAAAACAAAACTAGTTTTATACCCTCCAAAAGATCATTTTTCAAGACTTAAAAATATTAAAACAACCATAGAAGGAAAGTGTTACAATCTTTGAAGACGTTGATCCTCATGGGAGGTTGGAAGTTAATGAAGTGTGACATGGAACTTCAAGGTAGAAGTTCTCTAGAGATATCCACCAACAATAAATAAACTTTATAAGATGTTAGTCTTCTTTTTGTAATAACAGAATCTCTTATGCTCTTAAGACAAAGAAACTAGTTTGCCTTAAAAGAGAGTAGTCAAGTATCATCTTTATCTTTATGTTCTTAACATTTAAGAGATAAAAACTAAAGAGAATATGCAAATGGGAAGCCACAAATTTCGTGGTTTTCACTTATGAAAGAAGGGATAAAACTAGTTCTTTATCAAATCAACTAGCCATGCTTTCTAAGAGCATTTGTGTGTTGAATAAATTTATCAAAAGCAAGTCTTCTTTCTTCTTTATGGTCTCCTTGAATATTTTATAAAAAGAAGAAGCTAGTTTCTATATAAAAACTCTTGTAATGTTTATAACTTATAAAACCATATAAATCCATATAAGACAAAAACTCCTTTTCCTCCAAAAAGATGTATATGACATAATAAATCATACCTTATGATATATTATGATATATTTTGATACTTAACATTGAAAATTAATATTTCCGTGAAATAAATAATTTACAATTATTTACAAGATACATACATATATATATATATATATATATATATATATATATATATATATATATATATATATATATATATATATATATATATATATATATATATATAAGAATCAAATTCTTATAAATAATATATTTGCATCAAGTTGTTGTTAATGTGAACCTTTAGGATCATATATTATCTAGCAATATCATTTTATAATGGCTCTTATTCATATAGATCTTTCAATATCCCACTTGCACAAGACTCATCATAGATTGATATAGACAGTGGTGAATGTCTAGCAACATTTCACTGCCCCCAGTAATATATGACTTAGTGACATTCTATCAACATCCAATTTCCAAAAGCTGAAAGCCTCAATTGATGTATAAGGTAAGTTTATCAGTTATCGCTTTGTCACAGACATCCTGTTGAACATGAGACTTGGATCGCAATTAATCTCTTTCGAAGTTCAACTTTTGGTAACATGCGTTAGATGTCTAACTCTTGACACATAAGAGAAACAAATCTCATCTTGACTACATAAGCCTCTTGCATAGTTCACACCGTACCTAAAAATGACTCTTATAACTGCCCAGTTAAGGATCAACATTTAACCATATAGAAGCACAACACTCCCCAAACTTAAGTCCCCCTATGTATCTCAGGTGTTAAGGATACAAAGATAGTTCCTTTTAATCAAGTATCACTCCTAACAACGATCTATGAGTTGATCTTGATGCAGGTCCGTTCAATACTAGTTCTCTGACAAGTACCTATGAAACTTGGTTATAACCACTTGCATACTTTCATCTGGTGAGAGTCAACCAATCTAATTTATATTAATCTTACTTCATAATGGCTCCCACAATTATAACCAACTGTGAACTTTTAAAATAATAAGATTATTCATGGATTAAACATGTTAATATAGAACACAATAAGTATTGATGTGATGATCATATCCCATTATATCAAAACTTTATGTAATAGTTGTTGTTTCAATGTTTGAGTATTCAAATACTAAATCCAAATTAAAACCCCATTTCTAGAATAATGAAGTCTTATAGCTAAAGTGTGACCACTCATACTTAGCTTAAAGGGAAGGACATTATTAATGAGTCCGACTAAATTTAATCTGTGTGAATTGTGTGAATACTATCATCTTCATATTTGACTTTAGTCTAAGTATAGTTAAATCTCTTTGAGAATATGATTGGTGTTCTTTTGTGACATAGATTTTCTCAGCTTGATTAAGTATACTCTCGAAGTCACAAAAATGTCTATGATCCTTGAATGGCAGAAATCAACATAGTTTTTCAATGAACTCATTCATCTAATCATATTTTATTTCAACTTCTAAAGTAGTATTGTATTCTTATTTAGTAGATTGTGCAATTATGTTTTACTTGGGCCGCATTCCTACACAACTTACTCTTCATTCCATAATGAAGTCATAATCCAATTTGAATTCATAATTATATATACATACATATATATATATATATATATATATATATATATATATATATATATATATCCGTTTTGAAGTTGGCATATTATATAGCTCTTTACATAATGATCTTCTTCCAAACTGATTATCTCATGAACATTCTCTTAGTTCTTTTTAAGTACTCTTTGAATGTTCTTATGGTCATCCACTAACTTAACCATGTATTCAATTTGTATCTCATGATATTACATAAATGATGGATTCTTGTATCTTGTATCTTGACCTCTCAAAATGGTGAAACGATGCCAAGAATCCTCCACAAGAATCTTGTACCTTTACCTCTTTCAAGATATTATTAATTCATGCAAAAGAATTTAAATTTTTTTAACATTCATCTTTATCTATCTCTATAGATTTTACATTCCAAGAATGTACCTTGTCATTCCCAATTCTATTATTTTAGAAAAACTTTCCGAGTCAAAGTGAAACGACCTTGCATAGTCGGAATATTATTTCAAATGATTAAGTAGGTCTCATTCATACAATATTAGGAATATCACTATCCTCCCACTAGTTATTAGTAAACACACTCATTTTGATATAAAACTATACCTTGTATCTTCATGTTAAAGTGACTATTCCAACCTTGAGAGGTTTGCTTTATATCCACAAGTGGATCTTAAGCATTACATATTTGTTAGGATAACATGGATTAAGAAAACCTACAGGCTAAGCTATATAGATGTCTTCTAGTATATGTCTATTAAAAAAAGCGATCTTTCTTGAAAACTATTTGCTATATCTCATATTTAACAATATGAAGTTATGGTAAATAATATCTTTAATTATCTAATAATAGCTACTTGTGAAAAGGCTTGATCATAGTCAATATCATGAGTATGATAAGGGCCATAGTCATTGACATGATTATGTGAAAATCCTTTTATAATAAGCCTTGGTAAATGTGTATTATATCCATGTATGTATTCTTTCTAAAAGATTATCTTACTCCTTATAGCCTTGCTATAGAGTGGAAGATTAATTAAGCACATACTTGATTATTACACATGGATTACATCTCAATGTTCATGACTCTAAGTCATTAATCAGATTGAAGATTTGATATTGCATCTTGGTAGTTGATGGATTCGCCAGAAGCCATCAAGAAAACTAATCAATGAGAGGTTCCACATTTCTCAAGTCAAAGATGATTTCTACCATTAATGCGAACAGGATGTGTTTGTGAATAGCTTTTATTCAAGTTCAACAATTCCTTGTTGATACTAGTGCCAAAAATTGCTACATCACGCTACATTTCTTGAGCTTCTTCAAGTTCTATGTGCCTCCCACTTGCTTTGTCACTAGAAGCTTGCTTTTTGCTAACTCGACATTCAGAAGAATAAGAGAACTTATCCTTTAATATCACTTTAAGCTTTAGATGAAGTTATTGGATTGTATCTCAATTTTACATCTGAAAACTTCAACAAAGGTTTCACAATTATTCTTTACCATGTAAAGTATAAATATAACTACTATAGTTGTTAATAAAGCCGATTAGTATGTTGCATTAAATCTTAGACATTCACTAGAAAGGAAGTCATACATCACAATTATCACACCCCGCTAAAGCGGAAACGCAAGATATGACAGCGATAACGGTTTCATTGCAAAAGATAAAGATACATCACCATAGCAATATTTAAAAGTTTACAACCCATAGCTTAAACAAAACAAAGTACAAGTTTTCCAAAATGACATTGTTCAAAATATATAACTTCATAAAATAACTTCTACACGATGCAACATGCTCTATGATGATGAATCTTTATATCCACCTACTAATTATTTCCTGAAAAAGCATGTAAAACGAGCGTCAACTATGAAAATAGTTGGTGAGTTCACAAGTTTATAAAATCAAGATTTGGAATAAGGCTTTTCATAAATACAAGTACATTGCTTTAATGAGAAACAAAGTTGATTGCCATTATTGATAACAAGTTTATTGCTATAACGAGAAACGAGTTTGTATGTGTATGAGCAAACAATGAGTCTCAACCAAACCTATGACTGAAGCCCTATCAAGATCTATGCTTATCGTTCCATAGATGAATATGGTATCATGCACTCCAGCAATAGGGCGAGTGAGGAGTTGTCAATTCCTAATAGCGCTATCCATAATGACCATTGGCTCAAAGAGTTAATGGTTAGAGATAAGGGAAGGGCCTTAGTACGATAAGTTCTCATGTTCCGTGTTGCATAGACATACATAGAGAGACATAGCAATACAATAGCAATCATGTTTGATATAAATCGATTTAAATACAACATGCAAATAATAGTTTTTCGGGACATGCTTTTCCACCCAAAACATAAAAACTGAAAATAGGGGAGTGCGTGAATACTCACAATGTTTCGAGTAGATACAAGTGGTGCCTTGGAATACACCAACGTCTTAATGCCGGGATCCTACGACATCAAACACACACTAGTGAGTTTCCATGTCGAAATCTAATGCTAATATACTAAACTCTACATATAGTGAAATGCCAATTTATGTTCTAATATTGGATTTTATATTAATTGGTTACACTTTTTCTGAAATGATGAAATTCTACAAGTCATGCGATAAATACAACTTTGGGATATTAATTTTCCAGATTTAGTAATATAAATTTAAGGGTGTTTCAACACATTTAAAGGTGTTTTAAATTCCTAAAAATGTAAAATATTATCAAATAGTTTCCAAAAATTGTCAAACCTCGTATTTTTCATTCTAAATACAATAGAGGTTTTCCAGAAAATTTTCCTTGAATTTTTTATATGGTTAACTATTTTCCAAATTTTTAAGCCTTCATAACAACATAAATTCACGAAAAATAGCATTCAAAGGATAAAAATTCTCAAACTTTTTATTTTACTGTTATTACACATTACTAAGCTGGGAAAAATATAAAAATGGATTTCCAAGCTGTTTAATTATATTTTATGATTTTTGAGCATTTATTCTAATAAAAATTGAAATAAATAGAAAACAGTTTCCAAAATTACTCAAACTTTTTATTTAACTGTTATTATACATTACTAAGCTAGGAAAAATATAAAAATGGATTTTCAAGCTGTTTAATTATATTTTACGATTTTTGAGCATTTATTCCAATAAAAATTGAAATAAATAGAAAACATTTTCCAAAATTACCCAAACTTTTTATTTAACTGTTATTATACATAACTAGGCTGGGAAAAATATAAAAGATATTTTTCAGTGGGTATTTCTATTTTTCCTTGTTTTATCCCCTTAAATAATCATTAATTGAAGAATAAATAATAAACAGTTAAAATAAATTACCAAAAACTTTTGTAACATCATTTACAGTGTAAGTAATCTGGGAAAAATACAAAAAGTGGTTTTCATGTTGTATAATCCGGTTTTGGGTATTTAAGTGTATTTAACCTTAGAAAATAGGAGAAAAATAGTATACAGTAGAGGAAAATCATCAAAATTTTGATGTAACCTTCTAATGTACAACATGATGTTCTGGTAAATTTTCATGAATTTTGGATAATCAGAACTATTTTTCCTATTTTTAGGCCATTATAACTACCAAAAATTGGGAAAAATAGAAAGGCATGATGAAAAATTCTGAAATTATTCTTCTGAGTCTCCCACCACAGGTAAGAGCTGCGAAAATTGTTAGATACAATTTTCACACTCTTTAAAGTGGTTTTGTGATTTATTGCACCCAAACAAAAAGAAAATCGAAAATCATACTAAACAGCAACATAAATCGATGAAATTTAATGAGAGGTCATTATTTACCATAGGGGTCATCCACGAATTTATTCCGGATTTATAGACCTCTGGAAGTATTTTATGTGATTTATACCCTTGTTTTCTTGCAACAATTTTAATAAATCAAGAAAACGATAAAAACTCTTGGGATTTTCCAGATATTCATATTACCTTAATGGGAATCTGGAAAAATTTTGATTTGAGCAGAAAAGAACTTTTAGATATTTTTCTAGACAAAATCATTTACATGCACTATTAACAATGTACTTTGATCATCAAGCTCTTTAGCTTGGTGTTCTTCACATGCATCACGGTTTGAAGACCATGCATGGACATATGTTTGTTATAGTGATGTTTTTAAAGGAAATACTTGAATGTATTAGGTGTATGAGCCTTTAAAACTTGTAAAAATCCGAACCTTAGTGTTTGACATAGGTTTTGGTCCTTGGATTTCACCATTAAACAACATGCATGTTGTTCTTGGGTGAAACCCTACCACCATCATCATCAAACACGACATTCATGAACATGTTCATGAATGTTCATAAAGAATGGTGTAGAAGGAGGAGAAGTACAAGAAAACCCTTTAAAAACAAGAAGGAAAAGTAAGGAAAATGAAGGATTTTCGTGAATACCTTGAAGAACAACCTTAGAAGATGAAGATTTGAGTGTGGAGAGGTGTTCTTGGCTGATGATTTTCGTGGGTTTGGAGAGAGATGAGGAGAGTTTGAGAGTTGAAAGGGTGGAGTGTGAGAGAGAGTGAAGAGAGAAGTGGAAGAGTGGGGATTGTGTTTTAATGATTGAAGTTTTGGGAAGAGAGAGGGCATGGGGGAGAGGGTGCACGAATTTTATGAGTGAGAGAGGCTCCCTCTCTCCTAAAATTCAAATTATATAATTCTCCCTTCAATTTTTATAAAACCTAAATTTTTATAAAAATGTCTCTTTAAGCAATTTTTGATTTATTTAAAAATCTTGTTTTTTTTAACTAATAAATTATGATTAATGTTTGATAATTAAATTTTTATGTCATTGATTATAATCTATAATTTGATTAATAAAAATTTTATATTAGGAAGTTTATAGCAAATTTTATAAAGTTTTTAAGCTTTAAAGTTTATAAATTTGGATTTTTGGCTCTTTAGGGTTTTTGGAATATTGTTTGATATTCACTATCATATTGGAATGTAATTAGAATATTTTAATTTATTTTTAGGGTTTTATACCCTTTTTCAATTGTAACAAAGTTTGAAGTTTCATTCTAATTATGGTATTGACATTTCCTATTGTAGTTAAGCAACTTACTAGAATCGTAAGAGTCAAGTATATTAATCCTAGATTTTAGTTGGATCCTAGTTCATGCAAGATTTTGACCTAATTTATACTACTAGGCTATGGCATGTTGTGCATGAATGGTTTTTATAAAGATGCATGAGTCCGAGAATGACCTGAATTGACAGTTGTCACAGTATCCCCCACTTAAAAAGAATTTCGTCCCGAAATTCATTCTATGTCATCGTTTGTCATTGCATGGGAAAAGTTGTGGATACTTTTCCTTCATGAAGTCCTCACGCTCCCAGGTGTACTCTGGCCCGCGTTTTGAGTTCCATCGAACTTTCACAATCGGAATCTTACTCTGCTTGAGTTGTTTTACCTCCCTGTCAAGGATTTCTATCGGTTCCTGAACAAAGTTTAGCTTATCATTGATCTTAATTTCCTCCAGAGGTACTATCAATGCTTCGTCGGCTAAACATTTCTGAAGATTGGATACGTGGAATGTGTCGTGAATGGCGCTTAACTCTTGGGGCAATTGGAGTTTATAAGCCACCGGACCAATCCTTTCAATGATTTCAAAGGGTGCAACATATCTCGGGCTTAGTTTTCCTTTCTTACCAAAACGTACAAGCCCTTTCCAAGGCGACACTTTTAAAAGTACCTTGTCTCCTACTTGGAATTCTAATGGTTTTCGACGATTATCCGCATAACTTTTCTGACGATCTCTGGCAGCTTTAAGCCTATCTTTGATGATAGCAATCTTGTCAGATGTTTCCTGGATAAGTTCGAGTCTAGTCAATTGTCTGTCTCCGATTTCTGTCCAGCATAAGGGCGAACGACACTTGCGTCCATACAATGCTTCATATGGAGCACATTGGATACTCGTGTGGTAACTGTTATTGTAGGAAAACTCAACCAGAGGAAAATGAGTATCCCAATTTCCTTTGAACTCAATGACACACGCTCGTAGCATGTCTTCTAATGTTTGTATTGTTCTCTCTGTTTGCCCATCTGTCTGAGGGTGGTAAGCTGTGCTCAAATCTATCTTGGTTCCTAGTGCCTTCTGTAACATCCACCAAAATCGCGATGTAAAATGACTATCTCTATTCGAAATGATAAATAGGGGTACACCATGTAGAGAAACAATTTTGTCGATGTAGATTTGGGCCAATTTTTGCATCTTGAAATCTTCCCGAATGGGGAGAAAGTGAGCAGATTTCGTCAGTCGATCCACTATGACCCAAATTGAGTCATGACCTTTAGCAGTTCTAGGAAGTTTGGTAACGAAATCCATGGATATCTGCTCCCATTTCCATTGGGGAATTTCAGGTTGTTGCAATAAGCCGGATGGTTTTTGATGTTCAGCTTTGACTATTGAGCAAGTTAAACACTTCCCAACATATAAGGCAATATCCCTTTTCATTCCAGGCCACCAATAGTACTCTTTAAGATCCTTGTACATTTTATCCGCTCCAGGGTGGATTGAGTATTTAGATCGATGAGACTCCTCTAGTACCATGTCTCTCAGATCGTTAACCCTTGGAATCCAGACCCTGTCCTTAAAATAACGAACTCCATCAGGTTTGGTTTCAAATCTCACTTCCAAACCATGTAAGGTTTCGCCTGGAAGATGTTCCTTGAATAGCGCTTTCTCCTGGGCATCAATGATTTGAGATTTCAAGCTTGTCTGAATTACCATTCGCAAAGCTCTCACACGGGAAGGTTTCACTCTTTCTTTCCTACTTAGAGCGTCGACTACTACGTTAGCCTTCCCTGGGTGATATCGTATCTCACAGTCATAATCACTAAACAACTCTACCCATCTCCTCTGACGCATGTTTAACATTTTCTGATCTAGGATATGCTGAAGGCTTTTGTGATCGGTATAAATGTTGCACTTGGTTCCGTACAAATAATGCCTCCATATCTTTAGAGCGAAAACTATTGCTCCTAGTTCTAGATCATGGGTTGTATAATTCTTCTCATGCGGTTTGAGTTGTCTGGAAGCATACGCAATGACCTTATCTTTTTGCATTAACACACATCCTAATCCTTGATGAGACGCATCACAATACACTACAAAGTTCTCTGATCCCTCTGGTAACTCCAGAATTGGTGCATTGCACAGCTTGTTTTTCAGGATTCGAAACGCTTCTTCGTGTTTCTCTTCCCAGAGAAAGTTTCTGTCCTTTTGGGTCAAAGATGTTAATGGTTGAGCAATCCTAGAGAAATTCTCAATGAAGCGTCTGTAGTACCCAGCTAATCCTAGGAACTGTCGTATTTCTGTCGGGGTTTTGGGGGCTTCCCATTTCTTGATTGCCTCGATCTTAGCTGGATCTACATGAATTCCTCTTTCGCCGATCACATGACCAAGGAAATGTACTTCCCGAATCCAAAATTCACACTTAGTGAACTTGGCATACAATTTCTGCTCCTTCAACAGTTCCAACACTAGCTTCAGATGTCTCTCATGATCTTCTTTGGTTTGTGAGTAAACAAGTATGTCATCGATAAATACAATTACAAACTTGTCTAGGTATGGTCTACAGACCCTATTCATCAAATCCATGAAAACAGCGGGTGCGTTCGTTAGTCCAAAAGGCATGACTAAGAACTCATAATGTCCATAACGAGTTCTAAATGCTGTTTTGTGAATGTCTTCTTCGTGAACTCTTAGTTGATGGTATCCTGATCGGAGGTCGATCTTTGAGAAGTATGAAGCGCCCTGCAACTGATCGAACAAGTCATCAATTCGAGGAAGAGGATATCGATTCTTGATTGTCAACTTGTTCAATTCTCTGTAATCAATACACATTCGGAATGACCCGTCTTTCTTTTTGACGAATAACACGGGGGCTCCCCAAGGTGAAGAGCTTGGTCGAATAAACCCTTTGTCTAGAAGTTCTTGAAGTTGTCCGGACAGTTCTTGCATCTCGGATGGCGCGAGGCGATATGGTGCTTTTGCTACCGGTGCCGCTCCGGGAATTAAGTCTATCCGAAATTCGACCTGTCTGTGAGGGGGTAGACCGGGTAATTCCTCCGGAAACACTTCGGGATAGTTTTGAACCACCGGGATCTCCTTGAGTTGTTTAGCTTCAGGTTCTCTTTCTATCACGTGGGCCATGAATGCGATACAATCCTTTTTCAGGTACTTATGAATCTTTATGCTCGATACAATGTTTAAACTTCTTCCTGGCTTCTCACCGTGTATGATAAGGGTTTCTCCATTAGGGAGAGGTACCCTGATGACTTTCTCGTAACAACCAATGTCCGCTCTATTTTTGGATAACCAATCCATTCCTACTATTACATCAAAACTACCTAGCTCTATAGGAATTAGGTCAATGCTAAAGAGTTTATCAGCTAAATTCAGAGTATAGCCAGGAATTATTTCATTGGCCCTAATTTCCTACCCATCAGCAAGTTCAATAGTATAAGTATTCCTCATCTTTCTTGATTTCAAGTCAATTAACGGTCTAAATGCTAAAGAAATGAAACTCCTTTCTGCTCCCGTATCGAATATTACTGATGCAAAATGGTTGTTCAGGAGAAACGTACCTGTTATCACCTCAGGGTTCTGACGAGCTTCTTCTGCACCAATCACAAAGGCTACACCCCTTGGCCGCCCACCTTGATTTCCTTGGAAGTTTTGCCTGGCTTGGCCTTGTCCATTGTCACCAGGCCCCTTGTTCAATTTGGGACATGCTCTACGGAGATGATCAACACTCCCGCACTCGTAACATGCCCTTTTTCCATCCTTATTCAGCTTACAATACTTCGAGTAATGGCCTGTTTGTTTACAGTTTTGGCACACTGGGCAAGCTCCCTTGTGATGGAAGTTACACTTATTGCACTTCGGAAGCGGTCCTGAGTACTGCTTTCGCTCCTGCGCTTCCATGACTTCCGGTTCCTGAGTTTTCACTGGTTCTTGCTCCTGGGCTCTTACCATAAAGTTTCTTGAGACTTTCTGCTTCCTCCCTGACTTGCCTCCATACTTCTTCTCTCCCTGATCTGTTGGCTTCCTCTTGCTACTAGAGTTTTCCTTTGTCGATGCTCCCATCCTTATCACATCATTGGTTAGTCGATTTGCTAGACTTACTGCACTTTGAATGGTAGTTGGGTTTGCTGAAGTAACCATTCCCCGAATCTCTGGTGCCAGACCCCAGATGTAACGATCTATCCGTTTCTCCTCAGGAGTAACCATGTGAGGTACCAGTTTTGCTAGTTCATGAAATCGGACTGTGTACTTCTCTATTTGTGTTCCAACCATAGAATGGTTCCAGAACTCAGATTCAAGCTTCTGAATTTCATCCTTGGGACAATACTCCTCTATCAGTAGCTTCTTCAGGTCTTCCCAAGTTAGCTGATATACCGCTGCACGACCTCGGGTTTGCACTAGAGTATTCCACCAGGTCAATGCCCTATCTTGGAGTAGACAAGTTGCATACTCAACTTTGTTGCGCTCGAGGCATTTGCTAATGTGAAGGACCGACTCCATGCTGTCAATCCATTTCAGCAACCCGACCGCACCTTCCTTTCCATGGAACTCCTTAGGTTTACAGGCCATAAAGGACTTGTAGTTGCATTCTCTTTCATTGTTTCCCCAGTTTCCT
Source organism: Lactuca virosa (assembly GCF_052849685.1). Classification (NCBI taxonomy): domain Eukaryota; kingdom Viridiplantae; phylum Streptophyta; class Magnoliopsida; order Asterales; family Asteraceae; genus Lactuca; species Lactuca virosa. Next base: position 255,893,886 of record NC_136433.1, on the reverse strand, counting down.
CCACTACTTCCTTGGTTAGCATTAAGTCCCGCAGTTACTTGAGTAACAATGTTTGGGATTGCTTCGATGAGTTGTTGTGCTACAATTTGAGCAACATCGGGTGTTTCGTTCTGTGGGCGCCCACGATTAGGCCTTCCTGACATGGTTCTAAGACACAAGAGTAGAAATACGTATAAATACATAAAATAATGTATAATATTTAGTTCACTACTATTTTGAAAACCGTAAGTGTTGTCAAATTAATGGTTTGCATTAATACTAGGCATATAGATTTGAAAAAAAGAAAGAAAAGAAAAATCTTTTTATTCGACCATTGACTAAGTAAATTCTAGGGTTTGACCTCATAGTAAAAGTTTTTAAACATAAAATAAACTTCTTCATCACCATTTGAAATAGTCTTAAAACCAAAACAATACATCAATTCCCCAAATAAAATTTTAAATGTTTTTCCCCAAAAGACACCCAACATGGGTTTTCGTTTCATGAAAAAATAAAATAAAATACTGAAATCAGAACCAAATACTAATCGCTATCCCAACAAGAAACATCAACACCACAATCAGTAATAGCCCTCCAAGCACATAATATGTCGTCATCGCATGACCTGCCTCTCGTCTAGCAGCACTAGCAGTGTCAGTAGCCTCCATCGAATGTTGAAACAGGATTTCCATCCCTGTCATCACTTCATTCAATACCTCCTGATGCCCAGCTATCACAGCGAGGCTATGACGTAGGTCCGCTGCCATTGAATGCATCCTCCGGGACTCCTCCGGGGTCATACCTGGCTGCCTGACAGGTATCCCTATGACTCGCTGTGGTGGGGGTGCTCTCGGTCCTGCAATGCTAGGTCCTACCCTGCTAGGTCCTGTCGTGCCAAGTCCTGCTGTGCTGGTGGCTATCCTTCCTGGAATGGGAACACTCTTCCTCGCCGTCCTCCGAATGCGAAGCCCATAAAGTGGTGGTTGTGGCATCACCGATGTAGGCGATGCCTCGCGTCGCTGACTCGGGGCGCTGTCATTGCTGATCTCCACCGAGTTTCCTGTATCTTCTGTGTCTTCCGAGGGGTCTTCCTCCACCGAGGCGGGGGGATCACGTCGAGGGATAACAGTGACGTAGCCGGACTCATCGGCTGAGGCGGTAGCGTGAGAAGATGACGATGTCGACATAGTGGACTGAGACATAGATTTAATGAGATATAAAATAAATGACAATGCATGCCTATAATATGCAATGCTTACACACACCAAAATTAACCTTTTGAATTTTTTTTTTTTGAAATAAAGTTTTCTAAAAAATTTTGTTGAACATATTCCCATTATAATTAGCTCAAGCTTTGTATAAATCTTTCCTTAATTAAACATAGGTGATCAGGCTATGTTTAATTGAGGTCGAACGATACAATTCCCGACCTAATTATATTAGTAATATGTTTGATGACAAAAGAATTTTTATAAGTTTTGGTTATAGGTTGTGTTTTCTTAAAGGAAAACTGATGTTCTCTATAACTTTAGCTCTGATACCACTTCTGTCACACCCCGCTAAAGCGGAAACGCAAGATATGACAGCAATAACGGTTTCATTGCAAAAGATAAAGATACATCACCATAGCAATATTTAAAAGTTTACAACCCATAGCTTAAACAAAACAAAGTACAAGTTTTCCAAAATGACATTGTTCAAAATATATAACTTCATAAAATAACTTCTACACGATGCAGCCTGCTCTATGATGATGAATCTTTATATCCACCTACTAATTATTTCCTGAAAAAGCATGTAAAACGAGCGTCAACTATGAAAATAGTTGGTGAGTTCACAAGTTTATAAAATCAAGATTTGGAATAAGGCTTTTCATAAATACAAGTACATTGCTTTAATGAGAAACAAAGTTGATTGCCATTATTGATAACAAGTTTATTGCTATAACGAGAAACGAGTTTGTATGTGTATGAGCAAACAATGAGTCTCAACCAAACCTATGACTGAAGCCCTATCAAGATCTATGCTTATCGTTCCATAGATGAATATGGTATCATGCACTCCAGCAATAGGGCGAGTGAGGAGTTGTCAATTCCTAATAGCGCTATCCATAATGACCATTGGCTCAAAGAGTTAATGGTTAGAGATAAGGGAAGGGCCTTAGTACGATAAGTTCTCATGTTCCGTGTTGCATAGACATACATAGAGAGACATAGCAATACAATAGCAATCATGTTTGATATAAATCGATTTAAATACAACATGCAAATAATAGTTTTTCGGGACATGCTTTTCCACCCCAAAACATAAAAACTGAAAATAGGGGAGTGCGTGAATACTCACAATGTTTCGAGTAGATACAAGTGGTGCCTTGGAATACACCAACGTCTTAATGTCGGGATCCTACGACATCAAACACACACTAGTGAGTTTCCATGTCGAAATCTAATGCTAATATACTAAACTCTACATATAGTGAAATGCCAATTTATGTTCTAATATTGGATTTTATATTAATTGGTTACACTTTTTCTGAAATGATGAAATTCTACAAGTCATGCGATAAATACAACTTTGGGATATTAATTTCCAGATTTAGTAATATAAATTTAAGGGTGTTTCAACACATTTAAAGGTGTTTTAAATTCCTAAAAATGTAAAATATTATCAAATAGTTTCCAAAAATTGTCAAACCTCATATTTTTCATTCTAAATACAATAGAGGTTTTCCAGAAAATTTTCCTTGAATTTTTGATATGGTTAACTATTTTCCAAATTTTTAAGCCTTCATAACAACATAAATTCACGAAAAATAGCATTCAAAGGATAAAAATTCTCAAACTTTTTATTTTACTGTTATTACACATTACTAAGCTGGGAAAAATAAAAAAATGGATTTCCAAGCTGTTTAATTATATTTTATGATTTTTGAGCATTTATTCTAATAAAAATTGAAATAAATAGAAAACAGTTTCCAAAATTACTCAAACTTTTTATTTAACTGTTATTATACATTACTAAGCTAGGAAAAATATAAAAATGGATTTCCAAGCTGTTTAATTATATTTTACGATTTTTGAGCATTTACTCCAATAAAAATTGAAATAAATAGAAAACAGTTTCCAAAATTACCCAAACTTTTTATTTAACTGTTATTATACATAACTAGGCTGGGAAAAATATAAAAGATATTTTTCAGTGGGTATTTCTATTTTTCCTTGTTTTATCCCCTTAAATAATTATTAATTGAAGAATAAATAATAAACAGTTAAAATAAATTACCAAAAACTTTTGTAACATCATTTACAGTGTAAGTAATCTGGGAAAAATACAAAAAGTGGTTTTCATGTTGTATAATCCGGTTTTGGGTATTTAAGTGTATTTAACCTTAGAAAATAGGAGAAAAATAGTATACAGTAAAGGAAAATCATCAAAATTTTGATGTAACCTCCTAATCTACAACATGATGTTCTGGTAAATTTTCATGAATTTTGGATAATCAGAACTATTTTTCCTATTTTTAGGCCATTATAACTACCGAAAATTGGGAAAAATAGAAAGGCATGATGAAAAATTCTGAAATTATTCTTCTGAGTCTCCCACCACAGGTAAGAGCTGCGAAAATTGTTAGATACAATTTTCACACTCTTTAAAGTGGTTTTGTGATTTATTGCACCCAAACAAAAAGAAAATCGAAAATCATACTAAACAGCAACATAAATCGATGAAATTTAATGAGAGGTCATTATTCACCATAGGGGTCATCCACGAATTTATTCCGGATTTATAGACCTCTGGAAGTATTTTATGTGATTTATGCCCTTGTTTTCTTGCAACAATTTTAATAAATCAAGAAAACGATAAAAACTCTTGGGATTTTCCAGATATTCATATTACCTTAATGGGAATCTGGAAAAATTTTGATTTGAGCAGAAAAGAACTTTTAGATATTTTTCTAGACAAAATCATTTACATGCACTATTAACAATGTACTTTGATCATCAAGCTCTTTAGCTTGGTGTTCTTCACATGCATCACGGTTTGAAGACCATGCATGGACATATGTTTGTTATAGTGATGTTTTTAAAGGAAATACTTGAATGTATTAGGTGTATGAGCCTTTAAAACTTGTAAAAATCCGAACCTTAGTGTTTGACATAGGTTTTGGTCCTTGGATTTCACCATTAAACAACATGCATGTTGTTCTTGGGTGAAACCCTACCACCATCATCATCAAACACGACATTCATGAACATGTTCATGAATGTTCATAAAGAATGGTGTAGAAGGAGGAGAAGTACAAGAAAACCCTTTAAAAACAAGAAGGAAAAGTAAGGAAAATGAAGGATTTTCGTGAATACCTTGAAGAACAACCTTAGAAGATGAAGATTTGAGTGTAGAGAGGTGTTCTTGGCTGATGATTTTCGTGGGTTTGGAGAGAGAGGAGGAGAGTTTGAGAGTTGAAAGGGTGGAGTGTGAGAGAGAATGAAGAGAGAAGTGGAAGAGTGGGGATTGTGTTTTAATGATTGAAGTTTTGGGAAGAGAGAGGGCATGGGGGAGAGGGTGCACGAATTTTATGAGTGAGAGAGGCTCCCTCTCTCCTAAAATTCAAATTATATAATTCTCCCTTCAATTTTTATAAAACCTAAATATTTATAAAAATGTCTCTTTAAGCAATTTTTGATTTATTTAAAAATCTTGTTTTTTTTAACTAATAAATTATGATTAGAGTTTGATAATTAAATTTTTATGTCATTGATTATAATCTATAATTTGATTAATAAAAATTTTATATTAGGAAGTTTATAGCAAATTTTATAAAGTTTTTAAGCTTTAAAGTTTATAAATTTGGATTTTTGGCTCTTTAGGGTTTTTGGAATATTGTTTGATATTCACTATCATATTGGAATGTAATTAGAATATTTTAATTTATTTTTAGGGTTTTATACCCTTTTTCAATTGTAACAAAGTTTGAAGTTTCATTCTAATTATGGTATTGGCATTTCCTATTGTAGTTAAGCAACTTACTAGAATCGTAAGAGTCAAGTATATTAGTCCTAGATTTTAGTTGGATCCTAGTTCATGCAAGATTTTGACCTAATTTATACTACTAGGCTATGGCATGTTGTGCATGAATGGTTTTTATAAAGATGCATGAGTCCGAGAATGACCTGAATTGACAGTTGTCACAGTATCCCCCACTTAAAAAGAATTTTGTCCCGAAATTCATTCTATGTCATCGTTTGTCATTGCATGGGAAAAGTTGTGGATACTTTTCCTTCATGAAGTCCTCACGCTCCCAGGTGTACTCCGGCCCGCGTTTTGAGTTCCATCGAACTTTCACAATCGGAATCTTACTCTGCTTGAGTTGTTTTACCTCCCTGTCAAGGATTTCTATCGGTTCCTCAACAAAGTTTAGCTTATCATTGATCTTAATTTCCTCCAGAGGTACTATCAATGCTTCGTCGGCTAAACATTTCTTAAGATTGGAGACGTGGAATGTGTCGTGAATGGCGCTTAACTCTTGGGGCAATTGGAGTTTATAAGCCACCGGACCAATCCTTTCAATGATTTCAAAGGGTCCAACATATCTCGGGCTTAGTTTTCCTTTCTTACCAAAACGTACAAGCCCTTTCCAAGGCGACACTTTTAAAAGTACCTTGTCTCCTACTTGGAATTCTAATGGTTTTCGACGATTATCCGCATAACTTTTCTGACGATCTCTGGCAGCTTTAAGCCTATCTTTGATGATAGCAATCTTGTCAGATGTTTCCTGGATAAGTTCGAGTCTAGTCAATTGTCTGTCTCCGATTTCTGTCCAGCATAAGGGCGAACGACACTTGCGTCCATACAATGCTTCATATGGAGCACATTGGATACTCGTGTAGTAACTGTTATTGTAGGAAAACTCAACCAGAGGAAAATAAGTATCCCAATTTCCTTTGAACTCAATGACACACGCTCGTAGCATGTCTTCTAATGTTTGTATTGTTCTCTCTGTTTGCCCATCTGTCTGAGGGTGGTAAGTTGTGCTCAAATCTATCTTGGTTCCTAGTGCCTTCTGTAACATCCACCAAAATCGATATGTAAAACGACTATCTCTATTCGAAATGATAGATAGGGGTACACCATGTAGAGAAACAATTTTGTCGATGTAGATTTGGGCCAATTTTTCCATCTTGAAATCTTCCCGAATGGGGAGAAAGTGAGCAGATTTCGTCAGTCGATCCACTATGACCCAAATTGAGTCATGACCTTTAGCAGTTCTAGGAAGTTTGGTAACGAAATCCATGGATATCTGCTCCCATTTCCATTGGGGAATTTCAGGTTGTTGCAATAAGCCGGATGGTTTTTGATGTTCAGCTTTGACTATTGAGCAAGTTAAACACTTCCCAACATATAAGGCAATATCCCTTTTCATTCCAGGCCACCAATAGTACTCTTTAAGATCCTTGTACATTTTATCCGCTCCAGGGTGGATTGAGTATTTAGATCGATGAGACTCCTCTAGTACCATGTCTCTCAGATCGTTAACCCTTGGAATCCAGACCCTGTCCTTAAAATAACGAACTCTTCAGGTTTGGTTTCAAATCTCACTTCCAAACCATGTAAGGTTTCGCCTGGAAGATGTTCCTTGAATAGCGCTTTCTCCTGGGCATCAATGATTTGAGATTTCAAGCTTGTCTGAATTACCATTCCCAAAGCTCTCACACGGGAAGGTTTCACTCTTTCTTTCCTACTTAGAGCGTCGACTACTACGTTAGCCTTCCCTGGGTGATATCGTATCTCACAGTCATAATCACTAAACAACTCTACCCATCTCCTCTGCCGCATGTTTAACATTTTCTGATCTAGGATATGCTGAAGGCTTTTGTGATCGGTATAAATGTTGCACTTGGTTCCGTACAAATAATGCCTCCATATCTTTAGAGCGAAAACTATTGCTCCTAGTTCTAGATCATGGGTTGTATAATTCTTCTCATGCGGTTTGAGTTGTCTGGAAGCATACGCAATGACCTTTTCTTTTTGCATTAACACACATCCTAATCCTTGATGAGACGCATCACAATACACTACAAAGTTCTCTGATCCCTCTGGTAACTCCAGAATTGGTGCATTGCACAGCTTGTTTTTCAGGATTCGAAACGCTTCTTCGTGTTTCTCTTCCCAGAGAAATTTTCTGTCCTTTTGGGTCAAAGATGTTAATGGTTGAGCAATCCTAGAGAAATTCTCAATGAAGCGTCTGTAGTACCCAGCTAATCCTAGGAACTGTCGTATTTCTGTCGGGGTTTTGGGGGCTTCCCATTTCTTGATTGCCTCGATCTTAGCTGGATCTACATGAATTCCTCTTTCGCCGATCACATGACCAAGGAAATGTACTTCCCGAATCCAAAATTCACACTTAGTGAACTTGGCATAAAATTTCTGCTCCTTCAACAGTTCCAACACTAGCTTCAGATGTCTCTCATGATCTTCTTTGGTTTGTGAGTAAACAAGTATGTCATCGATAAATACAATTACAAACTTGTCTAGGTATGGTCTACAGACCCTATTCATCAAATCCATGAAAACAGCGGGTGCGTTCGTTAGTCCAAAAGGCATGACTAAGAACTCATAATGTCCATAACGAGTTCTAAATGCTGTTTTGTGAATGTCTTCTTCGTGAACTCTTAGTTGATGGTATCCTGATCGGAGGTCGATCTTTGAGAAGTATGAAGCGCCCTGCAACTGATCGAACAAGTCATCAATTCGAGGAAGAGGATATCGATTCTTGATTGTCAACTTGTTCAATTCTCTGTAATCAATACACATTCGGAATGACCCGTCTTTCTTTTTGACGAATAACACGGGGGCTCCCCAAGGTGAAGAGCTTGGTCGAATAAACCCTTTGTCTAGAAGTTCTTGAAGTTGTCCGGACAGTTCTTGCATCTCGGATGGCGCGAGGCGATATGGTGCTTTTGCTACCGGTGCCGCTCCGGGAATTAAGTCTATCCGAAATTCGACCTGTCTGTGAGGGGGTAGACCGGGTAATTCCTCCGGAAACACTTCGGGATAGTTTTGAACCACCGGGATCTCCTTGAGTTGTTTAGCTTCAGGTTCTCTTTCTATCACGTGGGCCATGAATGCGATACAATCCTTTTTCAGGTACTTATGAATCTTTATGCTCGATACAATGTTTAAACTTCTTCCTGGCTTCTCACCGTGTATGATAAGGGTTTCTCCATTAGGGAGAGGTACCCTGATGACTTTCTCGTAACAACCAATGTCCGCTCTATTTTTGGATAACCAATCCATTCCTACTATTACATCAAAACTACCTAGCTCTATAGGAATTAGGTCAATGCTAAAGAGTTTATCAGCTAAATTCAGAGTATAGCCAGGAATTATTTCATTGGCCCTAATTTCCTACCCATCAGCAAGTTCAATAGTATAAGTATTCCTCATCTTTCTTGATTTCAAGTCAATTAACGGTCTAAATGCTAAAGAAATGAAACTCCTTTCTGCTCCCGCATCGAATATTACTGATGCAAAATGGTTGTTCAGGAGAAACGTACTTGTTATCACCTCAGGGTTCTGACGAGCTTCTTCTGCACCAATCACAAAGGCTACACCCCTTGGCCGCCCACCTTGATTTCCTTGGAAGTTTTGCCTGGCTTGGCCTTGTCCATTGTCACCAGGCCCCTTGTTCAATTTGGGACATGCTCTACGGAGATGATCAACACTCCCGCACTCGTAACATGCCCTTTTTCCATCCTTATTCAGCTTACAATACTTCGAGTAATGGCCTGTTTGTTTACAGTTTTGGCACACTGGGCAAGCTCCCTTGTGATGGAAGTTACACTTATTGCACTTCGGAAGCGGTCCTGAGTACTGCTTTCGCTCCTGCGCTTCCATGACTTCCGGTTCCTGAGTTTTCACTGGTTCTTGCTCCTGGGCTCTTACCATAAAGTTTCTTGAGACTTTCTGCTTCCTCCCTGACTTGCCTCCATACTTCTTCTCTCCCTGATCTGCTGGCTTCCTCTTGCTACTAGAGTTTTCCTTTGTCGATGCTCCCATCCTTATCACATCATTGGTTAGTCGATTTGCTAGACTTACTGCACTTTGAATGGTAGTTGGGTTTGCTGAAGTAACCATTCCCCGAATCTCTGGTGCCAGACCCCAGATGTAACGATCTATCCGTTTCTCCTCAGGAGTAACCATGTGAGGTACCAGTTTTGCTAGTTCATGAAATCGGACTGTGTACTTCTCTATTTGTGTTCCAACCATAGAATGGTTCCAGAACTCAGATTCAAGCTTCTGAATTTCATCCTTGGGACAATACTCCTCTATCAGTAGCTTCTTCAGGTCTTCCCAAGTTAGCTGATATGCCGCTGCACGACCTCGGGTTTGCACTAGAGTATTCCACCAGGTCAATGCCCTATCTTGGAGTAGACAAGTTGCATACTCAACTTTGTTGCGCTCGAGGCATTTGCTAATGTGAAGGACCGACTCCATGCTGTCAATCCATTTCAGCAACCCGACCGCACCTTCCTTTCCATGGAACTCCTTAGGTTTACAGGCCATAAAGGACTTGTAGTTGCATTCTCTTTCATTGTTTCCCCAGTTTCCTCCACTACTTCCTTGGTTAGCATTAAGTCCCGCAGTTACTTGAGTAACAATGTTTGGGATTGCTTCGATGAGTTGTTGTGCTACAATTTGAGCAACATCGGGTGTTTCGTTCTGTGGGCGCCCACGATTAGGCCTTCCTGACATGGTTCTAAGACACAAGAGTAGAAATACGTATAAATACATAAAATAATGTATAATATTTAGTTCACTACTATTTTGAAAACCGTAAGTGTTGTCAAATTAATGGTTTGCATTAATACAAGGCATATAGATTTGAAAAAAAGAAAGAAAAGAAAAATCTTTTTATTCGACCATTGACTAAGTAAATTCTAGGGTTTGACCTCATAGTAAAAGTTTTTAAACATAAAATAAACTTCTTCATCACCATTTGAAATAGTCTTAAAACCAAAACAATACATCAATTCCCCAAATAAAATTTTAAATGTTTTTCCCCAAAAGACACCCAACATGGGTTTTCGTTTCATGAAAAAATAAAATAAAATACTGAAATCAGAACCAAATACTAATCGCTATCCCAACAAGAAACATCAACACCACAATCAGTAATAGCCCTCCAAGCACATAATATGCCGTCATCGCATGACCTGCCTCTCGTCTAGCAGCACTAGCAGTGTCAGTAGCCTCCATCGAATGTTGAAACATGATTTCCATCCCTGTCATCACTTCATTCAATACCTCCTGATGCCCAGCTATCACAGCGAGGCTATGACGTAGGTCCGCTGCCATTGAATGCATCCTCCGGGACTCCTCCGGGGTCATACCTGGCTGCCTGACAGGTATCCCTATGACTCGCTGTGGTGGGGGTGCTCTCGGTCCTGCAATGCTAGGTCCTACCCTGCTAGGTCCTGTCGTGCCAAGTCCTGCTGTGCTGGTGGCTATCCTTCCTGGAATGGGAACACTCTTCCTCGCCGTCCTCCGAATGCGAAGCCCATAAAGTGGTGGCTGTGGCATCACCGATGTAGGCGATGCCTCGCGTCGCTGACTCAGGGCGCTGTCATTGCTGATCTCCACCGAGTTTCCTGTATCTTCTGTGTCTTCCGAGGGGTCTTCCTCCATCGAGGCGGGGGGATCACGTCGAGGGATAACAGTGACGTAGCCGGACTCGTCGGCTGAGGCGGTAGCGTGAGAAGATGACGATGTCGACATAGTGGACTGAGACATAGATTCAATGAGATATGAAATAAATGACAATGCATGCCTATAATATGCAATGCTTACACACACCAAAATTAACCTTTTTGAATTTTTTTTTTTGAAATAAAGTTTTCTAAAAAATTTTGGTCAACATATTCCCATTATAATTAGCTCAAGCTTTGTATAAATCTTTCCTTAATTAAACATAGGTGATCAGGCTATGTTTAATTGAGGTCGAACGATACAATTCCCGGCCTAATTATATTAGTAATATGTTTGATGACAAAAGAATTTTTATAAGTTTTGGTTATAGGTTGTGTTTTCTTAAAGGAAAACTGATGTTCTCTACAACTTTAGCTCTGATACCACTTCTGTCACACCCCGCTAAAGCGGAAACGCAAGATATGACAGCGATAACGGTTTCATTGCAAAAGATAAAGATACATCACCATAGCAATATTTAAAAGTTTACAACCCATAGCTTAATCAAAACAAAGTACAAGTTTTCCAAAATGACATTGTTCAAAATATATAACTTCATAAAATAACTTCTACACGATGCAGCCTGCTCTATGATGATGAATCTTTATATCCACCTACTAATTATTTCCTGAAAAAGCATGTAAAACGAGCGTCAACTATGAAAATAGTTGGTGAGTTCACAAGTTTATAAAATCAAGATTTGGAATAAGGCTTTTCATAAATACAAGTACATTGCTTTAATGAGAAACAAAGTTGATTGCCATTATTGATAACAAGTTTATTGCTATAACGAGAAACGAGTTTGTATGTGTATGAGCAAACAATGAGTCTCAACCAAACCTATGACTGAAGCCCTATCAAGATCTATGCTTATCGTTCCATAGATGAATATGGTATCATGCACTCCAGCAATAGGGCGAGTGAGGAGTTGTCAATTCCTAATAGCGCTATCCATAATGACCATTGGCTCAAAGAGTTAATGGTTAGAGATAAGGGAAGGGCCTTAGTACGATAAGTTCTCATGTTCCGTGTTGCATAGACATACATAGAGAGACATAGCAATACAATAGCAATCATGTTTGATATAAATCGATTTAAATACAACATGCAAATAATAGTTTTTCGGGACATGCTTTTCCACCCCAAAACATAAAAACTGAAAATAGGGGAGTGCGTGAATACTCACAATGTTTCGAGTAGATACAAGTGGTGCCTTGGAATACACCAACGTCTTAATGTCGGGATCCTACGACATCAAACACACACTAGTGAGTTTCCATGTCGAAATCTAATGCTAATATACTAAACTCTACATATAGTGAAATGCCAATTTATGTTCTAATATTGGATTTTATATTAATTGGTTACACTTTTTCTGAAATGATGAAATTCTACAAGTCATGCGATAAATACAACTTTGGGATATTAATTTCCAGATTTAGTAATATAAATTTAAGGGTGTTTCAACACATTTAAAGGTGTTTTAAATTCCTAAAAATGTAAAATATTATCAAATAGTTTCCAAAAATTGTCAAACCTCGTATTTTTCATTCTAAATACAATAGAGGTTTTCCAGAAAATTTTCCTTGAATTTTTGATATGGTTAACTATTTTCCAAATTTTTAAGCCTTCATAACAACATAAATTCACGAAAAATAGCATTCAAAGGATAAAAATTCTCAAACTTTTTATTTTACTGTTATTACACATTACTAAGCTGGGAAAAATATAAAAATGGATTTCCAAGCTGTTTAATTATATTTTATGATTTTTGAGCATTTATTCTAATAAAAATTGAAATAAATAGAAAACAGTTTCCAAAATTACTCAAACTTTTTATTTAACTGTTATTATACATTACTAAGCTAGGAAAAATATAAAAATGGATTTCCAAGCTGTTTAATTATATTTTACGATTTTTGAGCATTTACTCCAATAAAAATTGAAATAAATAGAAAACAGTTTCCAAAATTACCCAAACTTTTTATTTAACTGTTATTATACATAACTAGGCTGGGAAAAATATAAAAGATATTTTTCAGTGGGTATTTCTATTTTTCCTTGTTTTATCCCCTTAAATAATTATTAATTGAAGAATAAATAATAAACAGTTAAAATAAATTACCAAAAACTTTTGTAACATCATTTACAGTGTAAGTAATCTGGGAAAAATACAAAAAGTGGTTTTCATGTTGTATAATCCGGTTTTGGGTATTTAAGTGTATTTAACCTTAGAAAATAGGAGAAAAATAGTATACAGTAGAGGAAAATCATCAAAATTTTGATGTAACCTCCTAATCTACAACATGATGTTCTGGTAAATTTTCATGAATTTTGGATAATCAGAACTATTTTTCCTATTTTTAGGCCATTATAACTACCAAAAATTGGGAAAAATAGAAAGGCATGATGAAAAATTCTGAAATTATTCTTCTGAGTCTCCCACCACAGGTAAGAGCTGCGAAAATTGTTAGATACAATTTTCACACTCTTTAAAGTGGTTTTGTGATTTATTGCACCCAAACAAAAAGAAAATCGAAAATCATACTAAACAGCAACATAAATCGATGAAATTTAATGAGAGGTCATTATTCACCATAGGGGTCATCCACGAATTTATTCCGGATTTATAGACCTCTGGAAGTATTTTATGTGATTTATGCCCTTGTTTTCTTGCAACAATTTTAATAAATCAAGAAAACGATAAAAACTCTTGGGATTTTCCAGATATTCATATTACCTTAATGGGAATCTGGAAAAATTTTGATTTGAGCAGAAAAGAACTTTTAGATATTTTTCTAGACAAAATCATTTACATGCACTATTAACAATGTACTTTGATCATCAAGCTCTTTAGCTTGGTGTTCTTCACATGCATCACGGTTTGAAGACCATGCATGGACATATGTTTGTTATAGTGATGTTTTTAAAGGAAATACTTGAATGCATTAGGTGTATGAGCCTTTAAAACTTGTAAAAATCCGAACCTTAGTGTTTGACATAGGTTTTGGTCCTTGGATTTCACCATTAAACAACATGCATGTTGTTCTTGGGTGAAACCCTACCACCATCATCATCAAACACGACATTCATGAACATGTTCATGAATGTTCATAAAGAATGGTGTAGAAGGAGGAGAAGTACAAGAAAACCCTTTAAAAACAAGAAGGAAAAGTAAGGAAAATGAAGGATTTTCGTGAATACCTTGAAGAACAACCTTAGAAGATGAAGATTTGAGTATGGAGAGGTGTTCTTGGCTGATGATTTTCGTGGGTTTGGAGAGAGAGGAGGAGAGTTTGAGAGTTGAAAGGGTGGAGTGTGAGAGAGAGTGAAGAGAGAAGTGGAAGAGTGGGGATTGTGTTTTAATGATTGAAGTTTTGGGAAGAGAGAGGGCATGGGGGAGAGGGTGCACGAATTTTATGAGTGAGAGAGGCTCCCTCTCTCCTAAAATTCAAATTATATAATTCTCCTTTCAATTTTTATAAAACCTAAATTTTTATAAAAATGTCTCTTTAAGCAATTTTTGATTTATTCAAAAATCTTGTTTTTTTTAACTAATAAATTATGATTAATGTTTGATAATTAAATTTTTATGTCATTGATTATAATCTATAATTTGATTAATAAAAATTTTATATTAGGAAGTTTATAGCAAATTTTATAAAGTTTTTAAGCTTTAAAGTTTATAAATTTGGATTTTTGGCTCTTTAGGGTTTTTGGAATATTGTTTGATATTCACTATCATATTGGAATGTAATTAGAATATTTTAATTTATTTTTAGGGTTTTATACCCTTTTTCAATTATAACAAAGTTTGAAGTTTCATTCTAATTATGGTATTGGCATTTCCTATTGTAGTTAAGCAACTTACTAGAATCGTAAGAGTCAAGTATATTAGTCCTAGATTTTAGTTGGATCCTAGTTCATGCAAGATTTTGACCTAATTTATACTACTAGGCTATGGCATGTTGTGCATGAATGGTTTTTATAAAGATGCATGAGTCCGAGAATGACCTGAATTGACAGTTGTCACAACAATGTATAGCTCCTTAATAATTATTTCATCTTCATATTAGTTAAAATAAGATTAGGAATACTTTATATATAAATAAGATTCACATATGTCGAATAAACTACATTATTTGCCTTCAAATAACCCTTTCTTGAAGTTGGAATATGTGTATTTCATTTATACCATGAAGATAACAATGTCACAGACAAGTTTGATTTAAAACAAGTTTAAGTCAAAAGTGATTGCATATAGAACTTAATTTTATTTATTAAAATATTGATATTTTCTTTATAATTCTATTAAGAGATCTTGTCTCATAAATAGAAGTTAATCATTTCAAATAAATGGTTAGGTATCCGTTATCTCTTTCATTTGAATCTAACCCGGTAGATATCGATTATCAATTATATTTTACTATATAATTTCTAAGTTTATGGGATCGCTAATAACAATTATAATTAGACATGTTTGATCCCATTTATGCCTTAAAACTCTCTTGCCAAGGTATCCTTTATCACAAAAGTTTTCCGATCAAATCATCCAATTTGAAAAACTTGTGAAATCGGCCTATAACTTGGTTATAGAAATCGCGAAGACACATCATCCATCAAAAGATAACTGTGACAACTCAAAATTTCTATCTTGTACAAAACCTACATTTCAATCAAAGTCCAACTTGCTTCTGCTAACTTTTAGCACTGTGTTGAGTCTGTTTGAGCATTTTGAGCTTAGTACATCAAAGGATCAAATACTAGAATGGGTCAACAAAAGTTCCAAACCACCAATCATACTTTAAACCCTCAAATGAGTAGTTTACGGCCATGAGACCATGGGTTTATGGCCGTAAACTCATGGTGGCCGTAAACTCCATGCATATATATGAAATCTTGGCCATTTTCATTCATTATCACACTTTCAAGCCTAGAACTCGGGTTTACTCTCAAGTATCATCAAGAACTTTCATTCCAATCTTCAATCTAGTAAGTAATCTTTCCATTTTCAACTTGATATCCTTCCATATCTAGTGAATACACATGATTTCATCCATGAAATCTCTTCTTTTGGTTAGATCTTCAAGTGTTCTTCATTTCACCAAGAACACCAAGAACACACACTAGTGTTCTTGAACCTTAAACACCCTTACAAGCTTCTATATTGTAAGTACTCTTGCCTTAGCTTGTTATATGCTTGAATCACTTAGTTTACACCTAGAAAACATCAAGAAAACAAGATCAAAAGGTGTTTACGGCCAAGGCAATCTCCTTGGGCCGTAAACCCTAATGTTGGGTGCAAAGTTGCCACAACACCTTCCTAAGCCTTGAAACTAGGTCTAGAACACTTCCAACTTGAGTATAGGACCTTAAACATCAAAATGGTACCAATTACCATGAGTTTACGGTCGTAAACTCATTGGGCCATAAGCTCATGGCCGTAAACTCATGTGTTAAGGTCATCTTGGCCGTAAACTCCAAAGTGAGGCCATACAACCCTTAGATGCAACCCTTTTGTGCTTATAACACTTGAATCAAAGTGTTTTCCATGTTCTAGGGTGTCTATACTGTTGGGTTTTTAGCATTCTAACACTCCTAAGTGTACATGCAACCCTAAATACCTTGGATCTATGTTTTCTCTATTATACATACAATTATGAAGTTTCCAAGGTATTACCCTATCTAGCATACAATACTTGATACTTGGGTAATCAAATGGATAGAATACATACCTTTGTTTTATGTAGCTTGTCTCCATGAAGCTTGAGTGCCTAGTGCCCCAAGTGTGACACCTCAAATGGTTCACACAACACCAAATGCACATGGAATGACTTGAGAGAAATGGAACACTCCTTGAAATCGTCTAGCCCTCATATTCACACATTAGTGTACGATTTCTTGAGTCATGGGATTCTTTTATATGGTGGCTATTAGGGTTACACCATGTAACTCATAACTTTACCCATTCCTTATGCTCCATGGATTTTAACCTCCATGGAGTATCCATGGGTCACCCCATGGACTTAGTCCAACATAAGAAATCTTGGATCACAAGCCCACATATATAAGAATGAATGATTTACACAATCAACCCATATATTTAATTAGTCTCCTTTTGATCACTTGATTAATTCCAAATTAATTCTTGATCAATACTAATTAAATAACCTTATTAATCTATTAGAACTTATAATATATTAACCAACCTTAAGTGTTATTTCTCTCATTATAGTCTATCCAAATGCATGATGCCATGCAACCCAAATGGACCATGCCGGGTCGGGTCAAGTCTTACCAATTATAGTTATGGACTTAGACATTAATCCAACAGTGTCCCACTTGGATAAGTCTAAGACTATTATTGCGTATGACTTTAGGAACCGATCAGCAATCGTAGCTCTCAAAAGCTTCTGTCGAACTCTGACCTTGTCGATGAACTCTGACCTTTGTCAATGACTTGTCCATTAGATAAGGGATCATATATTCCTCCATTCTAGATATCATATGGACTGAGACATGGATTAAAATCATTCTCTCTGTCCATTTGTTGTTTCCCGATTTCCGGTTCATGATGACTGACTGATTGAACAGATCAAATCAGTCCTGGCTTGGCCAAGCACTCACATGTATCATCATTAAATCATCGAGGGGCCCACAGATATCGCTTTTATCCCGAAGGTAAAAGGAATGGATAAACTTCGACTCATATGGCTTGTTCTACTACTTGTTGAATCATACACAAAGGCACGTTTTATAACATCGAGTTACCGAATGCGTTTTCGTGTAATCAATGTACAACCAAATCATAGTAACAACTCATATCTCTAGGTTTGAAGAATATAAGATATTATCGTCTCATGATCACTCGAGATAAAATCCATGAAGTGATTCCAATGAGCGCGGGTTGAATCCAATACTCAGAACTTATGAGCACTCATGAGTGTTGTAGCATAACTTTGTCCACCAACTTGGATCTCTACAAGCCAACCCATGACAGTCTTGATTCATATCTACTTCCAACATATGACCGACTGTGGATGGTTTGAATAACTTAGTCATTCCGGAAGGACAACCTAGTTTATTCTGGAAGTCAAAACATGCAAAATGAAACACAAGAATAATTGAATCTAATATGGTATCAAAACCTATGAACATAAATAAAACACCTTTTATTTATCACCATATGATTACACATTGTTCATTGCATACTGTTTCAGCTATCAACTTTATTCTTGAATTAAAACAATAGTTGTCCCATGCTCCAAGCATGTACACTATGTTTTTCTAAACAATAGCTTTTCCTTACACCAAGTATGCACTCTATGTTTGTCTATGACCCTTACTTTGTGAAATAAACCAACTGACCAAACTTTCAATGATTCTAATTTCACACTCCCGAATTCTTATGGAAAATGCAGGAATTCCAAATTCATGCCATTTTACCGAAATCTGTTAGATTCTCAACTTATATGTAATGATTCTCTTGTAATGATTATGCACTAAGTCACAAAGACTTGACAACAAGCATTACAGAGCATTCCAAAGGACATCAACTCCTTGGAAACATCCTTCTTGCTTTAAGTTTCCTAATCTTACACAGATTTATTGAACAACTTCCACCAATGGGATCATTTCCACATTCCCTTTTTGACTATCACTTCTGAACAAGAGTTGCCTCTTTTCAGAATATGTCAATATGGTCCTTCCAACAATTAACACTATACTTCCAACTGTCCCTGAGCAACCAATCTTTGGTAAACCTTAGATTGTCCTCAACAATTGCTTAATCGTTTTAGTCATATCCAGTTCTATACCTTTTCCCTTCTTAATGCCCCAGGCATTTGGAAAATTTTAGAAAGGATGAATATAGCACATGTAATCGATCCTATATCCGAAGCATATGGGACACGATTCATGATGTCTCACATAAAGACTAAACCAGTCTTTTGCTATAATATTTCCATTTCTATTTGCCAAGTTCTCATAATTCAGATTATGAAAAGGGATGCCATAATCATAATCGAATTTTAGAACGCAAATAATGAACCCATATATAGAATTTCCTTATGTTGAGCCATTCCAACATGAAATTCATATATATTCTTGACTAAATTTGATTAAAATCTCAATCTAAGCTTTTAGAATTGAAATGAAGTATAATTTCCTCTCCCTTAATTATAGCAAAACAACTTTTTCAACCCCTGCAGCCTCACGAATTGAAACTTTTGTTTTCTATAATTAACATTGCTAACTTGCAATACTTATCATAATTATCATGCTCCCACTAACATGATGATTATTAGCATAACACTTATGCTCCCACTAGCTTTGACATGTACTCAGAAATCAGCTGGACTTCTAGAAATCAATACTTTATTGACTTTCTTACCAAAGTTCAGATTTCTGATACTAGATTGCTTTGATAAGACTTTATCAAAATCATACACCTTTCATTAGATAGCTCACAGGTGTGTCTAAACAATTTAAGAACTATGAAAAGGGATGCCGTAATCATAGTCTCAATTGTTTAGACCTTTGCCACTTCTCACAAGTCCAGGTTAGTGTGCCGATTAACCACACGACTTTGAGAAAGCAAATATCACAATTGCTATCTAGTTAAAATCTACTTAGTGAAAGTGTTTCCTCACCATCATTTTCATGAATCGGAGAGAAACCTTGTGACACTTAGATTTTATGGTGTATGAGTTCCTATCCATGTGAATTGTCAAAACCATAGTCACAAGACAAGGATAATGACAAATTCAAACTCATATGGACTGAACTCAATCTTAATTTCTTTCCATCTGGCAGCTCAAGGGTCTGCCATTGCTTCCAAGTTGTTGTGCAACCAATTGAGAACTCTAAGAACTCATATGAAAAGCCAACTTTAATTGGAATGGACACAAAAATAGTCAACACGATAGGTTATAAACCTCAAGTCGTGTGCTAGTGAAGAACTTTAGGTTTTACTCTTGATTAGTTCTTGAGACTTTCAAGACCTTTTAAGACTCCCACTGTCCTCTTGACATATAAGACTTTCTTGTCAGATATTCAAGAGATAGTGTGGATTCTAATCAAGACAAACACTTCACACAATTGTCCTTAGTTGGTCTTTGTTTTATCCAAAACATCACAACTTACCAATTTCAAATGTACAAGAGTAGAAAACTTTTACTCTTACATTTGACAAGTGTTTTAAACCTTCTTTAAGACATGTCACTCAAGTTACAATCTTAGAGTATAACTCTAAGAATTGTTTTTGGAACGAAGTATAAATCATCTTCTTGATTTAACCACTTCAACAATTCATAGCTCCTCTTCTTAGTTACCAGAATGCACTTAGAGGATGAATTGTGATAAGGTCTCTTAATCATTAAGATGATTATATAACATGATACTAAAGTACTCTCCTATCTTTTCAGATTTGAGAAACTTTTATCTTTCTGCCTAAGTTGATTCTTCTTATTCGCTCTGCCATACATTGAAACCTTTTCCAATGTCTCAGAATTACACTTAAGCTTGTAAGTATAACCATATTTACTGAACTTTAGTAAATAATGACGAATAGTCTTAACGATTATTTGTGGTGGGCTTGATCAGTGCACAAGAATGTGTACTCGATCCTTTACTTGACTCACACATCCATGTGAACAAGTAGTTAGTCTTAATTTTTCCAATGCTTGAAAGTTCTTATTCATCATGCTATACAACTTGCATGATTCCAAGTTTCTATCCAACTGAAACTTAGGTGATGAGAATCTTTCCTTATTTGGTAAATTTAGACACTACCACAAATGAAAGAATCAAATTCATATTTCCACTCTTGCTCTTAATGGAATCTTATAAGCAACAAAAGTTTTCACAAATGCCATTGTAAGGATATTTTAAAATAAATAAAATCAACATTTTTCCTTTTATTTTAAAAACTTTGCGGAAAAACTATCCTTACAATGCAAAAGAGCATGAAAACTTTGTTGTTATCTATTCCTAAGCAATATATCATAACTCCTAAGAAGTAGCTCAAGAATCCGATCTTCAAACTATGCGATAGAAATCCATCTACGCGATCAGATTCAGCATATTCTTTCTTTAAGTTTCTTCACTTTTCTTTGATTCTTACAAACATCAACATGTGACCCAGTCACATCATGTATCAAGAATCTCAGTATAGAAACTTAGCAGAGTTAGATAGTAGATTTTACCTGAAGTAGGGTCAAACTTATTGACTTTAACATCTTTAGGTAAAATTGGCAGCTTCGCAACTAATGCCCCTTCCTTTGGCAATATAAACATATGGACCCTTTGGTAATGGTACCGGTACTATCACAGACTTAGCTTTTCTCTTTACCATTTGGTCAACCGAGTTGACTATGGTCGATCCCTTTCCATTGGGAAGAGAGAGCTTTACTGGATATCCAGTGTCTTCATTGTCAATGTCCATAAAGTTTTAGGAAGTTGATATTAGCAAATAGATAAGATCATTAAGGGTCTTGTCATAGTCTGTTTCATAGGAGTTCCAAAGGAACTCACTATGTGACTTAGAAAGTGATTGAACCACCAACTTTCTCAAGACTTTGACACCCAACTCTCCCGGCTTGTCAATATATGACTTCATCTCCGAGATGTGATCACACCTAGACCTTGCCTTGCCAATAGGGCTTGAGTGACCTTGAACTTTGTGGGTTAGGGAGAATAATTGGAGGAGGTGGAGGAAGTGAAGTTCCAAGAGATTTGGGAGGATCATAGATGTCTGAACTAGACATATTTTGGGAGATATTCAAGATAGTTGATTAAAAGTCCTTAATATAACACCCAATATGAAATATTAAGGCTAGGACCCTACAAACTATTTTATAACTCGGAAGAGGGATGTCGTAATCCAAGCTATAAAATATTTGAAGGTAGGTGAATGACGATTCACCAATTTCCACCAAGATAAACGAAATGTATTATTAGGTTTTAATTGGTTTTTGAAACTCCTAGATTCTTTTGAGATTCATTGAACTGTTCAATGGCATGTTTCAATCTCGAGTGTGCCCTTCAGGTTTTGTGACTGGGATGCCGAGGATCACAAAACAAGGTGTGAAGTAGCCATGCAAATATACTTGGTACCCTTAATTATTTACCCCTTAATCGATGTGCCGGTTAACCACACACGCTCCACCGATACTATGATAAATATTAAGTTACCCTTTGCCTACCTTGTTAAGTCCAGGTTAGTGTGCCGGTTAACCACACACGCTCCACTAACGACTTAAACAAAGTGCAAAGTGTAATTTCATGGGTTAGCACCAAATTCACATTTTCCTAAGTAACTAAGATTGGGTATTAATAAGAGTTTAGTTACTTAGTATTTATCATTAATACTTTTAATGAAGGGAGAATTCTAGTCCTTGTCCTACCCGTTCGGCTAACGACCCTCCACCGGTCAAGGAAGCGGTGGGTGAGAGTGGACACCCATTAAACTGCCATTTTATAGGCAGTAACCTTATACCCCCCTTATAGACCAGCTTCGTGAATGAGGCCTACTAACGGTAAGACTGACTTTACTCTTATACATATATATAAATATTATTAACTTATAATATTATAAAGTATAAGGGTTGAATTTTAACTTTTAAAATTCTAAGGGCTAACTTGGAATTATAGTATTCATAAGTGAAAACTTTTCAAATTCCAAAACTTGAGGGCAAGTTTTGAAACTATTCAAAACTAATTAATTCCATAACTTATGTGTTTAAAGTAGTTTTAATTAAAAAACTCTTCAAGTTCCATAACTTGAGGACAAGTTATGGAAGACTTTAAACTAATAAAAGAATGTAACTTTTCTTTATTTTGTAACTTATGGAATTAATTAAGGTTACACATTTTATTACTTAATGAAGTGACTCTTGAACCACCATAACTTGAGGACAAGACTCTTCATTTTTGTAACCATTGCCAACTTTTATGAGTTTTATGAAACTTAAATGTGACTTTTCATATAACTTGAGGACAAGTTACAAAAACACATTTTAGAATCAACTCTTAGATTAAAATGGATTGAAAACACATAATCAATTAACTTTTCTATTAATCTAAGCAACTCATAAGAACAAGATAATTCAAATCAAACTTTTTCATGTAATTAGCCTAATCACTAAACTAATACAAAACATGAATCTATTGACAATTATCTTTGAAATTGGATTAGTATGAACATTACCACATCAAAAACAAGTTTATAAGTTCAAAAACATCTTAGGGTAATGTTTCTAGTCCATTTCTAGCCAAAAAACTCGAAAATATGTTGTCTGAGGCTCCTACTCGTCGAGTGTATCAACCTACTCGTCGAGTAGGATGATTTTCTTCACGGACTCGGCGAGTTCATCAGTGGACTCGGCGAGTCCAGTACCCAGAAAGCCAGAAAATCGATTTTTTCAGCATTTTTCAGCAATTTGCATCAAGTATAATTTAAAACAAGCCTAGGCTCTGATACCACTGTTGGGTTTTGAGCATTCTAACACTCCTAAGTGTACATGCAGCCCTAAATACCTTGGATCTATGTTTTCTCTATTATACATACAATTATGAACTTTCCAAGGTATTACCCTATCTAGCATACAATACTTGATACTTGGGTAATCAAATGGATAGAATACATACCTTTGTTTGATGTAGCTTGTATCCATGAAGCTTGAGTGCCTAGTGCCCCAAGTGTGACACCTCAAATGGTTCACACAACACCAAATGCACATGGAATGACTTGAGAGAAATGGAACACTCCTTGAAATCGTCTAGCCCTCATATTCACACATTTGTGTACGATTTCTTGAGTCATGGGATTCTTTTATATGGTGGCTATTAGGGTTACACCATGTAACTCATAACTTTACCCATTCCTTATGCTCCACGGATTTTAACCTCCATGGAGTATCCATGGGTCACCCCATGGACTTAGTCCAACATAAGGAATCTTGGATCACAAGCCCACATATATAAGAATGAATGATTTACACAATCAACCCATATATTAATTAGTCTCCTTTTGATCACTTAATTAATTCCAAATTAATTCTTGATCAATACTAATTAAATAACCTTATTAATATATTAGAACTTATAATATATTAACCAACCTTAAGTGTTATTTCTCTCATTATAGTCTATCCAAATGCATGATGCCATGCAACCCAAATGGACCATGCCGGGTCGGGTCAAGTCTTACCAATTATAGTTATGGACTTAGACATTAATCCAACATATACTTGCTTAATTAGTTGCTTAATCACTAATTGTAAGCATATATGTGTCATTATATGTTAAATAGGATCCGTGTGTGCTCAAGTCTTCACTTGACACTTAGCATCCTTTACCGATCTTACATTCGCATCACTCACTACAGGTGAGTTCATACCCCTTAATCTATCTTTTAAATGATTTTAAATGCTTTTATGGGGGGGGGGGGAATACAAGTAGAAAACATGTTAGTTATATAATCAATCACATGTAATTCATAACTATGTTTCAAACAAAGGATTTCATACACTTCAAACTGTGTTTCAAACAAAGGATTTCTTATACTTTCAAATTGTTTTATCAATCAAACTGCTTTTAAATCGTTTTATAAATTGACATCAAGTCATCAATATTTATTATTAAACTCTTAAAATGTTTTACAATATTTCTTTTTTAAACTTATATATTGTCAAATGCATGTCTATATATGTATAGTTATATAAGTAATGTTTAAAGGACTTAGTACTGATAACTCGCTTTATTTCCTTTTCCTTGTTTGGATGTGGCCTGAGAGTATCGGTTATTTGTCCGAATGTCGTTTAAATATCAGTTATATATTATGTATACATATGTAGATATAAAAATAAATACTATCAATCAGTTCAGTACCTTTGGGTAGCAAAGGCATACCTTCGTTCATTCAAACTACAAAAATTACTAGTAAACTATAATAGGTATAGTTTAGGAGAATACTATCATATAAAAATATTATAACAGAGAATAGTAGAGAGAGAATACTATAACAAAGAATACTAGACAGAGAATACTATAACAGAGAATACTATACAAAGGATACAATACCAAGAATACTATACATAGAATACTATTACTATAATAAGTATACTATAACAAGATTCAGAGATAACATAATGTGAGATACTACTTCATGACACATCGAGCATTTCGTTATGTCACGTTTTGTAACCAGAATCTCCTGGAGGGAGAGCGTGAGTTTGCATATAGATATATACTGGATTGACTATCCTACACCTTGTTGTTCGCTACAGTGGGACTTGCAAGTCTACGGGTGCCAAATGTCATTTCTTCTGACGTCTTTCATCGTCGTGTTATAGTCGGTTTAGTATGGTAACAACCTCATCACATTTTACCTTATATAAGCCTTTTTGGTTTAAGGTAGTTATTACTTCAGTAGTTAATACAAATAATACTGCAGTACACATACATTTTCCCATTATATTCAAATTGTGATCTTCTCACATAAAGGGTAATATAAAACTATATTATGGTAATGATAGTCATTTTTAGGAAAAGCTTCCACTTTTACAACGAAACAAACATACAAAACAGTCGGGTCTTGGTAGAAGACTACTTTTTATACTAGTAGAAAATATAGGATTTTCTAGGAGTTTTCAAACATATACAAACATTTACATTGAACATTTACAAACAATTTCATCAAACTTGTACAAACATTGACACTAAATACTTATGAACTCACCAGCTTAAATGTTGATCAACTCTTTCAAAATAACTTGTATTCTCAGGTCATCAGTAGACAGGTACAGTCGACCAGGTTTTGAGAAGACAGAGCATGTTTAAGACTCGTCTTTTATTTTGATTCATTTTTGGTGTCTTATTACAATGAAAGAACACACATGTATGAAATTATATTATTAATGCAATTGATGATGTTGTTGCTTAATTACTACTTTGCATTGTTATGATACTGTACATGATGTCCTCCGCCCCAGAACGTTTCCGCCGTTCCTCGTTTTGGGGTGTGACAGATTGGTATCAGAGCATTGTTTATAGTGAATCGAGTATATCAACCCATAAAAGATATACAAACTATAAACACATAGGGATTAAAATACTCTGACCAAGAGTTTATACTTTTAAGTACTAAAATACTTAACTAAAAGTATACATAATTACATACCTACATACCTACCATAGAACAGTGTCATACTTGAACATAACAAAAGTATTACGATTGTTGAACATCACAAGTAAGCTCAGGGATGTATGGTCAGTTTTGGGAGTGACATAGCCTGATCAACTATGGTGGTCCGAAAAATGATTAGCATATGCCGAGAATGGTTGTGATGTAGCAACAAGTCTAAAAACTTACCAACATTACTACAATGAGAACATGAGAACAAAACATAAATTAAAATACTATAGGAGTGTTTTAGACACTATCCATTCAAAGAACAAACTTATTAGGATTAGCAGCAAGTTTTGCTTATAAAAACTTTTTATTTGTTTATCGCTTTATTTAAGAAATGTTAGATAAATTTCTTACCCTACTTCTCGCGTAGATAACATGGCTGGATTCCATATCCCCGGAGACCCGTACTTCCCAAATCAGGGTAATGTCGGATGGCTTGATGAAGAGCCAGAAGATGATCATCCAATCTCTTTGGATTATCACCTCGCAGAAGGCTTTTCGGATGGTTTTGACTCCGATCCAGAAGTCAACAACCTACCTTAAGAAGTTCAAAACCCAAATCTCAACCCCCGACCTGCATTTCAAGGTCCCACACCCTTGTGGGCGACAAACCTGAATCTTTGGAGTGATGAACAGGGTCAACCATTACCCTTCAATGGAGACCGAAGCATTTACAATCTCAGCGAAGGAGGCTCAGCTGACCGAGTCCTGCCCATTATGGTCCGCAGGATTGCTCGGAATAATGAGCAAGGTAGAGCAGCCATCGACCGAGTCATGGAAATTGACGCTAACTCTGGCATTAACACAGTCCGCATTCGCCAACTCGAAGAGGCCATGGAAAGGACTTGGAGAACCAATGAGGCTCTGCAGCAACAGCTGGCTGCATCCTGAGCTGAAGTCATAGAACTTCGAGTGCGTCAGAGAGCTCATGAGCGACATCTTCAAGACGTAGTACGTCAACTGGCAGATCTGAGGGTTCGCCCGAGGAATACCCGTCACCAGTAGAAGATGTCTGACTCACCTTTTCTTTGGTATAAGGAATAGTCTTCCTATCTATGCTCCAAGTAGCACTTTTCTATGTAACTATCCCTGTACTGTAAGTACTTTTTAGTTAGGCCTTTATGCCGTCAAAACTTTTCTACTTCGAATATGATGTAAGACCTACTCCAAGGTTAATTTTTCCCAAACTTATTACATCTTAAATATCAATGATATTGACAGTCGGCTAATTTCTGTGACAATCCTTGTTCAAATACTTTCATTCTACTATCGTTAGAATTCTATCTAAACCTCACTTTCGTCAAATTATTGAGCTGTGGTAAATTAGCTCAAGGATCACTTCCAATTCTAGTCGAAGGTTGGATCATGTTATCCACCAACC
The DNA here is from genome assembly GCF_052849685.1 of Lactuca virosa. Taxonomy (NCBI): domain Eukaryota; kingdom Viridiplantae; phylum Streptophyta; class Magnoliopsida; order Asterales; family Asteraceae; genus Lactuca; species Lactuca virosa. Next base: position 255,866,587 of record NC_136433.1, on the reverse strand, counting down.
AACTATAGCCTAGTTTGAAATAACAATCGTCGTGTGACCATTCTATGAACTTACTTCTACTCTTTTCCGGTACTGCATCATAGGGATGTAGATCAAACCATCGAGAACAGTTTAACAAAACGAAAAATTTACATTTACATGAATGATTAGAATACATCTAGTGCCGACCATAATCGCTCACGGACTCATTTTCTTATCGTATAACAGAATCATGTCGTCATCCAGAAATAGTCAGCTAAGCGGCGAAACCCCGATCCTGCATATAGACGCCGCTACCTTCCAAGCCGCGGTAACAGTTGTCGTGGCAGCTGTCCTTGCACACTTCAACGCTGGTAACGCAATCGAGGTTGTAAAAGGTGTTGACAGTTCAAATTGTTGTAACAATCCGGGAAATCAACAAATGATAACTCTTTCAAACACCCAAAGCCACTAATATCAGAGTCAGTCCGGCTTGCTATGGTTGTGGTGAAACCGGACACTATAAAAGGGATTGTCCAAAAGGGAGGAACAACGAAAACGCTCGTACCCACATAATTCTGACCCGACACTTCACTTCCACCACCAATGCTGGTGCAAGCCAGATTTGTCATTTATGCGGTGAAACAGGACATCTCAAGAAGGATTGTCCAATAACAAAGAACTCTGGCGCAGACGGGAAGATACTAAGGATCACTGCTGAAGGAGAGACTTCTCCTGACCCACGTTGAAATTCTAGGGCGTTTCAATATAGTAGACTTATAAACTGTTAAAAGCTAGTGCAACTCGAGTCTTATCTTTTTGCGAGATCCCGTCAGACAAGGGACTCTCGTGCTGCGTATACTTGCTTTTTGTAGTATACCTTGTTCGCAGCAGTAGTCTTGTAGATAAAACTAAAGTACTGAAACTTTGTCAAAGTTGCACCGTTATGTTTTTGTAACACCTTTCTAAACTAGTCTAACGCCTTTTATTCCGGGTAGTCCGACATTATCATTTAACTTGAGTCAATTCAATCCTCACAATGCTAGTTTCGTGCGCAAATTTCTTTTCCCTGTAATCGCCTTTTTACGAAGCCGTCATTCCAGAACTCCGAGGTACTCATGAGGAGAGTATCTTATGTTTCGTATCTTTCCTAAAGAAACCTCAGCAAACCTCCCCGGAATACCACTCGTACAGTACGCCGAGTTCAACCCGAAGACCCATACGGTTAATCTATCGCCGAGGAATGTATACCCAAGGGTGGTATATAATCAAGGTTCTACAGACTTAGAATTGATGATTCCGCTTTAACTTCTTTTCCTTGTTTGGATGTGAGCTTAGAGAAGAATCATTTATCCGACGGCCTTTTCAATCTTAATTATATACGACTCGTATACGCGAAGCTGTGATTGATGAACCAAATATGACTTCTAATATGAACTTCAGGACGGAGACTGCTCAAGACTACGAGTGATCGCACTGCTATGCGAATAAACTTAGGAGCCAAAAAAATGCCTTTCCCGCCGATCGAAACAAGGGATTCAAATAGAACAGAAGTACCTATCCTTTTTCCTTACTTCATGAGTAATCGTACTTTCTTTTAGATCTTTCCGACATCTTTCCAGAAGAACTTCCAGAATTTCCTCCTCAACGTCAAAGTCGAGTTCAGAATCGACTTAATTCCAGGGGCTACCCCAGTAGCCAAATCGCCTTATCGTCTGGCACCAGCAGTGATGCAGGGACTTTCCAGTCAGCTTAACGAACTTCTCAGAAAGGGATTCATTAGGCCAAGCTTCTCACCATGGGGAGCACCAGTCTTGTTCGTAAAGAAGAAAGACGGCTCGTTTCGTATGTGCATCGACTACAGAGAGCTGAACAAACTTACCATCAAGAATCATTATCCTCTACCGCGCAATGACGACTTATTTGATCAACTTCAAGGAGAAAACTACTTCTCGAAGATAGATCTAAGATCCGGGTATCACCAATTACGAGTGTTAGAGGAGGATATCCCCAAGACAGCCTTCCGAACTCGTTATGGACACTACGAGTTTGTAGTAATGTCGTTCGGATTAACCAACACACCAGCTGTATTCATGGATCTAATGAATAGCGTGTGCCGTCCTTACTTGGATGAGTTTGTTATCGTTTTCTTCGATGACATACTTATCTACTCTCTAAGTAAGGAGGAACATAGTCAACATATACGGAAAGTCTTAGAAACATTACGATCAGCGAAGCTCTATGCGAAGTTCTCTAAGTGCGAGTTTTGGATTCGAAGAGTCGAATTCTTGGGCCACGTTGTTAGCGAGAAGGGAATACACGTGGACCCTTCCAAAATCAAAGCCATTGAGAACTGGTCAGCACCGAAGAGACCTACGGAAATTTGTCAATTTCTAGGTCTCATTGGCTACTATCGCAGGTTCATACAGAACTTCTCAAGCATCGCGAAACCGCTTACTACATTGACCCAGAAAGGCGTGGCCTTTGACTGGGAAGACAAACAATAGAAGGCGTTCCAAACACTGAAACAAGCCTTGTGCACCGCACCGATATTATCCCTCCCAGAATGGATAGAAGATTTCGTTGTGTATTGCGATGCATCCAACCAAGGGATTGGGTGTGTTCTTATGCAAATAGGAAATGTCATTGCCTATGCCTCCCGTCAACTTAAGACACACGAAGTCAACTATACAACACACGATCTTGAGTTAGAGGCAGTGGTATTTGCTCTGAAGATCCGGAGACACTACATGTATGGTACAAAGAGCACTATCTTCACAGACCACAAGAGCCTTCAACACATATTCGATCAGAAGGAACTCAACATGAGACAACGACGGTGGGTCGAGCTACTCAATGACTAAGAATGCGAAATTCGTTATCACCCCGGCAAGGCCAATGTAGTAGCTGACGCCCTGAGTCGGAAAGAATACTCTGGTCGGAGAGTCAAATCTCTGACTATAACTATCCATTCACACTTGTCCACACAAATTAAAGAGGCTCAACTCGAAGCCTTGAAACTCGAAAACGTGGCAAGTGAATCCCTGAGAGGGATGGATAAGAATTTAGAAGTCAAGGGTGGCGGAGCCTTATATTTCATGGATTGGATCTGGACACCGAAACGCGGTGGTTTCAGAGACTTAGTCATGACCGAGGCACACAACACACGTTATTCCGTCCACCCAGGTTCGGATAAGATATATCTGGATATTAAGAAACTATACTGGTGGCCTAACATGAAAGCAGAGATTGCTACCTACGTGAGTAAATGCCTTACTTGCGCCAAGGTTAAGGTCGAATACCAGAAACCATCAGGTCTACTACAACAACCGGAGATACCAGAATGGAAGTGGGAGCGGATCACAATGGACTTCATAACCAAGTTGCCCAAGACGACCGGTGGACTTCATACCATTTGGGTCATCGTCGATAGATTGACCAAGTCCACACACTTCCTGCCCATCAAAGAAACTGACAAGATGGAGAAGCTCACAAGAACATACAATAGGGAGATCGTACGACTACATGGTCTTCCTATATCTATTATCTCCGATAGGGATAGTAGATTCACTTCGAGGTTCTGGCAGTCGCTACAAAGTTCCCTTGGAACGAGGCTGGACATGAGTACAGCCTACCATCCGCAAACCGATGGACAAAGTGACAGGACTATTCAAACCTTGGAAGATATGTTGCGAGCCTGTGTGATCGACTTTGGGAAGGCATGGGATACTCATTTACCCCTTGTCGAGTTTTCCTACAACAACAGTTATCACACGAGCATAAATGCTTCTCCATTTGAAGCCCTTTATGGCCGTAAGTGCAGATCCCCTCTGTGCTGGGCTGAGGTGGGCGACACACAGTTAGCTAAGATGAGTTCCTGACAGCTCTCTCACAGGTCCGGAGATCATTCGGGAAACGACAGAGAAGATCGTTCAGATTCGTGAACGATTGAAAGCCTCTAGAGACCGACAGAAAAGCTACGCTGACAAAAGAAGGAAACCCTTGGAATTCCAGGTGGGAGACCGAGTCCTTTCGAAAGTGTCACCCTGGAAGGGCTTGATACGCTTCGGAAAGCGTGGAAAGCTAAATCCAAGATACGTAGGGCCTTTCGAGATTCTCGCTAGAATCGGCCCTGTAGCTTACAAACTCAATTTACCTCGTGAACTCAGTAACGTACATTCTACTTTCCACGTCTCGAACTTGAAAAAGTGCCTATCCAACGAGACTCTTGTTATCCCACTCGACGAGATCGAGATCAACGATAGCCTCAACTTCGTGGAAGAACCTGTAGAGATCATGGACCGAGAGGTCAAGCAAACGAAGCAAAGTCGTATCCCGATAGTGAAGGTTCACTGGAACGCCAAGCGAGGACCTGAATTCACTTGGGAGCGCGAGGATCAGATTATACTGAAATATCCTCATCTTTTTACTTAGTTAATTGTAACTACTTATTTGCTTAAACTCTAATTTCGGGACGAAATTCTCTCTAATGGGCGGATGATGTGACAACTCGAAATTTCTATCTTGTACAAACCCTACATTTCAATCAAATTCCAACTTGCTTCTGCTAACTTTTAGCACTGTGTTGAGTCTGTTTGAGCATTTTGAGCTTAGTACATCAAAGGATCAAATACTAGAATGGGTCAACAAAAGTTCCAAACCACCAATCATACTTTAAACCCTCAAATGAGTAGTTTACGGCCATGAGACCATGGGTTTATGGCCGTAAACTCATGGTGGCCGTAAACTCCATGCATATATATGAAATCTTGGCCATTTTCATTCATTATCACACTTTCAAGCCTAGAACTCGGGTTTACTCTCAAGTATCATCAAGAACTTTCATTCCAATCTTCAATCTAGTAAGTAATCTTTCCATTTTCAACATGATATCCTTCCATATCTAGTGAATACACATGATTTCATCCATGAAATCTCTTCTTTTGGTTAGATCTTCAAGTGTTCTTCATTTCACCAAGAACACACACTAGTGTTCTTGAACCTTAAACACCCTTACAAGCTTCTATATTGTAAGTACTCTTGCCTTAGCTTGTTATATGCTTGAATCACTTAGTTTACACCTAGAAAACATCAAGAAAACAAGATCAAAAGGTGTTTACGGCCAAGGCAATCTCCTTGGGCTGTAAACCCTAATGTTGGGTGCAAAGTTGCCACAACACCTTCCTAAGCCTTGAAACTAGGTCTAGAACACTTCCAACTTGAGTATAGGACCTTAAACATCAAAATGGTACCAATTACCATGAGTTTACAGTCGTAAACTCATTGGGCCATAAGCTCATGGCCGTAAACTCATGTGTTAAGGTCATCTTGGCCGTAAACTCCAAAGTGAGGCCATACAACCCTTAGATGCAACCCTTTTGTACTTATAACACTTGAATCAAAGTGTTTTCCATGTTCTAGGGTGTCTATACTTGCTTAATTAGTTGTTTAATCACTAATTGTAAGCATATATGTGTCATTATATGTTAAATAGGATCCGTGTGTGCTCAAGTCTTCACTTGACACTTAGCATCCTTTACCGATCTTACATTCGCATCACTCACTACAGGTGAGATCATACCCCTTAATCTATCTTTTAAATGATTTTAAATGCTTTTATGGGGGGAATACAAGTAGAAAACATGTTAGTTATATAATCAATCACATGTGATTTATAACTATGTTTCAAACAAAGGATTTCATACACTTCAAACTGTGTTTCAAACAAAGGATTTCTTATACTTTCAAATTGTTTTATCAATCAAACTGCTTTTAAATCGTTTTATAAATTGACATCAAGTCATCAATATTTATTATTAAACTCTTAAAATGTTTTACAAAATTTCTTTTTTAAACTTATATATTGTCAAATGCATGTCTATATATGTATAGTTATATAAGTAATGTTTAAAGGACTTAGTACTGATAACTCGCTTTATTTCCTTTTCCTTGTTTGGATGTGGCCTGAGAGTATCGGTTATTTGTCCGAATGTCGTTTAAATATCAGTTATATATTATGTATACATATGTAGATATAAAAATAAATACTATCAATCAGTTCAGTACCTTTGGGTAGCAAAGGCATACCTTCGTTCATTCAAACTACAAAAATTACTAGTAAACTATAATAGGTATAGTTTAGGAGAATACTATCATATACAAATATTATAACAGAGAATACTATAACAAAGAATACTAGACAGAGAATACTATAACAGAGAATACTATACAAAGGATACTATACCAAGAATACTATACATAGAATACTATTACTATAACAAGTATACTATAACAAGATTCAGAGATAACATAATGTGAGATACTACTTCATGACACATCGACCATTTCGTTATGTCACGTTTTGTAACCAGAATCTCCTGGAGGGAGAGTGTGAGTTTGCGTATAGATCTATACTGGATTGACTATCCTACACCTTGATGTTCGCTACAGTGGGACTTGCAAGTCTACGGGTGCCAAATGTCATTTCTTCCGACGTCTTTCATCGTCGTGTTATAGTCGGTTTAGTATGGTAACAACCTCATCACATTTTACCTTATATAAGCCTTTTTGGTTTAAGGTTGTTATTACTTCAGTAGTTAATACAAATAATACTACAGTACACATACATTTTCCCATTATATTCAAATTGTGATCTTCTCACATAAAGGGTAATATAAAACTATATTATGGTAATGATAGTCATATTTGGGAAAAGCTTCCACTTTTACAAAGAAACAAACATACAAAACAGTCGGGTCTTGGTAGAAGACTACTTTTTATACTAGTAGAAAATATAGGATTTTCTAGGAGTTTTCAAACATATACAAACATTTACATTGAACATTTACAAACAATTTCATCAAACTTATACAAACATTGATACTAAATACTTATGAACTCACCAGCTTAAATGTTGATCAACTCTTTCAAAATAACTTGTATTCTCAGGTCATCAGTAGACAGGCACAGTCCACCAGGTTTTGAGAAGACGGAGCATGTTCAAGACTTGTCTTTTATTTTGATTCATTTTTGGTGTCTTATTACAATGAGAGAACACACATGTATGAAATTATACTATTAATGCAATGGATGATGTTGTTGCTTAATTACTACTTTGCATTGTTATGATACTGTACATGACGTCCTCCGCCCCAAAACGTTTCTGCCGTTCCTGGTTTTGGGGTGTGACAATAACACTTACCGGTTAGGTATCCTTTGTCCCACTAGTACATACAAGAGATGTGCGAGTGTTCTTCAAAATGATTGCATAGATTTGAGGTTTGTAAGGGGTGTTTGATGTTTTTATAATTCTATTTTTAAAAAACATATTATATCATGGTTATTTCATGCATCCAATGAACCATGGTACAGTTTAAAAAATCTTATTTTATGTAAAATCACATTTTAAGAATGTTCTTTTATAATAACTGGTTTTATAAAACTGAGGCGATCAAATTTTTATTGCTAGTATTAAGTACGACGTTTGAGCGCTTAAGAACATTTGTAAATCTTTTAATAAAACTTTCTTTTATAAAATAAGGTTTAGAGTTTGATAAGTTTATAAATCTCTATTTTAAACTTATGTAACTTTAATCTCGAAATTTTACCAGTTACTAGCTTTAACTATAAAGTTTGTTTTAATTTTAAAACTATTTTTACCATCTTATGTTAAAAGGTAAATTTCATTAAAACCAAACTCCTTTGTGATGTTTATTTATGTTCAAATATTAATTTGCATTTGAAAAGCTAATTTATCAACCATAACATAATAATAACTGTAAGTCCTGATTTCAATGATCCAAACCAGTGATGAAACAGATAGCAATCAATCAAAATAAGAATGGAGTAGAGGAAAGATTAAACCAAGCATGCACACGTTAATATCACAAAAACGTCAGGTACACCTTGGATACACACACATACGTCCCCCTAAAACTGAAACAGACACACTCTATTTATAGGACCACCAGCTGTACACGCGTGTACAGTCGTACACCCATGTACGGCCGTACACAGGGTGTACGGCCGTACACAGGAGTCCGGTCGTACATAGCCACATAACAAGCTACAAACATCATTACAAAGCCCAAAATCCTACCAAGACCTATACAAGATGGATGCCTAGCCCAAACGACATAATTATGACCTAACAATCTCCCCCTTGTTTTGTGGCTAGTATGAACTCAGGTCTTCTTGATCAGCGTCACCAAGGTGTGTATGTCTCGCTTCCTAAACTGCATAAGATCCTTAACATCAATCAAGACGAATAGCGCAATCGCTATCTTGAAACTTGATCATTGTAGTAGCACAAGGCTCTTCGACTGTGGTCTTGAACTTGTCACCAAATTCTGCAATAAGTTTGTTCTTCAAGTCAAAGTAGCCTGATCATAGGGCACCAAGATTAAGCTGGAGATCGGAGATCTGTTTAGACTTCTGAAAGTTTTCTTCTTCAAGCTCGGAAACTCGAATATCGAGGTTTCCGATCAGAACGTCTTTCTTGATGATCTTTTGTTTAAGAGTAGTGATCTCCTCTCTTAGCTCTGGGACTGATTGGTCCACTCCCCCTGAGCTGCCTTCCCCGATAGATATGCCTTTTCCGTGAGGATTAGGATCATCATCATGTTCCTCCAAGAACCTTCCTGAATATCAACTTGGGCTGACTATGATGGTGTAGCGGTGGCTGTAGGTGCTGGTTGCGTTGGCTGGACTTGATCTCTAATAAGCACTCCCAGCCTCGGGTCAGCTCGCCTTCTTTTCAACGGAGGCTGGGATGCATGTGTCAATTCAAGATCACTTTCAGACGACACTGGAGTTGGAGTGACAACTGGAAGGGGAGGAATCCTTGAAGTCGTATCAATATCGATTGAACGGTGTCGGCCATCTGATAAAAAGTTGGAGACATCACTTTGAGAACACCACTAACTCCTTCTGTCTCCGTTGCAGGTTGCACAACATCATGGACAGTGTCAAAGAAAGCATCGAGGTCTTCACAGCTTAACCTTTTATCATCATCCTGCTCAAAACCCATGAGTTCACTCGATTACAGTCAAGGATCTTGAATGGAGTACGGCCGTACACGCGAGTCCGGTCGTACACGCTTCAACTAAGATCAACCGTACACACTGGGTTTAACCGTACACACCAAAAACACTTGAATTTTCGAGTAAGTTTTGATTCTAAGCCTTTGAATGTTGATCAGAAGCAGAAACTCAATAGGTAATCTCGAATTAGTCTAAAAAATGATGAAGTTTTCTGGCCGTACACACACGAAGATCCAATTTGACACTGATTTGGCTCTGATACCAATTGTAAGTCCCGATTTCAATGATCCAAACCAGTGATCAAACAGATAGCAATCAATCAGAATAAGAATGGAGTAGAGGAAAGATTAAACCAAGCATGCACACGTTAATATCACAAAAACGTCAGGTACACCTTGGATACACACACATACGTCCCCTTAAAACTGACGCAGACACACTCTATTTATAGGAGCACCAGCTGTACACACGTGTACAGCCGTACACCCATGTACGGCCGTACACAGGGTGTACGGTCGTACACACAAGTTCGGCCGTACATAGCCACACAACAAGCTACAAACACCATTACAAAGCCCAAAATCCTACCAAGACCTATACAAGATGGATGTCTAGCCCAAACCACATAATTATGACCTAACAATAACAACATGAATATAAAACAACACAAACATATTAAAAACACATGTGCATAAACCAAGCCATAAACTAGTGACATTTTTGTGAGCCATCACAAAAAAATCAAGTCCATTCCTAAAGGGACATAAGGGACCTTTATCTTCTAATGTCTTCATGTTCGCCAACTTGATTCAACACCTTGTAAAAAGCTTATAAAACTAATTTTATAAAGTTTGAGAAACGTTAATAAAATCAAGTTTATAAACTTTTAATCTTCAAAATGGCCACCATCTTAATTCTTGTTACATTTTTATAAAAATAAAATATTTCTAAAAACTAATCTATTATTTACAAAAATTAACAAATGAAAACTATCTATTTAATTATTACATACCGTATGAATAAATAAATAATTATAACCTTTTTAAATAAATCAACACATGCAACAACTCAAAGGTCCATGACAAAAATTAATCTATTATTTCTAAAAACTAATCTATTATTTCTAAAACTATCTATTATTTCTAAAAACTAATCTATTATTTACAAACATTAACAAATGAAAACTATCTATTTAATTATTACATACCGTATGAATAAATAAATAATTATAACCATTTTAAATAAATCAACACATGCAACAACTCAAAGGTCCATGACTAGGTTATGCACATCATACACATTTATATACTCAAAATTATATTAAACAACTCTTTGTTTTTCTAAGACAACTTTAATGACTAAAAAATGCATGTAAACGTTTAGTCATAAAATAACAACTATAAACATTTTAAAGTTATCATAGAAAATATGTATGGATTTTTCTTACAAAGAGAAAACCATCCATGTTTTCCAAAAACAAATATTTCATCAACTTAACAAATAATTTAACCAATCTTGCAAAAATGGCTCTGATACCAATTGTTGGGTTTTTATTCAAAAATTATTTCAAAAACATAAACGTAGCAACGGAAGACAGTTTTATTCCCATCAAAAGATCATTTTGCAACACTTAGAAAGATTAAAACAACCATAGAAGGAAAGTGTTGCAACCTTTGAATACTTTGATCCTAATGGGAAGTTGGAAGTTGATGGAGTGTGGCATGAAACTTCAAAGTAGAAGTTCTCTAGATATATCCACCAATAATAAATCAACTTGATACGATGCTAGTCTTCTTCTTGTAATAAAAGAATCTCTTAAGCTCTTAAGACAAAGAAACTAGTTTGCCTTAAAAGAGAATATTCAAGTATCATATTCATCTTTATGTTCTTAACACTTTAAGAGACAAAAACTAAAGATAATATGGAGACGGGAAGCCACACAATTCGTGGTTTTCACTTATGAAAGAAGGGAGAAATCTAATTCTTTTAAGCGCGTACTTTTAGCCTTTATCCCATGGGTCTTATCACTTTAAGACCCATGCTTTATCAAATAAACTACACATGCTTTCTAAGAGCATGGTGTGTTGAATAAATTAATCAACATCAAGCCTTCTTTCTATTTTATGGTCTCCTTAAATATTTTATAAAAAGAAGAAACTAGTACAAATCCAAATCATAAAGAAAATGTTGAACATAGGTGGATGCGTTGCGATCATGTCGGTCCCTTCCCTTTTGTACCGGAAGTACCTGAAACCACAAACATAACTGTAAGCACAAGCTTATTAAGCTTCCCAAAATACCGCATAGAGCGTACATATAATATAACAACACGTGGCTATGTCACCTCCGTATCAACCCCCTGGTCCGTATCAACCCAAAATAATTGCAATTAGCAGTGTCGACCTTGGTGCCTTTGACCCACTTAAGGTGGTAAGAAGACTCACCTCATAAACATACGAAAAACTGAAACAACACGTTGCTCCGAAACGACGCTACTGGCCACTTTGCAAATAACAGTAAACAAAACTTAGAATACAACTCAAAATATCCAAAATCCCCTAGGTCAAACTTAGTCAAATCCTAGTCGATGTCAAAAGTCAAAGTAAACGGCAAAGATTGACCCTCCACATTGTGGCCTTCAAACGACAAAATAGAGGTGAATCCCCCAGTCGCCACGATGTGGCAGCCTATGCCACACTGTGGGAACTATATCCAAATGTCTTAATGAGTTAAGCCGAATCCTCCAATTCCAAAGGTTCCGAAGTCAGATCTGATCATTTCTAAAGTCCAAAAGGGTAAATTTGCCACCTTTATCCCTTGAGATCCGCCAAGAGGTCTAGATCTCAAGTCTTAGATCCAAAAAAGGCTAAAGAATGGCAAGGACTTGTCAAGAAGCACTTAATCCCTTGAGTCTCAAGCTCATTTGCTCGAGAAGAGCATATAACACCAAAACCATCCTAAAGATTGATGCTTTTTAGACTTGCATGTCCAATGCAAGTCTTGGACTCAACTTAGGTCAAAATGGGATTTTATGACCAGAATCTTATGCATGGCACAAACCAACCATCAAGCTTCAGATCCAAACCATGAACTGCTCCAAATGATCCATTTCATAAAGTTGCAACCTTATAAAGTCTCTCCATCCCATCTAGCAAGATCAAGAAGAAATGGCACAAAATACAAGATCTAGCACTCTCTATAATCAGAAAGTTTGGAACTTGGGGCTTATAAGAGTCCAAAAGATGCACAATAAGATGGTAAGAAGAGTTGCTTATTGAATCCAAGTCTATAAGTCACCTCCTCCTTCTTCTAATCTCCAAAAATTAACACAAAAAGCTTAGAGAGCAACAATCGAGGTTAAGGTTTGCTTGGAGGCTGATAGAGTGTGATTGAGGTTGAGGGTGAGCAACCCTAGCCATCACATTCACTTAAATAGGGCTCAAACCCCAGAAATTAGGGTTTCACATTAAACATTTTCCATGATGTGGCCATAGGCTGCCATGCGGTGGATACCATTTAAAATCCGCAACACATCAACCCTCACCACGTCGTGGGATGCCTTCACCACGACGTGGTACCGCCCAAAATCTAAAATTCATAGATTTAATTACCTCCAAGGATCCGAACGTTAAAACTCTCCCCCACTTGAATCAGACTTCGTCCTCGAAGTCCACTGCTACAAATAACTCAGGGTAATGCTCCCGCATCTCTGACTCGGGTTCCCATGTCCATTCGGAACCCGTCCGATGCTGCCACTGAACTTTGACCAACGACACCACCTTGTTGCGCAAGGCCTTCATCTTCCGATCCAAAATCGCCACTGGTCTCTCCATATAATTCAAATGATCATCGACATGAATATCTTCCAAAGAAATAACTGCGGACTCATCGGCCACACACTTCCGAAGCTGAGAAACATGGAAGGTGTTGTGGATTTGGCTGAGCTAATCAGGCAAATCCAGCCGGTATGCAAACTTGCCCAGTCGGGCGGTAATCCTGAAGGGACCAATAAATCGGGGGCCCAGATTGCCCCGCTTCCGAAATCGGATGATACCTGAAAGACCCCTTTCATACTTCACATTATCATAAAGTCAAAAACATTCTACATGCATATTTATATCTTATTACAAAAGACTGGATACAAACCGACTATTAAGGCTTTTACAATATTTCATAAAATACAGGAATATATATATATATAGGAGTAGGATCAAATGAGAACACCTAAAAGGTTGAGAACGCTAGAACAAATCTTGACCATTTAAATACTTAAATCTAAGGTTATTATTAAACGGGTGATTTTTGAAAAAGTCTAAAACTACTGGCATTAAAGTGTAACTTTTAAATGGTCAGAAGGGCATAATTGGAATTGCAACTTTACCTATTTCCTATAATTTCTCATCCTTTCACCTTCTTTCCTTTCATATTCACGAATTTTATCCCCCTCACTCTCTCTCTAGGGTTTCATAATAAAGCCGCCTCTCTCTATGAATTCGGTTCCCTCTTTCCTCTCTTCAACATAGTCGTTGCAGAAGATAAACACCACCACCACAGATAACCGAATCTGTCAACAAAATAACCACCGGTATCATCATTCAACCTTGTTCCTGATCTCGTTTCACAGGTCACCGCCACCGCGACACTTTCCTGATCTGATTTCACCGGTTGAACTGCATCTTAGACAACAAGCTAGTGCTCTCTTCACCGGTGCTGTTAATTTCTCTATTGTGTTGCCGGAAAACTATGGTTTAAAATAAAGGTAGTGTTCTTTTCACCGGTGTTGTTAATCTCTCTACTAGTTTATATAGATTCAGTTTTTGTTAATGGTTTAAAATAAAGAGCTAATCGATACTAGAATTTCAACTAATCGATACTAGTTTTTGTGTCTCGGTTCCAGAGGAAATGGAAATCGCAAGCCCCCTTCCATTTGTTTCAATTGATACAGGTTTGAGTATGATTTATTCCGAGTAACATGGGTTGAAGAAAAAAATGAAGAGTAGTCCTCCTCCTCTCTCACGCAGATATGAAAAAAATTAATGATTAACACAACAAAAATAGGGGCTTGGCTCTGTGAGTTTCTTATAATGTTTTTTAAATTGGATTTCTTTATTTGCTTCTAAAAATAAGGTGATAAAGATAGCATTTACTATTTTGGTTTTGTTAATAACTGTTTTGATTTGTAATTGATCACCTTCACGCAGACTTGGAATCAGATTCATTGGAAAAGGATGTGCACGGAAGCTTTTTGATGAATTTTGTGAGAGAGATATGGTTCATTGAACTTAATGATGTATGTAGTATGGGTTTTTCTGAAGGTCCTTTGGAATTTTTTGAGAAGTTGAAAGGTGAAGAATTTGAGCTTGAGGAGAATGAAAAACTGTATTATCTTTTGGTGTATTCATCTATGACAGAATATGTTTTTACATATGAATATATTCATCTGTGAATGAGTGTTTTCATGTGTGAATGTGTATTTATTTATGATTAGATGTATTCTTTTTATGAAGAAATATTTAATTTTTACACTATTTTTATTTTGTATTTATTTATGAATAGCAACATATTTATTTGTGAATACAAGCATATTTATTTGTGAATAGCAGTCTATTCATATGTGAATGACTGTATTTATTTCTGAATAACATTGTATTCATGTGTGAATAAGTGTATCTATTTATGATTAGAGGTATTCACTTTTTTAAGAAATGATAATTTTTACACTAATTTTATTTATATTTGTAAATTGGATTATTTGTAAATTGATGTTTATTCATTTGTGATTGGAGTCGTTTAGGTTTTTTGAATAAAATTTTCATTTTTGAATACAAGTGTATTGATTTGGGATTGGATTTCTATTCATTTTTTGAAAAAAAAAAATGTGAAATACGAGAAAAAATTGATTTTTTTAAGAAAAAAAATTAATTTTTTTTCAGTTTTAAAATAAATTTTGGTAAAAATGTTTTTTTATATTCTATTAATAAGAAAAATAAAAAATTGAATATTTATTTGGTTTTTGGTGACTGATCCTAAATTTAAGGGATTTGATTGAATTTTATTTTATTTTAATTTAATTAAAATATACAATTACTAATATACCCTTATATCATATTTATCATATATATATGTATGATAAGTACAAACATGGTAGTGTTAACTATTCTAAGTCTTCCCACAAAACATGTTTACTCTGGATGCTTATCACCTGAAATAGTTAAACACTGAGAGGGATAAGCGGGTGACACTTAGTGAGTTCAATAATAGTTACAATATACGATATGCCATATATATAACAATGTGACAGAAGCAAAGAGGGACAAAGAACAACAAAGGCATATGTGTATCATATGTCAGGCTTTCCATATCAACCAATGATTTGATTCGAAGATTTACAATTAATGAGACACAATAATTTCAGGATCATAAATATGATATACATCATAAAGCTTTAGCCCAAGTGGCACACAAAATATACGATTTCTGATTATCAATTTGCTAGCATATATAGGCTTCCAGCGCTACCTAAGCCACTGCCAATACCGAAGTGATACGAGTCATTCTCTACATGGCCAAAGGCACAAAGCCAATACCAAAGTGATATGAGACATGCTCTACATGGCCAAAGGCATAATACCAATACCAAAGTGATACGAGTCATTCTCTACATGGCCAAAGGCACCAAGCCAATACCAAAGTGATACGAGACATGCTCTACATGGCCAAAAGTATTAAAACTATTACTTGAATAACACAGGAAAGCACATTGCACATATAACACAGAACATACAATTGTCCTTATACTGAACTCAACGTGAAATGACCGAATGATAAAATGGTAATTTGGGAAGCACTTCGTTTCTAAAAATGACTTTCTTTGACGAAACCGGGAGTTTTGGTTGAAAATCGGGCTTTGTGTGGGCAGCGTTTCGACTGAAAATATTATTTTAGCAGGGTCTTCGGTGCTCCGGGCCTTGCTTCGGGTGTTGGGGTAGTTCCCTAGGCTTCGGGGGGTGTTAGGGTAATTTGAGAGAGAGTAGAGGGTGAAAGAGAGTGAAAATTGTAAACAAAATTCGGAAGGCTCGCTTTCTATTTATAGTAACTGAAGTCCAGCATTACGCTGGTCGTAACTCCTCGGTACGCTGGGCGTACCTCGTACGCAGGTACGCTGCGCGTAGATTGATACGTGGCCTGTGCTAGGTTCCTGAGCCTTGCACGTGTCGAACCTGCATGATACGTGTCCTTCGTCTGTAGTACGTTGGGCGTACGGCTTTGGTCCGACCTTGAAGTTTGTGCCTAAAACTTCATAAATTCATATATTTCGCGTACGAGCTCTGTTTTTTACGTTTTTTATATCCACGCGTAGGTGAGATTATACTCTACAACTTTCGTTTAGACTCCGCCGGCTAATTTTGATTTATTTTTAAAGTTATATTTTTAACAGGCCGGGACATGAAAAGTCTGTTAAAAATTCATAACTTCTTCATCCGACGTCCGTTTTCGTCTGTCTTTTTAGCGTTGTACTACTATTGACGAGACCTTCGATTCTCGTTTAAGTTGTGTTGGCTAAAAATCACTCGATCTTTATTTTGAGTTTCGGGTTGTGTACTGCTATGCCGAATCTTAGAAAAATCAGAACTTCCTCATACGAAGTCAGATTTAGACGTTCTTTTTATGAAAGCTCTCGGTTTAACGAATACTACAACTTTCATTTAGATCACTAAAGCTAAAAAGTAGTTTATTAAAAACTCACTTTTTACGTCATATAGCGTCGTGCCGGTTCTGTCACGAAACTTTAATGAGTCATAACTTCTTCGTTATAACTAGGATTTCGATGAGGTTTTCGCCTAAATGTTTGCAACGAGATAATTTACAACTTTAAATAACATTATTTTTACTTATTTCCAACTTTATATTTTTGTTAATTTCAATAGTTGACTTTTGATCGGAATCTCATAAGACTTCCAATATTTTCCGAATGATTCTAAACATAGTTTTATTTCAAATCTCGTAAAAACTATCTTGTTAGAACTCAACGCTCAAAATCATATAATATTCAATAATATTCACTAACAAGCTTACAAAATACGATAATTACACTATGTTAATAACGTGTATGTTACAAATACCTCCTCCTTTTGAGAATTCTGTCCCCGAAATTACAACGATTTAAACAAATGGGATATTTCACTCTTATCTCATTCTTATTTTCCCAAGTATAATTTCGGCCTCGATGGTGTTTCCACTTGACAAGCACCAACTCCACTACTTTATTACGTAGATTAGTCGTTGTTTCGTTTATGATCTCTTCAGGCTCTTCTACAGATCTTAACTTATTATCCAGTTTCACCTCAGATAACGGAACCGTTTCGTCATATATGCTCAAACATTTACGCAGATAACTCACATGAAATACTTCATGAATATCTGCCAGATTTTCAGGCAATTTTAAACGATATGCTTGCTTACCAATTCTCTCGATTATTTTGAAAGGACCAACAATTCTAAGACTCAATTTTCCTCCCAAATTGCATAATTCCTTTCCATGGGAATACCTTCAGTATTACGAAATTAACCACTTGGAATTCTATGGGTCGTCTTCTCTTTTCTGCATAGGACTTTTGTCGATACTGGGCCGCTTTCATTCTTTCTCGTACGACTTGAATCTTATCAGTGGTGTCTTGAATCATTTCAGGACCACCAAGGATTTTCTGTCCTGCATCACGCCAACATAATGGTGTACGACATTTGCGCCCATATAGTGCTTCATATGGTGGCGTTTTGATTGACGTCTGGTAACTGTTATTATATAAAAATTCGACAAGAGGTAAGTACTTATCCAAGTTATCACCGAACTCCAAGACACATGCACGAAGAATATCTTCTATGTTTAGATAGTTCTCTTTGTCTAGTTATCTGTCTGGGGATGATAGGCTGTGTTGAGAGCAACACGAGATCCCAATTCACGTTGCATACTTGCCCAAAAATGAGAAGTGAGGCGAGTATCACAATCGGAAATAATCTTTAGTGGCACACCATGTCTCGCAACATTTTCATTCAAGTATAATTGTGCGTATTTCTCCATTGGAGTTTCTGGAATTTCGTATGGCTTTTGGTGCTCCGCTTTGACTTGTTAAACAAACTCTTGGACTTCTTAATTGATGGTGGTGCTCAAACTTGCACTCTCTTCTCATTGCAGACTCTCGCTCCTTCTTAAATTTGGTTTATAGACTTAACCCAAGATAAGGTCTTCACTTTTGCTACAACAACAACTCGAATTTTCATATTCTAATGACTTTTGATTTTATAATGCAAAAGACACACAACGAACCATACCCTTGTTTCTATTAGTCAAACACTATCACAGAAGAAACCTTCCTTCATGTTCTAATGTAATATAATCTTTTCATAACAGGTAACATTTCTAGCTAATGGTTGCTTAATCCCTTAATGAAGGCTGTTATACTTCTATCGACTACCTTTACCATCTCCTTCTTCAATCTTCCTACTGAAGTTTCGTCGCTACACAAGACATGGTTCTCTGAACCAATCAACTCACTTCGCAGATTTATATTAATCGGACTCGATTCTTTATGAACACTAAGGTCTGAACAAAAATCATCTTCTTAGTCATCACCGAAACGAAGGTAATGGCATACTTGAACAAAAACGCAATCGATTACTACCTTCTTGGTAACCTTGTGACTTTCCCTGATCCAAGTGTGAGTCTTGCGCTTCTAGTAGTATAGGCCTCTACTACTATTCACACCTACTCATACTCGTCCCAAGTTTTGTCTCGTAGTTGCCAAGTCACCATACAAAAGTTTTCACAAGGCAACTTATCACACATGAAGGTGTTCAAACAAGTATATACAACAATTTCTCGTAGACTCAACTAGGGATTTCGCATTTCTTTCAAACATATCTTATACTCGCCTTCTAGAATCCTTTTTACGCATATGCTTGATCTAGCATATCCTAATACTTTTCCTAGGTCGATAGGAATTTTACTTCCAAATTCTTCATATAAATTCTTTCTCGGGTAGTGTCTACTCTGCAAGACACACTATACCAGAATTTACCCTAGTAGTGTGGAGACAAACGGTCTCCAACTATCTGTATCATATTCTAACTCATGCAAGGCACCATGCACATTTATTCATGACATCGTCATTCCTTTATATGAGAAAACTTTCTTCTCATGGGTGTATCTTTTATGTCTACTTCATAAGAGTCAATCCTAGGAAGTCTGCATTTTAGCTATATCTCAACATGTTCTACTAGCTTCAACTTCGTTCTCTGTCGTTCCTGACAACAACATCTCTTATGGTGAAATACTATAGGTGTATTGTTTCTTCAGCTAAGCATTCTACCTTACTTAGACAAGTAAGTCGCTCATCCTTTCACCACTCAATGACTCATTTCACCACCCTAATCTTGTATGTTAAAGTCGGGTTAACACACTATAGAGATTACATAAGTATGTGATAGAAGTCAATTGTCACCCTGTATACTTAAATACTAAGTCCGAGCATCCTGTACAGGGTACAAATAAGTTCTTACCACACCACTCGAACTGCATACTACATCACAACGTTAGACAAGGTATTGACCTATTGACTTTGAAAACTCTCTCTGCTTTTTCTTTAATCTTCATTGAATCTTCTTAATCTTACACAACATATTTTTTTATATCATGGAAGTATTTATCACTATTTTCAACTCTTCTAATTCAGTAAGCAATTACTTCTTCAATCCGGTCAATGGTGGAGCAACTTCATCGATTATGCCAAAACATTCATCTTGTCCGAATGTACTTCAAACACACAACATTCCTCCAAATGTGTTATTATTTCATCAAACATAGTTTGAATGTACAACACCACTCTATAGGTATTAATACATTATTTACGGTATTACTTGATAGGTTTTATTTTACGATATCCCTCGATTGTTTATTTATGAAGTTATTGGTGTCAACTATCGTAAGTCTCCTTATCACCTTGAAAAGTTTCATGCCGAGAAGGATATCAAAGTTGGGCAAGGAGATAGCAATCAGGTTAACAAGAAAATTTATATCCTTCTATTTCTATGACACAATATCTATAGATTTTATCAGCAAGTATTGATACACTTTCCGCGGTATTTATACGAAACGGTTAGGCGAGTGCATGCAATTTGAATATGACGCATATGTTCATGAGACACAAAGAATCTGAGGCACTAGAATCAAATAAGATGTGAGCAGGTCTAGAATCAACTAGAAATGTACCAGTCACAACATTTGGGTCCTCGCGTGCCTCCTCTGCGTAATCTGGAATGCACTGCTTTTAGCTTTTGGCACCTCCTCCTTTTTAGTTGAAGTACCCACCGGTTGTAGAACAAAAGTTTGACTTCCCATCATCTGGCTAATAAGAGTAGGGCAGAAACGCTTTCTATGGCCAGTAACACCACAAGCATAGCATGTAACATTTTTCATCGGGCAAACGGGCTTCGTGTAACCCTTTTCTCCGCATCCATAGCAAATCACCGGTCCTTTTTTGTTCTACATTTACCCTGGTGATTCTTTCCACATTTTCGACACTATGGTGACTGAAGAGAAAAAGATTGCGACCTATCGTGGCTACGAAATGTATTATGAGATTGTACTTGTCTGCTAGGAACAGATCGATCAGATTGAGCCGATGAAATAAAGGAAACATAAATAGTTTGATTGACACGTGGATGCTTCGAAACAGAAAAAGTGGCACCACATATCTCTAAGTCGTGCTCGCGCTTACGGGTATATTATTTATCTTTTAGCACATATTAGCATATAAGGCATCTCTCATAAAGTATGCTAGTGTACACTATAGCAAGTGAGGTTTTCAACCTAAGGCATGCTATAACAATTCAATTAGCATATAATATTAATTAAGGCATATACCCTACTTAAGTCTTTCCTATGGTTTGTATCCATATACTCGCAATGAATCCGTTCATATATTGAAACTATTACTTGAATAACACAGGAAAGCACATTGCACATATAACACATAACATACAATTGTCCCTATATTGAACTCACCGTGAAATAACAGAATGATAAAATGGTAATTTGAGCAGCACTTAGTTTCTAAAAATGACTTTCTTTGACGAAACCGGGAGTTTTTGTTGAAAATCGGGCTTTGTGCGGGTAGAGTTTCGACTGAAAATATTATTTTATCGGGGTCTTCGGTGCTTCGGGGCTTGCTTCGGGTGTTGGGGTAGTTCCCTAGGCTTCGGGGGGTGTTAGGGTAATTTGTGAAAGAGTAGAGGGTGAAAGAGAGTGATAATTGTAAACAAAATTTGGAAGGCTCGATTTCTATTTATAGTAACCGAAGTCCAGCATTACGCTGGTCGTAACTCCTCGGTGCGCTGGGCGTACCTCGTACGCAGGTACGCTGCACGTAGATTGATACGTGGCCAGTGCTCGGTTCCCGGGCCTCGGACGTGTCGAAGGTGCATGATACGTGTCCTTCGTCTGTAGTACGCTGGACGTACGGCTTTAGTCCGACCTCGAAGTTTGTGCCAAAAACTTCAAAAATTCATATCTTTCGCGTACGAGCTCCATTTTTGACGTTCTTTATATCCATGCGTAGGTGAGATTATACTCTACAACTTTCATTTAGACTCCGTCGGCTAATTTTGACTTTATTTTTAAAGTTATATTTTTAACAGGCCGGGACAAGAAAAATTTGTTAAAAATTCATAACTTCTTCATCCGACGTCCGTTTCATCTGTCTTTTTACCGTTGTACTATTATTGATGAGACATTCGATTCTCGTTTAAGTTGCGTCGGCTAAAAATCACTCGATCTTTATTTCGAGTTTCGGGATGTGTACTGCTATGCTGAATCTTAGAAAAATAATAACTTCCTCATACGAAACTTTAATGAGTCATAACTTCTTCGTTATAATTCGGATTTCGATGCGGTTTTTGCCTAAATGTTTCTAACGAGATAATTTACAACTTTCAATAACATTATTTTTACTTATTTCCAACTTTATATTTTCGTTAATTTCAATAGTTGACTTTTGATCGGAATCGCATAAGACTTCCAATATTTTCCGAATGATTCTAAACATAGTTTTACTTCAAATCTCGTCAAAACTATCTTGTTAGAAATCAACGCTCAAAATCATATAATATTCACTAACAAGCTTAAAAAATACGATAATTACACTAGGTTAATAACGTGTATATTACAATACCTTTCCAAGGTGACACCTTCATAAGCACCAAGTCCCCTCCTGAAACTCGAGATCTTAACACCATCGGCCTGCATAACTCTTCTGTCGGCTTTGCGCGACCCACAACATGTCGTGCACCTGCTGAATCAACTCAGTTATCTTGAGTACCACCTCAGTACTCCCCATGACCCGATGCCCGACCTCCCCCCAGAAGACCGAGGTCTTGCACCTACTCTGATATAACATCTCAAATGGTGGTCGGTCAATGCTGGCATGATAACTTTTATTGTAGGAGAACTCGGACAGTGGAAGGTAAGTATCCCAACTCCCTCCAAAATCTAATACACACGCCCCAAGCACATCTTCGAGTGTCTGAATCGTCTGCTCGCTCTGTCCGTCGGTCTGGGGGTGAGATGTTGTACTAAAATACAATTGAGTACATAACTCCTCATGAAACTTCCTCCAAAACTTGGAGGTGAAACGAACGTCCCGGTTTGAACCAACACCTCCCAAATGTAGATGTTAGCTAACTTCCCAACAGATATGCTCTCGATAATCAGTATGAAATGTGCACTCTTGGTCAATCTATTAACAATGACCCAAATAACATCAACTCCATGTGCCGTCCGTGGTATCTTTGTGATGAAATCAATGGTAATTTCTACCCATTTCCACATGGGAATGGGTAGCAGTTGCATCTTGTCGTGGGGTATCTGATGTTCGGCCTTGACTTTCCTACAAGTCAAGCACCTCTCAACAAACCATGTTATCTCCCTCTTCATATAGGGCCATCAATAACTCAGCTTCAGGTCTCGATACATTTTTATGACCCCCGGATGAATCGAAAACTTTGACTTATGGGCCTCTTCTATAATTTTCTGTCTCACTTCACTAGTAGTCGGAACCCAAACTCTACCACACTGATTCAACAACCCTCGATTGTCTCTAATAAATAAAGGAATTTGTCCCCTGATCCGCTCAGCCTACCAATTCTCCTTTTTCAATCCCTCCACCTAAGCATTTATTATCATATCCAACAAACAACAAGTAATACTGATCCTCAAAAAAATATCATTGATAGGAAGATTCCCTGCCTTGCATCTCAAAGCATCGACCACCATATTGGCCTTACCAGGGTGATACAGGATCTCGCAATCATTATCCTTTACCACATCTAACCATCTCCGCTGCCTCATATTCAAATTCGGTTGATCCATTAGGTATCTCAAACTCTTATGGTCAGTGTAGGTAATATACCTAACCACATACAGATAGTGCCTCCAAATCTTGAGGGCAAAAATGATAGCCCCCAACTCCAAATCATGTGTAGGATAATTCGCTTAATGAGGCTTCATTTTCCTTGAAGCGTTCACATGCCCCCTCTGCATAAGGACAACTCCCAAACCTGATATAGAAGTGTCTCAATAAACCATAAAATCGTCTATACCCTCGGGAAACGCAAGGATCGGGGCCTGACACAATCTCTGCCTCAACGTCTCGAATGCCAACTGTTGATCAGACCCCTACCGAAAAGTAACATTCTTATTCGTCAAATGGGTCAGAGGCATTACGATCTTGGAGAAATCCTGGATAAATCTTCGATAATATCCTGCGAGACCTAAGAAGCTCCGAATCTCATATGGGGTCCTCAGAACCTCCCATCGCATCACGACCTCGATCGGATGGGTCGGCCAATATACTCTTCTAGTAGACGATGTGCCCCAAGAACTACACCTCGCACAACCAAAACTCACATTTGGAGAACTTGGCATACAATCTCTCCCTTTTCAGGGTCTCCAACACCTCTCGCAAGTTCTCCTCATGTTGCTCCTTGGTCTTGGAGTAGACCAGGATATCATCTATGAATAATATCACTGACCGATCCAGCATCATCCTGCAAACTCGGTTCATGAGATCCATGAATGTTGTCGATGCATTGGTAAGCCCAAATGGCATAACCACAAACTAGTAATGACCAGAACGAGTTCTGAAGTATGTATTATGTACATCATCGTCCTTGACCCTTATCTGACGGTACCCTGATCGCAAATCAATCTTGGAAAACAAAGATGCACCCTAAAGCTGGTCAAATAAGTTTTCAATCCTCGGGAGTGGGTAACGGTTCTTCACCGTTAACTTATTCAACTCCCGGTAGTCAATGCACATCCTGTGTGAGTCGTCCTTCTTCTTCACAAACAAGATCGGTGCTCCCCATGGTGAGCTGCTCGGTTGAATTAACCCCTTGTCTAGCAGCTCCTGAAGCTGCGTAGACAACTCTTGCATCTCTGGTACTGCCAAGCGATATGGTGCTTTGGCTATTGGAGCCGCTCCGGGAACCAGATCATTCTGAAACTCGACTTACATCTCAGGAGGCACTCCTGCAAAATCTTTAGGAAACACATTGGGGAAATCCCGCACAATGGATACCTCACTCAACATCGTCATGCCCTCAACCCGAGTATCGGTCATATATGCTAGAAGCCCAGAAAAACCATACTGCAGATATCTCCTGACCCTCGCAGTTGAACAAAGACTTAGCCCATGATAAGCTCCCTCGCCCGAAATAACTAATTCCCCCCCCCCCCCACTTGGGGTTCGAACTCTCACTAGCTGGCACTCACAGTCAATCATGGCCCCATTGGACCCAACCAGTTTGTCTCGATGATAACCTTCGCTCCTGGCAGAGGAATCGACACCAAATCAATAGAATACCTTTCGCTGAACAGGTTCAGGGCACACCCACGATGAACCCTCGAAGCACTCATAGAATGATCATCAAAAATCTCAACCTCCAACGGGTAATCTAGAATCTCGGGAGCATCACATAATATCTTGCTAAGCGCAAGAGATACAAAGGATCGGGTAGCTCCCAAATCAACAATACATGAGCGGTAAAACCATTGACCAAGAAGGTCCCTATATAAGATAATATATAATCATGAGCGTAAATAAAGAAAGCAAAAAAATATGAATAAGACACATACCAGTAACCACATCCGGTGTAGCACGACGCTCATCGGTGGTCAGTTGAAATGCCCTAATCTTCACCACAGGTGCCTCCGCCTTGCCCTGGCCGCCATCAGTAACCCTCAAGGTAGTTGGTGCAGGTGCCGCCACTGCCCATCCTGACAAACTCGGACAATGGACCTTCTTATGGCCTATTTGGTTGCAGTGGAAATAGATCAATGCACTACGGGGGAAATCCCTACTCATATGACCGGTCTTCCCACATATTTAACAACCCGAACAAGCTAATTGACAAGCCTCACTATGTTGCTTTCCACACTTGCTGCAGCGGCCTTGGCCATGTTGACCCCTAGAGCGCAAATCAGAAACCTTAGGCTTCTTACCCCAGCCCATGGAAGTTTGTACCTGCTCCGGCTTGCGCTTCGACCGAAGCTCCAACTCAATCTCCTGCTCACGGGCCCTATTAGTCATATAATTCAAGGTCTCGCACCTTGAGAAGCTCACAAACTCCCTGATGTCATCCCTCAACATGTCATGATATCTCGTCTTCTTCATCTCCTCATCCACAACGTACTGCGGAACCAAAAGAGCCCTCTCTCGGAAGTTGGCGGTGATCTCTGCCACAGTCTCAGTAGTCTGGCGAAGTTCCTGAAATTCCCTCACTATCTGTTGTACCTTGATCGCTGGTGCAAACTCCCTATGAAATCTCGTAACGAACTCCTACCAAGTCATGAATGCCACAACCGCATTCCCCACAGCTCGAACAACCTCATGCCACCAGTCACGAGCCCGGCCCTCAATAAGCATGATGAAAACCCTAACTTTACCCATTCATGGAAAAAGCTCGTCTGCTGAGCATTCTAGATGTAAGCGATCTAGCGTCAGCTAGCGATGGGGTCCTTAGCTCCAAAGAAATCAAGAGCTCCACAAGCTTTGAACTCCTAAAATGAGGGAGTATGTGCCCCTATCTGACCTGCAACAATCTCATATCGAAAGGCTCTGAGCCACTCATCCATGAGCTCCATAATACCCTCCTTGATGGTACCAAACATCACAGGGCTACCATCTAAAATGCCACGAGTAACCTCAGCCGAAATAAGCTCATGCAATCTCTCATCAATGGGTTTTGAGCCTGGGCCAGAACCTGAACCTCCTCCTCGAGTGACCACCATACTCAAAACTAAAATACAAACATAGAAACCCTCACCATAAAATCGAGGGAATTTCCAATTCACGGGTCTCCTTATAATTCCCAGGTCCGTCCTTGTCTCAGGTACAAATATTGTGCTTCCAGTAGTATAATCCCAATACTACCTTTCACACCTATCTGTACCTTCCTTAAGAACCGTCTTGATTCCTCTAAGTTACGACACTTACACTATAAACCAATCCTATACTAAACATCATACATATCCTAGAATTTCCTAGGAATCCTCATCTCCCACGGCTCACAATACTGAGAACCTCAATCAACCCCGCTGGTTGTCTTATGCATGCAACTTATACACAAAATGGGATCACATAGACTGTCAAATGATGATTGTACCCTAAGTCCACAACCAAACAAGGAACATAAAATGAGGCTAAATCGATCATTCTAGGGCTATATAATCCTAATCGTATACAACTTTGAAAGCATACACTTAGCAATTAACTGAGCTGATATCAATTCCAAGTAATACATAGCATCCAATCCCCTAGGATACAAGGCATCACACAAATCATGCAATTCCAACATACGATTCATGAAGGTATCCTTAGCCCTAATCTAGCATGCAAGTCACATACCCAACATATTGATCAAAATACACAAGTATGGGTAATTTAGGAACCACTTACTTAAGCTCGGCTGATTACACGCATCACACCCCTTTTTTAGTCTTATAAAAGAAATCTTTTTAGAAATTCAATTTTCTTTGAAAAGAATATCATTTCCTCAGTTTGAGTCCTGGCACACCCGAAGGTATGCTCGAATCCCTCAAACCAAGGCTATGATACCAACTTGTAACGTCCTAAAAACATAGGAAAATTTTTCCTTTTTTAATTTAATCAAAAACCTTTAAGTATCCATAAAAAACCCAAACATCGTATGCCAAAAGAGTGTAATCATCATAGTACAAATCCAAATCATAAAGAAAATGCGGAACATGGATGGATACGTTGCTGCGATCATGTCGGGCCCTTCCCTTTTGTATCGGAAGTAACTGAAACCACAAACATAACTGGAAGCACAAGTTTAGTGAGCTTCCCAAAATACCACATACAACATACATATAATGTAACAGCATGTGGTTCTTTCAGGTCCGTATCAACCCCTGGGTCCGTACCAATTCAAAATAACAACAATTAGCTGTGTCGGGTCTGAATCAACCCCCAGGTTCGTATCAACCCCGAGTCCATAATGACTCCGAGCCCAGATTAGCTACATACATAAATCATGCAATTACATCAGTCAAAATCATACAATAGCATACATTCTACTCATACAATATAGTGGGTCGGCCTTGGTTCCTTCGACTCACTTAAGGTGGTAAGAAGACTCACGTCACAGACAGACGAAAAGCTGAAACAACACATTGCTCTGAAAACCACGCTACCGGTCACCTTTACAAATAACGGTTACCAAAACTCATACTACAACTCAAAAAATACCCAAAATAACCCTAGGTTAAACTTAGTCAAATTCTGGTCAAAGTCAAAAGTCAAAGTCAACGGTCAAGATTGACCTTCCACGTCGTGGCCATCCTTGGCCACGTCATGGCCTTCAAACAAAAAAATAGAAGTTAATCCTTCAGTCACCAAACTGTGGCAGCCTAGGCCACGTCGTGGGAACTGGATCCAAAACCTCTTAATGAGTTACACCGAATCCACTAACTCCAATGGCACCAAAGTCCATATCTGATCATTTCTAATGTCCAAAAAGGGTAAAGTTTCCAGCTTTATCCCATGAGATCCACCAAGAGGTCTAGATCTAAAGTCTTAAATCCAAAAAGTCTAAATAATGGCAAGGACTTGTCAAGAAGCACTTAATCCCTTGAGTCTAAAGCTCATTTGCTCAAGAAGAGCTTATAACACCAAAACCATCCTAAATATTGATGATTTTTAGACTTGCATATCCAATGCAAGTCTTGGACTCAACTTAGGTCAAAATGGGATTTTATGACCAAAATCTTATGCATGGCACAAACCAACCATCAAACTTCAGATCCAAACCATGAACTACTCCAACTGATCTAGAGATTCATAAAGTTGCAACCTTTATGAAGTCTCTCCATCCCATCTAACAAGATCAAGAAGAAATGGGAAAAAAATACAAGATCTAGCACTCTATAATCAGAATGCTTGGAAATTGGGGACTTACAAGAGTCCAAAACATGCACAATAAGATGGTGAGAAGAGTTGCTTGCTGAATCCAAGTCTAGAAGTCACCTCCTTCTTCCTCTAATCTCCAAAAATCAACACAAAAAGCTTAGAGAGCAACAATGGGGGTTAAGGTTTTCTTAGAGGTTGAGAGAGTGTGATAGAGGCTGAGGGTGAGAAACCCTAGCCATCACATTCCCTTAAATAGGGCGCAAACCCCGAAAATTAGGGTTTCTCATTAAACAGCTGTCACGTCGTGGCCATAGGCTCCCACACCCTGGCGGCCATTTAAAATCTGCGACACATCAACTCGCACCACGTCGTGGGATGCCTTCACCATGACGTGGTACCGCCCAAAATCCAAAATTCATAAATTTAAATACCTCCAAGGATCCGGATGTTACATATTATCTAGCAATATCATTCTATAATGACTCTTGTGCATATAGATCTTTTAATTCATAGACACATATCCATTCATGTTGAAAGAAGTACTTTCCATCCCTTCAAACCGAATTGAAAACCACCAAATTGGACCTGTTTGGTCATTCCAGAGTACGATTGATCACGTAATCTGGTCGACAGATCCGGTCGAAACCCTTTTCAATCTGGTCAATTTATGTCAAAATCATTATCATAGCATCTTAGGTAGATTTCTTACAAACCTTAGATCAACCAATCGTCCCTCTTGGAGGTACAATTTTCTTTGTCTTTTTATTACTATATATTAATCGAAGAATTGAGTTCAAATTTACTTTGCTCCAAATTTGTTTGCAAAGATTAGGTTTATATTTCTTTTTCCTATAAATACGATTTCATATTATTAATATTGTATATTAGAGAGAAACGATTAAAGTACTTTGTGAGATTAAAATGTTGAGAATTCAACAAAACAAATTAAGAAACTTTAGATAAACGATAAATAGTTTTTGTGAAACATGCAATTTAAACTTTTAAAAATACTAATTGAAAACTGTAAAACTAAGCACAATATTTAATATGGTTTGGTCGATGTGACCTACGTCCACAGGAAAATGTGATATATATATATATATATATATATATATATATATATATATATATATATATATATATATATATATATATATATATATATATATATATATATATATATATATATATATATATATATATATATATATATATATAGAGAGAGAGAGAGAGAGAGAGAGAGAAAGAGAAAGAAAGAAAGTATAATATTCCAAGAACAATGATAATCACTCATAAAAAAGTTTGCACCTCACCTTAGCTCTAAAACAAAATGTACGTCTCTTGCTGACAAACTCCTCCAAAAGATATGCTCTTAACCTCATAATGATTTTTCTATTGAAATCTATATGTGATCACACACACTACAGTCGTAAATGTTAATGGAGATGGGAGTGCCTATATGGATACCCTAATTCTGAAGGGCTAGGCACATACATATTTAGACCCTAAATGGAATCAACCAATCATATAACGCCATATAACTACTTCTAGAATCTTCAACCTTAAGGGATACGCATGGCCACCTACCATGCAGCTTGGCATATTCAACAACTCCCCAAAGACACGACACGCACGTATTATAAGCAATAAGAGCATTCACCAAGCTGGAGAGCATCCTTGAGTTGCTGGAGTGCATTCACCATTCTAAAAGCATTTTTAAGGTCCACCGGTGCATTCTCCTTGAGTTGGTGCTCATTCATATAGATTTAGCACCTCAGACCCAACAACACATTCTTCACATTATGATCACATTCTCCATGTAAAAAGTGCATGCTCCAAAAGAGGACCACATTCTCGAAGGGGAGAGCACACTATCCAAGGAAATTGTGTATTCTTCAAGTGTCTGGTCACTTAGCCAAATGTGCGGTCATATTTAGAACTTAGACAATTTTTGCCAAGGGAGTATTCTCTTAATCAATGGGAGCGTTCTCTCACCAAGGGAGCATTCTCCTACCAATGGAGAATTCTATTGATAATGGGGATCATTCTTTCACTAACAGAGAACTCTCTCACCAAGGGAGCATTCTATTGATCAAGGGGAACATTTTTTTACCAAGAAGGCATTCTCCCACCAATAAAGCATTCTCTTTTCAGCGATACTCAATCAAGTCTTCAGACCGCAACAATATCCCACTTGAAGGATCAAACAACTTAGTCTTTCTCTGTCGTCAACATCTTCAAATATTCTGCGATAAACACCTTGGTACATTTATCCGCTGATTCCTCCATAGGCTACTATAATAAGGACTGATCTGACTGTATTCGTTTTTACAATTAGAAAATCAACCTCTCCCTTCTATTGGAATCCCTTGACCGCCAATCTTGTTTTGCATGTCTTACTGTCATCTATCTCATCATTTTCCTGAAAAACCAAACTTTTATGGAGTGCTTTCTTCTCTACTGGGAGCTTGATCAAGGACCTAGTTGTTGGATTAGTGTGTAAGCCCATAACTATAATTGGTATATACTTGACTCGACCCGGCATGGTCCATTTGGGTTGCATGGCATCGGGACATTTGGATAGACCTTTTGTGAGAAGAGGATATTTGTGACATATTAATATATTATAAGTTCTAATATATTAATATGAAATCATATTATTTAATTAGTATTGATCAAGAATTAATTTGGAATTAATTTAGTGATCAAAAGAGACTAATTAAATATATGGGGATTGATTGTGTAAATCATTCATTCTTATATATCTGGGCTTATGATCCATGATTCCTTATGTTGGGTTTAACCCATGTGGTGACCCATGGATACTCCATGGAGGTTAAAACCCATGGAGAATAAGGAATGGGTAAAGCCATGGGTTACATGGTGTAACCCTAATGTGCACACTATATAAAGACCCTATTGGTTGGTGAAATCGGCACTAGTGCATACACAAGAGGGCAAGCCGATTTCTAAGAGTCAAGTATCTCTTCTCATGGTTATTCCAAATGTTGATGATGTTGTGTGAACCATTTGAGGTGTCACACTTGGGGCACTAGGCTCTTAAGCTCCATGGAATCAAGCTACAACAAAGAGGTATGTATTCTATCTAGTTTTGTTATCCTAGTACATATCATTGTATGCTAGTTAGGGTAATACCTTGGAAAATTGATATTTGCATGTATAATAGAGAAAACATAGATCCAAGGTATTTAGGGTTGCATGTACACCTTAGGAGTGTCAGAATGCTCAAAACTCATTAGTGGTATCAGAGCCTAGGCTTGTTTTCAAGTTATACATGCTGAAATGGCTTAAAAATCGAAAATTCTGGCTTCCTGGGCACTGGACTCGCCGAGTCCATGAAGAAATTCATCCTACTCGTCGAGTAGGTTTATACACTCGACGAGTAGAAGCCCCTGACAGCATCTTTTCGACTTTTAAGGCTGGAATTGGTCTAGAATCATTACCTTAAACTATTTTGGACTTATAAAACCTGTTTTTGATGTGGTAATGATTATGGTAAACCAATTTCAAGGTTATTATCAAAGTTTCAAGTTTTATATATGTTTATATGATTCTTGAAAATTGTTGATATGGATTGTTCATGCTTATGAGTTTTGGTAGATCATAGGAATTATGTGCAAATTGTTTGTTAGTGTAATTCTTGATCTTAATGACATTTTATGGACTCCGTAACTTGTCCTCAACTTATGAATTACCAAGTTTTTTGTGTCACCTTGTTTTATGAGTTAATTTAGATTAATGGAAAATAATTATGTGTTAGTTGTTTTCAATCTAAAATGATCTAAAAGTAGTTCATAAAATGTGTTTTTGTAACTTGTCCTCAAGTTATATGAAAAGTCACATTTATGAATCTTAAAATTTATAAAAGTGCCATAGGTTACAAAATGAAGAGTCTTTTTCTCATAAATTGTTTTATGGACTTCATAACTTGTTCTCAAGTTATGGATGTTTAAGAGTCTCTTCATTAAAGTTTTTTAAAACTTTAATTAAACTCATAAGTTATGAAAATCCAAGAGTTTTGAATAGTTTCAATACTTTCCCTCAAGTTTTGGAATTTGTAAAGTTTACCCCTTATGTATACTTTAATTCCAAATCAAACCCTAGAATTTTAAAAAGTTTAAAATTCAACCCTTATACTATTATTATAATTTTAATTATATAGATATGTATAAGATAAAGTCAATCTTACAGTTAGTAGGCCTCATTCACGAAGCCAGTCTCTAAGGGGGGTATAAGGTTACTGCCTATAAAATGGCAGTTTAATGGGTGTCCACTCTCACCCACCGCTTCCTTGACTGGTGGAGGGTCGTTAGCCGAACGGGTAGGATAGGACTCTAATTCTCCCTTCATTAAAAGTATGATGATAAAAACTAAGTAACTAAACTCTTATTAATTCCCAATCTTAGTTACTTAGGAAAATGTGAAATGGTGCTAACCCACGAAAATGCACTTTGCACCTTTGTTAAGTGGTTAGTGGAGCGTGTGTGGTTAACCGACACACTAACATGGGACTAACAATGTGTGGCAAAGGGTAACTTAAGGTTTATCATAGATTGGTGGAGCGCGTGTGGTTAACCGGCACATCAATTAAGTGATAAAGTTAAGGGTACCAAGTAAATTTGCATGGTTATTCACACCTTGTTTGTGATCCTCGGCATCCCAATCACAAACTTGAGAGGGCACAATCGAGATTTAAACATTCCATTGAAAGTTCAATGAATCTCAAAAGATCTAGGAGTTTCAATCCAATTAAAACTTAATAATTTATTTTGTTTTTCATGGTGAAAATTGGTAAATCGTCATTTACCTACCTTCAAATATTTTGTAACTTGGATTACGGCATCCCTCTTCCAGTTATAAATAGTTTCTTGGGTCCTAGCCTTAATATTTCATATTGGGTGTTATATTAAGGACTTAAATCAACTAAACTTGAATTTCTCCCTCATAAATGTCTATTTCAAACAACTATGGTCTTCCCAAATCTTTAGGAACAAGCCTTCCTAATGAAGATGATATCCCACATGGCAACCAAGGTGAAAGATTAATCCCTTTGTTGTGCATTAATGGGGCTGCAAATCATGCTTCACTTCCTCCACCTCCTCCAATAATTCTCCCTATCCCACAAGTTTCAATACTTGAAAATTTCTAAGTCACACAATCCCTATTGGCAAGCAAAGACTATATGTGCTTACATCTTGGAGGTTAAGTCACATATTGGCAAGCTGGGAGAGTCGGGTGTCGAAGTCTCGAAGTAGCTGGTTGTTGACTTGGTTCTTCAGTCACTCCCTGATGACAGATCACGACATGACCCTTGGTGATCTTACCTATTTTCTTGATGCTGCTAAATCAACAATGATTTGGAGCATTGGTAAAGCAAATTAGATTGGAAGATCTACTTCCCAAACCTATTTGGACATTGACAATGGTGACATTGGAAATCCAGAAAAGCTTTCTCTTCCCAATAGAAAGGGATTGGCCATGGTCAAGTCATTTGACCAATGGTAAAGAGAAAGGCCAAGTCTGAGACAATCAAGTGTACCATTTCCAAAAGGTCCATATGTTTTGTTTTCCAAAGGAAGGGACATTGGTTGCGAAGCTGCCGAATTTACCTGAAAAGTTCATAAGGATGAAAGTCAAAAAGTTTGACTTTGCTTTAGGTAAAGTCCATTATTTAACTCTATGAAGTCTATTTTGGAGGTTCTTAATACATGATGTAATGTAAATTACATGTTTATGTTTAGGAAGAACCAAAGGAAACCTAAAGAAAGAGTATGTTGATCTGATCGCGAAGATGGATCTCGATCGCATGGTTCGATGATCAGAATTTTGAGTTGTTGCTTAAGAGTTATGATATATTTCTTAGGAATAGATAACAACATGTTTTTCATATGTATTTTCATTGTAAGGATAAGATTTTTCCGCAAGTTTTAAAATAAAAGAAAAGGTTTTGACTTATTTTAAGTATCCTTACAATGACATTTGTGAAAAATTGTTGCTTATATGTTTCCATTGATAAGCATTATTGGAAAATGGATTTCAGTCTTTCATTTGTGGTAGTGTCATAATTTACCAAATAAGGAAAGATTCTCATCACCTAAGTTTCAGTTGGATAGAAACTTGGAATCATGCAAGTTGTATTGTGTGATGAATGAGAATTTTCATCTTTGGGAAATTAAGACTAAGTCCTTGCTCACATGTATATGTGAGTAAAGTGAAGGACTAAAGGATTGGGTACACTTGGTTGTGCGCTGGTCAAGTCGACCACAAGGACTGATAAGATTATTCGTCATGATTTACTAAAGTTTAGTAAATATGGTTATACTTACAAGTTTAAGTGTAATTCTGAAACATTGGAAAAGTTTCAATGTATGGCAGGACGAATGAGAAGAATCAAATTAGGCAGAAAGATAACAGTTTCTCCAATCTGAAAAGGTGGGAGAGTGCTTAAGTATCTTGGTTTATGGTTATCTTGGTGATTATGAAACCATATCACAGTTGATCCTCTAAGGACACCTTAGTGCATTTGTTTGGCTAAGGAGAGGAATCGTGGATTATTGAAATGGTTAAATCAAAAGATAAATCATACTTCGTTCCAAAATCAAATCTTAGAGTCATACTTCAAGATTGAGCCTTGAGTGACATAATCTTAAAAATCTGTAAAACACTTGTCAAATGTAGAGTAAAATGTTTTCTACTCTTGTACATTTGAGATTGGTAAGTTGTGATGTTTTGGATAAGACAAAGACCAACTAAGACCAATTGTGAGAAGTGTTTAAATTGAAAAGAATCCGCACTAACTCTTGAATATTCGTTTTGTCAAGGAATGATTCTTGAAAAAAGAGAATCTTATATGTTAAGAGGTCAGTGGGAGTCTTTAAAAATCTTGAGATGGTTTCAAGAACTAATCAAGAGTATTGTTAATCACTAGCCCACGACTTGAGGTTTGTAACCTATCGTGTTGACATATTCTTATTTTTGTGCCTATTCCAGTTAAAGTTGACTATGCTTGTGAGTTCTATGAGTTCTCAATTGTTTGCATAACAATGTGGAAGCAATGGTAGGCCCTTGAGCTGCCAAGTGGCAAGAAATTAAGATTGAACAAGTTCAGTCCATATGAGTTTGGGTTTGTCACTAACCTTGTCTGATGATTATGTTTTTGACAAATTCACATGGATAGGAATACATACACCATAAAAATCTAAGTGTCATAAGGTTTCTCTCCGATTCATGAAAATGATGGTGAGGAAACGCTTTCACTAAGTAGATTTTAAGTAGATAACAATTGTGATATTTGCATTCTCATGTCGTTAGTGGAGCGTGGTGTGGTTAAATGGCACACTAACTAGTGAGAATGGCAAAAGGTCTAGACAAACATGTGAGCTATCTAAGGAAAGGTGTATGATTTTGATAAAGTCTTATCAAAGCAATCTTGTATCAGAAATCTGAACTTTGGCAAGAAAGTCAATAAAGTATTGATTTCTAGAAGTCCAGTTGATTTCTGAGTACATGTCAAAGCTAGTGGGAGCATAAGTGTTGTGCTAGTAAGATAATAATCATTGTGCTAGTGGGAGCATGATTATTATGGTTAGTGTTGCAAGTTAGCAATGTTAATTATAGAAAACAAAAGGTTCAATTCGCTTTGAAATGTTGTTTTGCTATAATTAAGGGAGATGATTTATACTTCATTCCAATTATAAAAGCTTAGATTGAGATTTTAATGAACTTTAGTCAAGGATATATATGAATGTTATGTTGGAATGTTTCAACATAAGGAAACTCTATATATGTTGCATTCTCAAAATTCGATTATGATTACGACATCCCTCTTCATAGTTCGAATTTTGAGAACATGAAAAAAAAAATTAAGCATGAATCGGAGCCCATATGCTTCGGGTATAGGATCGATTACATGTGCTGTAATATTTATCCATACTAAATTTTCCAAATTCCTAGGGCGTTAAGAGGGAAAAAGGTATAGAACTGGATTTGACTAAAATGATTAAGCAATTGTCGAGGACAATCTGAGGTTTGCCAAAGATTGGTTGCTCATGGACAATTGGAAGTATAGAGATAGGACCATATTGACATATGCTGAAAGGACGCAACTCTTGTTCAGAAGTGATAGTCAAAATGGGAATATGGAATTGTCTCCATAGGTGGAAGTTATTCTTTGAATCTGTGGAGACTTCGTTTCTATTGGAATACTTTGAATGTGAGACTTCGTTTCCATGGAATTGCTCTTCATTGGAATACTTTGTAATGTATGTTCCCAAGTCTTTGTGACTTGTGTGCATATTCATTGCAAGGGGATCATTGCATATAAGTTTAGAATCTAATAGATTATTGTAAATGGCAAGAGTTTGGTATTCTTACATTTACAATAAGGATTGGGATTGTGAAATGAGCATCATTGAAATATTGTTAATTGATATGTTTCACAAAGTAAGGATCATAAGACAAACATAGTGTGCATACTTGGAGTATGGCATAGCTATTGTTTAGACAAACATAGTGTGCATGCTTGGAGCATGGCATGACTATTGTTTCTATTCAAGTATTAAGTTGATAAATCGAAACATTATACAATGAATAATGAGTAATCAATATGGTGCTTAGATAAAAGGTGTTTTATTTACACTCAAAGTGTTGGGGCCATATAAGATTAGTATTATTCTTGTGTTTCACTTTGCATGTTTTGACTTCCCGAATAACTAAGTTATTCAAACCATCCACAGTCGATAATACATTGGAAGTAGGTATTAAGGCAAGACTGTCATGAAGTTGGTTTTTACATGTCTCAGGTGTTGGACATAGCATAAGTTGCTACAACATTCATGAGTGCTCATAAGTTCTGAGTATTGGATTAAACCCACGCTCATTTGAATCACTTCATGGATTTTATCACGAGTGAATCATGAGACGATAATATCTTATATTCTTCAAACCTAGAGATATGAGTTGTTGACTATGAGTTGGTTATACATTGATTGCACGAAAACGCATTGGTAACTCGATGTTATAAAACGTGCCTTTGTGTATGATTCAACAAGTAGTTAGTACAAGCATATGAGTCAAAGTTTATCCATTCCTTTTACGCTTAAAGAGATAAAAGCGATATATATGGGCCCCTCGATGATTTAGTGATGACACCCTAAGTGCTTGGCCAAGCCTGGACTGATTCGATTTGTTTAATTAGGCGGTCGTCATAAATCATAAATCGGGAAACAATAAATGGACAGAGAGAATGATTATAATCCATGTCTCAGTCCATATGATATCTAGAATGGAGGAATATATGATCACTTATCTAATGGACGCGTCAGTGATTTGTTCAGAGTTCGACAACAGCTTTTAAGAGCTACGATTGCTGGTCAGGTTGGAGTCATACTTGCAATAATAGTTATTAGACTTATCCAAGTGGGAGACTGTTGGATTAATGTCTAAGCCCATAACTATAATTGGTATATACTTGACCCGCACTGGCATGGTCCATTTGGGTTGCATGGCATCGGGACATTTGGATAGACCTTTTGTGATAAGAGGATATTTGTGACATATTAATATATTATAAGTTCTAATATATTAATATGAAATCATATTATTTAATTAGTATTGATCAAGAATTAATTTGGAATTAATTTAGTGATCATAAGAGACTAATTAAATATATGGGGATTGATTGTGTAAATCATTCATTCTTATATATATGGGCTTATGATCCATGATTCCTTATGTTGGGTTTAACCCATGTGGTGACCCATGGATACTCCATGGAGGTTAAAACCCATGGAGCATAAGGAATGGGTAAAGTCATGGGTTACATGGTGTAACCCTAATGTGCACACTATATAAAGACCCCATTGGTTGGTGAAATCGGCACTAGTGCATACACAAGAGGCCAAGCCGATTTCTAAGAGTCAAGTATCTCTTCTCATTGTTATTCCAAATGTTGATGATGTTGTGTGAACCATTTGAGGTGTCACACTTGGGGAACTAGGCTCTTAAGATCTATGGAATCAAGCTACAACAAAGAATTATGTATTCTATCTAGTTTTGTTATCCTAGTACATATGATTGTATGCTAGTTAGGGTAATACCTTGGAAAATTGATATTTGCATGTATAATAGAGAAAACATAGATCCAAGGTATTTAGGGTTGCATGGACACCTTAGGAGTGTTAGAATGCTCAAAACTCATCACTAGGAAGGTTCTTTTCAAGTGAGCTTCATCCGTCTTCTATAGACTTCCCCAGTTATATGGAGTCTTTCATCCTCAATGTAACACCCATAAAAATCAAGCCAATTTAAAACTATTTAATACATTTAAAAACCATTAAGTGATTACAGTTTGTTTTCAAAATAGTTTAAACATCAGAGTATCCCCAGAATCAAATCATAAAACCATGAAATATAAGGAGCTGTACGATCACTCCTTTGCCTTCCTGCGATCATCTGATGCACCTCATACAATAAACTGAAACTGTAAGCCCGAAAGCTTAGTGAGTTCCCCCAAAATACCAACCTCATATAACCATACTCATATCATATCAGCAAATACAGAACAGCATGCATAATGAGCCTTCAGCCTGACTGGACCGCCTCTCAGGGCCTACAGCCTATCTGGACAGCTCCCGAGCCTTCGGCATGACTGGACTCTCTCGCAGGGCCTACAGCCTATCCGGACCGCTCGCCGGGTATGTTCGCCTACAGCACAAAGCAAGACCGCCTCAACCTAACCCCCAACCAACAAACATCTGCACATAAATATCATACGCTAGTTATTTCATATAACAGTCAAACCGATCTAATAGATCACCAATCATAGCAACATCCCAATAACCGGGATACAGACCTAACCGGTCACTAACATAGCATCATCCTATAACCAGGACAATCATGTGCACATAGATATTATATAACACTAGCATGTATATATATATATATATATATATATATTAGTCAAACCGATCTAACAGATCACAAAGCATAGCAACAATCCATATCCGGGATATTGACCTAACAGGTCACTAACATAGCATCATCCTATATACCAGGATACCGACCCAACCGGGTCACTAAAGCATAGCATATCACCATCCTAACTACCAGGATGTAAATCAGTAAGCATAACATGCAATAATCCAAATACAATCCATAAAGGGCCGGCCTTGGTGCCTTAGACCCAGTTGATATAGTGAGGATAACTCACCTGGCATTACTGAAGTCCCGCGGATGAAACTCCAGCTGCCGGTTGACAGATTCCCGAACTGCCAACATCAAACAACACCCAATTAATAATTGGGTTCCAAGCCCAAGGTCCAACTCACACTCCAAAGGCCTAAAAGTCAAGTAATAGCCAAAGCCCAACGTATGGCCCAATTTTCCAAATTGGGCCCAGACCTCTACATGATCTTTCCTTATGGCCCATTCAATTCTTCTAGTCCACTCTTGGTATTCTCATGGCCCAATATCACATAATCATCAAGGCCCTGTTATGGCCCATCTATGGCCTAATTTTCCAAATTGGGCCTAAGTCCTTCACATTGGCCTTATCCTAAGGCTCATCCAATTATTTTAGTCCATTTACTTATTCTTGGAAAGCCCATTAATAGTCCAATCACCAAAGCCCTATAGAAAGGCCCAACTCAAGGCCCAAGTGAAATTAGGGTTTCCACATGAAATGACGATTAGGGTTAAGTGTTCCTACTTAACCCATTAAGGACTTAATCCATTAAGGAATTAATTCATAAACTCCATTATTGCCTTAGGTTTATTTGCCAATGATTATAATTTAATATTTTAAGTGCATTAAATAATTCCGATGCGGTCCCAATAAGTCCCAAATTAGGGTTTCATGGCATTACGGTTTTCCAA
This sequence comes from Lactuca virosa, assembly GCF_052849685.1. Lineage (NCBI taxonomy): Eukaryota > Viridiplantae > Streptophyta > Magnoliopsida > Asterales > Asteraceae > Lactuca > Lactuca virosa. The sequence goes on along the minus strand of NC_136433.1, from coordinate 255,826,209 downwards.
ACCCTAATTAGGGTTTCCAACCCATCTTAGCCCAATAGGCCCAAAACCAAATTCATAGGCCCATTAAGGTTTCCTAGGCCCATTAGGGTTTAGTAGTCCCTTTGTCCAAACATCCAACGAGTCACAACCCAAACACGACACACCGCCACCCGACAAGGCGGCCGATGGTGGTTTAGAGTTTTCTTACTATTCCGATCAATTACAAAGTTACATCATGATATTCGACACACACAACACACACTACATCACACACACAGCCACCACCACACGGCGGCTGGTGGTGGCAGAATAGCAAAGGCGGCAATAACCACCATAGTTGGCAGCCATGGTGGTCTTCCATGGTTTTCGGCCAAACCAAAACCGTACACGAAAAGCACAGCAGCAAGAGAGACAACACGTGCATCTTGGCTCGAAAAGAAACCCAATACCCACCTGTGCTGGGCAGCGACGACATCAGCAACATGAGAAAGCAGCAGTAGCAGCGATATGGCGTCCGGCGGCAGCAGACGGTCGCAACGACACCCAACAGCAGCAGGTTCGACCTGCCATTCATACAACCATAGCTCCGGTTTAACCTCTCGTCATGTGGTCTCCGACGCCCCACATGGAGCTCTTCACTGCCCACAACATCCGACAGCTGCGACAGAAGAAGACGGAGGAGGGCAAAGAAGTCTGACCGGTCCACGGGAGCAACAGGTCGCCAGTCTTGCGGTTCACAGCTTTGTCGGTGGCACAGCAGCGGCACGACAGCACAGCAGCGGACAAACTCGGCTGGGAAGCAGCTGTGTAGGCTCCAATGGTGGTGTGCGGCTACCGGAAATGAAGAGGAAGGTATAAGGGGGGTGACGGCTGTAAAGGGTTTGCTAGGGTTAGGGTTCGATCGGTGGTTACGGGTTTATATACCCTGATCCCGTAAACATGTTGTTATAATGGCAGGATTGGTCCCTCCCCTATCAATATCTTTGCAAACCAACTCCAAAATTTACTCTTTATACCCCTGCTCCTCCAATTCTTTTCATTTTAAGTCTGAATTTTACCTTTTTAGCCCAGCCTCCTGAACTCCTTTACAAATCAATTCTAATACTTACCAAATAGCCCCTTAGCCTCCAAAAGTCTTTTCAAAATAAATCCCAAAGTTACTTTTTATGTAACACCCCGGAATGCAGGTATATCTCTTTAATCCTTCTTCTTTCCCAAGTTGTCAAAATTGGCCCAAAATAGAAAATGGTGACAAGTGGGTACGCTAGGCGTACTGAGGAGTACGCTGCGCGTACCCATGGTCGTGCCTTTGATGCGGACTCAACTCAGTACGCGGGGCGTACCTTAGTTTACGCTGAGCGTACTGGGCCCAGACTCAAAACCCTAAATGAGACATGAGCACTATAAAAGGAATGCTATGGCCTCCATCCCAGCCACCATTTCCAGAGAGTGAAACCCTAAGTGAGCCCTTACCTTCATTCTAAGTTGTGTGTGTGTTTAAGCTTGAAAGTGTTCTTGTGTGCTTGTTAAGAAGAAGAGAATGCCTTGAAGAAGAAAGATTGGGGTCCAAGCTTCTAGATCTGAGCTAAGCTGAGTAGGGAGCTTCTCACAGAGGTAAAAAGCTTCAAACTTGGTCTCTCTTTGTTATGAACATCATCAAGGAGCATTTTTAGGGTTTAAGTCCCAAAGGTGGAGACTTTATGAGCAAAGGGACTCCATGGACCTAGATCTGCCCCCATTTCAGTGTATCTTGTGTTATAGATCCATAAAAATCCAATCTTGGACGTGAAGATTAAGTCATGCATGAGATAAGGGCTTAATGAGGAAAGAGGAAAGGTGTTTGGAGTGATTGGTGACCTTTACAGCCATGCAAAGGCTTAAAGGTTTCGACTTTATGGATTTAGAGGTATTAGAATGACCAGATCTGAAATATGAGCTTATGTTTTAACCGTTTAAGACCAAAATCATGAGGAGTATGAAACTGGGACTTACGATGGGCGTAATCCCAGTACGCGCAACGTAGGGGGTCGAGCTCCCCGATTCTATGAAGCCTTCGAGTACGCCCAGCTTACAGAGCGGGTATGCGCCGCGTACTCCGGAGGGTTGACTTTCGTTGACTTTTAGGGTTTAGTCAATATTTGGACCTTTGGGCCAATGGAGGGGTAAAATGGTCGTTTACCCTTATGAGAGAATATACGGAGGGACTAGTCTAGCCTTTGAGAGCCGTATTAATTAGAAATAATTATTTAATGTGATTAGGCGGAGGCTAGATCAGTATTTCGAGTTCGAGATTATCCGAGTTACCCGAGGTGAGTCTTCTCACTATACTTTACCTAGAGTGGTAATTAGAGTTGTGTGACCGAGTACCTTGTATGCTATTTATATGATGTGATGCACTGCATTATTTATATGTGACTTATGCTATGTATGTTTCAGAGTTTACAGAGTAGGACCGAAAGGTCCACAGAGTTAGGACCAGAGGGTCCACAGAATTAGGACCAGAGGGTCCACAGAGTTATAGCCTCGAGTGGCTAATATGTGTTGTATGTGGTATTTTGGGGAACTCACTAAGCATTTATGATTACCGTGTTATGTGATATGTGTTTCAGGTACTAGTGAGGATCGCAGGAAGGCGCCGGCATGATTTGTACACACTGATAGAGGATTTTGTATTTGAGATTCTGGGATATGTTTTATTTTGATGACATTTGATAATTATGAGATTTTGGGAATATTATATGAGGCTTATTGTGTTTGAAAAATGAAAAATTTGTTTTGAAATTTACGTCGTTACATTTTAACCAACGAATAATCTGATTTATAACATTTGGCTTCCCAAAGCCAACACCACACTAAATAATATGAATTTATTTCGACTATTTGTTCATCAAATTTTATCTATTTATTTATTAAATAATCAGAATGTTACAACTCTCCCCTACTTAAATTAGATTTCGTCCTCGAAATCATCCCTTACCATCCCTTACCAGCCCGACAACTTGGGCGACATGGTTGCAATCTTAGGCACACCCTAACCTTCCCAGGGTAACCGTGACCAGCCTTTTCAAGGCAACCATAACCCACTCTAGCAGGGTTCTAAAACCTGAAGATGAATGAATTCCCTACAACAAGTTCACATTTACTCCATCTGAAATCTGTTGTCTTGAGATAGTCTGATTCCCTGACAGACCACTCATACTGAATCATTATCATTGAATCCTGTCTGTTTACCCCTCAATTGTCCACTCAACTTCTAATAACTCGAGGTTCCCACCAGAAAACAGAATCACAAATCCCACACTGCGAACTATGATCCTTCAGTTCTCGAACCACATACATATAATAACCGGCTCGTAAGCACAAATACTCATACCTGGCCCAATCAGCCTCGGGGCTGGAATACCAGACATGCCTACGACAGGTACAGTCATCCTCATGATGGAATACCCTAGATTGGAATACCACTATATACATCGCTCGGGTCCAACCCATAACTTGAAATCCAAGGAGCTATCCTTGCATCTCATCCCAAAAATTCTCTGATTTGTCACAACCGAGTAACACTCATCTGAAATACCTGGTTCCGGCCCGATCACGGAGCTAAAGGACTCCCACATAGTTGCCTCACACGCCTTCCGAACGAAATCCTTCCCTGGAACTAATTGCCAGTAGTTATCATGCCACTGCGACTCTAACAACTTTCTGATCCAACCGATCGGATCCATGCGTCAAATCCTGGCGTCACCAAAATCCAAGGCTAAAAGTGATTGCTACCTGACCAATGGTAGACTTATATCACAAACGACCTTGAGCAATCCCTTGCTTCCTTGATCTCTTAACTGTAGTGGCGTTTCCAACAGTCCTATCACTGGCTCAACCAAATCTAATTTGTCTGGGAAATTCCAAAGTTCAATCTGTGGGTTTCCATATCCTCACTGCTACACCCGAACTGGTGGTTATTACTGCCCCTTCCGCGTCCTAGCAACGCGCTGATACTGTCTACCAACCTAGCGAATGTTGCGGCTACACCCACAGACTTACATCACTCTAGCACTATTTGCTAACCTTGTGAATGCTACGGCTACCTCGCAGTCTTATAACATTTTCCATACTAACTGATCGCTAGTGAATGCTACGGATACCCCCGCAGTCTTACAGCACTTCCCATACTAACTGACCACTAGTGAATGCTACGGCTACCCCCGTAGTCTTACAACACTTTCCATGCTAACTGACCACTAGTGAATGCTACGGCTACCCCCGTAGTCTTACAACACTTTCCATACTAACTAACCACTAGTGAATGCTACGGCTACCCCCGTAGTCTTACAACACTTTCCATACTAACTGACCACTAGTGAATGCTACGGCTACCCCCCCCCCCCCCCCGTAGTCTTACAACACTTTCCAAACCGGTCAAACACACACTCGACCTAACATACAACTGAACTTAATTCATGGCTAGAATCCCAACCTGATTTCCCAAGTTCTGCTATCAAGCGCCGAGAAGACGCGATTCACGTGTTGGGGAGTTTTACCAAACTCCCAACTCACACAACTCTCAAACCAAGCAGCCATTAGGGTTGTCTTCCTTCTTGAAAACAATGCAAAACTTATCCCATTTTTTTCAAAACCGATCCTGCTTCTGCATTTCGGGACGATTCTCCCCCACTTAGATTCAACTAAGTCTTCATAATACATGAAAGTTTTAGAATTTCCAAGCCTTCTCACTTTCCAACGATCGATCTGATGACAACCAGACCTTTACAACTAGTACTCCTTTACTAGCCAACCACAAGTGATCACACACTTCTAAGAACTAGCTGAACACTTCTTGAATTCCAGTGAAACGGACAGTCCCTAATTCTTGAATGATCCCACATTCATATCTTGAAGTCCAAAAAGGTAGATGCTCCAGCTAACATCTCAGCAGCGAGTTACTTCCTTTGGCGCTTCCCTATGCCAATCAATAGCGGTTACTGAACTACTGAATCCTGACAATGCTGAAAAACCGTACTGTGGGACCCTGTCCGCATACCTCCCACATAATACCCTTCTTCCCAAAGTGCTCCAACAAATCTCCCGCCCTCGGCTCTAGAAATCATGTCATTCAGAGTCTCGCACCCTGACTCATTCACCAACTCAATCATCCACAGCTGAACTTCAATAGTTGAAACAACCTCTTCCCTAAACCAGGCTACAACTACTTCCAGGACATAGTCTACAATCCCAAAAGTTCAATAGATCGCATAACCAATCCTTACCACTTGATACAAGAGATCAAAGGCGAACCGAACCTCGCATAATACTTCTGCCATATCAACCCACCTGCACTCACCAACGCTGAACTACTGTCGCCAATCCCGATGACTAACTGGCCCCGAGCTGGAATACAACCTGATCCTGGGTCACAAACCTGCTCAATCCTGCGGGCTCGTAAACTGAAAGGGCACAATCCTTGCCCTAGAAGACGACATTCCAATCCTATCAATTAACCATTCTAATTCCAGCTGCATAAATCCAGCTGAACATAATCATTACTCCTTTCCGGAGTCCCCGCGACTCACATTCCGGCCTCGAGCAAACCCCCGAAGCCTCAAATCTAGGAACTCATGTGCTAGACTCTCCCGCTTAACCTGCGGAATGTAACAAGTACAGAATATCTCCCTGATCCCAAGTAACTGCAGCCCTATGCTTATCAGAATATGTCCCAGTAACAAGTCCCGGTACTGGAAAGCTCGACCAACTCCTACCCCTGTCGTCGTTACAGCTGATGAAGCTACTACGGCAGTCGTCTCAGCAATAGCTGCATAGCGCTCGTCGAAATACTCAACCATGACGGTCTTGATAGACCCAAACATCTCCGAAATCTGACCCCGGACAATCTCCCTGATACGATCCTCTGACAATGTTGGCCTATCCTGGCTGCCAGCTCCTGATCCTGATCCGGATCCGGTCGCAAGACGTCTCGTAACCACCATTCTGGTAACACACTAGAGAGATCTCTGATAACCCATATAATGATAGGGGATTAACTCCCAAACCCAACCCTAGGGGCTGTGACTTCCTTGCTACACATATGGGTCCTGTGCTTTCAGTAGTACGGGCCCATACTACCTTCCACACATACCCATATTTGTCTCAAGTATCATCACAACACCATAACAATATACATAAACATAGCGAACACTCAATCCTCACTCCTAGAGGAAAGCTAACTGTCTCACAACTGACCTACCGGTCCCACACAACTTACCCATCCATGAAACTTCCACCAACCCTGCAGCACTAGTGTATGCTAGCCATACATAACGCTGGACCCTATCTGTTGGATTAGGTGTCTAAGCCCATAACTATAATTGGTATGTACTTGAATTGATAGCAGCACAGTCCTTTTGGGTTGCCCTCAACCTAGCAACTGGACAAGGAAATTATGAAAGGAGAGATATTAATTTATAAGATTAATGAATTAATATAAATGATTTATTAATATGTTAAAAGATTAATATATTAATTAGAAATCATTATGTTTAGTTAATAGTTAGCCAGAAATTAATCAGAATTAATTTTGGGGTTAAAAGAATTAATTATAAAGTGCAGGGACTAGTTTGCAATTAACTAATAGTTGAGTGGAAGGTTCCAGAACCCCCTTGGAAGGAGGTGGACGAAATTCTTAGGGGAAACCCTAGAGATTTCGTCCAAGGGGTCCAAATAAGGCCTTTGGATCTTGCTTAGGCCCTAAGCAAAGGATAACTAGGGTTTTCCCTAAACCCTAGATCCCTCAGCTATTTAAGGAGCCTCATGGCTCACATTTGAGGTCACTGATTTCTTTGGAAGAAACCCTAAGGCCAAAATTGCATACTCTCTCCATCCTCTCTCCTCCAAGTTTCCTTCTTGCTAGTTCTTGGGTGTGATTCCATTAGAGGCATTACATTTGTGGTGCTAAGCTTCCAAGAAGATCAAGATCAAGATCAAGAGGATTATCAATTGTTTGCTATAACAATTGAAAGGTATGTAACTCCTAAACCCTAGTTTGTTAATTTCGAAATTAGCCTCTCTCCTCTAGGGTTCTTGTTTTGCAATTCAAAGTTATATGTTCAATAGTTAAAACATAGATCCAAAGTAGGCTGCATGTGAACTTAGGAATTGTTTTCTAGTTTATTTGTTTTACCTAAAACCCATTAGTGGTATCAGAGCCATTGTTTGTTTTAAATTGAATTGCTATAATTGTTGAATTGCAAATTAGGGTTTATAGCTATTAAACCCTAAAGGCCAAATTTTCGATTTCTAGGGTTTTGGATAAAAGGGTTTTTTCGAAAACCCTAGCCTCCAAAGAACCCTAATCGAAATTAGGGTTAGGGTTTTGAAAACCCTAGCCTCCTCCCTTGTAAATTTCGAAATTGCTAGAAGTTTTAGGGTTTCTTGTTTTGGATAATTGTTACTTAATTAGATTAATTGGATAATTATCCTTACCCTATTTTTCGAAATTTAGAGGGATAAGGATTAGGATTAAATTAATTGATTAATTTAATTAGATAATCCTTACAAGATTTAATAATTTGATTAATAGTTAATTAAAAGATAAATATTAAATCTAGTTAATTGGTTTATTTAAATTTAAATGTAATAGTCTGAATTTCGAAATTTATATAAACCCTTGAAGTTTTAAAATGTTTTAAAACACACCCTATATATGTATTATGATTAAAAGTTTAATATTATATATGTATAAGAATATGGTCAGTCAAATCGCTAGTATGCCTCATTCACGAAGCTAATCTATAAGGGGGGTATAAGGAAACTGCCTATAAAATGGTAGTTTAATGGGTGTCCACTCTCACCCACCGCTTCCTTGATTAGTGGAGGGTCGTTAGCAGAACGGATTTGATAGGACAACTACTTCTCATTAAAAGTATAATGACATTAAAGAAAGTACTAGAACATTATTTTTTAAAATCCCAACTCTAGTTACTTTAGGAAAAATGTGAAAAGTATGCTAATCCATGAAATTGCACATTATGCTTTATTGGTCGTTAGTGGAGCGTGTGTGGTTAACCAGCACACTAAAGGGCACTAATAAAGAGTAGTAATGGGTATCTCATAATTGTCATTTTGATGGAGCGTGTGTGGTTTACCAGCACATCAATAGTTAATGATAAAGACAATGAGGTTACCAAGCACATTTGCATGGTTATTCACATCTTGTTTGTGATCCTCGGCATCCCAGTCACAAATAGAAGAGCATAATCTGAGATTAAAACATGCCATTGAATAGTTTCAATGTATCTCAAAAGAATTAGGAATTTCACTTCGTTTGTTTCGTCTAATGGTGGAATTGGTGAATCGTCATTCACCTACCTTTATGAAATTTACACTTGGATCTCGGCATCCCATTTCTAAGTTGTGAATCTTCATAGTTGGATCCTAACCTTGATATTTTATCTTTGGGTTATTATATTGAGGTATCTTGAAATCTAACTAAAACTTTCTTTCTTTTCAGATGTCTACTCCTGGAAACACTTTTGCTTCATCCTCCTCCAACCAGAACTTCTCTTTGCTCAATATCTGCTCCAAAGTCGTTATGGATGGCTCAAACTATAACGATTGGATGCACAACATCAAGATGGCTCTTCGTTTTGAGAACAAAGAATATGTTCTTGAAAAGGAGCTCAAAGAGCTTGATGAGTCTGAAGCTACTCCTGAAGATCTTGCTGCCTACAAGAAACATTACGATGATGCTACCAAAGTGGCATGCATCATGGTGGCAACCATGTCCCCAGAACTGCAGAGGTACTATGAGGACTACTGGCCTTTTGAGATGAACAAGGACCTTATGGAAAAGTACCATAAGCGAGCTCGTCAAGAAAAGTTTGAAGTAGTCAAGTCACTCATGGCTTGCAAGATGAAAGAAGGGGAATCGGTTGTGTCACATGTGCAAAGAATGCAACGCTACATAGAGCGTTTGGTCAAGCTCAACATTCACTTTGATGAGGAATTGGCCATTGATATGGTCTTGAACTCACTACCTGATTGTTATGGTCAGTTTATTCTAAGTTACCATTTGAACAATACTGAGCAGACCTTGGCCCAATTGCACAACTTGTTGCAGACAGCTGAGGCAGGAATGAAGGGTAAAAGTATACCCTCCACGCCTACAAGTGCCCCTGTGTTGGCTATTGGACAGGGAAAGGGGAAAAAGAGGAAAGGTCCTCCCAAGCAAAACTGGAAGAGCAAGGCTCAAGCTGGGTCGTCTAGTAATGGCCCAAAGGTTAAGCCCAATGGTTCCACTCCCTATGTTTCTGATCCAAAAGAGGCCGTTTGCTTTTACTGCAATCAAAAGGGGCATTGGAAGAGATCTTGCCCACAATATCTGCAAGATATCAAGGATGGCAAAGTGAAGCCATCTTCGGCAGGTATTTACACTATTTCTGCTAATAACTCATTATCTTCTCGTTCATGGGTCCTTGATACAGGATGTGGTTTTCATATCTGTTCTGATTTGCAGGGACTAAAGGAAAGTGAGGAGATAGAGCGAGGAAGGATAAACTGATCATGGGAAACAGAAAGTCTTCACCAGTGACCAAGATCGGAGTTTATCAGCTTCTGCTTAGCAATGATGTTAGATTAGATTTAATAAATTGTTGCTATTCGTCTGAGATGAAGAGAAACATTATTTCATTTCATGCATTGTTCAGACAAGGTTTCAAATATTCTTTTAATGATTTGAATGGTTCAATTTCTGTTTATAAGAATGGTGTTTTTATGTTTGAAGCTTTACCTTGTGATGGTGTGTATGAAACAGTGACTTGTGTTGATAGCTTAGGAAATAGTGTACTTAATATTGACTTGTCTAATAGTGTAGACAAGGCAAGCTTGTGGCATTGTCGTCTTCGACACATTAACAAGAAACGCATAGCCCAACTCCAAAAGGATGGAGTGTTGGAATCATTTGACCTAAAATCAGATGATATGTGTGAATCTTGTCTTTTGGGAAAGATGACAAAATCACCATTCACGGGGTCTTGTGAAAGAGGTGAAGGTCTGTTGGATCTCATACACACAGATGTGTGTGGGCCCTTCAGATCAACTACAAGAGATGCTAATCGATTCTATGTGACTTTCACTGACGATTATAGAAGATATGGATATATCTACTTGATCAAGCATAAGTCAGAAACTTTTGAAAAGTTCAAAGAGTTTAAGCATGAAGTCGAAAATCAATTGGGCAGAAAGATAAAGATACTTAGATCCGATAGAGGCGGGGAGTATCTTAGTATCGAGTTTAACGACTATCTGAAAGAATGTGGGATAGTCTCACAATTGACTCCTCCTAGGACACCACAGTTAAATGGTGTAGCTGAGAGGCGTAATCGAACCTTGTTAGACATGGTTCGTTCTATGATGAGTCGGGCTTCGCTTCCCATTCACTTCTGGGGGTATGCCTTAGAGACAGCCGCCCACATCCTCAATCTTGTCCCTACAAAGAAGGTTGCCAAAACACCTCACGAAATGTGGACATGGAAAGTTCCCTCGTTAGCACATATTAAAGTCTGGGGTTGTGAAGCTTTCGTAAGACGAGAGACTCACGACAAGCTAGCAGCTAGAAGTGAGAAATGTGTTTTCATTGGTTACCCAAACCAGTCTTTTGGATATTTGTTCTACAGGCCTAGTGAGAACGTGGTCTTTGTAGCAGGAAGAGGAGTCTTTCTTGAAAGAGAGCTCATATTCAAAAAGGACAGTGGGAGCACTATTGACCTTGAAGAAAATTCAAGAGTCAGTCAATGAAGGAACCTTAGATGACACTAGCACTCAACCAGAGGAAACAGTTCCTGTTGAACCAATCGATAACTCATTACCTCTTAGAAGATCCACTAGGGTGAGTGTGCCACCTGAGTTGTATGGTTTTCATATTACTTCACATGGTGACACATTCATAAGTGACAGAACACTGGTAAACTTAGATGAACCAGTCACTTATAAGGAAGCAATGGCAGGCCCAGAGGCTTCCAAGTGGAAAGAGGCAATGGACAGCGAGATTAAGTCCATGTATGACAACCAAGTTTGGAATTTGGTTGATAGTGCACCAGGTCGTAAGACAGTTGGGTGCAAATGGATCTTCAAGAAGAAGATAGACATGGATGGAAATGTTCACACATTCAAGGCTCGACTGGTTGCAAAAGGTTTCACTCAAACCCCAGGGGTTGACTATGATGAGACCTTTTCGCCAGTGGCTAAGATTAAATCTATTAGGATATTGATCGCCATAGCTGCCTTTCATGATTATGAAATCTGGCAGATGGATGTCAAAACTGCTTTCCTTAATGGGAAGTTGGCTGAAGATGTTTACATGAGTCAGCCAGAGGGTTTTGTTGATGCAAAGTTCCCCAATATAGTGTGCAAGCTTGAGAAATCCATTTATGGATTGAAACAAGCATCTCGCAGTTGGAATCTTTGCTTCCATGAGAAAGTCAAAGAGTTTGGTTTCTCTAGAAGTGAAGATGAGTTCTATGTGTATATCAAGGCTAGTGGGAGTATAGTAACTTTTCTGGTGTTGTATGTCGATGACATATTACTCATTGGTAACGACGTTCCAACCTTGAAAGAAGTTAAGTCTTGGCTTGGAAAGTGTTTTGCCATGAAAGACCTTGGAGAAGCTGCCTATATTCTTGGGATTAGAATATTGAGAGATAGAAAGAAGAGACTAATTGGACTTAGTCATAGCACATACTTGGATAAGGTACTAAAGAGGTTTAGTATGGAAAATTCCAAGAAGGGAGAGCTACCTATCCAGAGCAATACCAAATTGAGTAAGACTCAATGCCCGAGTACAGATGTTGAAATAGATGACATGAGTCGTGTACCTTATGCTTCCGCTGTCGGATCGATCATGTACGCTATGACATGTACTCGCCCTGATGTGGCATTTGCTTTGAGCATGGTCAGTCACTATCAGGGAAATCCAGGTAGAGCTCATTGGATAGCAGTTAAGAATATACTCAAGTATTTGCGAAGGACAAAGGACTGGGTCCTTGTACTTGGTGGCAATGATACTTTGAGAGTAGATGGTTACAGTGATGCCAGCTTTCAGACGGATAGAGATAACTTTCGTTCTCAATCGGGCTGGGTATTTTTACTGAATGGAGGAGCAGTTACTTGGAAAAGTTCCAAGCAAGATACGGTGGCTGATTCTACTTGTGAATCAGAGTACATAGCAGCGAGTGAAGCGTCGAAAGAAGCAGCTTGGTTGAGGAACTTCATCGGAGATCTCGGAGTTGTTCCAACCATCCAGGAGCCTATGGAACTGTTCTGCGATAATGAAGGAGCGGTTGCCTTGACAAAGGAACCGAGAGATCATGGTAAAACCAGACATATCGACAGAAAGTACCATTTCATCATACATAGAGTAGAAGAAGGCCATCTTATAGTAAAGAGGGTGTCATCTGAAGATAACCCAGCAGATCCCCTCACAAAGGGTCTGAGTAGGGCTAAGCATATTCAGCATGCTCGAAGCATAAGACTGAAAGATGATATTAGTTTTAGTAGTTAGATTAGTTTTATTCTGAAACTTGTAACAAAGTAAATGTAATTGACTTTTGGTGATTAAATAATAAAGTATTATTTATAAGTTTGGTTTCTGCCTTTTGTCAATTGTTTATTATTGTGTTTCATTTTTGCATGTTTTACTTCCCGAATAACAAGATTATTCAAACTCCACAGTCGCTCGTACTTTTGGAAGTAAGTAGTGAATCAAGACTGTCATGAACTGAATTGTAGATTGTCTAAAGGATAGACATGGCAATAGAATTGCTGCAACATTCATGAGTACTCAGAAATTGAGATTTGAGTATTGGATAAACCCTCGCTCAGAGTATCACTTCATGGAATTCATCACGAGTAATACTGAGACGATAATATCTTATAATTTTGAAACGAAGATATATGAGTTGTGATTTACAAGTCGGTCATGCATTGGTGATACGAAAACGCATCCGTAACTTGGTGTTATAAAACGTATTGTCATGCATAATTTGATGAGTAAAAGATACAAGCATATGAGTCAACGTTTATTCGTTCCTTTTGCCCTAACAGGAAAAGCGATATATGTGGGCCCCTCGATGATTTAGTGTTGACTTATGTGCTGGGCCCAGCCAGGACTAAATTGATGTGTTCAATTAGAAGTCCTACATCATCACAAATCAGGAATCGGGAAACATAGATTCTGGACAAAGAGATTGATTACATTCCATGTCTTATGTCTAGGGATATCTAGCAGAACGAAGGATTATATGATCACTTATCTTAGGACACGTAACTGACTGGGTCAGAGTTCGGCAGCAGCTTTTGGAAGCTACAATTTGCTGGTCAAATTAGAAGGCGTACTAGCAATTATAGTTACAGACTTATCCAAGTGGGAGACTGTTGGATTAGGTGTCTAAGCCCATAACTATAATTGGTATGTACTTGAATTGATAGCAGCACAGTCCTTTCGGGTTGCCCTCAACCTAGCAACTGGACAAGGAAATTATGAAAGGAGAGATATTAATTTATAAGATTAATGAATTAATATAAATGATTTATTAATATGTTAAAAGATTAATATATTAATTAGAAATCATTATGTTTAGTTAATAGTTAGCCAGAAATTAATCAGAATTAATTTTGGGGTTAAAAGAATTAATTATAAAGTGCAGGGACTAGTTTGCAATTAACTAATAGTTGAGTGGAAGGTTCCAGAACCCCCTTGGAAGGAGGTGGACGAAATTCTTAGGGGAAACCCTAGAGATTTCGTCCAAGGGGTCCAAATAAGGCCTTTGGATCTTGCTTAGGCCCTAAGCAAAGGATAACTAGGGTTTTCCCTAAACCCTAGATCCCTCAGCTATTTAAGGAGCCTCCTGGCTCACATTTGAGGTCACTGATTTCTTTGGAAGAAACCCTAAGGCCGAAATTGCATACTCTCTCCATCCTCTCTCCTCCAAGTTTCCTTCTTGCTAGTTCTTGGGTGTGATTCCATTAGAGGCATTAAATTTGTGGTGCTAAGCTTCCAAGAAGATCAAGATCAAGATCAAGAGGATTATCAATTGTTTGCTATAACAATTGAAAGGTATGTAACTCCTAAACCCTAGTTTGTTAATTTCGAAATTAGCCTCTCTCCTCTAGGGTTCTTGTTTTGCAATTCAAAGTTATATGTTCAATAGTTAAAACATATATCCAAAGTAGGTTGCATGTGAACTTAGGAATTGTTTTCTAGTTTATTTGTTTTACCTAAAACCCATTACTATCGACTTTCGAATATCCAATCCTACCCTAAGCTCCCAATCAAACAAGAACAGAACATAAGGCCAAATCAAACATTCTCAGGCTATAAGATCTTAATTATGTATAACCGTGATGCATACACTAAGCAACTACAGTAATGATGGCAATCTCATATAAAGGAAACCCTAGGCTAGCAGGCATCATGTAATCAGGCAATTCTATCATGCAATTCCTGAAGATCCCTAGCCTAGTACTAGCATGATGTTCTAACATATCACAAATCAATTAATCCGTATGGTATTTTGGGGTCTATCCGCGAGCTCTGGCTGATCGTACACTGCATCCTCCTTTATTATTTTGAAAACCATTTTAGAAATCATTTTGAAAATCTTACCTTGATTTGAGACTGGATTCACACGAGTGTTCCTCCAAATCACTCAAACCAAGGCTCTGATACCAACTTGTAACACCCATAAAAATCAAGCCAATTTAAAACTTTTTAATACATTTAAAAACCATTAAGTGATTACAGTTTGTTTTCAAAATAGTTTAAACATCAGAGTATCCCCAGAATCAAATCATAAAACCATGAAATATGAGGAGCTGTACGATCACGCCTTTGCCTTCCTGCGATCATTTGATGCACCTGAAACAATAAACTGAAACTGTAAGCCCGAAAGCTTAGTGAGTTCCCCCAAAATACCAACCTCATATAACCATACTCATATCATATCAGCAAATACAGAACATCATGCATAATGAGCCTTCAGCCTGACTGGACCGCCTCTCACGGCCTACAGCCTATCTGGACCGCTCCCGAGCCTTCAGCATGACTGGACCGCCTCGCAGGGCCTACATCCTATCCGGACCGCTCGCCGGGTATGTTGGCCTACAGCACAAAGCAGGACTGCCCCAACCCAACCCCCAACCAACAAACATGTGCACATAAATATCATACACTAGCTCATTTCATATAACAGTCAAACCAATCTAATAGATCACCAATCATAGCAACATCCCAATAACCGGGATACAGACCTAACCGGTCACTAACATAGCATCATCCTATAACCAGGACAATCATGTGCACATAGATATTATATAACACTAGCATGTATATATATAACAGTCAAACCGATCTAACATATCACAAAGCATAGCAACAATCCATAACCAGGATATCGACCTAACAGGTCACTAACATAGCATCATCCTATATACCAGGATACCGACCCAACCGGGTCACTAAAGCATAGAATATCACCATCCTAACTACCAGGATGTAAATCAGTAAGCATAACATGCAATAATCCAAATACAATCCATAAAGGGCCGGCCTTGGTGCCTTAGACCCTGTTGATATAGTGAGGATAACTCACCTGGCATTGCTAAAGTCCCACGGATGAAACTCCAGCTGCTGGTTGACAGATTCCCGAACTGCCAACATCAAACAACACCCAATTAATAATTGGGTTCCAAGCCCAAGGTCCAACTCACACTCCAAAGGCCCAAAAGTCAAGTAATGGGCCAAAGCCCAACGTATGGCCCAATTTTCCAAATTGGGCCCAGACCTCTATATGATCTTTCCTTAAGGCCCATTCAATTCTTCTAGTCCACTCTTGGTATTCTCATGGCCCAATATCACATAATCATCAAGGTCCTGTTATGGCCCCTCTATGGCCCAATTTTCCAAATTGGGCCTAAGTCCTTCACATGGGCCTTATCCTAAGGCCCATCCAATTATTTTAGTCCATTTATTTATTCTTGGAAAGCCCATTAATAGTCCAATCACCAAAGCCCTATAGAAAGGCCCAACTCAAGGCCCAAGTGAAATTAGGGTTTCCACATGAAATGACGATTAGGGTCAAGTGTTCCTACTTAACCCATTAAGGACTTAATTCGTTAAGTCCATTATTGCCTTAGGTTTATTTGCCAATGATTATAATTTAATATTTTAAGTTCATTAAATAATTCCGATGCGGTCCCGATAAGTCCCAAATTAGGGTTTCATGGCATTAGGGTTTTCCAAACCCTAATTAGGGTTTCCAACCCATCTTAGCCCAATAGGCCCAAAACCAAGTTCTTACGCCCATTAAAGGTTTCCTAGGCCAATTAGGGCTTCATTGGGCCCATTAGGGTTTAGTAGTCCCTTTGTGCAAACATCCAACGAGTCACAACCCAAACACGACACACCGCCACCCGACGCGGCGGCCGGTGGTGGTTTAGAGTTTTCTTACTATTCTGATCAATTACAAAGTTACATCATGATATTCGACACACACAACACACACTACATCACACACACAGCCACCACCATGCGGCGGCTGGTGGTGGCAGAACAACAAAGGCGGCAATAACCACCATGGTTGGCAGCCATGATGGTCTTCCATGGTTTCCGGCCAAACCAAAACCGTACACGAAAAGCACAGCAGCAGGAGAGACAACATGTGCATATTGGCTCGAAAAGAAACCCAACACCCACCTGTGGTGGGCGGCGACTACATCAGCAACACGGGAAAGCGGCAGTAGCAAGGATATGGCGTCCGGCGGAGGAAGACGGTCGCAACGACACCCAACAGCAGCAGGTTCAACCTGCCATTCATACAAGCATAGCTCCGGTTTAACCTCTTGTCCTACGGTCTCCGACGCCCCACATGGAGCTCTTCGCTGCCCACAACATTCGGCAGCGGCGACAGAAGAAGACGGAGGAGGGCAAAGAAGTCCCACCGGTCCACGGGAGCAACAGGTCGCCGGTCTTGCGGTTCACAGCTTTGTCGGCGGCACAACAGCGGACAAACTCGGCTGGTAAGCGGCTGTGGAGGCTCCAATGGTGGTGTGCGGCTACCGGAAATGAAGAGGGAGGTATAAGGGGGGTGACGGCTGTAAAGGGTTTGCTATGGTTAGGGTTTGATCGGTGGTTACGGGTTTATATACCCTGGTCCCGTAAACATGTGTTCATAATGGCAGGATTGGTCCCTCCCCCATGAATATCTTTGCAAACCAACTCTAAAATTTACTCTTTATACCCCTGCTCCTCCAATTCTTTTCATTTTAAGTCCGAATTTTACCTTTTTAACCCAGCCTCCTGAACTCCTTTACAAATCAAGTCTAATACTTACCAAATAGCCCCTTAGCATCCAAAAATCTTTTCAAAATAAATCCCAAAGTTACTTTTTAACCCCCGAATAATCTGATTTATAACATTTGGCTTCCCAAAGCCAACACCACACTAAATAATATGAATTTATTTCGACTATTTGTTCATAAAATTTTATCTATTTATTTATTAAATAATCATAATGTTACACTCAAGGCCTCTAGATGAACCAGGTACACGATTCTTATAAAACAACAAATAATTAGTTGATGGAGAGTATATAGCTAATGTACTTCGTTCTTTAGTGGATCTGTGGACAGTCTATTTCACCCTATGAACTACTATCGCCTATGCTCCCATTATCTCCAGGTTTATCGGAAATCCTACTTCTTCCTGAATTACCTTTCTCTAGAGTACTAACAAATTTTACAATATTGTCATCTAATTTATTTTTGAAGACAACATTCCAACTTCTAATAACCCTTTGATTATTGTTATCCCACTAGAGGTACCCATTATCATCCAACCAATAGCATATAAAGGCTTACTTCCTTTCCTTTTCCTCTAGTTGGTCTCTCTTTGAGTATTTAAACTTGACATATGAGACACAACTGAAAACCTTCAAATGTATAGGTGAAATCTCAAGACCTTGCCATACGTCTTCTATAAGTTTGAACCTAATGGGACTTAAGGTTCTTTGTTGATTAAATATGCTATTATATTGACCGAATCTGCCCAAAACATCCTGGGTAAAACTACATGAAGTCCCATGCTCTTCTACCTCCAATTCAATACACGGTTTATCATCTCAGCTAGTCCATTTTGTTGAGGTTTCTTTGAAACCGACCTTCGCATTCTAATTCCTTGGTCAACACAACTATTAACAAACACTTTGTTATTGTATTTTCCCCCATTATTTGAATTGAAACACTTGATCCTTAAGTTCTTTTCATTCTACACAACTAACTTTTATTGCTTGAATACAATGAAAACCTTATACTTCCGCTTCAAGAAATAAACTCAAGCATTTCAAATGCAGTCGTCAATGAAAGTGACATAGTATTGGGATCCTCCCTTTGAAGAAACCAAATTAGGACCATTAACACCCGAATAAACTAATTCCAACTTCCCAAACTTGGGCAGATTACCTATCTGTAACACCAGTCAAAATAGGTCAATAACAATCACATGTGATTATGCCAATCATGTAATGTGATTTTGTTAAACTAGTAATGTGATAAACTTACTATGTAATTCATGATAAATTCTAAAACAAGTATGATCTTTCATACATACTTTATTGTATCATTCAAAGTATACGTCCATACGATTCCAAAAATATAGAGAACATCTAAATCTAACTTCGCGTGAAGAGTTATGATAAATTCTAACGCTATAATGCCTTATAACAAGAGGAATTTAAAATAGACTTAGAATTAGATATTGGAGTCTAAAGAAATTCGTAGTACTCGGAATTACCTACGCGTGCATATAAAGAACACCAAAAACGGAGCTCATATGAAAAAGTTATGACCTTCCGAAGATGTAGCTGTCTGAGAGCATGACACGTGGCAGAAACCCTAGCTGTCTGGATTCACGACGTGAACATTAAATTCACGACGTCAAAGTAGTCCAGGACACTAATCGGATCTAGAAAACACGCGTTAAGGCTATGGGATGACTCATGGAAGTTCACGACGTGAATGAGCCCAGAACACCCTATAAATAGCGATCAAAGCTCATTCAATCCTTACATCAATTCTTTTCCCTCTCTCTCGTTCCCGAAGGCCGTTTTCCTTCCCGAGCCTGACTACGACGAGCCTCTGACCATTTAGATTCTATAGATCACACTACTAGGGTGAGTTTCACGGCCCCACTTTCTAATATTTCGGGGGAAAACGCATGCTAAATATTGTATATACGTTACTATTATGTCTATATGATAGTATATTAATATCAACGTAGATAGTTATATTAACCAGGATATAGTTGTTCTAAATATAATATTTTGAATATATACAACTATTATCAACTTGTTAGCATGTTCTTGTATTAATGTAGATCTTGAGTTATACTTAGGAGTCTATATATATTTTGTGTGCGATATAGTTCCAGAGTTATTCTCGGAAGTTCTATATATTAATTGATATGTATGTTTTTATTATTGGTTTTATGTCAAGATAAAACTAGCAACGTTATATGTTGTTATTATTGGTTTTATGTTAAGATAAAACCTGGTTTTAATTCTAATTATAGTTGTTGTACTGCCTAAGGAGTAATGCTTAAAGCATAGTCTAATAACTTGGGGTTTTAGACACGAATATGTTTTTACTACTAGAACTAACGGAACTCGACAAGTCCACATGAGTTATTGTATTCATCAACTAAGATTGGAAATCTTAGGGAAAATCCTCTGACCTGTAACCGCTAATCCCGTGCGAGCGAGGAAGTCGTGTATGAATAAGATACAGGTTGACAACCCCACTCGTGGTTGCTAGCTACAACCCAACGGTTTGCGAGTGACGAACTGTCCTTTTATTTGTTTATTGTTCCGACGTTGATGAAGCGTGTGGAACTTATCTTAAGATGCGAAATTTGTAGCATCAAGCAGAGGTTTGAAACTAGTCATATAGCCGCGGTTACGGACTCATGGTAGCAAATTGTTAGAAGCATTATACTTT
The DNA here is from genome assembly GCF_052849685.1 of Lactuca virosa. Taxonomy (NCBI): domain Eukaryota; kingdom Viridiplantae; phylum Streptophyta; class Magnoliopsida; order Asterales; family Asteraceae; genus Lactuca; species Lactuca virosa. Next base: position 255,806,196 of record NC_136433.1, on the reverse strand, counting down.
GTCGTTATACAAGTATTAATGTTAAGTATAAGTTTCCCAAGACTTATACTCTAAGTACAAGGAACTTGTAGGTATACTACTTGCTCATTAAGTAGACAATTATACCTAGCACACATACTCGTATAGAATTGAAATAGATTTATACATAACGGTTTTACTCGTATAGAATTGAAATAGATTTATACGTAGCGGTTTTTACTCGTATAGAATTGAAATAAGATTTGTACGTAGCAACCTTCGTTTGTATGGAATTACAAACATTTATATTTATAATATATAAGACTTATAGGTATATACTTATTTGGTAAGTAAACCATTATACCTAGGATATATATACTAAACGTTGGAGAGTCAAAATGATACTTTCAAAACTATACATTTGAACTTGGAAAATGTATTATTTTTATATGGAGTCAAATCCTGTGGACTCACCAACTTTATGTTGACTTATTTTAAAATGCATGTGTTTTCAGGAAGTTGATAACTATGATACGAGAAATGACGTTACACCGCCCGATGTTTCCGCCGACGGCCGAGGTGTGACACTATCTTAACAAAAGTGACTATATTTTGACTACCAAGAACACAAGCCTTAGAAGGAACTGTTATGGTCTTTAGATTTGACATTCCTCCTTTGGAGAGTAGCATCTTCATTCTCTCCTTACTCATATGCCCAAGACTTTGGTGACATATAGTAGATGTCCTAACTTCTTCAACAATGTGTGCTTTAGTTATAAAACTTCCACAATGTAAAGTGTACCATATTATTTACCCTTAGCAACTACAAGATTTCCCTTCTTCAGTTTCCATTGTTGATCACCAAATGTAACACGATGACTTCATTATCAAGTTGTCCCACTAATATACACATTTTCTTCAGTTCTGGAATTAACTTGACATTCTTTCGAGTCCAATTTATACCCAAAGTCATCTTGAAAACCACATCTCCGACACCCATGATACCTAAACACTTGTAAAATACTAATTTGACCTTTCCTTTATAATGTATGAAGTTCTACATTACATTTATAGAATGACTATAATGAAACGACGCACCATAATCAAAAAGCAAGAATTCTATTGAGTTTTCAACTGAACAAATGAGCACGCCACCTTTAAGATATGCATCCATATTTATCTCTTTCATGCCTTTATCTTCCTTTTGACGTGACCACTCTCTTTGTAGTTCCAATAGGAAACACCATTCCTATTGTTTTGTCCACTTCTCTTTCACAACTTTGATCTTCTTCTATCCCACCCCTAATGTAGACCCTCTTCCTCTATCTTCATTACATAGGAGATTCTAGAAGCATATCTGGCACTCTATTTGTGCACATCCTCACTAAGGATTAAATCCCAAATGACTTCAAATGTTAACTTAGCACTTTTGGTTGAACTACCAACTATTATCACTATATCAGACCAAATAACGGACAAAGATGATAATAGTAGCAATGCATGGACTTCAAATATCAACCAAAATCAACCTTAAGATGATTGAAATGAACTCATTAACATTATCAGTCACCTAGCTACCCTATTTCATCTCTATATTTACCAATTATTAAATCAAGAAAACTTAATTCTTGGTTGAAGGTTTTTCATACATATCAGACCACGCATATATCAATTTTTAGGTAGTCTTTACATTGACAATATTGTAAGCTACATTCTTTGCCAAAGATAACCTTATCACTCCAAGTGCATGTCGATCTAATAAGTCCCACTTCTCCTGCTTCATCTCTTCAGGTTTCTTTCAAGATAGTGGTTTATAATTTCTTTTGGTAGAGATAGAATCTGAATTGCAAGCTTCAAATTTTTCGATCTTAACTTTCCCATATCCAACCATAAGTATAATGTCAATTTAATGGGAATTCAACAAAACAAGTTAAGCAACTTCAGACAAACGATAAATGGTTAATAGTAAAACACATTGAATAAACTTTTGAAAAATAATAATTGAAAATTGAACATAGTATTTAATATGGTTCTCTCGATGTGACCTACTTCCACGGGTAAACGAGAGAGAGAGAGAGAGAGAGAGAGAGTGTGTGTGTGTGTGTGTGTGTGTGTATGAGGATTTTTATCAATATTCCAAGAACAGTTACAATCATTCACAAAAGATTGCACCTCACTTGAGCTCTCAAACAAAATGAATCTCTCTTGTAGATAAATTGCTCCAAAGGATATGCTCTTAACTTCATAATGATTACTCTCTTAAAACATGTATGTGCTCATATACACTATGTACGTAAAATGTTAATAGATATGGGAGTCACTATTTATATATATATATATATATATATATATATATATATATATATATCAATAGAGATACCTTGATTCTGATGGGCCAAGCCCACCCATAGTTATTCCCTAATTGCAATCAACTAATCACATAATGTCATGCAATTGATTCTAGAATATTAGACCTTGAATGATGTTTATGGAAACTTTCCATGCACCATGGCACATTAAAAACTCCCCAAAGGCACCATACTAGTGAATTCTAAGTAAGGAGCGCATTCACCAAGTTAGAGCGCAACCTTGAGTTACCAAAGGGTAATCACCATGCTATAGCACATTCTCAAGGTCCACTGTCACATTCTCCTCGATTTGGTGTTCATTCATAGAGCTTTAGCCTATTCTCAAACCTAGAAGCTTATTCCCCACATTAGGAGTGCATTCTCCAAAGGAAGGAACGCATTCTCGAAGGGGAGAGCGCATTCTCCAAGTGTCCAACCACTTAGCCAAATACCCAGTTACATTAAGGACTAGGAATTATTTTGCCAAGAGAACTTTCTCCTACCAAAGGAGAACTCTCTTGATCAAGGGGAGCATTCTCTCACCAATGGGTCATTCTCCCTCCAAGAGATCATTCTCTTTATCAAGGGTAGCATTCTCTCACTAATAGGACATTTTCCCACCAAGGGAGCATTCTGTCTCTGGCTATCAAGATCAAGTCTTTACACCCCAACACAAAATTTGATAGTTCGTATAGCAACTCAAGTGTTTAATATAAGTGCTACTTTTAGCAAGATTTTCATTTCTTGACGTATTAGCATGTTTGTAATCACAATTTCATTTTCCCAGGTTTCAAAATATTCTCGTTATATCTTGTGGATGTACACCATTACATCAATGGTGGAACCAAGGTATATATTGATGTTCTTTAAGCGTTCAATTTTATTTGGCGTTTTGTTTGACGAATTCGCCAGAACATAAACGTTCATTACATTAAATTCCAAAAGGTGGTATTGGAGCTTCGAATTATCTTATGTACTTAATATGTATACATCAAGAATTTAGAATCTTAGATTTGGACACATCCCATAAAAGAATTTTTCATGTTTTATGTAAGAAGAAGTGTATTAAGCCAAAGAAAATGGGTAGCTTAGATTTCTACAAAGACTATGTATATGGAGAATAAAGTTTGGTTTCATTCGATATAACACAACCCTAACCTTTAGGGATACTCAATTACGTTTACAATGATGTTTAGGGTCCATCCTCGACCTACTCACATGGAGGAGGTTAGTATTGTGTCTCTTTTATTGGTGATTCTATCACAATGTCTGATTATTCATTATGCGACAAAAATATGAGCGAGACATTTGGAAAACCAAAGAATGGTTGGTGTTATATGAAAGTCAAATTGTTAAGTAGGATATATATGGTTACCTTATTGAAGCTCAAAATTCTACATGAAAGACTTGGAACATGCTAGAAGGATTTTAGGGATGGATATTACTTGTAAGTCATGAACTTTGAAGTTAACTCAGAAGGATAACATAAAAAGGCCTTATATTTCATTTTAACATGGATAAGGCAAAATAACCAGCATACCACTTCCTACACACATCAAGCTCTCAAAATCATATTTCCTTCCATCGATAAGTACAAGTTTGGCATGGATAGGATCCCATTAGTCGATATCATTGGAAGTTTGATGTACATGATAGTGTGTACAATACAAAATTTGGTGCATGTGGTTAGGGTGGTTAGCCGATACTTTTCAAACCTGGGAAAATCATATTGGCTAGTTGTAAAGCTTATTTTGTGCTACTTAAATGGTACCTCTAATCATGGTCTTATTTGAGAATATAGTATACTATTATGATCTTAAAGGAGTTTGTAACTTACACTATGTTGATGGGAAGGTGGGTGGAAATACACATCCAACTATGTTTTCATAATCAGAGGTATTGTTATATGTTAGAGAGCATTTTCATAATCGGAGGTATTGTTATATGGTGGAGAGCTGGATGATAGATTATCATCACCTTATCCACTATCGAGGATGAAATTAATTTAGTTGTAGAAGTTGCTAAATAAGCTTTATATATTAAGAATTTTTTATATGATTTGGAAGAAACTTTTATTAGTCAATTATGATAGTCAAAGTGTCAGTAATCCAGCCAGGAATTTAGCATTTAGTCAACGAACAAAACATATTCAAATGTGAGAGTTTTTCCTTGGAACTTTGCATGAACAAATGATGATGTCTTTGAAGAAAATTCATAGAGATGACAACACGACATATACGTTTATAAAGGCACTTTTCGTTAGCAAGTGGGAAAATTGTTCGAATCTAATTTGCCAACAAGCTTGTTAGCATCGACATGGCATTTTGAAGAGATGATGAGACGTAAGAGATTTTCGAGTTTTGGTTTTTTCGTTTTGCTGCTCGAAAGAACTTGTAAACAATATGTTTATAGGTAATGGCCATGCCGATTTTAGAATAAACCACTTGGTCATTCTCAAGGACCGATCAAATCATTTAGTTGACACCCCTCATCAATACGAAAGACCTTTATGCCCAAGAGTCATTATAAAATGAAATTTGCTAATGACATATGATCCTATAGAGTCACCTTATAGCAAGTTACTACTTATTGCTTTTTTTATTAGAGTAATTTGATTATTAATAAATATTATCAACACTTATATTTAACTAGAAAAACATTATTTTATGAAAATAATATTTTACCATCATATTGAGAATTATTGTTTCTTGGAAATGATAATAAAGAGAACAAAACTAATAAATGTCATATGGTATGAATATTATGTTATGTACAACTTTTTAGGAACTTTGACTAAGTCATTTAGTTGAATTGTTACTATCTAGTTGGAGCTTATGTGTAAGACACTCAACTTTGACTCTTTGGATAGTCAAAGCCATGAGTTGCATTAGAAAGAAAGAGTTTGCGTGTAGTCTTACATCTTACACTCCATGCTTGTCAAATGAAGACCATACCTTCCTTTATTACTTGCTTGAATTTAGTACATATTAGTATGCATAAAAGGAATGCATTGTTAGTAAGATAAGGTTGATCTTTTGCTCTCCTTTCTCTCCTTCTTGGTTTTCATGTTTTCATGTTTCCAAGTTTTGGATCCTCTCTCCCTCTCTTCTTTCTTGCAATTTGGTGCTAGATTGGAAAGTTCATAAGTTGCTTCTCCTTAAGGCTTATTTGGTAATGGCTTACAAACAACTTAATACATGTGAAGACTAGCATCCTGAAGTGGTTATTCTTGCTTGATGGATATTTCTAGAGAAGCTCTATTTTGAGTCTTTTGCCATTTTCATCAACTTCCAACCTCTCATGAGGAATCAAAGTCTTCAAAGGTTTTTGTTTCTTTTTCCTTATATGGTTGTGTTAATTTTTCTATGTTTTGCAAAATGATCATTGGTGGGTTAAAAAGAGTTATAATTTTATTCTATTTTTAAGCTTCCGTTGATGTTATTAGCGTTTATGGGAAAACGATTTTGTATAAAACCCAATGCAGTCTAGTCAAGTTCCATCAAAATCACCGCCTCGGCATCTTTGACGGACCGCTTGAAGACCGAGGGCGGACCAATCCAACCTCTTGAACCTTTTCCATCAATCCGGCGGTCGATGATTTTGGTTCAAACTTGATTTCCTCCTATTTTTTGCATTGTTTTAGCATTATATTTCTTTTGTTTATGAATATGGGTGCCATATTAGTGTATTTAGAGTGAAACAGTTCATTGAAGCACTTAGTGAAATAAAAATTTGAGAGTTCGTATAGAAATTTGAGTGATTAATTTAGGTGCTAGTTTTAACGGGATAACATTTTTTTTGGTTCGTTGGTACATTTGTAATCACAATTTCGTTTCTCCTACTAATAAAATATTCCTTGCATCTCTTGTTGACCACGATACATCCTCGTGTTTCTCATGTGTTTGATTTTCTTTGACATTTTGTTTGATGAATTCGATGTGATTAATTTTTCGTTATTCCGTTCCTTGTTGGTTGTTCACCTTGAAGGTGAAGTTTGTTACTTTAAATTTGAACAATTCAGACATCTATTAAACAAAACTTAACACATAGACAAGTTAGCCATTAATAACCGACTTATATAAGTGAGTCAAGCTTTGAGTCCTCTCTAATGGAAACCTTAAGTTTGACCTTTTTAGGTTGGGCAAGCCATGAGTTGAACCAGACCCTATATTTATATGTTCTTTCAAAAGTCAAGTTCTAAACCAAGCAATTTCAGTTCTGTTTGGCTCAAATGCAACCCTCATTAAACAATATCTAGTTTAAGATACTATATTGTAACAAAATACAAATGAAATTGATTGAAAATTATATACAGTGACTTATGTGAAACATATAATAGAAAACCCAATGGGGTACGTCCCCACTTTGTCTATGTACCAAAACCTACATATGACATGTCCTTTGCTACACTCACCCCACATGGTTCTTTCCGCTTATCTATTGTTTTTTTTTTTAAAGAATAATAATAATAATACAACTGTTTGTAGACATAGTATTTATTTTAAAAAGTGTATTTTTTTATGTAAGTTAATAATATACTTCTATTTATATATTTTAACAAGTTTGTTTTCCTATAATGTAAAATAGCAATTTATTTCATTTTTCTTGTGTAGCATGCATGTTTTACTTGATGACACCATCCATTTTTATTTGTAGAATTATTTCGTGTAATCGGTTTCTTTCTTTAGACACACATTATGGTATTAGCTATTGCGGTTGATGTTTTATATGCATGAATATGAATTGTTGATATATATATATATATATATATATATATATATATATATATATATATATATATATATATATATATATATATATATATTACCTTTTTCAATTCAAAAAATAATTTTATAAAGGAAACCGAAATAACGATCACATCACTATTATCACTGTTCAATCAGCCTCAATAGATATAATTAAATATTCTATTACTTTATTTTCTAATAAAATATTACCTTAAGAAACAGTACAATTTTAATGAGACCGGACAGAATATAGAGTTTGCGTTCAATATTTTCTCTATAAATACCATTCACAACCCTTTTATCTTCTCCTCACCACCACCACAGCCGCCGCTTCTATCACCACAACCGCCGTGTTACACATACTAAACCCTCTTTTCTTCACCAAAAATGGGGATCAAGAAATCAAACAAACTCCCTCAAGCAGCACTCATTAAGCAAATCCTCAAAAGATGTTCTAGTTTAGGCAAGAAGCATGGATACGACGTCGATGGCCTCCCTCTCGACGTCCCTAAAGGCCATTTTCCGGTCTACGTCGGCGCTAATAGAACAAGATACATCGTTCCGATTTCTTTCTTGACACACCCTGAATTCCAACGCCTACTTCGTTATGCTGAGGAGGAGTTCGGATTTCATCACGAAATGGGCCTCACGATCCCTTGCGAAGAAGTGGTTTTCCGATCTCTTACCTCCATGCTCCGGTGAGGTTGTAGGGTTCCGCGGCGATCGGTTTCAGAGCACAAACCGCCGTGCTCCGGCCATATTGAAGAAAGATGGTGTTTAAAGATGAAGCGGCATTTTCCCTTGGCTTCTTTTTTAAGGATTCCAGTTTTCCAGAGAAAAAGGTTTTGAATCCAGAGAAACGTACAACTTTCGATGAATGAAGTACGACTCTGAGATTGAAATTTCGAACTCTGAGAAAAAGGATTTCCTTTTTTAACCATATTTCTTCATTTTTGTTCTTTTTTTTTTTAAATCTTTTTTTGCTAACTCTAACCCAAAAAACACCCATTTAATATTTTTATTTATTTTTAGATTTTTGGGTTAGATGAATGTGTACAAATGAAATCTTGTAATTTTTCTCATTTGTGGTGTAAATTATTTTACACCCTTTTGAGAGTGACCCAGTATTATGAAATATTTTGTGGTTTCGGTAAAATGTGTAAAGAGTTATCTATAAATCGTTATAAATGTTGCAATGCATCGGTTACTTAACATATGATCGTGATTTAGTTTTTGAGTTATCATATTTAGTTTTTTTAATTAATAGTCCGTACAAAAAAACTAATATTTTAGTTTTATTAATTACATTCTCACATGCAAAAAAGTTGGTTAGTTGGAATTGTAATAAATATACAATATTATGGTTCTCAAAAACCAATAACTTCTTAAGATCACGTAAAATCGACTCACATCGTTTTAAATTGGTTTTAGGATCGGTAACTGTAATTATGTTTAATTCTTATAAAATTTATATTAAACAATATTTTCAGCTAGAATAGTTATGCATGGAAAGAATATTAAACATTATTCGAGCAAACACCGTAGGCAGAGTAAGATGCACGTGGCGTATGTAATTTGGGATACGTTTAACGTATATAAAACTTAATAAAATGATATTATTTTGAGTACAATTAGTGCATATAAATAAACCTGCATAACTGCCTATTTTCAGTTATTCGTTGTAAATTTATGTAAGATGGAATAATATGATACTCACAACGAAATAATAAAAGTTCAAATGAAATCTCTGATTTAAAATAAATCTTTTGTAGTTCTTATGGACTTCAAATTACACTACTACACAAAGCCTTATTACCTACAATAACTTCGAATAAAATCCATGGGTAATTACCCACGGGTTTCCCACAACTATAAAAACCATAATTAAAAAAGCAATTGTTATGGATTACACTAATACCCATGGATGATGAGGCTATACGGTGTGGCTGCGGCCTGGGACCGCGGTTTGTGCCACTTGGACCGCGCACACCGCCCCCGGACCGCGGTCTTGCACGGTTTTGGCCGCACTGCGGCTAGTATGTACCGTACCATGTGATTGGTAGATGGATATTTGACCGTTGAATGTTTCCTTGGGCGTAATTAATTTTTTTTTTCTTTTTGCCTTTCTTTCCTATATATACATATTTACTTCATTTGTTTTTAACCACAATACAATCTCTTCTCTCTCTCAACATTTTTAAAAAAAAAATCACCACTCTCTCAAAAATGTCATCTTCATATTCTGAAGAATTTCAGACTATTTTTGATATCGCTATTGCGTGTGCTCAAATGGCGGAACAAACATACAATGTTCTATGCAACAACACAGCTGCAAGTTCTCAACGGAGAACACGAAGATATATTATCAGAAATCGTGAAGAAGTCAACCAACGTTTGGTGCAAGACTATTTTGAAGAGAATGCCACTTATCAAGGGAATTATTTTCGTAGGCGCTTCAGAATGTTCAAAGGTTTATACGAACGTATAGTTGAAGATGTAACGAGGGAGTGCAGTTTTTTTCAACAAGGTTACGATGCTAAAGGTACACCCGGTTTCACTCCCTTACAAAAATGTACGACCGCACTTCGTCAGTTAGCATATGGCATTTTGCCTGATGCGTTAGACGAAAGTTTTAGGATGTCTGCTAGGATTGCACGAGACAGTCTCCATTTTTTCTACAAAACTGTGATTCAGTTTTAAGGTCCAAAATATTTACGTAAGCCTACACGTAATGACATCCTGCAATTGCAAGCTCATCATGATAGTGTGCATGGGTTTCCTGAAATGCTAGGAAGCTTAGATTGTCTCCATTGGGCATGGGAAAATTGCCCTACATCATATCATGGGCAATTTATCCGAGGTGATCATGGTCACCCAACGGTCATACTTGAAGCAGTTGCATCACAAGATATGTGGATTTGGCATGCTTTTTTTGGTTCTCCTGGTTCGATTAACGACATCAACGTTCTTAATCGTTCATCAATATTTAACAACATATATGATGAATCTGCACCAGATTCTTCTTTTGAAGTGCGTGGAACGCCATATAAGTATGGTTATTATCTGGTCGATGGAATCTATCCTGAGTATGATGTGTTTGTTAAATCGTTTACGTGTCCACATGGTTCTAGACGAAAGAAATTCAAGAGAGCTCAAGAAAGAGCTAGGAAGGATGTTGAGCGTGCTTTTGGAGCTCTGAAGAAACGGTGGTTTATATTGAAAAAACCAACAGCTTATTTAGGCGAGAAAAACTTCAAGAAATTATGTATACATGTCTCATATTGCATAACATGATTATTGAAGACGAAGGAAAAGCGATATGTGCGTTTGACGATGAAGAAACCATACCAGATACACAACCAATAGAAATTTGTGGCGAAGAGTATATGAACAGGAGAGCAGAGATACGTTACACTGAAACATTTCACAATCTTCGCAATGACTTGGTGGAACACATTTACGGGGTTCAAAACATTAACCTTAATTTGGATCCACCGGATGACTCCTAAGACGAGTTCTCGGAGAACGACTTTATGTAGTTTGCTTTAGTTATTTTATATGTGTTTTTTAAGTTTCTAGGATTATTTAAATATCATGTGTATGGTTTTCGTTTTTTTTTTTTTTTTTTGGTAATGCAATGTAATGTTTTTTTAATTTTCAAGTAATGAAAAATTATGTTTTTTTATTAAAATAGAAGTTTTATTAAATTAAAATAGTTAACAAAAAAAAATTTATTAATTTAAAATAGTTAAAAAAAACAAAAAAGAAAAAAGAAAATAAAAGTGTGGCACCACTCCCTTGGTGTGGCAAGAAACCACACTTGTGTGGTCAAAATTACATGACGCTTATGTGGCGGGAGAGAGAGTGCGGTTTCGGTGACACCACTCCCTCCAGCCTGATACGTGGAAATTCATGGGCAAAAATGGGCCAATACTAAGAATTTATAAATCTTTGGGTAATCTATGTATAAACATAATAAAAAACATTAATGTTTGTAAAAAAAAAAAAAAAAGCTTTTACTGATAAATGTTTTTTGAACGGCATTATGTAGAATTGTAGATAACATATCAAGGTATCATCGACGGCTTCCTACCATCATCCATAAGTAACGCTAAAATAAAATCGAATATTTAAAAAAAAAAAAGTGTTCCGTGGGTAAACACTGGATAATTTAATTATTATATATATATATATATATATATATATATATATATATATATATATATATATATATATATATATATATATATATATACACCGAGCATTTAGTTAAAATTGAAGAAAAAATTTTCAAAGAAATTATTAAGAAATATATATTCAAAAACCGGAGGTTGAAACCACTTTTATCAAAAGTCTTCCTCAAAGTGATGTGGATTTAATTTCAAGAATTAAAGATACTGCTACCTCTTCTCCTGAAGAACTTCAAAACTTACTTCAAGAAATTCGCCAAACTCCATCAGTTTCTGATGATTCTCCAAAATCTATAAAGAATGGTTTATTTCAAGACGTTCAAGACCCTTATGATGATCCTTATGAATAATAAGAAATTCTTATCATTAAATTTGGTGTAATACCTTCAATGTAGGGTATTTCGTTTCTTCTATTTATCAAATTCATTATTTTCAAATACGAGTGTGTATATACTGTGTGATTATACACTATATGTATTTATAGTGTATAAAACAAAACAAATATTATCAAATTTATTATCAAATTTATTTGTTCTCATCATCAATAATTATATGAAGACAAAAAACTTTTAAAGATGCTCTATGATGGATAATATGAAGACAAAAAACATTAGAAGATGCTCTATGAAGACATGCTTTATCAAAAGGTGATATTTATTGATACAAACGACAATTTCTTCAAAAGATGAAAGTGACAACCACTTAAAAATAATTGATTGGCCATTGAATCTTACGGCAAGATTTCACTACAAGATTTCAAGGTTTTGAAGACTTCAAAAGGAATATAAATAGACATCATGTGTTAGTAGAACAAAGCAGGCAAAAATATTCATTCTCTAAAAAATTTTCATTCTATGTCTAAAAAATCTCCAAGAGTCTCTCTTTCTACTAGCAGATGTTCATAGTCTTTAGATTTTCAGATAATTCTTTCTCCAGATGTATGTACTGATTGTAATTCAAGCTTAATTCAAGAAGGTATTATCTAAAATATTTTATTCAATTGTTGTATTGCTTCTATTTCTCCATGATAGTTTCATTTCGAGTTGTTCTAACCATTAATTCTACAAGATTTGAAATATTTGTTAAAATAGTAGTCGTTTTTAATAATCAAATTAATCAAATTCATGCTTGAATTATTTAAATATGTCTAACAAAATCTTGATGAATTTTATTCCTAATAAAGATATTCATGTAAGAATACAACAAATCCAAGAATCTATAAATAATTCTGAGCAAAATCTCAAGGATTCTTACAAACCTAATAATCTAGGTACGATTTTAAACAATAATCATATTCATGATGTTAGACAGTTCATAAGAGCTAGTATTAAAATTCGTTACAAGCAAATACGTTATCTAAAAGCAAAACTATTTGTATTTTAATATGAAATTTATTTATATTTTCTTGGATTCCCAAATTAAATAAATATGAAAAGACCTTCAAACTTTTCTTGGCTCTGATACCATAAATATATCATGAATATGATTATTGTTTAAAATCGTACCTAGATTATTAGGTTTGTAAGAATCCTTGAGATTTTGCTCAGAATTATTTATAGATTCTTGGATTTGTTGTATTCTTACAAGAAAAGAGTCTTATTGGAAAGAACGTTTTATTGCTGGCCTTCCAAAACTCTTTGCTGAAAGAGTTAGACAAAAATTAAGAGAAAGTTTTAATAATACCATCCCTTATCAAAATTTAACTTATGGAGATCTAATAAACTACATTAATAAAGAGGGATTAACAGTTTGTGCTGATCTTAGGTTTAAAGAAAAGCTCAAGCCCCAAATCAATTAACTACAGAAAAGTTTTAATTAAACTGTAAGAAGAAGATTTATGGTATCAGAGCCAAGAAAAGTTTTTGGGGTGGTTATGCATGATATATTTATTTCATATTTATTTAATTTGGGTTTAATATTCTCTAAGAAATTTACAAGTTTTAATAAGTATGATTCAGAGACAAGACCAGTGATTGGTTGGATTAGCGTAATACGCGCAGATAAGGACGTAAGTCGCGGTGCCGGACCACAATCATCGTTGAGACGATTCGCCTCTGTTCATCATTATTAAAACAAGTAAGTTTTCTTATAGAAATTTAAAGCAAAATTAATTGAATATGAGTAAATTTTCACGCATACTATCCAAAAAATATATTCCTGGTAAAAATATCGACAATGAACAAGATTATGATAATCAAATAAATTCTATTGAAGAAACCGTTAATGGCATAGAACAAAGTTTGAATGATTGGACAATACCTAAAACTAATGTTAATACAATATATAGAATAGGAACTTTTGACTATTTTCAAGGTTATTCTATTAAAATGACAGAACAAACTTTGTCTATTGGTCAAAACCAACAAAATTTACATTTATTATCATCACGATCTATTCTAGAACATAGAATGAAATATAAATTTTTACATGTCGGTTTAGTCCAAATTGCTATCAAGCCTCTATTCAGACTTGGAATAGATGCCCCTGTTCTCCTTATTTTAAGAGACAAGAGACATAAAGATTTTCAAAATTCTATTTTAGCTATGGCTGAAACAAATATTGCTAACGGACCTATTTATTTCAATTGTTATCCAAATTTTTCTGTAGGGTTATTTGATAAAAATATTTTAGATACTTTAGTGTTAACTGTAGAAACAAAAAATTTAGAATTTAAAGATGATACAAAGCCTTTAGCAATAATTTATCGTGTCTGTTACAAAACTATGACAACTACACTTGAACCCAAAACACGTTTATCAAGTCCTAAAAATGAAACAATTATTTTTGAAGCAAATACTAACCATACCAAAGTCCACACACCAAAAAGGTTAAAATGGTCTGATATAACTCAATCATATAATTGGAATTTACAAAATGTTATCGATCCGGAACCACTAGACTCTTCAAAACAAATCTCAAATATTACAGAATATAATGATGGTTCAGTAGATATAAATTTTTCGTCCTTAAAAATTTCATCATCCAGATTATCAACTTCTTTTATCCCAGAAACAAGCTCTTCAAAATCTTCGTTATCAAAGTCAAGATCTTTAAAACTAAAAACTGTTGACTATACTAATTCTATTCCCAAACCATTATATCAAGATGATCAAAATAGTGAAAATAGTTTTCCTAGTCCTACTAAATCAGATTTTATTGATGAACTTCAAAATTTTAAACAACAAATATGAGTTCTAAAGTACAAATTAATTGTTCAAAAAATAATAAGTTTTGGGCTAATATGTTAAAAAGACATTGGAAGATAAATTCTAATATATGCAAAACCATTCAACATTTAGAAGAAACTAGAACTCATGAAGATTATAATTTATACAAAATACTTCCATATACTAATAAATATAATAAACAAATAAAAAAATTTTCTAGGCTAACGATAGGAATAAAAAAATACGAAAAATCACGAAGTCATAATTTAGAATCAATAAAACATATTTCTTCAATCCTAACAAAAACAACCTGTTAAAATGAATTTCTCGAATTTAGAATATCAAGTTGACTTTGATTACTTAAAAAATATTGAGTATTAGAAAGATTACAATAATAAAAAAAAGAGCTTGGCATGAAGAAAATTTCTCATACTACTTAAGATTTCTCCATTTAGGCCTTTGGGAAGATTATGTTTTATCAAATAAAATTCATTCTCCTTTTTTTCAATGGTTTGAGTTAATTTATGCCCCTAAACATAAAATAAATTACCCATTTAAAAATGATTCTATCACTCCCATTTTAGAGAAAAAATATAAAGATATTATTTCTAATAAAGAAATTATTGCTAATTTTCCACCAAAAGGAGAAATTATTATTAACGATATGTTTATTGCGACTCCTTTAGTTCAAGCCCCAAATCAATTAACTACAGAAAAGGGTCTTCAAAAAATCATTTACCAAAATAATTATGCAAACGAAACCTTATCTAGTATTACCTAGCATTTAGTTAAAATTGAAGAAAAAATTTTCAAAGACAAGAATGATAATAAGCAAGATATGGCAAGCACTAGCAATATAAGTTTTGTTCCTTGTCAAATCGATGATAATTTTAATCTAGGAAATACGGATTTAATTAACGAATTAGAAAAAAGACTTTCAAAATTCCATATCTCAAACACTAACAGTATTAATACCCTTACAAATAATGAAGCTGAAAATAGTGATATTAATAGTGAAACAAATTTTGAAACCCTTGCTCGACAATTTGATAATTCAAATGATGATATTAGTCAACTCACTAATGATTTTTCAAATCTTAATAAAATTCATCAATCAAAGCGAAGCTCTTTCGGAAAGAATCCAAAGCCAACCATAAGAAATTATTGGAATAGGCCCTCTCTTCCAGATGTTCAACTAGAAGAACGAACTTTTCAATTTGATCGTTCTCAATATGATGGTAATTCTGTTTATGAATGGAATGTTGATGGCCATTCTGAACATCAAATTATGAATATTGTACAAGAAATGACTATGGCCGCTAATGCTTATAAAGCTCATAATAATACTCAACTTCAAATTGTTAATATTATTACTTCTGGTTTTACTGGTAGTCTCAAAGGATGGTGAGATTTCTATATTTCACAAGAAGAAAAAGATTATATTTTATCTGCTAAGAAAACTATTATAAAACAAGAAAATAATCAACAAATACATACGTTTGAAGATGATATGGTTAACACTTTAATTTTTGCTATTATCAAAAACTTTGTAGGAGATCCTACTACTTTTCAAGAAAAAACTTCAGAAATTTTAATGAATTTACATTGCAGAAAACTTACTGATTTTAGATGGTATAAAAATAATTATCTTGTTAAAGTTTTTTCAAGACCTGATTGTAAAGAGTCTTATTGGAAAGAACGTTTTATTGCTGGCCTTCCAAAACTCTTTGCTGAAAGAGTTAGACAAAAATTAAGAGAAAGTTTTAATAATACCATCCCTTATCAAAATTTAACTTATGGAGATCTAATAAACTACATTAATAAAGAGGGATTAACAGTTTGTGCTGATCTTAGGTTTAAAGAAAAGCTCAAAAAAGATAGAATTAACAGTAAAAATGAATTGGAAAAATTTTGCCAACAATATGGTTATCAGCCCTTGAATGGTCCGTCTACTTCAAAATCTAAAGTATATAAGAAAAGACCTTCAAAATATTTCAGAAAAAAGAATTATAATCTTCCAGAAAATTATAAAAAAGGCCAAGATTATGCGTCAAAATCCAAAAAACCTTATAAACCAAATTATAAAAAATCTAAGAGAAAATCAAAAGACATTATTATTTGTCATAAATGTGGGCGTAATGGTCATACAGCTAATAATTGTTATGCTAAGACAAAAATAAACGAGTTAAATGTTTCTGATGATTTAAAAGAACAAATAAGAAAAATTATTTTAAATACTGATTCAGATTCCGATCAAAGTATTTCTGATTTTCAAACAAATAATTTAAATATTCTCGAAAATACTACTTCAAGTTCAGAAGATTCTGATGTTTGCGAATGTATTGGTAAATGTCATTGTAAAAATTTAATCAATGTAATTACTAGTAGTTGTATTAACGTTCTTTCACAAGATGATAAAGATCTTTTAAACTCTCTTGATTCTATAAAAGATAAAAATATCCAAGAATTATTAATAAAGCAGATGCTTAATAAAACTAATAACATAACTCCTGATAATAATGAAAATTTTAATTTAAAAAATATATATGAAAGATTTACTGAAGCAAAACCAATCTCTATGCAAGAACTTCAAGAAGAATTAAAAATAGTAAAACAAGAGATAAAAGAAATAAAAAATAAAATTTTAATTTTAGAAAAAGAAAAACCTTCTATATTTAAAAACAAAAATATAGAAATTAATAAAGAAGAAGAAAATAAAATTGAAAATGTAACTATTGGAAAAATTATAAATAATCAAGTTTCTCAAAAATGGAACACTCAAATTACTTTAGTCAAGGATAATTTTAAAATCAACCTAACTGCTTTAATTGATAGTGGTGCTGATATGAATTGTATTCAAGAAGGAATTTTTCCTACACAATTCTATGAAAAAACTGCATCTAGACTTACTGGTGCCGGAGGTACAAAATTAATTGTAAATTATAAAGTTTCCAATGTTCATATTTGTAATAACCAAGATTACTGTTATAAAACTCATCTAATTTTAGTAAAAGATCTATCTTCCCCTTTAATTCTAGGAACACCTTTTATTACAAAACTATATCCTTTTATGGTTCATGATGATGGTATAAGAACCAATGTTTTGGAAAAGAAATTATATTTAAATTTTGTGAACCTCCTCTATATTCAACCATTAATGTCCTTAATTATAAAACACAACAAGCTAAATATCTTATTAACGAAATAAATAATGTTCGAATAACTAATCAATTAAATGACAATAATATTCAAAATAAAATAATAGGTTTAAAATTAAAATTTGAAAAAAATGTCTGTTCTAATATTCCTAATGCCTTTTGGAATAGAAAACAACATATTGTAAAATTACCGTATATAAAATTTTTTGATGAAAAGGATATTCCTTCAAAATCTAGAGCCATTCACATGAATAGTGAACTAGAAAGTCATTGTAAAAATGAAATTCAAGATTTAATAAATAAAAAACTTATAAGACATTCTAAATCACCATGGTCTTGTTCAGCATTTTATGTTATGAATGCCGCAGAATTAGAAAGAGGATCACCAAGACTAGTTATCAATTATAAACCTTTAAACAAAGTTTTAGAATGGATTCGTTATCCTATTCCTAATAAACGAGACTTGCTAAAAAAACTTTATGATTCAAATATATTTTCACAGTTTGATATGAAATCAGGATTTTGGCAAATACAACTTCATGAAGAAGATAAATACAAAACTGGTTTTAATGTTCCCTTCGGGCATTTTGAATGGAATGTAATGCCTTTTGGATTAAAAAATGCCCCTTCTGAATTCCAAAATATTATGAATGATATCATAATTCCTATAAGTAGTTTTGCTATTGCTTATATTGACGATGTCCTAATTTTTTCAAAATCAATTGATCAACATTTCAAACATTTAAATCAATTTTATGATTTAATTTATCAAAATGGTTTAGCTGTCTCTGCAGCAAAAATGCATTTATTTAAAGATGAAATTCGTTTTTTAGGGCATGATATTGTCAAAAACACTATTAGACCTATTACAAGAAGTTTGCAATTTTCTACTAAATTTCCTGATGAAATTAAGGATAAAAAGCAACTTCAAAGATTTTCAGGATGCTTAAATTATATCCATGATTTTTTCAAAGATTTAGGGATTATATGTAAACCACTTTATAACAGATTAAAAGATAATCCTGAACCATGGACTCAAAAACATACAGATATAATTAAATATATAAAACAAAAGGTTCCTACTTTGCCATGTTTAAATTTACCTCATCCGAATGCCAATATCATAGTTGAAACCGATGCTAGTGATATTGGATTCGGAGGAATTCTAAAACAAAAATTTGTTAATTCAAAAGAAGAACAATTGGTTCGATATTACTCTGGTGCATGGAATGATACACAAAAAAATTATTCAACTGTCAAAAATGAAATTTTAAGCATTGTTTTATGTATTAAAAAATTTGAAGATGATTTATTTATGAAAAGTTTTTTATTAAGAATAGATTGTCAATCTGCAAAAACTATTTTAGAAAAGGATGTGAAAAATATTATTTCCAAACAAATTTTTGCTCGATGGGAAGCCCTTTTAGGTAACTTTGATTTCGAAATAGAATTCATAAAAGGCGAAAATAATTCGCTTCCTGACTTTCTTTCTCGAGAATTTTTGCAGGGAAAATGAGTTCATCGTCCTCTTCCAAACATGATGACAAGAAACCCGTCTATCAAAAGCTTGTTCCATTTCAAAATCAAAATCGTTTTTCTCCTTTAACCCCTACTTCTAAGAATTCACAACTTTATTCTAATATCCTTCAATCAAAACTTGTTACTCCAAAAGTTACTTCAACAAACACGATAAGCCCTTTTGTAAGACCTTTTACTCCTCAAACTCAAAATTCTGTGACTCCTAGCCCTCCTACAAAAACTCCTTATGTTCTTAATCCAAATTTCTTAAGAGTTCAAATTCTTGAAGATTTTCAAATCCATAAGTTACATCAAGGTTTTCATATTCTCACAAATCATCTTTTTGGTCAAGGGAAAACCTTTTATGTTGATTCATATAAAACTCGAGAATATTATCAAGCTATTTTGCAAGAGTCTGGTTCGGTCAATTTTGTTCATCGTTCTAATTCAAAAGAAGGAAACATTGATTTTAGCAAAGCTCACATCATCAAAATCATTTCTCCAGAAAGTTGGGTTCCAAACCTTCATTCTGAAAAACCTCTTATAAGTTATCCTGCTTATCCCAAATTTTCTTACTATGATTATCAAGATGCCTGGACTAAGGCGTTCTTTATTCGAAATTATTCACACTCATGGTTTATCTTCTTTGATTTAAACTTCAATTGTGAATACCCAAGATGGTTTATCAATTGGGATAAATATATGGGAATTCTTCCAAATTGTTTACCAAAAGAAATTTACGATGGATATCTCAAATTTAAGGAATTGTTTATTCAACAAATTCCAGAATTTGAATATATGCTACAATTCACTATGATATTCAGAGTTCCATGGATAATGTCTTGGACTTTTCATTATCAAGAAGCAAAGGATACCTCTCCTCCCTGGCTTAATCGACAATTTCGCTCAAAATGGTGGGATAAAATGAAGATTTCTCAAGCCAGTGAACAAGCAGTAATTAAATATTATCAAGAAATATATATTCAAAAACCGGAGGTTGAAGCCACTTTTATCAAAAGTCTTCCTCAAAGTGATGTGGATTTAATTTCAAGAATTAAAGATGCTGCTACCTCTTCTCCTGAAGAACTTCAAAACTTACTTCAAGAAATTCGCCAAACTCCATCAGTTTCTGATGATTCTCCAAAATCTATAAAGAATGGTTTATTTCAAGACGCTCAAGACCCTTTTGATGATCCTTGTGAAGAATAAGAAGTTCTTATCATTAAATTTGGTGTAATACCTTCAATGTAGGGTATTTCGTTTCTTCTATTTATCAAATTCATTATTTTCAAATACGAGTGTGTATATACTGTGTGATTATACACTATATGTATTTATAGTGTATAAAACAAAACAAATACTAACAAATTTATTATCAAAATTATTTGTTCTCATCATCAATAATTATATGAAGACAAAAAACTTTTAAAGATGCTCTATGATGGATAATATGAAGACAAAAAACTTTAGAAGATGCTTTATGAAGACATGCTTTATCAAAAGGTGATATTTATTGATTACAAACGACAATTTCTTCAAAAGATGAAAGTGACAACCATTTAAAAATAATTGATTGGCCATGGAATCTTACGGCAAGATTTCACTACAAGATTTCAAGGTTTTGAAGACTTCAAAAGGAATATAAATAGACATCATGTGTTAGTAGAACAAAGCAGGCAAAAATATTCATTCTCTAAAAAATGTTCATTCTATGTCTAAAAAATCTCCAAGAGTCTCTCTTTCTACTAGCAGATGTTCAAAGTCTCTAGATTTTCAGATAATTCTTTCTCCAGATGTATGTACTGATTGTAATTCAAGCTTAATTCAAGAAGGTATTATCTAAAATATTTTATTCAATTGTTGTATTGCTTCTATTTCTCCATGATAGTTTCATTTCGAGTTGTTCTAACCATTAATTCTACAAGATTTGAAATATTTGTTAAAATAGTAATCGTTTTTAATAATCAAATTAATCAAATTCATGCTTGAATTATTTAAATATGTCTAACAAAATCTTGATGAATTGTATTCCTAATAAAGATATTCTTGTAAGAATACAACAAATCCAAGAATCTATAAATAATTCTGAGCAAAATCTCAAGGATTCTTACAAACCTAATAATCTAGGTACGATTTTAAACAATAATCATATTCATGATGTTAGACAGTTCATAAGAGCTAGTATTAAAATTCGTTACAAGCAAATACGTTATGTAAAAGCAAAACTATTTGTATTTTAATATGAAATTTATTTGTATTTTAATATGAAATTCTATGTCTTTTAATTAAACTGTAAGAAGAAGATTTATGGTATCAGACATAAAATAAATTACCCATTTAAAAATGATTCTATCACTCCCATTTTATAGAAAAAATATAAAGATATTATTTCTAATAAAGAAATTATGCTTCTATTTCTCCATGATAGTTTCATTTCCAGTTGTTCTAACCATTAATTCTACAAGATTTGAAATATTTGTTAAAATAGTAGTCGTTTTTAATAATCAAATTAATCAAATTCATGCTTGAATTATTTAAATATGTCTAACAAAATCTTGATGAATTGTATTCCTAATAAAGATATTCTTGTAAGAATACAACAAATCCAAGAATCTATAAAAGATATTCTTGTAAGAATACAACAAATCCAAGAATCTATAAATAATTCTGAGCAAAATCTCAAGGATTCTTACAAACCTAATAATCTAGGTACGATTTTAAACAATAATCATATTCATGATGTTAGACAGTTCATAAGAGCTAGTATTAAAATTCGTTACAAGCAAATACGTTACAAAAACAACCTGTTAAAATGAATTTCTCGAATTTAGAATATCAAGTTGACTTTGATTACTTAAAAAATATTGAGTATTACAAAGATTACAATAATAAAAAAAGAGCTTGGCATGAAGAAAATTTCTCATACTACTTAAGATTTCTCCATTTAGGCCTTTGGGAAGATTATGTTTTATCAAATAAAATTCATTCTCCTTTTTTTCAATGGTTTGAGTTAATTTATGCCCCTAAACATAAAATAAATTACCCATTTAAAAATGATTCTATCACTCCCATTTTAGAGAAAAAATATAAAGATATTATTTCTAATAAAGAAATTATTGCTAATTTTCCACCAAAAGGAGAAATTATTATTAACGATATGTTTATTGCGACTCCTTTAGTTCAAGCCCCAAATCAATTAACTACAGAAAAGGGTCTTCAAAAAATTATTTACCAAAATAATTATGCAAACGAAACCTTATCTAGTATTACCGAGCATTTAGTTAAAATTGAAGAAAAAATTTTCAAAGACAAGAATGATAATAAGCAAGATATGGCAAGCACTAGCAATATAAGTTTTGTTCCTTGTCAAATCGATGGTAATTTTAATCTAGGAAATACGGATTTAATTAACGAATTAGAAAAAAGACTTTCAAAACTCCATATCTCAAACACTAACAGTATTAATACCCTTACAAATGATGAAGCTGAAAATAGTGATATTAATAGTGAAACAAATTTTGAAACCCTTGCTCGACAATTTGATAATTCAAATGATGATATTAGTCAACTCACTAATGATTTTTCAAATCTTAATAAAATTCATCAATCAAAGCGAAGCTCTTTCGGAAAGAATCCAAAGCCAACCATAAGAAATTATTGGAATAGGCCCACTCTTCCAGATGTTCAACTAGAAGAACGAACTTTTCAATTTGATCGTTCTCAATATGATGGTAATTCTGTTTATGAATGGAATGTTGATGGCCATTCTGAACATCAAATTATGAATATTGTACAAGAAATGACTATGGCTGCTAATGCTGATAAAGCTCATAATAATACTCAACTTCAAATTGTTAATATTATTACTTCTGGTTTTACTGGTAGTCTCAAAGGATGGTGGGATTTCTATATTTCACAAGAAGAAAAAGATTATATTTTATCTGCTAAGAAAACTATTATCAAACAAGAAAATAATCAACAAATACAAACGTTTGAAGATGATATGGTTAACACTTTAATTTTTGCTATTATCAAAAACTTTGTAGGAGATCCTACTACTTTTCAAGAAAAAACTTCAGAAATTTTAATGAATTTACATTGCAGAAAACTTACTGATTTTAGATGGTATAAAGATAATTATCTTGTTAAAGTTTTTTCAAGACCTGATTGTAAAGAGTCTTATTGGAAAGAACGTTTTATTGCTGGCCTTCCAAAACTCTTTGCTGAAAGAGTTAGACAAAAATTAAGAGAAAGTTTTAATAATACCATCCCTTATCAAAATTTAACTTATGGAGATCTAATAAACTACATTAATAAAGAGGAATTAGCAGTTTGTGCTGATCTTAAGTTTAAAGAAAAGCTCAAAAAAGATAGAATTAACAGTAAAAATGAATTGGGAAATTTTTGCCAACAATATGGTTATCAGCCCTTGAATGGTCCGTCTACTTCAAAATCTAAAGTATATAAGAAAAGACCTTCAAAATATTTCAGAAAAAAGAATTATAATCTTCCAGAAAATTATAAAAAAGGCCAAGATTATGCGTCAAAATCCAAAAAACCTTATAAACCAAATTATAAAAAATCTAAGAGAAAATCAAAAGACATTATTATTTGTCATAAATGTGGGCGTAATGGTCATACAGCTAATAATTGTTATGCTAAGACAAAAATAAACGAGTTAAATGTTTCTGATGATTTAAAAGAACAAATAAGAAAAATTATTTTAAATACTGATTCAGATTCCGATCAAAGTATTTCTGATTTTCAAACACATGATTTAAATATTCTCGAAAATACTACTTCAAGTTCAGAAGATTCTGATGTTTGCGAATGTATTGGTAAATGTCATTGTAAAAATTTAATCAATGTAATTACTAGTAGTTCTATTAACGTTCTTTCACAAGATGATAAAGATCTTTTAAACTCTCTTGATTCTATAAAAGATAAAAATATCCAAGAATTATTAATAAAGCAGATGCTTAATAAAACTAATAACATAACTCCTGATAATAATGAAAATTTTAATTTAAAAAATATATATGAAAGATTTACTGAAGCAAAGCCAATCTCTATGCAAGAACTTCAAGAAGAATTAAAAATAGTAAAACAAGAGATAAAAGAAATAAAAAATAAAATTTTAATTTTAGAAAAAGAAAAACCTTCTATATTTAAAAACAAAAATATAGAAATTAATAAAGAAGAAGAAAATAAAATTGAAAATGTAACTATTGGAAAAATTATAAATAATCTAAGTTTCTCAAAAATGGAACAGTCAAATTACTTTAGTCAAGAATTATTTTAAAATCAACCTAACTGCTTTAATTGATAGTGGTGCTGATATGAATTGTATTCAAGAAGGAATTTTTCCTACACAATTCTATGAAAAAACTGCATCTAGACTTACTGGTGCCGGAGGTACAAAATTAATTGTAAATTATAAAGTTTCCAATGTTCATATTTGTAATAACCAAGATTACTGTTATAAAACTCATCTAATTTTAGTAAAAGATCTATCTTCCCCTTTAATTCTAGGAACACCTTTTATTACAAAACTATATCCTTTTATGGTTCATGATGATGGTATAAGAACCAATGTTTTTGGAAAAGAAATTATATTTAAATTTTGTGAACCTCCTCTATATTCAACCATTAATGTCCTTAATTATAAAACACAGCAAGCTAAATATCTTATTAACGAAATAAATAATGTTCGAATAACTAATCAATTAAATGACAATAATATTCAAAATAAAATAATAGGTTTAAAATTAAAATTTGAAAAAAATGTCTGTTCTAATATTCCTAATGCCTTTTGGAATAGAAAACAACATATTGTAAAATTACCGTATATAAAATTTTTTGATGAAAAGGATATTCCTTCAAAATCTAGAGCCATTCACATGAATAGTGAACTAGAAAGTCATTGTAAAAATGAAATTCAAGATTTAATAAATAAAAAACTTATAAGACATTCTAAATCACCATGGTCTTGTTCAGCATTTTATGTTATGAATGCCGCAGAATTAGAAAGAGGATCACCAAGACTAGTTATCAATTATAAACCTTTAAACAAAGTTTTAGAATGGATTCGTTATCCTATTCCTAATAAACGAGACTTGCTAAAAAAACTTTATGATTCAAATATATTTTCAAAGTTTGATATGAAATCAGGATTTTGGCAAATACAACTTCATGAAGAAGATAAATACAAAACTGGTTTTAATGTTCCCTTCGGGCATTTTGAATGGAATGTAATGCCTTTTGGATTAAAAAATGCCCCTTCTGAATTCCAAAATATTATGAATGATATCATAATTCCTATAAGTAGTTTTGCTATTGCTTATATTGACGATGTCCTAATTTTTTCAAAATCAATTGATCAACATTTCAAACATTTAAATCAATTTTATGATTTAATTTATCAAAATGGTTTAGCTGTCTCTGCAGCAAAAATGCATTTATTTAAAGATGAAATTCGTTTTTTAGGGCATGATATTGTCAAAAACACTATTAGACCTATTACAAGAAGTTTGCAATTTTCTACTAAATTCCCTGATGAAATTAAGGATAAAAAGCAACTTCAAAGATTTTTAGGATGCTTAAATTATATCCATGATTTTTTCAAAGATTTAGGGATTATATGTAAACCACTTTATAACAGATTAAAAGATAATCCTGAACCATGGACTCAAAAACATACAAATATAATTAAATATATAAAACAAAAGGTTCCTACTTTGCCATGTTTAAATTTACCTCATCCCAATGCCAATATCATAGTTGAAACCGATGCTAGTGATATTGGATTCGGAGGAATTCTAAAACAAAAATTTGTTAATTCAAAAGAAGAACAATTGGTTCGATATTACTCTGGTGCATGGAATGATACACAAAAAAATTATTCAACTGTCAAAAATGAAATTTTAAGCATTGTTTTATGTATTAAAAAATTTGAAGATGATTTATTTATGAAAATTTTTTTTTATTCAGAATAGATTGTCAATCTGCAAAAACTATTTTAGAAAAGGATGTGAAAAATATTATTTCCAAACAAATTTTTGCTCGATGGCAAGCCCTTTTAGGTAACTTTGATTTCGAAATAGAATTCATAAAAGGCGAAAATAATTCGCTTCCTGACTTTCTTTCTCGAGAATTTTTGCAGGGAAAATGAGTTCATCGTCCTCTTCCAAACATGATGACAAGAAACCCGTCTATCAAAAGCTTGTTCCATTTCAAAATCAAAATCGTTTTTCTCCTTTAACCCCTACTTCTAAGAATTCACAACTTTATTCTAATATCCTTCAATCAAAACTTGTTACTCCAAAAGTTACTTCAACAAACACGATTACCCCTTTTGTAAGACCTTTTACTCCTCAAACTCAAAATTCTATGACTCCTAGCCCTCCTACAAAAACTCCTTATGTTCTTAATCCAAATTTCTTAAGAGTTCAAATTCTTGAAGATTTTCAAATCCATAAGTTACATCAAGGTTTTCATATTCTCACAAATCATCTTTTTGGTCAAGGGAAAACCTTTTATGTTGATTCATATAAAACTCGAGAATATTATCAAGCTATTTTGCAAGAGTCTGGTTCGGTCAATTTTGTTCATCGTTCTAATTCAAAAGAAGGAAACATTGATTTTAGCAAAGCTCACATCATCAAAATCATTTCTCCAGAAAGTTGGGTTCCAAACCTTCATTCTGAAAAACCTCTTATAAGTTATCCTGCTTATCCCAAATTTTCTTACTATGATTATCAAGATGCCTGGACTAAGGCGTTCTTTATTCGAAATTATTCACACTCATGGTTTATCTTCTTTGATTTAAACTTCAATTGTGAATACCCAAGATGGTTTATCAATTGGGATAAATATATGGGAATTCTTCCAAATTGTTTACCAAAAGAAATTTACGATGGATATCTCAAATTTAAGGAATTGTTTATTCAACAAATTCCAGAATTTGAATATATGCTACAATTCACTATGATATTCAGAGTTCCATGGATAATGTCTTGGACTTTTCATTATCAAGAAGCAAAGGATACCTCTCCTCCCTGGCTTAATCGACAATTTCGCTCAAAATGGTGGGATAAAATGAAGATTTCTCAAGCCAGTGAACAAGCAGTAATTAAATATTATCAAGAAATATATATTCAAAAACCGGAGGTTGAAGCCACTTTTATCAAAAGTCTTCCTCAAAGTGATGTGGATTTAATTTCAAGAATTAAAGATGCTGCTACCTCTTCTCCTGAAGAACTTCAAAACTTACTTCAAGAAATTCGCCAAACTCCATCAGTTTCTGATGATTCTCCAAAATCTATAAAGAATGGTTTATTTCAAGACGCTCAAGACCCTTATGATGATCCTTATGAAGAATAAGAAATTCTTATCATTAAATTTGGTGTAATACCTTCATTGTAGGGTATTTCGTTTCTTCTATTTATAAAATTAATTATTTTCAAATACGAGTGTGTATATACTGTGTGATTATACACTATATGTAATTATAGTGTATAAAACAAAACAAATATTATCAAATTTATTATCAAAATTATTTGTTCTCATCATCAATAATTATATGAAGACAAAAAACTTTTAAAGATGCTCTATGATGGATAATATGAAGACAAAAAACTTTAGAAGATGCTCTATGAAGACATGCTTTATCAAAAGGTGATATTTATTGATTACAAACGACAATTTCTTCAAAAGATGAAAGTGACAACCACTTAAAAATAATTGATTGGCCATTGAATCTTACGGCAAGATTTCACTACAAGATTTCAAGGTTTTGAAGACTTCAAAAGGAATATAAATAGACATCATGTGTTAGTAGAACAAAGCAGGCAAAAATATTCATTCTCTAAAAAATGTTCATTCTATGTCTAAAAAATCTCCAAGAGTCTCTCTTTCTACTAGCAGATGTTCAAAGTCTCTAGATTTTCAGATAATTCTTTCTCCAGATGTATGTACTGATTGTAATTCAAGCTTAATTCAAGAAGGTATTATCTAAAATATTTTATTCAATTGTTGTATTGCTTCTATTTCTCCATGATAGTTTCATTTCGAGTTGTTCTAACCATTAATTCTACAAGAGTTGAAATATTTGTTAAAATAGTAGTCGTTTTTAATAATCAAATTAATCAAATTCATGCTTGAATTATTTAAATATGTCTAACAAAATCTTGATGAATTGTATTCCTAATAAAGATATTCATGTAAGAATACAACAAATCCAAGAATCTATAAATAATTCTGAGCAAAATCTCAAGGAGTCTTACAAACCTAATAATCTAGGTACGATTTTAAACAATAATCATATTCATGATGTTAGACAGTTCATAAGAGCTAGTATTAAAATTCGTTACAAGCAAATACGTTATCTAAAAGCAAAACTATTTGTATTTTAATATGAAATTTATTTATATTTTCTTGGATTCCCAAATTAAATAAATATGAAAAGACCTTCAAACTTTTCTTGGCTCTGATACCATAAATATATCATGAATATGATTATTGTTTAAAATCGTACCTAGATTATTAGGTTTGTAAGAATCCTTGAGATTTTGCTCAGAATTATTTATAGATTCTTGGATTTGTTGTATTCTTACAAGAAAAGAGTCTTATTGGAAAGAACGTTTTATTGCTGGCCTTCCAAAACTCTTTGCTGAAAGAGTTAGACAAAAATTAAGAGAAAGTTTTAATAATACCATCCCTTATCAAAATTTAACTTATGGAGATCTAATAAACTACATTAATAAAGAGGGATTAACAGTTTGTGCTGATCTTAGGTTTAAAGAAAAACTCAAGCCCCAAATCAATTAACTACAGAAAAGTTTTAATTAAACTGTAAGAAGAAGATTTATGGTATCAGAGCCAAGAAACGTTTTTGGGGTGGTTATGCATGATATATTTATTTCATATTTATTTAATTTGGGTTTAATATTCTCTAAGAAATTTACAAGTTTTAATAAGTATGATTCAGAGACAAGACCAGTGATTGGTTGGATTAGCGTAAAACACGCAGATAAGGACGTAAGTCGCGGTGCCGGACCACAATCATCGTTGAGACGATTCGCCTCTGTTCATCATTATTAAAACAAGTAAGTTTTCTTATAGAATTTTAAAGCAAAATTAATTGAATTGAGTAAATTTTCACGCATACTATCCAAAAAATATATTCCTGGTAAAAATATCGACAATGAACAAGATTATGATAATCAAATAAATTCTATTGAAGAAACCGTTAATGGCATAGAACAAAGTTTGAATGATTGGACAATACCTAAAACTAATGTTAATACAATATATAGAATAGGAACTTTTGACTATTTTCAAGGTTATTCTATTAAAATGACAGAACAAACTTTGTCTATTGGTCAAAACCAACAAAATTTACATTTATTATCATCACGATCTATTCTAGAACATAGAATGAAATATAAATTTTTACATGTCGGTTTAGTCCAAATTGCTATCAAGCCTCTATTCAGACTTGGAATAGATGCCCCTGTTCTCCTTATTTTAAGAGACAAGAGACATAAAGATTTTCAAAATTCTATTTTAGCTATGGCTGAAACAAATATTGCTAACGGACCTATTTATTTCAATTGTTATCCAAATTTTTCTGTAGGGTTATTTGATAAAAATATTTTAGATACTTTAGTGTTAACTGTAGAAACAAAAAATTTAGAATTTAAAGATGATACAAAGCCTTTAGCAATAATTTATCGTGTCTGTTACAAAACTATGACAACTACACTTGAACCCAAAACACGTTTATCAAGTCCTAAAAATGAAACAATTATTTTTGAAGCAAATACTAACCATACCAAAGTCCACACACCAAAAAGGTTAAAATGGTCTGATATAACTCAATCATGTAATTGGAATTTACAAAATGTTATCGATCCGAAACCACTAGACTCTTCAAAACAAATCTCAAATATTATAGAATATAATGATGGTTCAGTAGATATAAATTTTTCGTCCTTAAAAATTTCATCATCCAGATTATCAACTTCTTTTATCCCAGAAACAAGCTCTTCAAAATCTTCGTTATCAAAGTCAAGATCTTTAAAACTAAAAATTGTTGACTATACTAATTATATTCCCAAACCATTATATCAAGATGATCAAAATAGTGAAAATAGTTTTCCTAGTCCTACTAAATCAGATTTTATTGATGAACTTCAAAATTTTAAACAACAAATATGAGTTCTAAAGTATAAATTAATTGTTCAAAAAATAATAAGTTTTGGGCTAATATGTTAAAAAGACATTGGAAGATAAATTCTAATATATGCAAAACCATTCAACATTTAGAAGAAACTAGAACTCATGAAGATTATAATTTATACAAAATACTTCCATATACTAATAAATATAATAAACAAATAAAAAAATTTTCTAGGCTAACGATAGGAATAAAAAAATACGAAAAATCACGAAGTCATAATTTAGAATCAATAAAACATATTTCTTCAATCCTAACAAAAACAACCTGTTAAAATGAATTTCTCGAATTTAGAATATCAAGTTGACTTTGATTACTTAAAAAATATTGAGTATTACAAAGATTACAATAATAAAAAAAGAGCTTGGCATGAAGAAAATTTCTCATACTACTTAAGATTTCTCCATTTAGGCCTTTGGGAAGATTATGTTTTATCAAATAAAATTCATTCTCCTTTTTTTCAATGGTTTGAGTTAATTTATGCCCCTAAACATAAAATAAATTACCCATTTAAAAATGATTCTATCACTCCCATTTTAGAGAAAAAATATAAATATATTATTTCTAATAAAGAAATTATTGCTAATTTTCCACCAAAAGGAGAAATTATTATTAACGATATGTTTATTGCGACTCCTTTAGTTCAAGCCCCAAATCAATTAACTACAGAAAAGGGTCTTCAAAAAATCATTTACCAAAATAATTATGCAAACGAAACCTTATCTAGTATTACCGAGCATTTAGTTAAAATTGAAGAAAAAATTTTCAAAGACAAGAATGATAATAAGCAAGATATGGCAAGCACTAGCAATATAAGTTTTGTTCCTTGTCAAATCGATGGTAATTTTAATCTAGGAAATACGGATTTAATTAACGAATTAGAAAAAAGACTTTCAAAACTCCATATCTCAAACACTAACAGTATTAATACCCTTACAAATGATGAAGCTGAAAATAGTGATATTAATAGTGAAACAAATTTTGAAACCCTTGCTCGACAATTTGATAATTCAAATGATGATATTAGTCAACTCACTAATGATTTTTCAAATCTTAATAAAATTCATCAATCAAAGCGAAGCTCTTTCGGAAAGAATCCAAAGCCAACCATAAGAAATTATTGGAATAGGCCCACTCTTCCAGATGTTCAACTAGAAGAACGAACTTTTCAATTTGATCGTTCTCAATATGATGGTAAAACTGTTTATGCATGGAATGTTGATGGCCATTCTGAACATCAAATTATGAATATTGTACAAGAAATGACTATGGCTGCTAATGCTTATAAAGCTCATAATAATACTCAACTTCAAATTGTTAATATTATTACTTTTGGTTTTACTGGTAGTCTCAAAGGATGGTGGGATTTCTATATTTCACAAGAAGAAAAAGATTATATTTTATCTGCTAAGAAAACTATTATAAAACAAGAAAATAATCAACAAATACAAACGTTTGAAGATGATATTTTTAACACTTTAATTTTTGCTATTATCAAAAACTTTGTAGGAGATCCTACTACTTTTCAAGAAAAAACTTCAGAAATTTTAATGAATTTACATTGCAGAAAACTTACTGATTTTAGATGGTATAAAGATAATTATCTTGTTAAAGTTTTTTCAAGACCTGATTGTAAAGAGTCTTATTGGAAAGAACGTTTTATTGCTGGCCTTCCAAAACTCTTTGCTGAAAGAGTTAGACAAAAATTAAGAGAAAGTTTTAATAATACCATCCCTTATCAAAATTTAACTTATGGAGATCTAATAAACTACATTAATAAAGAGGAATTAGCAGTTTGTGCTGATCTTAAGTTTAAAGAAAAGCTCAAAAAAGATAGAATTAACAGTAAAAATGAATTGGGAAATTTTTGCCAACAATATGGTTATCAGCCCTTGAATGGTCCGTCTACTTCAAAATCTAAAGTATATAAGAAAAGACCTTCAAAATATTTCAGAAAAAAGAATTATAATCTTCCAGAAAATTATAAAAAAGGCCAAGATTATGCGTCAAAATCCAAAAAACCTTATAAACCAAATTATAAAAAATCTAAGAGAAAATCAAAAGACATTATTATTTGTCATAAATGTGGGCGTAATGGTCATACAGCTAATAATTGTTATGCTAAGACAAAAATAAACGAGTTAAATGTTTCTGATGATTTAAAAGAACAAATAAGAAAAATTATTTTAAATACTGATTCAGATTCCGATCAAAGTATTTCTGATTTTCAAACAAATGATTTAAATATTCTCGAAAATACTACTTCAAGTCAGAAGATTCTGATGTTTGCGAATGTATTGGTAAATGTCATTGTAAAAATTTAATCAATGTAATTACTAGTAGTTGTATTAACGTTCTTTCACAAGATGATAAAGATCTTTTAAACTCTCTTGATTCTATAAAAGATAAAAATATCCAAGAATTATTAATAAAGCAGATGCTTAATAAAACTAATAACATAACTCCTGATAATAATGAAAATTTTAATTTAAAAAATATATATGAAAGATTTACTGAAGCAAAACCAATCTCTATGCAAGAACTTCAAGAAGAATTAAAAATAGTAAAACAAAAGATAAAAGAAATAAAAAATAAAATTTTAATTTTAGAAAAAGAAAAACCTTCTATATTTAAAAACAAAAATATAGAAATTAATAAAGAAGAAGAAAATAAAATTGAAAATGTAACTATTGGAAAAATTATAAATAATCAAGTTTCTCAAAAATGGAACACTCAAATTACTTTAGTCAAGGATAATTTTAAAATCAACCTAACTGCTTTAATTGATAGTGGTGCTGATATGAATTGTATTCAAGAAGGAATTTTTCCTACACAATTCTATGAAAAAACTGCATCTAGACTTACTGGTGCCGGAGGTACAAAATTAATTGTAAATTATAAAGTTTCCGATGTTCATATTTGTAATAACCAAGATTACTGTTATAAAACTCATCTAATTTTAG
The DNA here is from genome assembly GCF_052849685.1 of Lactuca virosa. Classification (NCBI taxonomy): domain Eukaryota; kingdom Viridiplantae; phylum Streptophyta; class Magnoliopsida; order Asterales; family Asteraceae; genus Lactuca; species Lactuca virosa. Next base: position 255,772,907 of record NC_136433.1, on the reverse strand, counting down.
TAAAAGATCTATCTTCCTCTTTAATTCTAGGAACACCTTTTATTACAAAACTATATCCTTTTATGGTTCATGATGATGGTATAAGAACCAATGTTTTGGAAAAGAAATTATATTTAAATTTTGTGAACCTCCTCTATATTCAACCATTAATGTCCTTAATTATAAAACACAGCAAGCTAAATATCTTATTAACGAAATAAATAATGTTCGAATAACTAATCAATTAAATGACAATAATATTCAAAATAAAATAATAGGTTTAAAATTAAAATTTGAAAAAAATGTCTGTTCTAATATTCCTAATGCCTTTTGGAATAGAAAACAACATATTGTAAAATTACCGTATATAAAATTTTTTGATGAAAAGGATATTCCTTCAAAATCTAGAGCCATTCACATGAATAGTGAACTAGAAAGTCATTGTAAAAATGAAATTCAAGATTTAATAAATAAAAAACTTATAAGACATTCTAAATCACCATGGTCTTGTTCAGCATTTTATGTTATGAATGCCGCAGAATTAGAAAGAGGATCACCAAGACTAGTTATCAATTATAAACCTTTAAACAAAGTTTTAGAATGGATTCGTTATCCTATTCCTAATAAACGAGACTTGCTAAAAAAACTTTATGATTCAAATATATTTTCAAAGTTTGATATGAAATCAGGATTTTGGCAAATACAACTTTATGAAGAAGATAAATACAAAACTGGTTTTAATGTTCCCTTCGGGCATTTTGAATGGAATGTAATGCCTTTTGGATTAAAAAAATGCCCCTTCTGAATTCCAAAATATTATGAATGATATCATAATTCCTATAAGTAGTTTTGCTATTGCTTATATTGACGATGTCCTAATTTTTTCAAAATCAATTGATCAACATTTCAAACATTTAAATCAATTTTATGATTTAATTTATCAAAATGGTTTAGCTGTCTCTGCAGCAAAAATGCATTTATTTAAAGATGAAATTCGTTTTTTAGGGCATGATATTGTCAAAAACACTATTAGACCTATTACAAGAAGTTTGCAATTTTCTACTAAATTTCCTGATGAAATTAAGGATAAAAAGCAACTTCAAAGATTTTTAGGATGCTTAAATTATATCCATGATTTTTTCAAAGATTTAGGGATTATATGTAAACCACTTTATAACAGATTAAAAGATAATCCTGAACCATGGACTCAAAAACATACAGATATAATTAAATATATAAAACAAAAGGTTCCTACTTTGCCATGTTTAAATTTACCTCATCCCAATGCCAATATCATAGTTGAAACCGATGCTAGTGATATTGGATTCGGAGGAATTTTAAAACAAAAATTTGTTAATTCAAAAGAAGAACAATTGGTTCGATATTACTCTGGTGCATGGAATGATACACAAAAAAATTATTCAACTGTCAAAAATGAAATTTTAAGCATTGTTTTATGTATTAAAAAATTTGAAGATGATTTATTTATGAAAAGTTTTTTATTAAGAATAGATTGTCAATCTGCAAAAACTATTTTAGAAAAGGATGTGAAAAATATTATTTCCAAACAAATTTTTGCTCGATGGCAAGCCCTTTTAGGTAACTTTGATTTCGAAATAGAATTCATAAAAGGCGAAAATAATTCGCTTCCTGACTTTCTTTCTCGAGAATTTTTGCAGGGAAAATGAGTTCATCGTCCTCTTCCAAACATGATGACAAGAAACCCGTCTATCAAAAGCTTGTTCCATTTCAAAATCAAAATCGTTTTTCTCCTTTAACCCCTACTTCTAAGAATTCACAACTTTATTCTATTATCCTTCAATCAAAACTTGTTACTCCAAAAGTTACTTCAACAAACACGATAAGCCCTTTTGTAAGACCTTTTACTCCTCAAACTCAAAATTCTGTGACTCCTAGCCCTCCTACAAAAACTCCTTATGTTCTTAATCCAAATTTCTTAAGAGTTCAAATTCTTGAAGATTTTCAAATCCATAAGTTACATCAAGGTTTTCATATTCTCACAAATCATCTTTTTGGTCAAGGGAAAACCTTTTATGTTGATTCATATAAAACTCGAGAATATTATCAAGCTATTTTGCAAGAGTCTGGTTCGGTCAATTTTGTTCATCGTTCTAATTCAAAAGAAGGAAACATTGATTTTAGCAAAGCTCACATCATCAAAATCATTTCTCCAGAAAGTTGGGTTCCAAACCTTCATTCTGAAAAACCTCTTATAAGTTATCCTGCTTATCCCAAATTTTCTTACTATGATTATCAAGATGCCTGGACTAAGGCGTTCTTTATTCGAAATTATTCACACTCATGGTTTATCTTCTTTGATTTAAACTCCAATTGTGAATACCCAAGATGGTTTATCAATTGGTATAAATATATGAGAATTCTTCCAAATTGTTTACCAAAAGAAATTTACGATGGATATCTCAAATTTAAGGAATTGTTTATTCAACAAATTCCAGAATTTGAATATATGCTACAATTCACTATGATATTCAGAGTTCCATGGATAATGTCTTGGACTTTTCATTATCAAGAAGCAAAGGATACCTCTCCTCCCTGGCTTAATCGACAATTTCGCTCAAAATGGTGGGATAAAATGAAGATTTCTCAAGCCAGTGAACAAGCAGTAATTAAATATTATCAAGAAATATATATTCAAAAACCGGAGGTTGAAGCCACTTTTATCAAAAGTCTTCCTCAAAGTGATGTGGATTTAATTTCAAGAATTAAAGATGCTGCTACCTCTTCTCCTGAAGAACTTCAAAACTTACTTCAAGAAATTCGCCAAACTCCATCAGTTTCTGATGATTCTCCAAAATCTATAAAGAATGGTTTATTCAAGACGCTCAAGACCCTTTTGATGATCCTTATGAAGAATAAGAAATTCTTATCATTAAATTTGGTGTAATACCTTCAATGTAGGGTATTTCGTTTCTTCTATTTATCAAATTCATTATTTTCAAATACGAGTGTGTATATACTGTGTGATTATACACTATATGTATTTATAGTGGATAAAACAAAACAAATATTATCAAATTTATTATCAAAATTATTTGTTCTCATCATCAATAATTATATGAAGACAAAAAACTTTTAAAAATGCTCTATGATGGATAATATGAAGACAAAAAACTTTAGAAGATGCTCTATGAAGACATGCTTTATCAAAAGGTGATATTTATTGATTACAAACGACAATTTCTTCAAAAGATGAAAGTGACAACCACTTAAAAATAATTGATTGGCCATTGAATCTTACGGCAAGATTTCACTACAAGATTTCAAGGTTTTGAAGACTTCAAAAGGAATATAAATAGACATCATGTGTTAGTAGAACAAGGCAGGCAAAAATATTCATTCTCTAAAAAAAGTTCATTCTATGTCTAAAAAATCTCCAAGAGTCTCTCTTTCTACTAGCAGATGTTCAAAGTCTCTAGATTTTCAGATAATTCTTTCTCCAGATGTATGTATTGATTGTAATTCAAGCTTAATTCAAGAAGGTATTATCTAAAATATTTTATTCAATTGTTGTATTGCTTCTATTTCTCCATGATAGTTTCATTTCGAGTTGTTCTAACCATTAATTCTACAAGATTTGAAATATTTGTTAAAATAGTAATCGTTTTTAATAATCAAATTAATCAAATTCATGCTTGAATTATTTAAATATGTCTAACAAAATCTTGATGAATTGTATTCCTAATAAAGATATTCTTGTAAGAATACAACAAATCCAAGAATCTATAAATAATTCTGAGCAAAATCTCAAGGATTCTTACAAACCTAATAATCTAGGTACGATTTTAAACAATAATCATATTCATGATGTTAGACAGTTCATAAGAGCTAGTATTAAAATTCGTTACAAGCAAATACGTTATCTAAAAGCAAAACTATTTGTATTTTAATATGAAATTTATTTGTATTTTAATATGAAATTCTATGTCTTTTAATTTTATATATATATATATATATATATATATATATATATATATATATATATATATATATATATATATATATATATAGACACACGAGATTTTGTCCATTTATGGCTAATGTTAAATGTTTGAAGGTTTAAAATGGAAAAGGATATGAGAAAAAGAACAAAATAAAAATAAAAAAAATCAGAAAATATGATTCAAATCAATTTGATTCAAGATTTATGATCCAAAAATTGATTTATGATCCAAAAATCATATGATTCAAAAATGATTTGATTCGAAATACTATGATTCAAATCAATTTGATTCAAGATTTATGATCCAAAAATAATATGAACTGAAAATATTGTGATCCTTAATATTCTTCTTATTTAAAATTTTATAATTGTTAAACATTATTTGTCTTCTTGTTGGGTATAAAACTTCCTTCTTCATCAAAAAGGAATTTGATTTCCTGTTCAAACAACAAGTTATGAGAAACTTATCAAATTTTTTTCAAACCTTCAGCATAAGTGCTTTCATATAAAGAGTAGAAGTATCCCTTAAACAAAATTATGGATCATTATATATTTTGAATCATTATATAGTTTTAAACAACAAGTTATGAGAAACAACAAATAATTGTCAAATTCTCATTCATAATTTTCCCGTAGCTTTTCATCGAGGCTCTTTTGATATTTCTGAATTTCACATCTCCAACACTGTCAACTTTCATATAATCTCTCAAGTACTCCTTTTTATTAATCATGTAATGTGAGAAACCACTATTGATATACCATTCTTTATCATATTTTTCGTCACATATTACGTGCAATCAGAGAGAAATTTTAGGTAGCGAAACCTATTTAGGTCCTTAAGAGTAAGCGAGAGTTGAAGATTTTTGCACCCATCTTGTAACACCATGTGTTTCACTTCTGAGATAAAAAGGTATAACCCGTTGTTTGTAATAATAAAAATGAAAAAATATATTACATTTTAGCCAAATTGATCAACATGGAAGTTGTAGTAGATGTCAATACGAACTCGTGGATATAAAGAACGTCGGAAATGAAGCTCATATACGAAAGATAAGATTTTTAGAAGTTTGGATGATTTTATAAAGTTAGTGGTGCACCTTTAAAGAATCACAGAGAAAGGAGTTAATGTGATGACACCATGTATTGTCGTTTGTGTGCAAGGGAGATCAAAATAGGTATGATCGTCTGAAAGGTCGCCACACGATACAATAATAAGCGCGACGTGAATGCTAGATTTTACAACCTATAAATAGAGGCATCAAGCTTCTTCCATTGTTGCACCTCTCAAAAGCTCTCTCTCTCTCTCTATATATATATATATATATATATATATATATATATATATATATATCTATCTATCTATCTATCTATCTATCTATCTCTCTCTCTCTCTCTCTCTATCTCTATCTCTCTCTCTCCCTCTCGAGATTTCGGACCCTTGTGATTTCTTGTTTTGTAGTATCATTACAAAAGTGTTGGATGTTTTGAAAGGATCCTTAAGAAAACGATCAAGCGTTAAAGTTACACTCGTCTTTCTCTGAGTTACTCGTCAATCAGGTAAGTTACACTTTATCTTAAGTATAACTTGTTATAGAGTATACCCATTGTCATTATTATGAACTCGTGTATAAGATTAATCATTAATCCTAGTTATTATATTGATTGATCTACTTACGGGAGTTGTGTCCAGGATAAACACGTTGGTTTGGTTGTTGGATTTCAGAAAGGCTATATGTTGAAATGATCATGCCTCCCGAATGTCTTGACTGACTAATCCTTATTTGATAGTAATTTTAGTATTATTAGGATTGGTGAAGGATCTAGATATTAATATTTATATTTCGTAGTTATTGATTAGTTATAGTATTATATGTTATTTCTTGTTTGGCGTATGATGTGTATAAAAATGCACTGGTTTTAGTCCTACTTTTAAATTGTAATTACAAAGGCAGTGAACCTGTCTTTTAGTGGTATAGTTGAACAAGTAGGGTATCGAACTCGAGGAACGGAAATTAAACTGATAACTAGAATTAACTAATCAAGTAATAAAAGTAAAAGGTTTTCTCTAGTTTTACAAGACTAGAAACTTTAACACACTAACTAACACGCAAATTAAGTAACTAATCAGCTAAAAACAAGTAAAAACTAACCAAATTCAGTAATAAAGAGGTTTATGTTTAGGTTCGATTCATTTATTCCTGTGGTTGATTTATGACAAGTGCAATGGATTAATTGTTATTGGTTACCGACTAAGGTGATTAGATTCACATTCGCTATTACCAATCCTTAGGAAACAAATTAACTTAAGCAGTGATCAAGTGTTTAAACTAATGAATTTCCTAGTTTAATTATTCGGATTAAATAAGACTTGTAATTAGTTAATCAAATTAATAATTCAATTAACCTCTTGTTGATGGTTTATCGCACAAGCTCACACATTAATTTACCCATTCTCTAGTTAACCCTAGTTTCACATTCACTATTCCTAGGCACATAACAATGTTTTCACATAAATCACATGAGGTAAGCAATTAAGAGATGTTCATGCAGCTTAATTACTTGTCAAATAACTGAAAATAGTTATGGTTAATGCATAAGGTTCTTTAACAAGCTTAATTTAACAAAATTCACCAATAAACAATTAATCCTAACATAAATCAATCCATAGTTATAAACTCATCTACCCTAAACAGAAACTATAAAATTTATCTCATAATTACAGTAGATAGCAATCCAAAAACGAAGTTTAACAATGCAACCATAGTGTAATTCAAGAATAAAGTGAAAAGTAAACTTATGTTGCCTTGAATCTCCATGGAATTGAAGATTAGGGTTTCTCTCACGATTTCCAGAGTTCCAGATGCCTTCTTGGTCGTCAAGTAATTCTCCCAAAAATTCCAGAGCAGCTCAATTCGGGAATGTGACTTCTATTTATAGTTTTTAGAAAACAGGGTCTACTCGTCGAGTAGACAACCAACTCGCCGAGTCCCCTCTGTAAAGTCCGTATACGGCAAGGACTTTGTGTTTTGCTTCGTGAACATTCGTGGGCACTCGTCGAGTAGACGTCCAGACTCGCCGAGTCCTTCATGATTTGACTCTTTTTCTTTAGATCTTCAATTTCCGAGCTTCCGATCGCATCTCCTGCTTCCTTTTGCTTTCGAGCATATCTTTTGGACTGAAAATACAATTTAAGCATAATTAAGTACCTTTTGTCCATAAATTGCAATAAATTAGCAAATAAATAACAAAAATCTATACTAAATATATAGCTAAATATGCACATATCAAAATACCCCACACTTTACTTTTGCTTGCCCCCAAGAAAAACTGAATTTAACATACTAATACCACATAAGACAATCCCAATCGAACCCATCCATTATGCCAAGACCGCAACGCATGCATTTGTGTTTAAAGTTTTTCCTAAGGACCCCCCTCAATTCTAAATACTTACAATCCTCATAAACACTCGCCCACTTCTTTTGAACAATGCTCATTTTATGCATCCCTCCGAATCCATCCGTAGAAAACCTGCTAGCCTCAAGGTATTTTTGGTTGAGCAACCCAAGCATACATAATCTAGACACTTATAACTTTTTGATACCACTATAGAGCTTATTTGGAATTCTTCACTTCTTTGATAATTTGTCTTGATTTCTTGAATTCACCACCTTCTTTGATTTGATTTTTGGTATCTTCAACTTTTGAACTTTTGGAATTTTGATCTTTTGATCTTCACTTTGATTGCTCCAAAATTCTTACAACTTTTCTTGTAATTCCCTTTCTCTTTTTCTTTTTCACATGTAACTAACTTCTTTTTTTTTTCTTTTTCACTCAAATCCTACATGTTTAAGCAGGGGTGCTTAACTTCAACCTTTATTGATTAAAGATAAAAAAATTCCTGGATACATTTCTGGTACACGATGCTAAACATATTGCATCCCTCAAACTAAGCGAGGTTGTGTTTTTGTCCCATGATTTCACTAGAATAAAGGAGGCCACAAATGCATTATAACGTATATTGGCTCAACTAAACATTTGGGTCCTCATGCAATCATCAAACATAACACTAGCATGGAATCCTAATTGTTTTTACCAAAATTTTCTAAATTAATCGTAGTAATTTTAATGCAAAAATTTCAAAATTATACCTAAATTAGGATTCTAATGTAACTAATATAATCAACCCCCTACCCCACACTTAATTTATGCAATGTCCCCATTGCATATTATGCATGATAAAGAAAACAACAAAGTAAAGAGGAAATTGGAACAAACTCCCCTGGGATAGTAATCACGAGGTCGATATTTCTTCATGAAAAGCTCCATCTTCAATTGAATTTAGGCATGGGAACAGATCATCCATGCCTTGGGTGCCAAATCTCGTGTGGTACGGCTCCAAATATGCAGGAAAATAATCTCGAAAATCTTCGGGAATTAATCTTCAAAGAATATGAGTAAGGCCCATATCAAATGTGGTTAAAATATAAGCCTTGGGAATGGAATTTTGAGTGACTCGTCGAGTAAATATGACTACTCGGCGAGTAGAATTGTTTCTAGAAAAGTCGCAGATTTGCAAATGGACTCGTCGAGTCCATGATATGCACTCGGTGAGTACAACGCTGATTGGAAATTTTTTGCCTTCTGCTCTAGTCCGTTTTTGGTGTACTGAAGTAACATCAAAATGACACATATGCTCATTTCTCTTCAATATTTAGACACTCTTTAGCCATCTTTATAACTGGGCTCGATACTCGAACTCAAAACTCTATTTCCTCGCTTGCCTAGACTCGATTCTTCCCACTACTCTTTCACTCTCTAGACCCTTTGCATGCACACCCTTTTTCAAATTCTGAAAAGAACCAAAGTAAACACAAGTAATAAAAAGAAAAAAAACAATCAAAGTCCTACTTAAAAGTTCAAACAAACCAACCAAAAACAACCAAACAAATAAAAATTGTTTTAACACAACCCAACAAATAAAAAGGATAGATCTCAATCCTCACCTTCTTCCTCATTTCCTCCCGCTCCGCTACTACCGGCTTGATTCCTTCTTAGATTCTCCCATTGTGGTAGTTCATGCTTCGCCCAAGATCATCTTGATACCGTCTCATCTCCATATTATACCAATCCATTGGTAGCTCCTCTTCCACCGGAATGACCGGTGGGTCTTCTCGGACATGCTCTCTTCTTTGCCTCGCCCTTCTTCCTGACTCCTCCGGCATCAACACTTCATCCGCATTCGGGATCCCAATGTGTCCCCCACCATAATAATCAATGATCCTTGCCCTCCTGAATAATGTGGTGCTAAAAGGAGGTGAAGGAATCATTGTCAACATTCTTGCCTCCCCTTGGGAGGGTTGATGATGGAACGACGCAAGGCTATAAGTCAACGATACCCAACGTCGTTGATGAACGGCACAAGGCTTGATTCAACTATTTGTTATTTTTGAGGGTTGATTACGGAACTGATGGGTTTTCTAGGTTACTAAATTATTTGCATAGTGGATTTTTACATAAACACTTATGGGTACAAGTAACCTAGAACTCTATGGCATTTTCACATAGTTATAGCAACATACTTATGATACAATCATATAACCTATATAATATCAAAATTCATATGGTCAAAATGATGGGTTTTAGGCATAACAAAACAAACTTAAATCTCGTAAGTGTGCATGCAACCTAAAACAAGATATATGTTTTCTCTATTGAACCTATAACTAAGAACATCAAAATAAGTGCCCTAGAAACCCTAGGTAATTCTCAAAAAACACAAGAAAGGGTTTAGGATTACATACCTTATTGTTATTATAGTAAATAACAATTATCCTTGACTTGTAGAACCTCTAGAAGCAAGTACCACAAATGTCGTGCCTATAGTGGTTCATACATAACTAGCAAGAAGGAGATTATGGAGAGAGGATATGGGAGAGGGGAGAGAAAAATTTGGGCCAAGCCTTGGTAAGGAAGTGATGGCCAAAAATCAAAGGTCTAGGGGTCCTTATATAATGCAACTAGGAAACCCTAGATAACCCTTATTTGAATTAAATAATATTAATTCATATTTGGTAATTATATAGTTGCCTAATTATCCACATGGGATAATTTAGAAACCCTAGATTATCCCCTTGAAACCATCCACCCTACTGGTGGAAGGTTCTGGATCCTTTTGTTCAACTATTAAACAATTTCACTTTAGACCCTACACTTTTAATTAATTTCATTAATCCCAAAATAAATTCCAATTAATTTCTGATTAATTATTAATTAAATAGTACTATTTCTAATTAATATATTCTTCTCAAATTATATTAATAAATTATTTATTTCAATGTATTAATCAAATTATAAATCAACCTCTCTCTCCAATAATCATCTTGTCCAATTGCTAGGTTTGAGGGCAACCCAAAAGGACTATGCTACTATCAATTGAAGTTTATACCAGTTATATTTATAGGCTTAGACACCTAATCCAACAGTCTCCCACTTGGATAAGTCTGTAACTATGATTGCGAGAATAACTTCTGAATCGATCAGCAAATTGTAGCCTCCAAAACCCGCTGTCGAACTCTAACACAGTCAATTACATGTCCTAAGATAAGTGATCATATAATCCTCCGTTCTGCAAGATATCATTTGTACATGAGACATGGAACAAAATCGATCTCATTTTCCAATACTTTGTTTCCCGATTTCTGATTTGTAATGACATAAAACTTCTAATCGAACACATCAATTTAGTCCTGGTCGGGCCCGACACTATAAGTCAATACCAAATCACTGAGGGGGCCAAAGATATCGCTTTTCCCGATTGGGAAAAAGGAACGAATAAACTTTGACTTATATGCTTGCACCATTCACTCATCAAATCATGCACAACAATACATTTTATAACATCAAGTTACCGATGCGTTTATGTATTATCAATGCACAACTGACTTGTAAACCACAACTCATATATCTTTGTTTTAAGATTATAAGATATTATCATCTCATAATTACTCGTGATAAATTCCATGAAGTAATTTTCTGAGCGTGGGTTAATCTAATACTTAAATCTCCATTTTCATGTACTCATGAACATTGTATCAATACTATTGCTATGTCTAGAACTCTTTAGACAATCTACAAATCAATTCATGACAGTCTTAATTCACTATTTACTTCCAAAAGTATGATCGACTGTGGAGTTTGAATAATCGAATTATTCGGGAAGTAAAACAGGCAAAAATGAAACACAAGAATAAACAATTGACAAAAGGTAGTAAACAAACTCATAAATAATTATCTATTATTTAATCACCAAAAGTCAATTACATTTACTTTGTTACAAGTTTCAAACTAGTTATCTAACTACTAAAACTAATATCATCTTTCAGACCAATTCTCCTAGCATGTTTAATGTGTTTAGTCCTACTCAGACCCTTTGTGAGTGGATCTGCAGGATTCTCTTCAGGTGATACCCTCTTTACTACGAGGTGGCCTTTTTCTACTCTATGTCTGATGAAATGCTATTTTTTGTCGATATGTCTTGATCTGCCAGGATCTCTTGGTTCCTTTGTCAAGGAAATCGCTCCTTCATCATCATAGAAAATTTCCATTGGCTCCTTGATGGTTGGCACAACTCCAAGATCTTCGATGAAGTTTTTCAACCAAATTGCTTCCTTCGATGCTTCACTTTCCGCTATGTACTCTGATTCACAATTCGAATCAGCCACTGTCTCTTGCTTGGAACTTTTCCAAGTAACTGCTCCTCATTTAGGGTAAGCACCCAACCAGATTGAGAATGGAAGTTGTCCCTATCTGCTTGAAAGCTGGCATCACTATACCCAGTTACTCTCAATATATCACTGCCACTAAGTACTAGGACTCAATCCTTAGTCCTTCACAGATACTTGAGAATATTCTTAACTGCTATCCAATGTGCTTTACCTGGATTTCCCTAATAATGACTAACCATGCTCAAAGCAAAGGAAACATCAGGGCAAGTACATGTCATAGCATATATGATAGATCCAACGGCGGAAGCGTATGGAATTCTACTCATTTCTGATATCTCTACATCGGTATTCGGACTCTGAGTCTTACTCAGTTTGGTATTACTCTAGATGGGCAGTTCTCCTTTCTTGGAATTTTCCATTCTAAAAAATTTTAGCACCTTTTCCAAATACGTACTTTGACTAAGTCTAATTATTCTTCTACTCCCGTCTCTAAGAATTCTTATCCCCAAAATATAGGCAGCCTCACTTAGGTCATTCATAGCGAAACACTTTCCAATCCAAGACTTAACCTTTTGCAAAGTTCGAATGTCGTTTCCTATAAGAAGTATGTCATCAACATACAATACTAGGAAAGTCATTATACTCCCACTAGCTTTGACATATGCACAAGACTCATCTTCACTTCTAGAGAAGCCAAACTCTTTGACATTCTCATCGAAACAAAGATTCTATCTGCGAGAAGCTTGTTTTATCCTATCTGCGGGAAACTTTGCATCAACAAAACCCTTTGGCTGACTCATGTAAACATCCTCAGCCAACTTCCCATTAAGGAAAGCCATTTTGACATCCATATGCCAAATTTCATATTCATGAAAGGCAACTATGGCTAGCATGATCCTAGTAGATTTTATCTTAGCCACTAGTGAGAAGGTATCATTGATGGGGTTTTGAGCATTCTAACACTTCCTAAGTGTACATGCAACCCTAATAACCTTGGATCTATGTTTGTCTAATAATCATGCAAAGTTGAATTCCAAGGTTATATTCCTATCTAGCATACATGGGGAACATTTTTAACTTGAATGAAAGATAGAATAACTTACCTTGTTGTTGATTATGATCCTTGAAACCTTGTGAGCCTAGCACCCCAAGTGTGATGCCTCAAATGCTTCACACAACACCAAATGCTTTTGGAATGACTTTAGAGAGAATACACACTTCTAAAATCGGCCTAGCCCTCTTGTTTCTTATGTGTACACGATTTTGGTGGAGAATGGGTTTCTTATATAGTGTTGACACATCTAGGGTTACACCATGTAAACCCTAATGTGTCATGACTCTTCATTTCCATGACCCATGGGTTTGTAACTCCCATGGAGCATCCTATGGGTGGAACCCAACTTGATAATCCATGGAGCCTCTTAGCCCACTATATAAGATATGTAAGATTTACATAATCTACCCATATATTTAATTAGTTATCTTTTGATCACTTAATTAATTCTAAATTAATTCTTGATCAAACTAATTAAATAATATTATTAATATATTAGAACTTATAATATATTAATAAACCATAAGTGTTATTTCTCTCATTTTAGTTTATCCAATTGCATGGTGCCATGCAACCCAAATGGACCATACCGGGTCGGGTCAAGTACATACCAGAAATAGTTATGGACTTAGACACCTTATCCAACAGTCTCCCACTTGGATAAGTCTAATAACTATAACTGCAATACTTCAGGAACCGATCGGCAATCGTAGCTCTTTCAAGGTCTCTCGGAACTGAGAAGATGATGATACGCCATTTAAGATAAGTGATCATATAATCCTCTGTTCTAGATATCAGCCGGACAAATACATGGAACAGTGTCTTACTTTGTGTCCAGCAGTTTGTTTCCCGATTTCCGATTTGTTTGACATAGAACTCAATTGAACACATCAAATTAGTTCTGACCGGGCCCGGTACATAGGTCAAAACAAAATCATCGAGGGGCCCAGATATCAGCTTCTAATCCAAGAAGGAACAAATAAACTTCGACTCATATGTTTGTTCTACCACTCATTGAATTATACACAAAAGCACGTTTTATAACATCGAGTTACCAATGCGTTAACGTACAATCAATGCATAACCAACTCATAAGTAACAAATCATATCTCTAGGTTTGAAGACTTATATGATATTACCGTCTCACGATCACTCGAGATAAATTCCATGAAGTGATTCCAGTGAGCGTGGGTTGAGTCCAATGCTCAGAACTTATGAGCACTCATGAGTGTTGTAGCCATGTCCAACAACTTAGACCTCTGCAACCAATCATGACAGTCTTGATTCATACCTACTTCCGACATATGACCGACTGTGGAGGTTCGAATAATATGATATACCAAACATAATTATTCTGGAAGTCAAAACATGCAAAAGAAATATAGTAAACGATCGACAAGAGATAGCAACACTTTACTCATAAATAAAACACCTTTTATTCATCATCTAATGTCAATTACACTTTACAAATTTCAAGGTTATCTAACTACTAAATCTAATATCATCCTTCAGCCCTATGCTCCGAGCATGCTGGAGATGCTTAACCCGAGTCAGTCCCTTCGTGAGGGGATCTGCTGGATTCTAATCCGATGATACCCTCTTTGCCACGAGGAGTCCTTCTTCTATTCGATGTCTGATGAAATGGTATTTTCTGTCGATGTGTCTGGATCTCCCGTGATCCCTTGGTTCCTTGGCTAAGGCAACTGCACTTTCACTATCACAGAAAATTTCCATTGGCTCTTTAATAGCTGGTACAACTCCAAGGTCTCCAATGAAGTTCTTCAGCCATATCGCCTCCTTTGCTGCCTCGCTAGCTGCTATATACTCTGATTCGCAAGTTGAATCAGCCACTGTCTCTTGCTTGGAACTCTTCCAAGAAATTGCTCCTCCATTTAAGGTAAAGACCCAGCCTGACTGAGAGCGGAAATTATCCCTATCAGTCTGAAAGCTAGCATCACTATACCCTATAACTCTCAAGTCTTCACTCCCACCGAGGGTAAGGACCCAGTCCTTAGTCCTCCGTAGGTACTTGAGGATATTCTTTACCGCAGTCCAGTGTGCCTTGCCAGGGTTCCCCTGATACCTGCTAACCATGCTCAAAGCAAAGGCTACATCAGGTCGAGTACACGTCATAGCATACATGATCGATCCTACAGCCGAAGCATAAGGTATTCGACTCATTTCTGCTATCTCAGCCTCAGTACTAGGGCTTTGTGTCTTACTCAATCTGGCATTACTCTGGATGGGTAACTCTCCTTTCTTGGAGTCCTGCATGTCGAATCTCTTCAACACCTTATCCAAGTAAGTACTCTGACTAAGTCCAATTAGTCTTTTACTCCGGTCTCTCAAGATCCTTATCCCTAGAATATAGGCAGCTTCTCCTAGGTCCTTCATAGAGAAACACTTCCCAAGCCAGGACTTAACTTCTTGCAGAGTTGGGATGTCATTTCCTATGAGTAGTATGTCATCCACATACAATACCAAAAAGCTAACTATACTCCCACTAGCCTTGACATATACACAAGATTCATCTTCACTCCTAGAAAAGCCAAATTCCTTGACTTTCTCATCAAAGCAAAGATTCCATCTGCGAGGTGCTTGCTTTAACCCATAAATGGATTTCTCAAGCTTACACACTCTATTAGGGTACTCTGTGTTGACAAAACCCTCTGGCTGACTCATGTAAACATCCTCAGCCAACTTTCCATTAAGGAAAGCGGTTTTGACATCCATTTGCCATATTTCATAGTCATGAAATGCGGCTATGGCTAACAGAACCCTAATAGACTTAATCTTGGCCACTGGAGAAAAGGTCTCATCATAATCAACTCCCGGAGTTTGTGAGAAACCCTTTGCAACCAGTCGTGCCTTATAAGTGTGTACATTACCATCCATGTCGGTCTTCTTCTTGAAGATCCATTTGCACCCTACAGTCTTACGACCTGGTACATTCTCAACCAAGTTCCAAACTTGATTGTCATACATGGACTGTATCTCGCTGTCCATTGCCTCTTTCCACTTGGCTGACTCAGGACCTGCCATGGCTTCCGCGTAACTGTTAGGTTCATCCAGACCTATCAGTGTCTCATCATTGATAAGTGTATCACCTTCCGCAGTAATATGGAATCCATAGTAATGCTCAGGTGCATTCCTAACCCTTGTGGAACGCCTCAGAGGTACAGACTTGTCAATTGGCTCAACAGAAGTTTCCTCCTCAAGTTGAGCGCTAGGGTTTGAAGTTCCTTCACCACTTGACTCTTGAATTTCTTCAAGGTCAACTTGCCTCCCACTGTCTCCTTGGCTTATGAACTCTCTCTCTCTCGAAAGAAAGCCCTCCTAGCTACAAAGACTACATTCTCACTAGGTCTGTAGAAGAGGTAACCAAAGGATTTCTGTGGGTAGCCGATGAAAATACACCTCTCACTTCGAGGTTCGAGCTTATCATGAGTCTCGCGTCTCACGAAAGCCTCGCAACCCCAAATCTTAATGTGGTCTAGTTTGGGTACTTTACCAGTCCACATCTCATGAGGAGTTTTGGCAACTTTCTTTGTGGGAACTAGATTAAGGATATGGGCGGCAGTCTCTAAGGCATACCCCCAAAATGAGATTGGTAGCGAAGCTCGACTCATCATGGAACGAACCATATCCAACAAGGTTCGATTACGCCTCTCAGCTACACCATTCAACTGCGGTGTCCTGGGAGGTGTCAATTGTGAGACAATCCCACATTCCCTAAGATAGTCGAGGAACTCTGAACTAAGATACTCACCACCTCGATCGGATCGAAGCATCTTAATGTTCCTACCCAATTGATTCTCGACTTCCTGTTTAAACTCTTTAAACCTCTCAAAAGTCTCTGACTTATGCTTGATTAAGTAGACATATCCATATCTACTGTAATCATCAGTAAAAGTCAAATAATAACGATTAGCATCCCTTGTGGCATGTTTGAAGGGCCCACACACATCCGTGTGTATAAGATCCAACAAACCTTCACCCCTCTCATAAGAACCTGTGAAGGGTGACTTTGTCATTTTTCCAAGTAAGCATGATTCGCAACTATCATCTGACTTTAGGTCAAATGACTCCAATACTCCATCCTTTTGGAGTTGGCCTATGCGTTTCTTGCTTATATGTCCAAGACGACAATGCCATAATGATGCTTTATCCAAGTTATTATCATTAACAGAATCAATACACAATACATTATTTCCTAAGTTATCAACCACAGATACAGTTTCATACACACCATCACAAGGTAACGCTTTAAAATAAAGAACATTATTAAAGAAAGCATTAATCGAACCAACTTCATTATCAAATGAAAAGGTGAAACCTTGTTTATATAATGCATGAAAGGAAATAATATTTCTTGCCATTTCTGGCGAATAACAACATTTATTCAAATCTAAACTAAACCCACTACTTAGCGATAAAGTATAAACTCCAATCTTGGTGACAGGTAAAGCTTTCCTATTCCCCATGATTAAGTTTATTCTTCCATGCTCCACATTCTCACTTCTTCTTAGTCCCTGCAAATCAGAACAGATATGAATACCACAACCGGTATCAAGGACCCAAGAGTTAGAATGGGGTGAGTTATTAGATAAGATAGTGTAAATACCTGCATGGTTGGGTTTAACTTTCCCATCCTTCACATCTTGCTGGTACTTTGGGCAGTTCCGCTTCCAATGTGCCTTTTCATGGCAATAGAAGCAATCAACCTCTTTAGGGTCAGAAGAAGGAGTGACAAAACCTTTCTTGGTTCCACTTGAAGAAGAGCCATCAAGGGTCCTAGCCTTGGTACCCTTCGAAGAGCTCTTCCTCTTCTTCCTTCTACCTTTCCCGATTGCCAAAACCGGGGGCGGAGTTTGGAGTAGGAGTGTTAACAACCGACTTAACCTTAAGACCTATTTCTGCGGTCTTGAGGAGTCCCTGAAGTTTGTTGAGTGTGACCTCTTCCTTATTCATGTGATATGTCATGCGGAATTGATCATAGCACGATGGTAAGGAGTGCAAAATGATATCTATTGCAAGCTCCTCAGGGAAGTTCACATTAAGCTTTAGCAACCGATCCACATACCTTTGCATTTTCTGCATGTGGCTCGTGACGGATTCCCCGTCCTTCATCATGGTTGTTATGATAGAGCATATGATTTCATACCTCTCTTGTCGTGCACTTTGATGGTATCTTTCCATCAGATCTTGGTGCATTTCAAAAGGGTAGAAGTCCTCATAGGACTTTTGGAGTTCCGCTGTCATGGTGGCCAACATGATGCATGCCACTTTTGTAGCATCCCTTTCATGTGCCCGGAAGTCAGCGATCTCCTGGGGAGTTGCAGTGGTCTCATCAATCTCCTTAAGCTCCTTGTCAAGGACATATTCTTTGTCCTCGTAGCGGGTAATCATCCTAATGTTTCTGATCCATTCATTGAAGTTGGATCCATCAAAAGTGACTTTCCCACACAAGTTCATAAGGGTAAAGGAGCCATTAGGATTAGAGCCAGAAGCAACATTGTTTGAAGACATCTGAAAGAAGAGAACAAGATTAGTTTAGATATTAAGAGAGTCCTTAATAAAACACCCAAATGTAATATTAAGGCTAGGATCCAATCACAATATATTATAACTTAGAAGAGGTATGCCGTAATCCAAGCTATAACATATTTGAAAGGTAGGTGAATGACGATTCACCAATTTCCACCATGAAAAACGAAATATAAATATTAGGTTTTTAATTGGTTCTTAGAAATTCCTAGATTCTTTTGAGATTCAATGAACTTTTCAAAGGCATGTTTCAATCTCGAGTGTGCCCTCCAAGTTTTGTGACTGGGATACCAAGGATCACAAAACGAGGTGTGAAGTAACCATGCAAATCACTTGGTACCCTCAATGTTTATTACTCAATCGATGTGCCAATTAACCACACGAGCTCCACCGACCTATAATAAACTTTAAGTCACCCTTTACCTACCTTGTTAAGTCCAAGTTAGTGTGCCGGTTAACCACACGAGCTCCACTAACGACTTAAACAAAGTGTTAAGTGTAATTTCATGGATTAGCACCTTATTCACATTTTCCTAAAGTAACTAAGATTGGGAATTTAATAAAAGCATTTACTTACTTTATAATATTCATCATACTTTTAATGAGAATTTATAAGTCCTTGTCTTACCCGTTCGGCTAACGACCCTCCACCGATCAAGGAAGCGGTGGGTGAGAGTGGACACCCATTAAGTTGCCATTTTATAGGCAACAACCTTATACCCCCTTATAGACCGGCTTCGTGAATGAGGCGTACTAGCGGTAAGACGACTTGACGTTATACATATATATATTAGTAACTTATAATATTATAAAGTATAAGGGTTGAATTTTAACTTTTAAAATTCTAAGGGTTGGAACTAAAGTTTTAATCAAGACTTTACATGTTCCAAAACTTGAGGGCAAGTTTTGTAAACTTCCAAAACTTTTCATTTCTTATAACTTATGAATTAATTGAGTAATAAAAATGAAGACTCTTCATTTTTATAACTCTTGTGTTCTTTTAATAGCTTTAATAAAAGTGAGACTTTTGGTTTTCCATAACTTGAGGACAAGTTATGAACTCCATTAAAACACATTATGATCATGAATTAAACTACCATGAAGGTTACAAACAATTCCTATGATCATCTAATCTTCATAAGTTCAAGAACATGAATATGAACACTTTCAAGAATCAAAAATTACACTTAAAAAAAACTTGTAATTTTAATAATTGCCATTGTAAATGGATTAGCATAAACATTACACCATCTGAAACAAGCTTTAAAACATCAAAACAGTTTAGGGTAATGTTTCTAGTCCATTTCCAGCAACAAATGTGCAAACTTTCATACGATCAGAAAACAGAAAAACAATTTTTTTTCAAGCTGTTTGCACACAAAAAAAAAACAACAAACAAACTTAGGCTCTAATACCACTGATGGGGTTTTGAGCATTCTAACACTTCCTAAGTGTACATGCAACCCTAATAACCTTGGATCTATGTTTGTCTAATAATCATGCAAAGTTGAATTCCAAGGTTATATTCCTATCTAGCATACATGGGGAACATTTTTAACTTGAATGAAAGATAGAATAACTTACCTTGTTGTTGATTATGATCCTTGAAACCTTGTGAGCCTAGCACCCCAAGTGTGATGCCTCAAATGCTTCACACAACACCAAATGCTTTTGGAATGACTTTAGAGAGAATACACACTTCTAAAATCAGCCTAGCCCTCTTGTTTCTTATGTGTACACGATTTTGGTGGAGAATGGGTTTCTTATATAGTGTTGACACATCTAGGGTTACACCATGTAAACCCTAATGTGTCATGACTCTTCATTTCCATGACCCATGGGTTTGTAACTCCCATGGAGCATCCATGGAGCATCCTATGGGTGGAACCCAACTTGATAATCCATGGAGCCTCTTAGCCCACTATATAAGATATGTAAGATTTACATAATCTACCCATATATTTAATTAGTTATCTTTTGATCACTTAATTAATTCTAAATTAATTCTTGATCAAACTAATTAAATAATATTATTAATATATTAGAACTTATAATATATTAATAAACCATAAGTGTTATTTCTCTCATTTTAGTTTATCCAATTGCATGGTGCCATGCAACCCAAATGGACCATGCCGGGTCGGGTCAAGTACATACCAGAAATAGTTATGGACTTAGACACCTTATCCAACAATCATCATAGTCAATCCATGGGGTTTGAGTAAAGCCCTTCGCAACCAGTCGTGATTTGAGTGTGTGCATATTACCATCCATGTCTGTCTTCTTCTTGAAGATCCACGTTATTGATCAACCAAATTCCAAACTTAGCTGTCATACATGGACTTGATCTCGTTGTCCATTGCCTCTTTCTATTTGGTTGCCTCAGGGCCCGCGATTGCTTCCTTGTAGTAAGTAGGTTCATCCAAATTTGCCAGTGTACTATCACTGATAAACGTATCGCCATTTGTAGTAATATGGAAACCATAGAACTTAGGTGGCATGCTAAATCTACTGGAACACCTAAGAGGTAATAAATTGTCTACTGGTTCAACTGGAATCTCTTCCTCTGGTTGAACCGTAGCGTCTTCAGAGGTTCCTTCATCGTTTGATTCTTGAATCTCTTCAAGGTCAATGGTACTCCCACTGTCCTCTTTGCATATGAACTCTCTCTCATGAAAGACTCCCCTTCGTGCTAGAAAGACCACATTCTCACTAGGTCTATTAAACAAATATCCAAAGGACTTCTGCAGGTAGTCGATGAAAATACATCTCTCAGTACGAGGTTCAAGCTTGTCGTGAGTCTCTCTTCTAACGAAATCTTCACAACCCCAAACCTTGACATGTGCTAACGAGGGAACCTTCCATTTCCACATCTCGTGAGGTGTTTTGGCAACCTTCTTAGTTGGGACAAGATTAAGAATATGGGCGGAAGTCTCTAAGGCATACCCCCAAAATGAAATTTGAAGAGAAGCCCGACTTATCATGGAACGAACCATGTCCAACAAGGTTCGACTGCGCCTCTCAGCCACACCATTAAGTTGTGGTGTCCTAGGAGGGGTCAATTGTAAAACTGTTCCACATTCCTTAAGGTAGTCGTGCAAATCGATACTAAGATACTCTCCACCTCTATCTGATCGGAGAATCTTTATCTTCCTGCCCAATTGATTTTTGAATTCATGCTTAAACTCTTTGAACTTTTCAAAGGTTTCCAATTTATGTTTGATTAAGTAAATATAGCCATATCTACTATAATCATCTATAAATGTTACATAAAATCAATTGGCATCCCTTGTGGTGGATCTAAAGGGCCCATACACATCTGTGTGTATGAGGTCCACCAAACCTTCACCTCTTTCACAAGATCCAGTGAATGGTGATTTTGTCATCTTACCCACAAGACAATATTCACATGCATCATCCGACTTTAGGTCAAATGATTCCAAGTCTCCATCCTTTTGGAGTTGGGCGATGTGTTTCTTGTTAATGTGTCCAAGAAGACAATGCCATAAGCATGCTTTGTCTATACCATTAGACGAATCAATTTAAAATACACTATTGCCTAAATTGTCTACACACATCACAGTTTCATACACACCATCACAAGGTAAAGCTTCAAAATAAAAAAAAACACCATTTTTATAAGCAGAAATTGAACCATTCAAATCATTAAAAGAATATCTGAAACCTTGTCTGAACAATGCATGAAAAGAAATAATGTTTCATGTCATTTCTGACGGGTAGAAACAATTTATCAAATCTAAACTAACACTATCACTAAGCACTAGACTATAAACTCCAATATTGGTAACAGGTGATGATCGCCTATATCCCATGATCTAGTTCATTCTATCGTGCTCCACCTCCTCACTTCTTCTTATCCCCTGCAAATCAGAACGAATGTGAAATCTACATCCTGTATCAAGGACCCAAGAACGAAACAATGATCAGTTATTAGATGAAATAGTGTATATACCTGCAGAAATTGGCTTCACCTTGCCATCTTTAATATCTTGTTGATACTTTGGGCAGCTTCGTTTTCAATTCCCCTTGTCGTTGTAGTAAAAGCAGATAGCCTCTTTGGGATCAGAAGAGGGTGGGTGATCAAAACTTTGAATTTCCTTTACGGCCACTACCACCCTGCATGAGACTTTCCCTTCCAGTTTTGCTTGAGAGGGCCTTTCCTTTTTTACCCTTTCCCTATCCAATGGCGAGGACGGAATCACTAGAAGGAGTGGAGGCAATACTTTTTCCCCTCATTCCTGCTTCAGCTGTCTGCAGGAGGTTATGAAATTTAGCCAAGGTGGTCTCACTATTGTTCAAATGATAGGTCAAGATGAACTGATTATAACAACTTGGTAAGGAGTTCAAGAATATGTCAATAGCCAACTCCTCATCAAAGTGCACATTGATCCTAACAAGGTGCTCTACATAACGTTGTATTCTATGCACATGACCACAGACGAATTCCCCCTCTTTCATTTTGAATGTCATGAGGGACTTTACCACCTTGTATTTTTCTTGACGAGCTCACTTATGGTACTTCTCCACAAGGTCCTTATTCATCTCATACGACCAGTAATCCTCATAGAATCTCTGCAACTCAGGGGTCATCGTGGCGACCATGATTCAAGCAACTTTTTTTGCATCATTGTAGTGCCTCTTGTAGACGACTAATTCTTTAGGAGTGGCCTTCTCTTCGTCAATCTCAATTAGTTCTTTCTTAAGGACATATTCCTTGTCCTCGAAATGAAGGGACATTTTGATGTTGTACATCCACTCGTTGTAATTGGTGCCATCCAACGTGACATTTGATCAGATGTTCAACAACGAGAAGTTTTAATTAGAGGAGGAGGAACCATAAGCATTGTTTGGATTAGACATCTTTAAAAGGAAGGTAGTTTTAGTTAGATAAGAATAATCCTTAATATAGCACCCGAAATGAAATATTAAGGCTAGGATCCAACTAAAAAATTCACAACTTAGAAAAGGGATTCCGTAATCTAATTGTAAATTTTATAAAGGTAGGTAAAGGACGATTTACCAATTCCACCAATAGAAACGAAATTTTAAAAGGAAATTAAGTTTTAATGAAATTCCAAGATCTTTTGAGATTCATTGAAACTATTCAATGGCATGTTTAATCTCAGATTATGCTCTTCTATTTGCGACTGGGATACCGAGGATCACAAACAAGATGTGAACAACCATGAAAATGTGCTTGGTAACCTCATTGTTACATCTCAATTGATGTGCTGGTAATCCACACATGCTCCATCAACAATTATAATTTATGAGATACTCATTACAACTCTTTATTAGTCCATAGTAGTGTGTTGGTTAACCACACACGCTCCACTAACAACTTATGAAGTGTAATGTGCAATTTCATGGGTTAGCATACAAATTCACCTTTTTCTAAAGTAACTAAGATTGTGATTCTTAATAATAAAAGGTTTAGTTACTTTTAATTCATTATACTTATTAATGAGAATTAATTGTCCTATCAAACCCGTTCGGCTAACGACCCTCCACTAATCAAGGAAGCGGTGGGTGAGAGTGGACACCCCTTTAACTACCCCCTTATAGACTAGTTTCGTGAATGGGGCATACTAGCGGTTCAACTGACTTAGTCTTATACATATAGTAATAATTAAACTTTTAATTTTATATATAGTATAAGGCGTATTTTAAACTTTTCAAAATACTAGGTTTATTCCATTTAAAATTTTGAAATTAATAAAAAAATTAATTTAAATTTAGAAATAAACCAATTGAGTTAATATTTATCTATGAATTAACATTTAATTAAATATATTAATCAAATAAGGATTATCTAATTAAATTAATCAAATAATTTAATTCTAATCCTTACCATCTAAAATTTCGAAAATATAGGGTGTAGGATTTATCCAGTTTTAATTATCTCTTTTTAGGCAAGTAAAATCATAATTACCGAAATCTGAAAAACCCTAAAAACCTTAAGCCTTTTAGGGTTTAATTTCCAAAAACCCTAATTTCGAAACTTTAAGCCTTTTAGGGTTTAATTTCCATAAACCCTAATTTGATCAAATCAAACAATTATAGCAAACTCAATTGAAAACAAACCAAACGCCCTAATACCACTGATGGGTTTTAGGCATAACAAAACAAACATAAATCTATTAAGTGTGCATGCAACCTAAAACAAGATCTATGTTTTCTTTATTGAACCTGTAACTAAGCACATCAAAATAAGAACCCTAGAAACCCTAGGTAATTTTTGAAAAACACAAGAAAGGGTTTATGATTACATACCTTATTGTTATTATAGTAAATAACAATTATCCTTGACTTGTAGAACCTTTGGAAGCAAGCACCACAAATGTCGTGCCTCTAGTGGTTCATACCCAAGCTAGAAAGAAGGAGATTATGGAGAGATGAGAGGGGAGAGGGGAGAGGGGAGAGAAAAATTTAGGCCAAGCCTTGGGAAGGAAGTGATGGCCAAAAATCAAAGGTCTAGGGGTCCTTATATAGTGCAACTAGAAAACCCTAGATAACCTTAATTTGAATTAAATAATATTAATTCAAATTTGGTAATTATGTAGATTCCTAATTATCCAAATGGGATAATATAGAAACCCTAGATTATCCTCTTGAAACCGTCCACCCTCTTGGTGGAAGGTTTTGGCACCTTTTGTTCAACTATTGAACAATTGCACTTTAGACCCTGTATTTTTTATTAATTCCATTAATCCCAAAATTAATTCCAATTAATTTCTGATTAATTATTAATTAAATATTACTATTTATAATTAATATATTATTATCATAATATATTAATAATATATTTATTTCAATTTATTAATCGAATAATAAATCAACCTCTCTCTCCAAAAATCATCTTGTCCAATTGCTAGGTTTGAGGGCAACCCAAAAGGACTATGCTACTATCAATTCAAGTTTATACCAATTATAATTATGGGATTAGATACTTAATCCAATTATTTGCATAGTGGATTTTTACATAAACACTTATGGGTACAAGCAACCTAGAAATCTATGGCATTTTTTCATAGTTATAGCAACATACTTATGAAACAATCATATAACCTATATAATATCAAAATTCATATTGTTAGAATACATACCTTCTTCCATTAATTGAATAATGAAAACAACTCTCTTTGATTCTCCTTTGGAAAGCAAGCACCAATAGTGTGGATGCCTTTAGTGGTTCATACCCAAAACCCTAGAACACTAGAACTTAAAGAGTAAAGAGGTGGGAGGAAGAGAAATTTCGTTCTCCACCTTATGGGAAGAGAGAGACACAAAATTTGATGCCCAAGGAGTCTTATTTATAGATAGGTAATCTCCAGGATAAGCTTTGATTTGAATAATAAAATAATTAGATTTTATCTATTCAAGGCAGTTATCCTTATTAGCTATAGGCAAGGTTCTAAAAAGCTCGTCATGGCTCCGCCATGGCACGCTATGGCTCCAAGGCTTGTACCTGCCGCCAAGCTTTACCAAAACGCCACCTTAACTTATATGTGTGTATAAAATGAATAAGAGTTGGAAATACATATAAAATATTAATTATATACAAAATTGCTGCCTTATGTCATGCTTTACAAACGACATGGCTCGCCAAGGCTCAAAAAAGCTTGAGGATTGACATTTCCGCCAACTCACGCCTTACGTTATTTAGAACCTTGGCTATAGGAGACTTCCAAAAACCCTAGAAACTGCTCCAAAACTGTCCATACCATGGAGGGTTCTAAAATTGCTTCTTTTGTTCAACTATTAAACAATTAAAATTCACCCCTTGCACCTTTAGTTTCCAGTTGATCCCGAATTAATTTCAATTTAATTTTGATTAATAATTAATTAATTCCAACCATTTCTATCAATTTATTAACTATTTATAATTAATATATTAATCATATAATCTATTAACAAATCATTTTATCTCTCTACTAATATCAATTCTAGCTATTTCTGGTTATGAGGACAACCCAAAAAGGACTTTACTTTTATTCACTAAGTTTATACCAAACCTTAGACACCTTAATCCAACGGTCTCCCACTTGGATAAGTCAACAACTAAAATTGTAAGTATATACTTTGAATAACCAGTAAATAGTGTTTTACAAAGTCCTATAGAACTCTGATTAAAAAATGTTGGCCCTAAGATAAGTGATTTTCTATTCCTTTGTTCTTCAAGATATCGAATGGACATGATACATGTATATAAATCAATCTCATAATCCAAGATTTAGTTTGTCGATTTCCGATTTATGATGAATGGATTCATACTACTAATTAAACACATCAATTTCGCCCGGGCAAGGCCTTGCACATTAATGTTAACATTAAATCATTGATGGGCTCAAACATATCGCTTCTCCCGTTAAGGCAAAATAAACGAATAAAATTTGACTATATAACCATAACCTTTAATCATCATGCCATACATGGAATCACATTTTATAATATCCAGTTACGGATGCATTGATGCAAAACCAACGCATAATAGACTTGCAAACTATGACTTATATATATTTGTTCCAAGAATATAAGATATTATCATCTTACAGTTACCCGTGATTGAATCCATGAAGTAATCTCTAAGCGCGAGTGTAACCACTACTTAAAATCTCTATTTCCCAGTACTCATGAATACTACATCAATCCCTATGCAATCCCCAATCACCATGAACATCTACAAATATTCCATGACAATCTTAAATCAATACCTACTCCAAGAAGTATGGCTGACTGTGGCATTTTCAATAAATTAATATTTAGGAAGTAAAACATGAAAAGTGAAAGACAATAAAAAAAACTAATTGTCTATGGTATCATAGTCTTTGAACATAAATAATTCCTTACTATCTAATCACCATACAATTACAGATTTACTGATTGTATGAATGTTTCGGGGTAACCGACTTAACAACTATGTTTGTTAATCATTTCTAATGCATATGCCTTTGGTACGCGTATCATGGTTTCTTTTGGTTATCACTATTGTGAACGAATCATTAGGAAGATACACATTTCACAACTAGATCAATATCCTCAACTTCATCTTGGATGTAGTGTAATTTCCTCATTCTATGCATTGACTTTTTGTAATCTCAAGAATCATTAGTCAAAACGACTGCACTTTCACATAATATTTATAATGACAATTTGTTACTCAAAACAAACTCCAAGGTCAACTATGAAGTTTTTGTAGTCCAGGTACACTCCTCGGATACTTCACTTACATTATTGTAATCTGAAATGTTTAGTCTACCACCATCTCCTACATGAAACCTTTCATGTTACCGTACTGAAATTTAAAATGAATTTCCATTTAGACTATGACTAAGATTCATATCTAAAATTCATGTCACAATAACTCTTCTCATTCATGTTCTCTACTGTCCACAAGCAACAATACATTGGTATCTTTGAATACTTCAGAATGTTCTTGATAGTTATGACCTCACGATGCTCATAACATTTGAGATACTAGCACAAGCACAAGTCATAGCATACATGATCGATCCTATATCCGAAGCATATGGGACTCGACTCATCCTATCCTTTTCATGGCTAATACAAAGGACTTTTGAGATTCACTCAACTCCTTGCTAAGATGTATTTGTTCAACTCCTTGGGATTTTCCATGTTGAAACCTTTTCAACACATTGTGCTTTGACTGAATCCTATTGGACATTTTGATCCATAGTTTTAGATCTGAAGTCTAAGTATTAATTTCGCTTCGTGTTGGTTAACCAAACATGCTCCATCAACAATCATAATTTTAGAGTATGTACAATCATTTCAACTTTGTACTCCCAAATTAGTGTGTTGTTTGACCACACACGTTCCACTAACGACTCATAAAGAAACAATGTGCGTTTTCATGGATTAGCATACAACTTCACATTTTTTCCTAAAGTAACCAGAGTGGGATTTTATAGAATGTTTTAGTACTTTTACATTATACTTTTAATGTGATGAGTGTCCCATCAAAACCCTTTTGGCTACTGACACTCTACGACACAAAGAAGTGGTAGGTGAAAAAGACACACATTCAACGGTCCTTTTATAGGTCGTTTCCTTATACCTTTCTTATAGTGCGGCTTTTTGAATGAGGCTTAGTCTTGGTTCGACAGACTTAGTGTTTTCCATATAGTATTATAACTCTTATATATGTATGGGTGTATTTTAAAACCTTTAAATAATACAAGGTTTAAACTTAATTATCATAATTAATAATTAATAATTAATATTTAAACCACTTTTAGATTTAATATTAATCTTTTAATTAATTATATTAAATCTTTTAGGGATTAAACTATTATCTTAATTAGACTTTTAATTAAATAATATTAATCTAGTTATTTACGTCCTCAAATTTTGAATTAGGGTTTATCTAATTACCTAGTTTAAAGGTTCAAATTTTATATAATTAAAATAACAATAAAGACTAGTAATTATCCTACAATTTTGAAAAAGGAAAAAATACCGAAATTTTGTTAGAGGCTCCACCACGCTGTGACTAGCAGAGTGTCACGCGGTGGTGCGACTGAGCAGGTTTCTTTTCGATTATCAGTATTGATTTCTAGTTTCATATATGCACAAATAACGGAGAATCATAGGCTTTGATACCACTGATTAGTTTTCTAGGTTACAAAATTATTTCCACAATGGATTTTTCCATAAACACTTATGGGTACATGCAACCTAGAACTCTATGGCATTTTGTCATAGTTATTGTAACATACTTACGAAATAATCATCTAACCTATATAATATCAAAATTCATATGGTTAGAATACATACCTTCTTGCATTAATCATATAATGCAAACAAATCTCTTTGAATCTCCTTTGGAAAACAAGCACCAATAGTGTGGATGTCTCTAATTGTTCACATCCAAAACCCTAGCACAATGGAACTTGAAGAGGAGAGATGTGAGAGAAAGATAAATTTCATTCTCCACCTTATGGGAAGAGAAAGCCATGAAATTTGATGCCCAAGGGGTCCTATTTATAGCTAGGGAATCTCCATGATAAACCCAGATTAGAATAATAAATTAATAATATTTTATCTATTCAAGACAATTATCCTAAACAGCTATAGGAAACTTCCAAAAACCCTAGAAACCACACCAAAACCGTCCATACCATGGAGAGTTCTAGAATTGATTTTTTTTGTTCAACTATTGAACAATTAAAATTCACCCCTTATACCTTTAATTAACCCCAATTAATCCTAAATTAATTTCATATTAATTTCAAGTCCCGCAGTAGACATAGGTGGATTTTCATGAGTAGTTTAGAAGTAGAGTATATATTTGTCGTTTCAAAAAACAACAAATTATTTTATCTCTCTGCTAATATCAATTTTTAGTTACTTCAGGTTATGAGGACAACCCAAAAAAGACTTCACTTTTATTCACTAAGATTATACCAATTTAGTTAAGACCTTAGACACCATAATCAAACGTGAACGAATCAAGGTCGCAAGTCAACTGTTTATGGCGGAACGACGCTAGGTTGCGAGCCATTTGCTTGTATGCATTGTATATGTATTGCGGTATGTCGTATTTTGGGGAACTCACTAAACTTCATACTTACAATTATGGATCAACTGTTTTTCAAGTACTTCATCATATCGTGGGAAAAGGGTTAGGCTTGACTGTACACGTGCATCGACATCATGTTTTGAGATTTCTGCATGTTCTGTTTGATACTCTGATTTGAATGGTTGGGTTTTGATTATCAAACAATGGTTTTCTTTACGAAACGAATGAATGTTTGAATGAAAATTTTGTTTTGAAAAATGGAACGATACACATCTTGAAACTGGATTCATATTATATGAATAAGCTGAAGTGTTGTTTGATTCTTGAATGGGTACAGATTTTTAAAATTTTTGGACTTCGGACTTCGATATCCATTTAGTAATGAATTTCATTACATAATGATTGACTTTTTACTTCAAATCCAAAATCCAAAATTTATTAGAATTTAATTTTAGTAAATTTTTTTGAATACATTTCTCGGTTTTGACACTTAATATTCCAAAAGATGAACTGTAATTTGTGGAAGCATAGAGAAATTCATCGTATGACTATTTAATATTATCTAGTGAAATAGGTTTATCTTTGAAAGATCCATGTTCTTATCTAACCATGCATAAAATGTGTCGATTTCATTTATATTTTTCATGAAAGTAGTCAATGTTGGTTTGACAACTTTTGGATTAGAAAATTTTGGTTGATATAGTTCAAAGATTAGTTTTTGAAGAAAATAACAGAATTTTTAAGTTCTTTAATGTTTGATGATGATTAAATCATCTTATATTTTTCTTAGATGACACTTTTTTTAACAAAATAAATTGTTTCAAGAATTGATTTGGGTATAGTTGTACCTTTGACAATCCAAATCGATTTCTTCGAAGAGTAATTCATTGAAGTATGATTTTTGAAATTCTCATTTTTTGTGATTTTTGATTTTTGAAATGTAACATCCCGAAATTCAGGTACAACTATTTAACCCTTCTTTTTATTCAAAGTGTCAAGTTTAGCCCTTAAGGGAAATTGGTAGCAAATGAGTACGCTGGGCGTACTCAAGAGTACGCTGCGTGTACTCATGCGCTTATTTTGGACGCGGACTCGCCTGAGTACGCTGGGCGTACCCAGGGTTACGCTGGGCGTAATGTGTCCAGATGCAAACCCTAATTTCTGACTTGTGCACTATATATTGGATGCTAAGGCTCATTTCTCAGCCTCCATAGCAGTGAGTAAAACCCTAAGAGAGAACTTTCCATCGTCCTTAGTGAGTGTGTGTGATTTTGGAGCTAAAAGTGCCTTGGGGTGTTAGTGAAGAAAAAGGAGAGGAGCTTGTGGAGGCTAGAGCTTGAAGTGCAAGTTTGGATCTGAGATCTACAGAGGAAGGAGCTGCTTTTAGAGGTATAAAGTTCAACACTTTCCCCTTCTTTTGGTTTGTTGTTGCATGGGCCATTTCTAGGGTTAAAAGTCCCAAAGGTGGAGACTTTATGAGTGTAAGGTGCTCCATGGTCCGAGATCTGTCCCCTTTCAGTGATATTTGTGTTTTAGATCCATAAAGTTTCCATCTTGGTCGTTGATATGAGGACATGCTAGAGTTTTGAGCTTTCTAGGGCTAGAAATGGAATATTTCGGGTGTTAGTGACTTGTTCAGCCATGCAAAGGCTTAAAGTCATCGACTTTATGGATTAAGAGGCTTAGAAATGGTCAGATCTAGAAGTTGGACGTGAGTCTTAACTGTTTAAGACCTCAAGAGCTGAAGGACTGAAATTGGGAGTTACGCGGGGCGTAATCCCAGTACGCGCAACGTAAAGGGGTCGCGCACCCCGTTTCTATGAGGACGCCGGGTACGCCCAACGTACATGTTTGGTACGCGCAACGTAACCCGGAGGGTTGACTTTTGTTGACTTTTAGGGTTTGGTCAACTTTAGGGTCTTTGAGCCATGGAGGGGGTAAAATGGTCTTTTACCCTTCTGAGAGTACTAAGAGGAGGAATAGTCTAGCCTTGAGAGATGTATTGATTTAGAGTGTTTATTTTATATGATTAGGCGGAGGCTAGACCCGATTTTACAGAGTTCGAGCTTTACCGAATTACCCGAGGTGAGTCTTCTCACTATACTTTACCTAGAGTGGTAATTAGAGTTATGTGACAGAGTATTTTGTATGCTTTTGCATGATGTGATTTCTATGTGATGTATGCTATGCATGTTACAGAGTTTACAGAGTTAGGACCGGAAGGTCCACAGAGTTAGGGCCAGAGGGCCCACAGAGTTATGGGACTGGAGGGTCCCACTGAGACACATTGACCAGAGGGTCAAACAGAGTTATAGCCTCGAGTGGCTAATATGTGTTGTGTGTGGTATTTTGGGGAACTCACTAAGCATTTATGCTTACAGTGTTGTGTTATGTGTTTCAGGTACCAGTGAGGATCGCGGGAAGGCGCCGGGTTGATCAGTACACACACGAGAAGTTTTTATATTATGATCTTGGGATGTGATGTTATGATTTGACTATGTGATACAATGGTGTTTTTATAACAATTATGGATGAAAATGTGTTTTATAAAATGTGAAAAATTATTTGAAAATTTGGGTGTTACATGAAATTGATGTGTTGTTAACTATGTTTTCCTTAATGTTTTTAGTGGAATACATAATTCTTCAATAATATTTAAATTATCCTTTTGAAGTATGAAATCCAATTTAGAACCAACTCATTTTGACATTTCTTATTTAATAAAAATACGATTCTAATTGATCACTTTGGGATAAACAAAAGCAATTAGATAAAGTGACTTTTCTCCTTTTGTAGACAAAATCTAATGATATTTAAATGTATTTTCAATAACAAGTTTTAAAAAATCAAAAATTTCCTCCTCATTATCATTGTCCTTTTCATAATCAGATTCATGATTCGTTATGTCTTTGATTTTAACAATTTCCAAAGAGAAATTTACAAACTAAGATTTAGAATAATAACAAACATCAAAAATCTTATCAAAAGTATCACTTTCTTCTAAATTAGTTACTTCAGAATATTTACACAAAGACCGAATTTTATTTGGACATAAATTAGTTCAATTTTGTCCTTAATCTCACTCATTGCATTACTTGTGTTGTCTAAATCAATAAAACTTTCAACATGAATCTTTACATTCAAATTTGAGATCTTAATAATTTTGTTCTGTTTGGATATTATTAAGGTGTCATTTACCATTTTCAGAAGATCATTCCAATCAATATATTTCTCTATAAGGACAATTCTATAGGCGTATGTTATGTTGAAAATGTTATCAGATGAAATTATTCTTTCACACTCGAATGCCAATTCATCAACATTTTCTTGCTTAAAATCAATGAATTGCATAAGTTTTCTATGTTTCTACTATGATAAATCTTCATTAATTATGCATATAGTGTTTTGCTGTGTTACATAATATTTTTCTTTATCTTAGCAAAAAATAAAAAAAGTTTATAATGATATTTGTATTAAAAGTTTTCATTTAGGCACACTTTTAACAAACATCTTACGATATAATTATTAGCAGCCCTTCTTTCTTGGATGCACACTAACAATAAATACATTTAATCAAAGTTTGTTTTCTTATAAATGTTCTAATATTCAAAAATGGATTAAACTTATACTTTTTTTCTAATGACTATTGTGGATGATTCATGTGAAACACAACATATAATTATTTCAATAATGTCTATTAAGAAGTCTACATATAATGTCTGCAATGAATGTCTTACACAACTCAGATTATAAAATTTAACATTGATGTTACAACATATATCACAAGAACAATTTTATGAGTCATTAATCACTATCATATAAATATTATTTTGAATATTAATTCCAATGTAAGATTGCATAAAGAGGTAAAAATAATACATGCAAAACTAAAGTAGGTTTTTATTATGTATGGTGTCAGCTTAAATGATTGAATTGATGTTGTGGATGTTGTGGCAGCTTAAAGGAATGAATTGATGTTATATAACATAAGTCACATAAACATGGACTTGGTTGGATTATCTTGCAACCTCATAAGCTAAGAAGTCCCAACCTTGACAAAATACTACAACGCCACATGTATGATGTCACTTGTTTTTTCATTAACTTTCCTCGTATTCCCCTTGTTAGAATATTTTTGAAGTTGATACTTTCTTTTAACAACTATAGGTGACATATCTAATGAATGACTGATGTATAATTATTCCCTGTATGGATATCAATTGGAATGTCAGCATAGAAGCCGTAGATGCACGATATCAAAGAAGATAACATGTGTTCATTAATGTGAGCCTTATGAAACATCTATTCCAAACATTTTAGCCAAATTCCTTCACACCAATGGTAGAACATCTAAACATGGCTTGATTATTTGATGAGACATTCTCCAAAACTCTTGTGATTTTTTAAAACCTTCATATTCAAATATTTTTATATATAAAATAACATAATAAGTTGGCTATTAATGAATGTATTAAACCGTTTTTTTGGAACGACAAATCTACTTTAATCCTAAACTACTCCTAAATCTACTTATGTCTCTGACGGGACTTGAATCATCGATCTCAAAAAAGAAGGGCAACACATGATATCGCTGGGCTAGAATCCATTTAGTTATTAAGCTATTAATATAATATAAACTAAACTATCAATAAATGTATTAAACTTTAAATAATACTACATCGTCCCATATTTATTGTTCACTTTTGACTTTTGAAGTCTTTATTATTCAACTTTGACATTAAATACTCTTGTTTTTTTATATATAATATTTGATGCAAAATATATGAATAGATTGTGTTTTAAATGTCTTTTCATTGTTATAAAGTTCATCACTTCATTTATAACGCTAATAAAAATATTTAAGGTCAATGTTGAAGAATAAAAACTTCGAAAGTCAAAAGTGGACAATAAATATGTTAGGGCTGTAATATAAATTGTACGTAGTTATATTTTTTTTGTATATTTGTGTGATTAATAATTAATGCGAACGATTATTTAGTTTCCTAATTGTTTTCTATAAATTGTGAATGATGTATGAATGGGTATATATTAAATTGAGAATGACTCTATAACCTGAGTGTATTAAACTGTGAATGAAAATATGAAATTAGTATATTCAAATATTAAAATGATGATTTTTTCCCTTACAAAAAAGACAATCAAACAGAGTTTTAACTCATTCATCAAATCCTTTGATCAAACACTAAGGTTGGTTTTAACTTCTTAATCTTTTAAGGTCGTCCTGTATACGGATCACAAACCCGTTTGTGGTCTACGTGGCCACCGACAATGGCCGTATACACCACCCCAGACGGTTGTGGTTCGCCATTTTTGTGATGGCTCGAGGTGCCGAGGATGAGACACAACGCTTAATCAGGGCTTCTTGACCGATTTCTTCTCTCTCAGCCTTCTTCTATCTCTCCCTTCTTTGTTTCTCTTCGTTCTCACCGGAGAGTACTCTGATTGTGGTGAGGTGGTTGCTCCGGTGGCTGATCCGGAAGCTCTCCACAACCATTGTCGTGGAGAGTATAACGGATGGTCTAATGGTTTCTATTTAACATGACAAGTAAATACATATACATGTCTAATGTTTATTTGAGAAGTTAAATATTCTCATACAACATCTTCCTATTTTTCCTCCTTCATTTGATTATGACAAATGTCATTAATCAAATGATAAGATGAGTAAAAAAATTTAATGGATTACACTTGACAATTTAATTTTTCTATTTAAATATCAAAAACCAATAACCCGAATGAGGATGAGGATGAAGTAGGAAGATAAAATAGAAATCAATTTAATTTTTTTATTTAAATATCAAACACCAGTAATTACCTTCTAACAATGTTTTCTCAACTTGTTATAAAAACTCCATGAACCACAGTGTTTTCTCAACTTCTTATAAAAACTCCGTGAACCGTGCTTACCACGCTCCTTGCCCTTTCATTGGTATATATGTTAATTCATGAAAGTTATTTTGAACCACACAATTGTTGACAATTAACCACCAGTAACTGTCCAAAAATAAACTAACTAACACACTAATTTTCACATAACGTTAATTTCTAAGTCTAGCTTATAGCTTCTTTCAAAGGTTATTTGTTTTGTTCTATTCACAAGATTTTTTCCAAGCGGCATTTGCCTTTCTTGTAAAATTTGGTTTACTCATGGTGTGATTGGTGTCGTTTTTAACATCATCAAGAAAGCTCGTTACGGCTTTTGTGATGAGGCAAGAGTGCATATACCTTTTACCCTATTTCAAAAACTGAAAATCTGATATGAATTATACCGAGGATCATTTTGCATATTAACCAATAGTTGAAGATCTTTTCTGCAAATTTGATGATAATTGATTGAAAAGACAATGTGCATGTCACTCCCAAGGACTTGTTATTTTCATACCATGAATTGTGGTGAGGACATGAAATAGCATCGCCATTTATAATTCACCCTACACTATTAGGTATTGGCCCATGTGGTCCTCCAAATCTTGGGACCCTTATATTATAATCATTATTA
Source organism: Lactuca virosa (assembly GCF_052849685.1). Taxonomy (NCBI): domain Eukaryota; kingdom Viridiplantae; phylum Streptophyta; class Magnoliopsida; order Asterales; family Asteraceae; genus Lactuca; species Lactuca virosa. The sequence continues at coordinate 255,736,535 of NC_136433.1, read as the reverse complement.
TTACTTTATTCGAAGGGTAAACGCCACACTGTAGCAATTTCCCTTTTGAAATGTCGCATGTATATTATAGTTTTTTTTGGATCTTTTTAGTTTCAGTTGCCTACTAGATCTTGTTCTAGGCTTTACAAGATTCTCTTTTGTGATTGAATATTTTGATTATTAATATTATTAAATAATTTTCCAAAAAGAAAATTGTAGTAAAATGTTGTAATTTTGGCAGATGGAGAGAGGGCCTCGAAAACTATTTCTCTTTCAGTTTATATATATATATATATATATATATATATATATATATATATATATATATATATATATATATATATATATATATATATATATATATATATATATATATAAGTCCTACAACAGTGGAAAATTGAATGGCTGTTTTTTTCCATTTGCATACACACCACAAGATATCTTCTCACACATCATCAGCATTCAAAAGGAATAAATGCAAAAAGAAAAAAAAGAAAAAACATCATTAAATAAGTCGATCGAATAATATATAGTATTAGTTGATATTTTGCATGTGAAATTTATTATATAAAATATGAAGTTTTTATTATTTTTTTTGTTATTTTTTGTTTAAAACAATGTACTAAGGTGAACTAAGCACTATATTTTTACCATGCAACTAATTTTTCTACTACTTATAAGACAAAGATACCTCTTAAAAAATTGTTTACGTAGAAAGTTACTGGTAAAGAAGTTTGTAATTTGCAATTAGGCACAATGCATCCATTGTAGACCATATGTTATCCTCTCCTGTCCTTTCTTTCATTATGTGACACTGTCCGATAACTTTTTCCTTCATTTTTTTACTAATTTCAAACCATGTTATACTGACATTTCATTTCTCTCAAAGGAAATGTACAAGTATACGTATAACGCGCCATATACACTTTAGTACGCCATCTTCGAACGAAATGGTGAAACGAAATGCTGAAAGGAGACAAAAATCGACAGTCTACAGACGTCATAGGCTGCGTGGTGTTTCTGACAGTGCCTATTAGCCAGCTCGGACCCCTCCATCCCTATAACACATAGCCTTAAAGCAACAAACATATTGATAAGTTGTTTAGAAAAATAAACATGAATAGTTAGTTCATAGTTGTCATTGCAAAGCAAATTTAGAAAAATACAATTTATCACACAATGTTTTTTTTTTTTTCCTTTTTTGTTATTGTAGTGAGCATTAACAATTAGCATATGTTTTTCTTTGAATATAAGACAATTTTAGCATTTGTCAAGTTCATTTCTAAGATAAGGATATTAAACAATAATAATGATAATAAAGTATCAATTATCGAAATATATATTTTATCAAATAAATCACCGATGATAGTGGGCCCATGTAGAAGAAACTGAGCCACCTGCTTAATCGGTGGGCTTCGCCATGGCCCAGACATGTTGCATATCCAATGCATTAATCGACATTCTGACTAGCTATTCACGACCCAGTTTGTCCCCCACCACCACCCCGGCCTACCCCACCCAAAGTCCATACACATTAGAATTTAACCATATATAGTTATCGTATAAAATATGATCGAACATCATGTATATGACCTACATGTTACTTACGAATTAATAGACATTGTTCTGAAAAGTATGTTTGACAAGGATTTTTAAAAAGCTTTTTGTTTTTAGAAAAAACTCGAAATAAAAAAAGAGGTTCCAAATTATATTCCAAATGGCTTATGAGAATTTCAAATCTTCTTTTATTTTTCTAACTATTAGTTATTTTCAATTTAACTCTCAAATCTACTTTATTTTATTTCATGTATCTAGACATAAAAATTATTTTTACTCAAAAAGGCTTAAAACTCAAGGTCCAAATTGACGAAGTTATAAAATCATATGATACCTATTAAGAAAGACACAAATGAATGATGTGTTTGGTACATAGAAATAGAATTGATATGTTTGGTACATAGAAATAGAATTGAAGCTGAGAAAAAAAATATAGAGAAAAAGAATTAAGCTGGAGAAAAGAAGATGATTCTATTGTTTAATACAACAAAGAATTCATCAGAGAAATGAACATGAACCCGACATTCATTTCTTTTGTTCGGTTGTACTAAGCAATAATGAAAATGAATTTTTCTTTACCATGTTTATCGTTTTCAAACAATTTTTTTATAATAATGCCATTAGGTAATTTTTATATTTCTATTGTATCATTTTTTCAATTACCCTTTTTACGAATTATTGTTTATTGTTATCAACCAAAATTATATATGTAAAAAACTACACGAAAATCATTCGATACTAAAGCTAATATAACCGCATAAAAGTGGTTGAATTTACATTGCTATTCATACAAAAAAACAATTTTTTAACGCTTGAAATCACTCAATATTAAAGCTAAAAAAAACTCCAGAAAAATAGTTGAACATGGTCTAATAGTCTTTTAACACGAGAAAGTGCATTAGCTAAACACGTCAGTTAGGATTTAAGGAATGTGATTTGATGTCCATGATACATGATAGTCTTGGGCCGAATATTAGGTATTCATTTATAAACTATTTACTATCCAAACTTGTGATTCGCATCATTTTCATCACAATAGAGGATAAGCGTACAAGCAGTGGCAGAATAGCACAAAATTTTTACCCCATTTTATATAATTTGATTTTTCTGGGTTCATGTTAAACGAGTTCGGTTTTTTTGATTCGGGTTAAACAGGTTCGGAATTCAAACATGCAGGTTTTTAAATAGATTGATGACATAATAGTGGATGACATAACATGTTCATCCTCAATTAACCATATGAAAACAAGAGACTTATGTAAAGTATTTTGTTGTATATCAAAAATAAAAAGCAAAACAGAGAAGTTCAAAATATTTTTGTTGACTTTATAGAAATTGTTGTATTAGTAATCATATATAGAGGCATATGTAAGGTATTTTGCTATATACAATTATCTGGTGAGTAGTAATATTATTAGTAATCATATATGGATTTTTACATTAACATATGTCTAATCTAATTTGCAAAATCCTAATATAAAAGAAAACAAATCGGAAGATACTAAGGTAAGCCAATGGAAACGTAAAGTAAAAGAAATCAGAATCATAATAAAATGAAATTGATCAACCCAAGTTTCTAAGTGAGCCCTAAGCCACCGATCTCTCGTTAACACTTAAAACTGAAGAAAATAAATATGATTGAAATGTAAGGATTGTCAAAGTTAGAGGGATTGTATAAGAACAATATGCAACAAAAAAAGTTTGTTTAATATTATTGATGAAATTCAAATACTGAAAATAGTAAATAATGCTCAATCGACCATTTATTCCCCCATCTGATCCAAATTATTCAACAACAAAAGGAAAACAAAAAAAAAAAACAAAAAAAAAATCAATATGATTACCTTAAAATTTGAAGATGTAAAAAGCATTATCATCAATACCAACATCTAACATCAAAAATACAAGACAATCATAAAAATCTATTTCAATGGAAACCAAATTTCACGTTTTCAACGGAGGTTTGAAAATTTGGGTTTTTTCAACTACACACCGAATGTTAAACTTCAAAAGAAAGGAAATTTACTTGTTGAGTTGTTTCCTGATTTTTGTTTTGAATGCTCCGATTTCTAAGTTTCTAACATTCAGATTCCAACGATTTCTTCCAGTGGAGGCATCAAACGATCCTTCCAGTTATGTGTCGCATTTGACTTATAGCCCATGCCAATATATGACTCACAAAGCCATTTGGACGTTAATTATTGGGGTTTTAGCCTTTTGGAATTTAAACTTTGGGGTTAAGGGGTAGCATATCATGTTTGTTAGGGTTAGCACACTATGTTCTTCCAGCGTAGGCGTCTCCACTTCTGAGAATTTTTTAGGGGTAGCACAGGCTACCCGTGGGTACAATATAGATTTTCCCCTGCGTACAAGGGATTAAGCATGCCATTTTACTTTTAGTCAATGAATCCTACAAGAATATAAGAATTTCATTGAGATGAAATTGGTAAATGACCTACATAAATAGCTTCCCTTTATGACTATGACATTCCTCATTCGTATTAGGAGGTAAATATGGATTTTAGCATTGTTAAATTATTTATTTTTGGTAAAGATTTTTTAAGGATTAATTTTAAATCACTAAAGTTGAACTTTTTTTTATAGATGGATCCAAACTCAAACAAATCAAACTTGCATGCAACAAAACTTTCACTACTAACCCTCTTTACTAAGAATAATTGAATGGATCAAACTTCTTCGACTTTGGAATTTGAAAATAGTTCTCAAGTTCGATAAGAAACTCATAGCCATTGAAGAAGCTATCCTAGAGGAACTTGTAGAGGGATCCACAAATGCATAACAAAATGAATATGAAAAACGGCATGCTGATTTAGAAGAAGTTGCTTGCCTCATGTTGGTAACCATTATTCCAAAGCTCCAAAAGAACTGTGAGAACCGTGTGTCGCTCGATATGATTTATGAGCTCAAATACATGTTCTAAAAGAATGCCATGAAGGAACGTTTTGAAACCGTTAAGGCCTTGATGGGTTTTCGATTGCATAAAGAAGACAATATCAATGTTCATATCCTTAAGATGAAGGCATACCTTAACAAGCTTGAGCGACTTGGCTTTCTAATCACTCTAGAATTTTCCACCAACAGAATCTTGAACTCGCTGACTGGTTTGTATAATCAGATTATTCAAAACCATTAAATGAATAATTTAGAAAAGTCTATTGTGGAATTGCATAACATCCATAAGACTGTCGAGTCTAACATGGCCAAAACTATGAACTCCAGCTCAGTTGCTCATGTCCTAGCTATAAGGTAAGGTTGTTGGGTCAAAAATATGGTTTATACTTTACTTTTCTAGGAAAATGTATTTTTATGTCTTGGACCGTAAACAACTTTGTGTTTACGGTTGTGTTTACGGTTGTGTTTACGGCTGTGAACAGGTTTACGGCCTTAAACCCATTCACGGCCCATGTCTACTATATATAGGGTGAGGAGTGCATAATTGTAAGAGTGGAGAGCTTAAGTGTGTGAAACCCAAGGTGTTCTAGAGAGAGAAGAGAGGAGCTTTAGTGTGTGTTAGTGTGTGTCTGAATCTTGTATCTGGATCTTAATTCATATCAATTCATACAAGATTCATCATCTTCTTCTTTTCCTTCTTCTTCATTTGATCTGACATCATCCGTTTGATTGAGATTCCGCACCATCTAACGGATCTTATTGATACACAAGCAGATTGGGGACTTACAAGTGGTATCAGAGCTTGGATTGTATCAATAAATTTTGTCAGATATGGAGCTTATTTGATCTTATTTTTGAAGGATTTATGCGTTTTTGGATAGATCTTGGCAAAATAAGGGGGGTTTGTTCTTCGTGTTTTTCATAAAAACGAGTTTTTGATCGAGTTTTGGAGCAAAAAAGGGTGAAAAACGTTATTTTTGGTCGTAACCGAGGGGGTGGCGGCGTGTACGGTCAGCAGCTAGGGTTTCCGGAGTTTGCGGTAAGAGGGTTTCGGTCCGAGAGCTCGCGAGTTTACGGTCCAAAGTCACGTGTACGGCCCCGGAGTTTACGGCTCAGCAGTTTGTGGCTCGGTCTCGCACGTGTAAGGTCAGAGTTTCCGGCCTCGCACCTCTCTCGTTCAGCAGTCTCGTTCGGCAAGCTTCGCAGCAGTCTTCGCAAGCAGCGTCACATAAAAAAATTGGAAACGGACTTAGGGGTGCCGGGGATCGAACCTGGGTCTCCTCCCAACTCACTCAACGCCTTAACCAACTCCTTTAGCTAACTGGATGATAAATTCCTTCGCTTCTTAATTCAAATATCGTATCTGCACACCTAATTTCGCCAATTTGACATTTTTAGCCCAAAATCAATTTTCTTTTAATTTTAAATTACATTTTCAACCAAAAATTTTAGATTTTATTTTTTGACTTTTAATTTTGACTTTTTACTTAAATTTTTGACTTTGACTTCCAAGTTTGACCTTTGACTTTAAACTTTGACTTTTTCGTTTAACTTTTAAATTTTCAAATTTAGCTTTTCGGTTTGACATTTTAAGTTTGACTTTTAAGTTTGATTTTTTAAATTTGACTTTTAAGGTTAACTTTTGAGTTTTTAGTCAAAGGATATTTTTGGTAAACAATGAGTTCCTCAAACATTCCGGTTAGTGAAAATGGTTGTTCTCAATCTTGCATTAAAACTGTCAAATTTTTGCGTGATCAAATCGAGTTGATTAAGAGAGAAAATGAGGATCTAAAATATGAAAGGTACATTATTAGGAAAGAACAAAAACCTTTAAAAGAAAAATTAGAAGCCAAAACTAAGGACTTCAGGAAATTGCAAGAAGATTACAGCAACAAGTGTGTAAACTATGATCATATTAAAAGCAAACTTGCTGCTGTAACTGAAGAACTTGACACTTTGAAAATTAAGTGTGGAAAAACAGATGTTAGTTTCAAAAATTATACTGCGTCAAGTAAGACAGTCGAGTCCTTAGTTGAAAAACAATTGAGTTTTAAAGATAATCAAACCAAGGGTTTAGGATATGAGAGCGTCCCTCCTCTATTTAACCATTCATATTATGTTAATCCCTTGACTCAGGAAGAGATTGACCGAGAACCATTTATGGTATACGGTAAACCAGCTGCTGAACAGGCAACTGAGGGTGTTGAGATAAAAGATACTAATGATTCTACTTCCTGTGCAGGTAAAGCAGTAGAGGATGAGAACAAGGAGAAAACTACTGAACAAACAAACGACCCCTTGAACTCTAAATCTGTTGCTTCTAACTCAGTTACTTCTGACAAACCTGCGGTTGAGAAATACAGGCCACCAATTCCAGTGAAACAGAGTGCCTGTTGTATGTGTGCTTGTGGGAACAATCAGAGACAAGGCATGGACACGCCACCAGGGGAAGGAAGAAACAACTTCCCAGTGAAGAAAAAGACATGTTTTCACTGTGGAACACCTGGACACATTGCCCGAAATTGTACTAATCGCGCATACGTTCCCTACTACACACATGGCTGGCAGAATACACCAAGAGGGAGATACTCCAAAGGAAATCATTCGAGATCACAATCGCAAAATGGTGACTGGAATGCCAAGAAGAGCAAGAACTCAACTCCCAAGGCCAAGAAATCAACTCCCAACAACAAGAAGGGAATGTCAGCCAAGAAGTCAAGTTCAAGAGATGCTCCTATGAAGCCAAGACCGGTTAGGTCAAAGTCATCTCGGCAGCCGACTTCCAGTTCAAAAGCAAGTACTGAGGCACCCATCAGATCGAAAAAGAAATGGGTTAAACCCAACTACAGATGGGTACCAAAGGTTAAATCTCCCAAATCACCCAATGACTCTAATATTTCTACATCTTTTGTTTGTGATAAACAGGATATGTCATGGGAGAGGGTACCTTGCAAAGATGACAAAGGTCGACCCAGTTTCAAAATGGACTGGGTTCCAAAGACCAACTGATCCCGCTCTGTGTCGGAGCAGCTATGGAGGCATATCATCAGACTTCGGTTTGTTGGTAGTGGCTGTTCCTGGCACATGATAGGAGGAATCTCTCAACTGTACAACACTCAGAACATTGTTTGAGAGTATGTGTCCTTTGCAGGAAAGGAAGAAAGGAAGGGATCACTCATGGGGTTTGTGCTTAACGACATGAAGAATTTTCGGATCTGTTCTGAGATTATACGTGCTGTTCTTAGACCTTCTGGATGCAGATTCAATCGGTGACTTATGGTTTGATTTTTCTTATCGATACTTCTGAGTTTATCTTACATTGATTCATTTCAAAGACAATTTTATTTAATTTCCTTATATGTCTTTCTTTAGTAGGTATTGTTTTGGGAAGTGATATGAAGTCTAGTGCTAAAAGGCAATTTATGATGCGTGTAATGCACTAAAGCCGAATTGTCTAGACTCTGTATTCAATGTGTTGGTAGGCACAAAGGATTCAAAAGGACTAGACTCAGTTTGAAAATTGAAAGGACTTGACTAATATGAACTTAGATAGTTTCATTTGGACTGACCATACGACGCTCGGGTAGATTGAGTAGTGAGATAAACATGGGAGCCTACGAGATACACTAAAAGTTAATTATCTAGAACTGTGGCTCAACATTTCCTTGATGTACGGACTTATGTCCTTAATTCTAGTTCTGATAGGGCGACCGGGGGGTTCTGATAAAGTAGGTATGTAGGAAATTATTTTCTTTCTTTCTATCTGTCAGTCATATGTTGCTTCCTCTGCGTGATTGGAAGAGATCCGACCTGGATTGCAACATATGCAACTCTAATTCTACGCACCTTCTTATCTATGAAATTCTTTCTATCTGTTAGCCATATGCTATCCCCTCTGCGTGATCGGAAGATCCGACCTGGGACACAACATATGCAACATTGTTCCTCTCAATCCCTCTATCTCTGTTAGTCATATGTTGTTCCCTCTGTGTGATTGGAAGACATCCGACCTGGGATACAACATATGCATTTCTAAATCTGACTTCCTCCTTAATAATTGTTTACTCACCTAAAGTAAGGAGTTCTTTGGAAGTTCTTGATAACTAGGGTAGTGGGGAACATGTTCTAGTGCAACTAAAATTGAACCATTTAATAGGTTGTCTGTAGATCTTGCTGCTTAATTTAAGTGGACAACAATATCAATGGTCGTCGTCAGCTAAATGTCCATTTAGGAATATATATCACAATGACTTGTCACTTATAATCTGTCCAAATTGTCAACATCCTTTGTGTTTAAGTGGACCACAATACCAGTGATTGACCAGATCTAGACATGTAGGCGTGTGCTGATAAACGATATTGGATTGCTTGACAACTTTGATCCCAAATATTTTTGTTTTTGTTAAATTTGTTCATAGTTTTCCTCTATGCACAAATTTAGGGGGAGAATTAAAAAAAAAATTCAAAAATCAAACAAAAAAATCAGAAAAATTAAAAACCCAAAAATAGTGTTATTTCGATTTTAATTTTTGTTCAGAAAATCAAAAATCCAAAAATATTTTTGTTTCTGTTTTATTTTTTCAGAAAATATAAAAAATCCAAAAATAGTGTGTGCTAAGTTTTCTTTTAGTTTTGTTTTGTCTTAAAAGTGAATGCAGATGTAGATGAGACTCATGGAGACTAAATCGAAAATTACTGAGCCAAGGCTTCATCCGTGAGCATCGAAGAATTCTCATTCGAAGGAGCAAGAAATGAAGATTATTCTTTCAACATTCAATCCTTCAACCCCTGAAGCAAGGTGAAGTTGACTTGAAGATTATGTGTCAAGTTGCATTGAAGCCTCCTCAATCAATTTGCTGCTATCTTGTACCTGCTGAAGTGATCCAGAAGTTTCGTTCTCTATTCTCTCTGAAGATTCTCAAGCTGAAAGCGCTATCTTTCAAGAACGTTATCAAGAAGCCTCCTCAGCCAACGTACGTTCAAAGCCAAATCCTGAAAAAAAGCCCAACTGCTCAAGATGAATTCATTCATTGAAGATTCATCAAGTTTCATCTTGAAGTTGTGAAGAATTTTAAGATTAATGTTGAAGCCAAGCTCCCAATGAAGTTTAACAAGAAAAGCCAACTACTTTTTAGGGGGACTTTTGTTGGGTCAATTAGAAAAGAAAGCTATAAACCAAGGGGGAGATTGTTGGGTCAAAAATATGGTTTATACTTTACTTTTCTAAGAAAATGTAGTTTTGTGTCTTGGACCGTAAACAGCTTTGTGTTTACGGTCGTATACGTGTTTACGGTTGTGTTTACGGATGTGAACAGGTTTACGGCCGTAAACCCATTCATGGCCCATGTCTACTATATATAGGGTGAGGAGTGCATAATTGTAAGAGTGGAGAGCTTAAGTGTGTGAAACCCAAGGTGTTCTAGAGAGAGAAAGTGAGAGAGAAGAGAGGAACTTTAGTGTGTGTTAGTGTGTGTGTAAATCTTGTATCTGGATCTTAATTCATATCAATTCATACAAGATTCATCATCTTCTTCTTCTCCTTCTTCTTCATTTGATCTGGCATCATCCGTTTGATTGAGATTCCGCACCATATAACGGATCTTATTGATACACAAGCAGATTGGGGACTTACAAAGGTTGTATCAAAATGAAACAAGTAAACAAATTTAAAGAAAAGTGAAGATTAATAATAACCTCGAGTCTAAGGGGAAGGGTGTTGATCATTTGAGATACGTAAAACATATAATCATACGAAAGTCATCTTCATTCACTACAAGGAGAAATAACACTAAAAGTGTAGTTGTCTAAGATACTTAGAAGATACTAAGAAGCATAAGACCAAAGAGTATGGTACTTAAGGTATTGTCATGATTGAATTTCATAACACTTATGTTTTTATTCTTGGGTATTGGATACATCATACGGTATTAACATTTGTTATAATATGAAAGGAATAACAAGTAGTAAAAAGTTGAGACTGGGGAGTTGAACATGATCATAGGAATCAAAGTAAAGCTATTTTTGATAGGATCTTGAATTTTGAATTAAATCTCTCAAAGGATCTTACTATAGAATTATTACATTTCTGTTATTCGCCACAAATGGATAGAAAGATTATTTCATTTCATTTTTGTATCGTGATGGCTGTGAAGATGTTTTTGATAAGGGTTCAATTTAGGTTTATAAAAATGAAACTTCAATTTTAAAGAAAACACTTGTCATAGCATCTAATAGATTACTGTGGGTATTGAAACTACTGAAAATTCAATCTTAATTATTTATTCAATTGTGCCCAAAAAAATTTGGACAAGAGGTATCTATGGAACAATTGACTTCTCCATATAAACAAGAAAAAAATTAACAAACTCCAATAGGATAGGGTTTTGGAATCATTTCACCAAGGTTCTTATGAAAATTATGAATCTTGTTTATTAGGAAAGATGACAAATGCACCATTCATAGGAAACTATGATCGGGGAAAACACTTGTTGGAAATCATACACTCTAATGTATATGGACCATTTAGGATTGCTATTGGACACAATAAAAAAAATACTTTGCTACCATTATGATGATTTTGGTTGGAATAGATTTGTTTATTTGATTAAACGTAATTTTGAAAGCTTTGAGGTGTTCAAGGCATTATAAAAATAACTATAGAATCAATTGGGAAAAATGGTTAAGCTTCTCATATCTGATAGTGGTATATAATATCTTAATAAAAAATTTAATGATCATATGAGGAACTATGGAATCATTTAATAATTGACCCCACCCAAAGCACCACGACATAATGGTGTATCTAAAAGGAGGAACCAAACACCAATATGATGGAATTTTGAAATCATTTAAGCAGGGGTGTTATAAAGATTATGAATCTTATTTAATAGGCATGATGACAAATGCACCATTTACAATAACCTATGATATAGTTGGATCGTTCATGAATGCTAATATATATGGTTAAATATACTTATTTACCTTTACGGTTGATTCCAGTCGGTATATGTGTTTATTTTACTAAACATAAGTCTGAAACCTTTGAGATGTTGACATTCTAGAAATTACTAGATAATTAATTGAGGAAAAGGATTAAGATTATCATAACCGATAGGGTTGAAATATCTTAGTCAATAACTAAATGATCATATGAGGAACGATGTAATCATTTCATAATTGAATCCACCCGTAACACCCTAACATAATAGTGTATATGAAATCAAGAATAAAACATTACATGATATGATTCGGTCCATGATAAATATTGCACCGAATCCAAATAGCTTATGGAGTTATGTCCTAAATACAACTTCTAAAATATTAAACCTTGTTCCAAAAAAGAAGGTTACAAAAACACTAACTTAAAGAAGGAGTGGAAATGTTCCAAATATCACATATCTTGCAAGTCTTATGTTCAACAAGAAGCCCATGAAAAAATTGAACATATATCAAAGAAGTGGTAGTTTGTTGGATATGCAACCAATTCTATTAGATATTTCTCTTACAGACTGTCTGATAATTAATTATTTTTTTCTCCTAGGGTAGTTTTCTTTGAAAGGGGGCTGATATCCAAAGACATCAGTGAGATCCAAATTGATTTTGAAGAAATTCACTAGTCAATTAGCAATACTTGATGTTGGAATTAGTCTCAACAAGAGGTTGATAGACTTGTTGAGCGTCATCAACGAGTTACTGAGAAAATTAATATAGTTACATCTCTTATTTGAAGGCCGAATAGAATACGCCATGAACTCGAAAGGTATGGTTTACACATATCAGAAGGTGATAGGTATTCATATATTCCAATAAACCTATAAGCTATTAGGAAACAACGGTGGGCCCTAATAAGTTTATGGAACATGAGATATAATCTATGTATGATAACCAAGTATGGGACTTGGCTGATCGATCACCTAACTTTAAGATAATTGGGTGAAAATGGGTCTTCAAAAAGAATATGAACTAGATGGCTAATTACAGACTTATAAGTCCATATTGGTGGCAAAGAGCTACATGCAAACTCATAGTGTAGACTATGATGACAATTTTTCAATATTAGCAAGTTAAATTTCATCATGATACTTATTGCCATCACAATATTTCTTGACTATACAATATGGCAAATGAATATAAAAACAATTTTTTCAAATAGGAAGCATTCTAATGATGTGTTCATGATATAATTTGAGGGTTTTGTATATCCAAAGCACTAAAACAAAGTTTGTAAGCTCCAGAATTCCATATATGGACTCAAGCATACATCTCACAACTTGATTTTTTTTAATGTGAAAATCAAAGAGTTTGATTTTACTAAAAGTGACGAGTAGCCTTTCATATCTTATAGAACTAGTGGGAGTGTTGTACTCTTTTTTGTGTTGTATGTTGATAATATACTTCTCACGGGAAATGATGTCCTTGCTTTGTAAGGAGTAAAACTATGGGTAGGAAAATTTATTTCCATGAAGGAAATGGGAGAGGCAAATTACATATTAGGAATCAAAATCTATAGAGACTAATCTAGATGCATAATAGGGCTAAGCCAGAGTACATAAATAAATAATGTATTGAAGAATTTCAAAATACATGAATCTAATAACAGTTCATACATATTTTGTATGCGTTGGAATTTGTTAGATTTCAATGTCCTAGTTCAACAAAAGAACAATATAGAATTGTTTAAATCTCAAGTGCTTCGACTATAGGATTGATCACATATGTCATGAGATGTACAACGTCTGATGTGTTGTATTCTTTAAGAAGGAAAATTTTGTATCAGATCAACCTTGCAAAAGCCCACTTGATAGAGGTCAAGAAAGTTCTCAAGTACTTGAAAAGAATGATATATATATATATATATATATATATATATATATATATATATATATATATGATCTATGGTGGAAAGGAAGAGCTCAGAGTAAAATGTTACTCTGATAGAAGCTTGTAATCTAGCAAAGACGATTCTCGTTAGTTATCATGATTCATATTGTTAATAAGCTTATGATAAATGACTTAGAATAGTTCCAAGAAATACATTGCAACAGAATCGATAACAAAGGCTATATATAGTAGTTAATGAAGTTGTAAGGAAGCTATATGGATGAAGAAGTCCGCCGAAGATCTGGTGTAGTTTACAACATTATAGCCTCCTTAAAGATCTTTTGCGACAACGAGGGTGTAGTCATTTTGGCTAGAGAACTAGGGCACACAAGCACACAATGTATATACTCAGTAAATATCATTTTATTCCTAAGTTATCGAATAAGGATACATCATCGTTATCAGAGTTAGATCTAGAAAGCTAGTGTTGTTAGTCCGTTCACTAAGCACAATGTATATACTTAGGAAATATCATTGTATTTGCAAGTTGTCGAAGAAGGATATGTCATCGTTAGCCGAGTTACACCGGAAGATAATGTTGTCGATTTGTTCACTGAGCCAATATCATAGACCAATCATTATTATCATACTAGGTTGGTAGGCATTACATTTGAAAATTAATTGTCTTAAGTGTACTTTCGATAAACAACTAAGGAACTCTTATAATATGCACTTTTATGATGTAATGATTATTATTTTAGAGATCTTAAAATATGATAAATAGAAATTATTTTCCCTAACTACATTATTGTGTTCCATTTGCATGTTTACTACTTCCTAAATATAAATCTATTCAAACCTCCACAGTGAGTCATTCTTCATGGAAGGAAGAAATGAATTAAAAACGATGTGAAATGATATTTGACTATCCATAGAGATGGATATAGCATACAGATGCAACTATAGTTTCATGTACTTAATTAGGGATCATGTATTGGAGTAACCCATAATTAGAGAGATTATTTCATGTATTATATCACAAAGAATTTCTAAGAAAAAGATACATGGGATATTAGTCTACAGTCTGTTATGCCGTGACTATTACCCAACGTTGTTTGTAAATGTAAATCACATATAGAATGATTAGGTGTAACATAATGAGTAAAGCGAGATCTATTTAGTCAAAGTTTATTTATTCCTTCTACATAAAAATGGCGAAGCAATGCCCATAGTACCCTTAATGATTTTATGTGGACACTGAAATGCATGGTCATGCTCGAACTAGATTGATACTTCATTAACTATGCAATCTGTTTTGTGGTCAACGCGAATCTCTATCGGAAAATCATAATTGTGAATGTTCATGTTTGAGAATATTCTAAGTTTGATATTCATTCAGATATCATAAAATGAAGGGATACTAGATCAGTTTTAGGACTGTTATTCATACCTTCTAGATTTTTAATCCATTACTTGTCATAAAGATGATATACATACCTTATGTAATTTTTGTGAATTCAACAATAGAATTGTTGACACATGCAATTGGGTGTATTTTGGACATATTCCCACTGACACAAAGAATTAATAACAAAAAAATACATATTGAGGTTACACACCCATCTTAATTATTTATGCAAGAAAACAACGACTAAATTGTTAATCATAAAACATTAATGGAATATTTAGAAAAACAAAAAGGCATTTGGATAAAATAAGAAGATGATGAATTACTAAATGTGGATTTACAAGATGAACAAAAATGTAAATAAATGATAAGATCTTTTATTGATCACTTATAAAGGTTATAGATGAACTGCTCACATATCTAGAGTAGATACGAGCAAGATTACAAAAATCTTTAACCTATTTATATGATTAACACCACTATATATACATAAATGAGATGGCATATCAAACGACCAATCATAAAAAGACATGTAGGTTATTTGATATTTGACGTATCAAGAGGGTGTAAATTTATAAAATGGTTTATCGCAACTAGACTATTACACACACTAGATAATGTATCTAATAATATACAAGTATAGTTGAGGTAAGACATGTATCGAACACTCGGGAATAAGTATGGTTTTGATTTAATAAATTAAGCTATTAATTAAACTATAGAACATAAAAGTAAAAGGGGTATTTGATTAAAATATAATTAAATGTAATTAAAATTAGAAACGAAACTAAAACTTAGGCTTCGTTTCAAATTATCATATATAACACTTACGTAACGTCCCATTTTCACAACAAAAAATTTTCATTTTAAATAAGGTAAACCGTCCTAATTATAAATCCGTTATTAAGAAAAACCATTTATTCCAAAAATATATTTATCAAAAATCAGAGTAATATAAGAAATGCGGAATCCTCAATGTTGCTGATGAGTGTGTACAGTCCTGCCTTCGCCTTCCTACGATCATCGATGGAACCTGAAAACATAAACAACCGGGTAACCACAAAGCTTAGTGAGTTTCCCCTAAAATATCCCTTACAAAAAACGTACTAGCATGCATAACGGGCCCACAATCATCGGATTGAAATACCCTGGCCCAATAAGTCATCAGACTGGAATGCCAACATGCAACAGGTCCAATCAGTCATCGGACTGGAATACCCAGGGTTTGTTGGCCTGCCGCCTCAACCCAACCGCTCTTCTCGAGCCTCTGTGCCTACGGCTTACAGCGGGCCCGCACCAGGTATCTTGGCCTACAACACACAGTAGGACCAGCTCAACATATCTCACCACCATATGTCGATATATAAATAATCAAGGATCAAGTAGGCACAAAATATAGGTAACTATTAATCATACAACTCACTGCCTCCTACTAGTCCTCTCATAACACACTGCTCCGCTACCAGCTAACCTCTATGAAATGCATAACCACAAGTAACCAGATGTGAGATAGCCACCCAAACAGATGATCTTACTCTAGAGCCACAACCAAAAAAGTAACAGGTAAGAAATCCTAGATCAAAAGTTCTCAGGCTATCCTACATGACTACATACAACCCCTATAACACTCCATTAGACGATAACTAACCTACTGGTACTTTAACCAACATACTATTATTGTTGCATCCTATCATACAAGGATATATACATATATCTAGAAGATCACTATGGCTCAACAACAACCTATAAAAAAGGATACATAACCAACAATCCAAGGAATGTGTAACCATAAGTAATCAGAGGTGAGATAGCCACCCGAACAGACGATCCTACTTTAGAGCCACAACCAAACAAGGAACAGGAAAGAAGGCCTAGATCAAAAGTTCTCAGTCTATCATACATGACTACACATAGTCCCTAAGGCATCCCTTTATTGAATGATAACCAAAACTAATGGGAAGACATTGGTGCCTTCGACCCACGGGTATAGTGGGGAAAAACTCACCTGAATCGAAGAACCTAGAAACACTGTGACACACTCATTTTTTTGCACTGCTTGCTCCCGAAAATCCACTAATACCAAAACCAGGTATAATCTTAATCAATAACCCAAGACCCTCAAGTTTGACCCAAAGTTAAACTTGGTCAAAAATTCAACAGTCAAACTTGATCAAAGTCAACGCCATGTCGTGGCCTTCATTGGCCACGTCGTGGCCATGCCATGAACGGACAGTCGTGATTTTTGTCTTCGCCACACCGTGACCACTGGAAAATTACCATTTTTCTCATTAAGAGGTTAATCCTTTCATATCTAAGCTCATGCTTCTAGATCTACTTCTCCATACTGACTTAATGGATAAAGTTTCCAACTTTATCCATTAGGACCTCACCATAAGACATGATCTTAAAACCTAAATCCATTAAGTCCTTAATGAGACCAAAAATTAAACATGGTTCTAAGAACACTCAAGATAAGACCTTTTTCTCACTAGCTCAGAAGTTCATGACCAAATGAGCACCACATTAAGCTATGGAGTTCCTCAAACTCCAAGAGCACCCAAGAATGGGACCAAAACATCCAAAAATAGGCTCATACTTGAAACAAGAAGAACAAAGGTCAAGGTATGAACTTTATACCTCCAATAACTCAAAAATGTGAAGAAGATCTTGGATCCAAGCTTGTTCCTTGCTTCCTTGCTCCAAAATGAACTACCTTCTTCTCCAAGTTTCACTAAATGAAGCAAACAACCTCAGGATAGAGCCACCAAGCTCAAAATTAAGGAAAGTAGGCTAGGGTTTCAGAATGGGGAGATGGAGGCTGAAGGAGATGACATATAATGGGAGTTAAGGTGCTTAAATATGGAAGAAACCCTAAAAACACATGGGCTTGGGCCGCTACATCTGCCATGCCGTGGCGACCCTCTAAAAAAAGTGTTTCATAAAATTTCACGCCATGTCGTGGGCATCCACGCCCCACGTTGTGGCTGAGGGTTTGCTCCAAAAACCTTATTTTGATTCTTTAAGTCTTGGCCAACCTTCTTTGTGAAACGAGTGTTACAACTTATAAACTCAATTTCAATGTAAACATTTTATTTAGGCCCAAAACTCTAATAGCATACAATTTTCTTTTTTGACCCCTACCTTAGACTTATTTCATACAATGCTCTCATTGTATGCATGAATAAAAATTAAGCACATAAAAGGGAGAAAAAGAAACAGGCTCCCATGGGATAGTAGTGGCGAGATCGAATTAGAACTCGGTGGGAACTTGCTGATATGATTAGTTGAATAACGTGTTGCTGAAACTTCTAGAATTCTGAATATGCTTGTTAATAATTCAGGATACTTTGCATTAAAATTATGGCGTACACTACTTGAAACTTAATAGTGAGACAACAGATTTATAAATATGTATCAACTTATTCGACATGCAATAGTGATGTATGGGTCACGTAAAATGAATAGCAGGAAGGTTCCATCGCAATGTAACAGATAAATGCAAACACAAATATAATTAACATGTCATGTATTAGTCCACCACATAAAGTTACTCACTAAGTAAATTTGATTTCCATTTGAGTTGATCAAGCTTTCGTTTTGTCTCTCGTATATGCTATTCGTATTTTGAACCGTAAGAATTTAGTAAAAGATAAAATGTTTCTCCATGTTGTAACTGCCTCACACAATTGAGTGTTATCACACCCTTAGCTCTTCTTGATTAATTAACTCTCATATCCTGAAATAAATCACAACTAAACAAACACATTATAGAAACATTTGATAATCAAGAGAGAAACTTTATTCAAAAACTAAAAAAATACTAAAAACAAAATAAAAGTACTAAAAATAAAAACTCAAACCAAATATCAAGTTGCCTCCTTCAAGCTTTTTTTAGGTTTCATGAGCCAGACTTCACCCCCCCTCCCCCCCCCCCCACTTAAGTGATTTCTGTGATTTGGAGGGTTACCTCTTCATTGTCTTCATTCGGTGCCCATTTTCCTCAAATTTCACACCTTTCTTCATCAGGAACTTTCCTTGTACAACCTTTCCTTATGAATTCTTGTTTACCCCTAGTTCATATTTCTTTTAATCTTTCTTCTTTGCATCATATTGTTCCTTTGTTCTCCTTTATTAGTTGTGACCTTTGTAGTTGCCTTCATTTTCAAATTCTATAAAATTTGAACCATCTTCACAACATAATTTTTTATCATAGAACCCTCTAATTGTTTCATTGTGGTAGTAGGCCATAATTTTAACAATTCTTTTAATATCATCTTTCACACAATAGTTAGATAGAAACAAATTGTCCAAATAACTGTTCTTCAAATCTTTGAATAAGTCATCTATCTAACCACCAACTTCTAGGCCCTCTTGGAACTCTTATGAATCTTGAATTTTTAATTGAGGAACAGTTTCTCCCTTGCTCGGATTTTGCAAAATTTCAAAATTGGAAAAATTAGTGACATCTATAGGGAACATGTTATGTGTACTAAAAGGAACGCGATGTGTAACATGCTTGGTCTCAGAGTCTGGTCATGACTGAATTTTTGAATGTGATGCATATGTGGAAGATACACGATACGTACATTAGGCATCACAACTCTTTCTCCATTCTTCTTCTTCTTCTTCTTCTTCTTCTTCTTCTTCTTCTTCTTCTTCTTCTTCTTATTCTTCTTCTTTTTCTATTCAGTTGTGTTCTTCCATCAATATTTCTAGCTCTCAAATGTCTCTTTCAACATCAAACTCCCCTTCTAGTAGTGGCCTTATCCCATCAAAGTCATCATCTTTTAAATCTTTAAGTTTCTCTTCAAGTAAGTCATTAAATGCATCTATCAAGAAAACTTCATCATCAATTGCTTTCGAATACCTCATATATTGATCGACTCTAAACGTAACTTTAGTCAAACCAACTCTTAATGTTACCTTCATATCATGAATGTTGACTAAGGCTCTAGCAGTTTTTAAGAATGGTTGTCCAAGAATAATTTGGATGTCACCATGCTCTTCCATGTCGAGCAATACAAAATCGATTGGAAAAATGAATTTTGCAACTTTGACGAGAAATTCTTCTATAATGACTTTAGGTAAGCAACTGATCTATTTTCCATATGAATCGCCATCCTCGTAGGTTTCTATTCGGGAAAATCCTGCTTTTAGTAAAATAAATAAGGCATAATATTAATGCTTTCTCCCAAATCAGCTTGTGCATGAGTAGTAGTGGAATCACCAAATTTGCACGAAAAAGCCAGGCTCCTCGGATCTCATATCTTAGTTGGTAGTTTGTTCAACATAGCTACTGGACATTTCTCATTAAGTATTATAATAGACTCTAATGCCCACAAATTCGGGCTAAACATTAAAATATAATAAGTGATAATTAAATATAATTAAAATCCTCGGATAGGATAATTATTCGTCATTT
Organism: Lactuca virosa; assembly: GCF_052849685.1. Taxonomy (NCBI): domain Eukaryota; kingdom Viridiplantae; phylum Streptophyta; class Magnoliopsida; order Asterales; family Asteraceae; genus Lactuca; species Lactuca virosa. Next base: position 255,716,436 of record NC_136433.1, on the reverse strand, counting down.
GCGTTACGAGCGATAAATAACATTTTGATTAAAGGATATCTAGAATAAATAATCTTAACTAAAGATGTAATAGTCGTAATGATGATCTCGGGGTTATAAGGAATGCTTAAATCTGACTTCATACGAAGAAGTAATGATTCTTTGAAAGTTTCACGTTCAGCCCTATTCGATAAAGTGTGTAGTGAAAAGTGAATCGGAGATAGTTTGATTATTAGAGAATGCTCAAATCTGACTTCGTATGAGAAAGTTATGATTTTTCAAAGTTTCAGCGTAGTAGTGTGGACACAAAAATCGAAATTAAATTGGTTGATTGTTAGCCAAAACAATGTAAACGAGAGTTGAAGATCTTGTGAATAGGAATTTGTCGATATAAAGACAATCATGAACGGAGTTCATATGAAAGAGTTATGATTTCTGCCCGTGTTTTAATAATCGAATCTCTATAAAATATGAATTCAAAATAGAGTGAGAACTGGCTGTTAAGATCTAAATGAAAGTTGTAGAGCTCGTCGAGAGGATTCTAGAGATATAAAGAACGTCGAAAATGGAGCTCGTATGCGAAATTTAAGGCCAATCGAAGATTTAAGGAAAATACTTGACTTGATGACGTGGTACCCGAGAGAGCGCCACGTAGCAAGCCGGCGACTGAGTCTCCTAACCGACAAGACGACGTCACACAATAAGCATGTGACATGTGGCACCATAAAAAGTGAACACATGGAAATGTTCTTGAAGGAGGCCGAAATACCGATGTGTACCAAAACAATTGCGACACGTGGCAGTGAAACAATGGATCTGCGTCACCCTTGGGCGCAGTGCACCTCGCCTGCAACCTATATATATCTTCCGAATTTTGCTCATTTGGCTCACACAATCAACTCGAAAATCTCTCTAAATTCCATCCATATTTGAGCTCGATTTTTCTTAGCTTTTTGGAATATTTTAGCGAGACTCTAAGATATCTACGAGACCGATGAATAGAAGATTTCAGGTTGGAATTATGTCCGCTCAATTCTCGACTTTCGCTAGAAACTCTGTAAGTTAAGCTGCACTTGTTATGCTTTAAGTGTAACTTATGTTTAAGTACATTATCGTTATTATGACCTTGTAAACAACATTTATCAGTGATTCCATGTCATAATACTGATTGATCTACTTATGTGAGTGATGTCTAGGCTAGATCTAGTAAGGTGTTTAAAGTGGAATTTCCAAACAGTATACTCTGTATACCAAATGGACCCTACCTCCGATACAATCTTACTTGGTTATTTCTTATTTGATAGATCTTGATGTGATCATTAGGATTATTGAGGAATCTAGACTACCGTTATTATAGTCGCGAGAAGTATAAGACTAACACTTAGTGATATTTATATCTAGATCTTTTGGAAGGAAAAGCTAAGGTGTTAGGCGAAGCGCTGGCCTAGTCACAAGTCATCCACTTTTAACGAGTGCATAGTTAAATTCATCTTACAAATAGATACAAAGTATTTAGATAATTAAATGTCATATGTATTATTTATCTGTGTTCTTGATATTTGTGGTAGATGTAATAATATGTTATGATTTTACTTGTATACTTAATTTATCAATTTAAATTGTATTGGGTAGTGAAGGGTTATGGAAAATAAATTAGTGGTGAGAGGCCATGCATTGTATATTATACCACTAGGGAGTAGTCATCTAACAAACTATAGATGATACCACAGACTATACTAGACAGTCTAGTGGAACACGAGCATCCTCACAACCTGTAGGTGTTAATGAACCAAACACAGGCATGAGCATAACATGTAGGTGTTATTGAACCATGCATGGGTAGGCCGCAACTTGTAGGTGTAAATGAACTATACATTCATTCGGTGTACTCTGTCTCCCCATTGTTGCCTTATTAACATATATTGCTATGGAATCCCTGAAGCAATATTTTCTACTCAGAGATCCTTTAGAATAGGTCCCTCGAGATCATCATCCTAGGATCACAGAGTGAGAATAACGGGAATGGGTAATCGGGTTAATTGTTCGATGTGAAATAAATTATATTATGTGACATCCCCAAATTTCACGGCCAGAAAAGACTGATTTCGTTTATGCTTTTTAAAATAAAATCAGAGTAATCCTTTGATTAAAGGTGTTGCGGAATTTGTTCCGAAAACAAAATATAATAAAAATTTATCAAATCATTTCTTAAAGAAATATATTTTCCATTTTATAACAAAACCTCGGGATGTCATCGTCAATATTGAAACATAAGCATAAACAGACCTTACATTTATTTATACTAGTGATCTACATCTTCTTTAATATCTCAGTGTAAAGTAGCTTCGTATCAATACCTGTGATACAAATAGACTGAGTGGGTCAGGTTGGGAAACCTGGTGAGTACATAGGGTTTTCAACCCACAATAATATAATTATTATATTTAATCATCAAACAATCAACCCAATTACCCATCCCCATTATCTTTTTTTTAATCTTAAGGATTTACCCTAAGAATTATCTATCACTCATTCCTAAGGATTCATCCTAAGGAATAGGCATGAAGTCACATCGTCGCCAGGGTTTATCTAATAGGCACGAAGTCACATCGTCGCCAAGGTTTATACAACATGCACTAAGTCCATAGCTGCCATGGTTTATCTAATAGGCACAAAGTCACATCGTCGCCAGAGTTTATCTAATAGGCACGAAGTCACATCGTCGCCAGGGTTTAGGCACTAAGTCTGCATAGTCGCCAGGGTTTATACAATAGGCACTAAGTCCATAGCTGCCAACGTTTATCTAATAGGTACTAAGTCCATAGCTGCCAAGGTTCTTAAATTACAACTGGTGAACACATAATTCAAAAATACCTAATCCATACTCCCAGATCTAAAACTAACCTCTCTACCTGATCCATACTCCCGGATCTGGTATGTATGATCCATACTCCCGGATCAATAACTAACAATGATGTCTATACCCTGCTAGATGACTAGATCATCTTAAACATCGAGACCTCTCATCAATTTTTATTTCATCATACATCATCTAATTCATCTATCCATGTTTTACCCAACATATTTGTAGATATAAAATACATATATAGTTTAAATCAATTAAAACATGTATAAAATTGTTCATCCATCATAGATAGCAAGTATACAGATAATATGCACACATAGCACGTAATTTATATAAAATACTTCATATCTATGTGTAAGATGAAAATAATATGCACTCACCTTAGTAGCGTGAGTTGATAGAATCTAACTAGAAGCGGTTCGTGATTGTCGGGCTCAGGACGCGGAAACGGCTTCAGCAAACGAGAGAGAAAGAAAGTAGAAGGTGTAAGGAATGAAAGGGTCTTGATCGCTATTTATAGGCTGTTCTGGGCCCATTCACCTCGTGAACATGATAGGTTCACGTCGTGAACTTCCATGAGTCATCCCGTAGCTTTAACACCTGTTTTCTAGCCCCGATTAGTGTCCCTGACACATTTCACGTCGTGACTTAAGGCGGCTAGGGTTTCTGCTACGTGTCATGCCCTTAGACAGCTGCATCTTCGGAAGGCCATAACTTTTGCATACGAGCTCCGTTTTTGACGTTCTTTATATCCACGCGAAGGTGGAGATGTACTCCACAAATTTATTTTAGAAACCTAAGGCTAAAAAGTAGTCTATCATAAACTCACTTTTTACGATTCTCGGTGTCGTGCCGGTTTTGTCGCGAAACTTCGACAGGTCATAACTTCTTCGTTATAACTCGGATTTCGACGTTCTTTATATGTACAGAAACCTTGTGACATATACTACAACTTAGGTAAGATTATTTATTCTAAATAATCCTCTATAAAAAAGTCATTTTTGACGCTTATCGTCTCTAAATTGACTAGCCCGAATCTGCGGGCGTTACATATTATTGTGGGTTGAAACCCTATATGCTCACCAGGCTCCCAATCCTAACCCATTCAGTTTCTTTGTATCACAAGTAGCGATACGAAGATACAAGGATAGTGATGTTTGAATCTGCCGAGAGATTTAAGGAGTTTAGGCCATTAAATAAACTGTTGTAAGGCCTGTAAAGACTAGTTTATGATTATGTTTCTGTATCAAATATTAATGAAGAACATTTCTTCGGAAATGATTTGATATTTGATATCATTTCATATTAATAACGTTTTGGGACAAATTCCACACTAATAAAAGAATACTCTGTTTTAAATAAGCATAAAGAAAAGGTTTTTAATTGGCCATAAAATTTGTGGATGTCACATAAACGCTTCTTCCAATTAGTAAGTAGATCTTTTAAGAACTTTGCATACGCATTTGAGCCATGGCTTCGATGAACATGGTGTTGATTGAAAGAGATTTTATGTGATCAAAAAATTTATGGTGCACTTCTTCTTGCTTTTGTTGCCTCAGTGTTTGCGGAAACAGAATGGCGGTCGGTAAGGTTTAACATTAGGCTGAGTTGGAATCCACTCACTAGAACGCATCATGTGCGGATTCTCTACACGACGCATATGTTGTGTTGTGTCATTCTTTCTTCTCATTCTTTGTGTTTTTTCACACTTGATGAATTGTTAGTATTTATAAAAATTAAGGGTTCACAAACCTTACCACATCGTGTCGTAACAGCCTTGACATGTGTTTTTGGGGTTGTTCGCGTGCTACTTGGTAATGTTCTCAGGAATATGCTCGTATATTAGTTGATATAGTTAACCCACTTAATTTTCTTTATTCAATATAGATGCTTGTTGGTTTCTTAAGGTAGATTTGGTATTACAATTCCTCTTCTTGGGTTCCTCACCAAATCGAGCCAATATATCTTCTAAATTGGGTTTCCATTACTTGAGGATCATTTTTATAAAACACTTGCCCTTGTTGTCGGTGTTTTTCAGCCTTTTATTTCTGATACTCGCCACAAGTCTTCCATTCTCTTTTAGGCCACCAATCTTCATATTTGTCACCGAAAGAGTAACAAACTTGCGCCTTTTTATTTCCATTTTCATCCAAGTCTCAATCGTTTGTCAAGTGAGGAGCACTACAGTTATCGTATCCGACTTGTATCGGGTGAATTGTTTGATTAATCTTCGTCATATCTTGACCCTAGTTTTTGAGTTTTGCACTTAAAGTGGCAAGGCTATCAGAATTGTCATCGATTGATATTCTTCTAACATACGTGTCATGAGAAGAGTTCCATTGATGCGAATGTCATGCCAGTTCTTCTATAATCGTTTCGCTATCAGTTGGGTTCTTCTCTATTATGAGCCCTTTAGAATCAACCAATTTTCAAGTGCACACATTGATCCTATTGTAGAAAGTTTCTACCACTTGATGAGAATTTTATCGTCTTATGAAAAATTTTGGAGCATATCTTTGTATCGATATCAAGTCTCATAAAGCGTTTCTTCATCTAAATGTTGGAAATTCTGAATCTTCATCTTAACTTTGGCAAATTCCGATCATGGACTAAATTGTCGGATAAATTTTGATTTAAGATCATACACGTGGTAATCGAGTAAGATGGCAAGGATTTTACCCATCTCTTTTCAACATCTTTGAGTGTTATCAGAAACAATCACAACATAACCGCATCATTTGCCACTCCTCGAATGTTGAAGTAGTTGACGATCTTGATTACTTCGTCCACATGTTTGTGTGCGTGTTCACGATCTTTTCTGTAGAATGGAGTATCCTTCAACAATTGCAAAAATTTGACCCTTTAGCTGATTTTTTTGTTACTGGTATCGTTTCGTGAACTAGATGTGGTCCATTCCCTCCGGTGCGACTCACATACTCTTCTAGCATAATATATGAGGTATCAGTCATCCATTCATTATTGCTTTCCTCATCATCGCTATCTTCTTCATCGCTCCCTTTTATTTCTTTTGTGAACTTCGTGCTCGGGTTCGGAAAATTGAGGTACTACTTTTGAAGTGGATCCTCAGGATATTAACTAACTGAAACAAAACAAAAACACAAAGCAGTAATCAAAAATAAAAATAAATAGAATAAAAACACGTGATCGCCCAGCAAACGCGTTGCGTAGAACGGGTGCACGCGACATGTATTTGTTGCTCGAGCAGAATAATACTAAACAAAAAATTAACTTTTTGTGAGAAAACTCACAACAGGGATTGAATAATTAATGGCTAAATAATCTAAACAAAATTAAACTGTTCTTCGGCAATGGCGCCAAAAACTTGATGTGTGATTTATCTATAGGTTTAAAATTTATAAAATGGTTTATCATAACTGGACTATTACACACACTAGGCAGTGTACCGAATCATGTAATAGTATAGTTGAGGTAATACTAGGTATCGAACCTTAGGGGAACATATAAGTAAAAGGGGGTATGTTTAAATTTTATTAAATGTAATTAAAATTAGCAATAAAACTAAAAATTGGATTAGAGCAATATATTTAGAGTATTGCCACATAGACTCGAATTCCCATTTTTTATGGTTGATTTCTTATAAGTGTAATGAATTTATTTCATTGATTACCGATTTCTATAATAATCAATTATATTGGTCCTATTAACTAATACGATTAATTATAAAAACAGTAAACATAGTGGTCATGCAATTAACTATCTAAATAACCAATTTTTTTTATATATTATGAAAGATTCGATCTAGCAATTTATCCCAATGGTCATGATAATCAATTAGTTGCACATAGTGGTCATCTAATATAGTCTTACACATTATAGTTAATAATTATATTACCTAACCATAGGATGGTCCATCTTTAGTCATAACAATTTAATGGTCACAAAATAGTTAGGATTAAAGTTAATATAATTGAAATGTCCGTACAATACTAAGTAAAAAATTCATTTTAAATAAATCAAACCCTTCATTCATTTGTTCTATAAGACACTCAGAGTAAAATTATTCTTAAAACATCAAAATAAAATTATAAACAGTCATTTGGGAATAAATCTCCTGGGGATGCAGTGCGATCAAGCCGGACCTTTCCCTTTGGAACCAGAAGTACATGAAAACATTTTAAACATAAACGATAAGCACAAAGCTTAGTGAGTTTTCCCCAAAATATCACATACAACATATATACTAGCAAACAACAGTAACATGTCCGTAACAACCCCAAGTCTGTATCGACTCCGAGTCCGTATTGACTGTATCAGGTCCATATCAACCCCGGGTCCGTAACAAACCTGAGTTTGTATCGACTCCGAGTCCATATTGACTCTATCGAGTCCGTACGAACGATGGGTTCGTAACAACCCACATGTATAAATCAAACAAACACACCAGCAAGGGTCAAGAAGACAACAAGCACATAACAACACCTAGTGTCCTACAAAAGAGTGAGGAGACTCACCTGAATCAAAACTTGGTGGGATGTCAAGTTAGCCCTGTCGAAAATACCTGTTACCTGAATTACCTGCCTGATTTTTTCGGGTATCGGGTAAATCAGGTATCGGGTAAATTTTTTCGGGTATTTGGGTAACCCGATTTTTTTTTCAGGTCGGGTAAAGGGTAAGTGTTTTGGGTTTCGGGTATACCCGATTATCCGAAATATATTAAACAAATAATGAATGGCCCAATATCCTTTATTCCTTTATGAGTTAAATTTATCCGTGATAGTCCAAATCCCAGCCCCCTCGTTCTATTTTCTCGTCAAAGAAAACCCTCGTCTCTTCGTTCATCACCGAGCGAGATCAACTTCAGCTGGTCGTCCCCGCCTCCTCGCCGGTCAGCTGGTCGTCGGCTCATCGCCACCTCGCCAGTCATCAGCTGGTCGTCGCCCGTCGGCTCGTTGCAGCGTCACAGTCATCCTCGTCACCTCCAGGCAAAAATCACATATTTGGACTTCAAAATTTGAAGTTCAAACTTGGCTTGAATGTAAGTGATAACAACCAATTTCTTTTATTTTACAGTTAAATTTCGTCCCTTAACTTGGGTACCAATGGGAAAGGGAAACCTTTACCCCTTAAATATGGTCCTTTCATTAGAAAATAAACGCAGGTTAATAGTCGAATGTAAATACAAATGTGATCTTTAATTACCCCCTAAATATTCTCCTTTTAAGCAGGTGGCCAGCCTGATATGGCTTATTTTGAAGTTATTAAGCCTGATGTCATGTATTGTTTTTTTTTCTAGGTTATATAGGTGGTTGTGGTTTACAAGCTAATTTGAATTTATTTTTGGGAATCTAGTGATTTCGATAAATGATAGCACAAGTTAATAGTCGAATGTAAATACAAATGTGATCTTTAGTTTAAGGTGCTAAATAGTACATAGCATATGAATCGAATTTTGCAATAAGAGAGACATTTGATATTTGAGTTTGTTGTGGTCTTATCAACTACTCTACTTAAGAGTTAAGAATTTGATTCAAAGTGTGCATTCATTTTCCGTTAACTCTTGTAGGTATACATATACAAGATAACCTGTTCAATTGTTAATTGTTGCTCACATTTCTATTATATTGTTTATTGCTAATATGTTTGTTTAAAAAAACAATTACTCTATTAAAAATAAGATATTGGATTTGTTGTATATTATTAAAAGTTTTATTTAATCGGATTTTGATTCATGAATCAATCAAACAGTAGCATTTGGATTAGTAATCAATCAAACAGTAGCATTTGACCTGCTAGCTCGTGTTTGAATGTAAGTGATAACAACCAATTGCTTTTTTAAACAGTTTTTCTGTTTTTTTTCTTGTTTTAGATGTAAAAAACAGATGACTATATTGAAGTGGAAGATGAGATGATTGAAGTTGACAACCCAACCAATGATCAAGTTCCACAAGAAAAAGAGAAAAAAAACTAAAGAATTCAACCTAAGATCGAAAGTTTGGAAAGAATTTGAAAGGTATAAGGACGAAAGGGTGTTCAAATATGCAAATATAAGCATTGTGGTGGCGGGAATTACAAGTGCGAATCAGGTGGTTATGGGACCAAAAATCTAGGTTATCATTTAAGTAAATGTAAAGCTTACTTGGCTAAACCTAGTGGTGGGCAAAAACAACTAGCTTTCCAATATGGTGATGAAAACAAATTGTCAGCTTGGAAATTTGATCAAAATGAGAGTCGGAAAGTTCTAGCCCACATGTTGGTAGTTGAAGAACTTCCTTTTAGCTTTGTAGAAGGTGCGGGCTTTAGGTATTACAATAGTGTTACTCAACCATTGTTTAAAGTTCCATGTAGAAGTACAAGTACAACGGATGTCTACCAATTGTTTGTAGACGAAAAAGAAAAAATTCGTGACTTTATTAAAAAAAATGTTGGCAGAATATGTTTGACCATTGATACGTGGACTTCTAAACAACAATCATGTTATATGTGTCTCACCGCCCACTTTATTGAAATTAAAAAAAAAGTGTTGTGTTTTTCTTCTCAAGAGAGTCACTGTGGGGTTGATATTGGGAAAATGGTTGAGAAATGTTTAATGGAGTGGGAAATAGAAAACATTTTCACAATTTCTGTTGACAGTGCAAGTGCGAATGATGTGGCAATTGACTTCTTGAAAAAAAGTTTTCAAAACTCCAACAAGTGTCTTCTAAATGGGAAATGAATGCACATTCGATATGTTGCCCACATTTTAAATTTAGTGGTGCAAGATGGCATAAAAAAGTTGATAAGGCGGTTGAGGTAGTTCGATGGGTGGTTAAATGGATTAGGCAATCGCCTTCTAGAATTCATAAGTTTACCGAGTTTGCTAAGGTTGCTAATCCAGGTATAACAAAACACCTGAAGAGAGACGTGCCAACAAGATGTAACTCTACTTACCATATGTTGGAAATTGCCCAAGCTTACGAAAAAACTTTTGAGAGATATGATCTTGAGGAATTTGATTTTCGGTACGAAATTGAAAAGGCAGGTTTGTCGATACCTTCATCAAGCCATTGGGAAAGGGTTAGGAATGTATGTCATTTTTTAAAACCTTTTCATGATGTTACTTGAGGATTTCCGGGACACTTTATGTGACATCAAACACATGCATTGAAGATATATATTCCATTCGTACGCTCTTGGATGATGCTATTTCCTATTCTAGTCTTTGTGATATTGCACTGGCCATGAAAATAAAGTTTCATAAGTATTTTGGCGACATAGAAAAAATGAATTTATTTCTCTACTTTTCTTTGATTCTTGATCAGAGGAACAAAGTAAAGTATTTGGTTATACTACTTGAGGATCGTTAAGTAGAAAAGGGGGTGGAGGCCAAAAAGAAATATATCATGGATTCTATGTATGAAATATATAATGATTATATTAGAATTCATTCTCCAAGTTCTACTTCAAGTACTGCCGAGTCTACCACTGCATCATCGACACTAGGGAAACACCAAAACCCGGATTTTATGGCACCTAATCCCCCATTGAGAAATAAACTAAGAGGTAAAAGATGAAGACGAACATAGTTGAATCAATTGGGGAGTTGGAAAAGTATTTGCAAGAAAGTGTTGAAGACGACTCAGAAATGTTTAGCATTCTAGATTGGTGGAAAGTGAATAGTCCAAGATTCCCGATTCTATCATTGATGGAAAGAGATGTGTTTGCCATTCCCGTCTCAACCGTGGCTTCGGAATCCGTTTTTAGCACTAGTGGGAGGGTGTTGGATCCGTTTAGGAGTTCTTTGACTCCTAAGATTGTTGAAAGTTTAATTTTTCCGCAAGATTGGATTCGAGGTAGCATAAGTGACACAATCGATTATGAAAAAGATTGGGAAGAAAATCAACAAATTGACAAAGGTAATTGTTTATCGTTCATTATTTTAATTTTTGTAAATTTAATATCTTTTGCTTTTTATACTAACATTATTTGACTTTTTTTATATAGAATTGAGAAAGATGAAGTAGTGAAGGTGCAAGAAGAACGAGTAGGTGCAAGAAGACGAGTATATTTATGAATGTCTTTTGGAACTTGACATGTTATTATTTTCATAATATGTAATGGTTTTCTATGTTTTCTAGATTTAAGACGTGATTTTTTTTGGTAAATGCAAAATACATGCATATACATTGATATCAAGTAATTTAAATGGTTGACTTTTGTTGTTATTATTTCTTTAAGTATTTGTTTTTGTAACATCTTATTAGATTTGATTAAATTGTTAAAAGAATACTTTATATATCGAATATTATTGAGTAAAAAATCTCAATGTTCAAAGTTTCAGCACAACATACTTATTCATTAAATTTATTTTTAGGTGCCATTAAATTTTTTTTTAAAAAAATCGGGTAATACCTGAATTACCCTTACCCGACCCACTACCCGAATTACCCAAATCCGAATTACCCGAATTTAATTTGGGTCGAGTAACGGGTAATTTTTTTAATATGAAAAACCCGAATTACCCGACCCGAAACCCGAAAATTTTACCCGATTAACACCGCTATATCAAGTCCACCATGAAAATTACACCCTTTGCTTGCAAATAAATTATAATATAATGGTAAAAGGGGGTATCGATCCTCGAGGAAATTGTTATATTCCATCACCAATGCAATCCAATAGAACTGGTGTAACAAAACTAACTAACTACAATTAAACTAAAAGAAGGGGGGTTGTGATTGTTTGAAAACTAAAAGACTTGAAGAACTAAAAAAAGCTTGCAATTAATCAAGATGGTGAGATGCTCAAATATTGGAGAAAATTGGTTAACCAAGGTAATTCACCACAATGGACATTTGAGTGTTTATCATTAGGATTCAATATGCAAGCTTATCATTCATCCCAAATTGGTTATAGAAAGCAGTAAGCATGATATGAGAAGACTCCTCAAAGGTAGTATGGAGGTTGGGGAAGCCCACAACACTCCTTATTAATCAAAATCAAAGATTCAATTGAAACAATGGAATCCAAGAAAATTGATTAGCCTTAAGAATGAAGGAATCCTCAATTATTGGAGGTTGTCAATGCTTACACAACCATAAAGGATTCATGATCCATAAGCTAGAGATGATTTCTACCATCCTAAAGCCCTTGTTCTAAGAAAATTCAGTGATTCAATTCTAAACCAAATAATTGCACCAACAATTACTCATTCAAGTACGAAGCTCATGATCAAAGTATTAAACAAGCAAAAGAATTATGAACTAGAATCATAAACATAAGATAAATGACAATCAAGCATGAATCCTTCAAAACCCACAAATATCCAAGGGTTTTAGACAAGTCAACTAAAATAAAGAGATTAGCCACTCATGGCAACAAGATAACAATCACAAAAGTATTTTTGCATCAAGAAACTAACAATTACTAGAAGGATGAGAAGAATGTAGCTTTAGATCTCCAAAAAATGTCTCCAAGATGCTCCAATGGTGGAAAAATCGAAGTGTGGCTGCCAAACCTAAACCCCCAAGGTAAATGATGAGCAAAATGACCAAAATGCCCCAAAGTGTGCATTTACACGGGTACCCTCGTAAGTTTGGGCGACTGAGACCCCCCACCCTTGCAAATGGTGTTGAAACACTATTGACTATTTTTCTCCACTAGTCCAACCCAGTACTCAAGATTCCCTTAGTTCCCTTCACACTTCACATGATTCAAATTTGGCCAATCATCTTTAAGCTTCAAATGAATAGTCCATGCCCAATAACAAGAGTCCATGACCCATCTTCATAAGCCCACTTCATCCAAGTCTTTGACATTTTAAGCCCAATTCTTCTTTGATGGATCCATAACGCCCAATAATTCTTCGCAAGCCCACCAAGCCCATCTCCAAGCTAAACCACAACTGCATCAAGACTCCCAAAGCTTGCAAAAAACCTCATGCAAAATAGAAAGTACCCGATACGATCCATGATAAAGAAAAGAAAGAATATGAAATGAAATAATAATAAAAAGGGTAAAAATTGCTTAAATGAACTCTAAAAAAAGGGAAAAAAAATAAACTATCAATTTCAGAACCAGAGAAGCACATAAACACTCTAACTCCTTGCACCGATCAATTCCTTGAACCGATTAATACGAAGACAGATAAATCCTCAACCAACAATCCAAATCCTCCAAGATTGACCCAAAGTCAAACTGATCAAAAGTCAATGATCAAAGGTCCACAAAGTCAACGGTCAACCTAGTTAAAGCAACGTCTTGTTATGGGCCCTCCTTGGCCACGTCGTGATCATTCCTTGGCCACGTCGTGGGAACTGGTAGTTTCCTTAAATATTTATTAAGATCTTAATCCTTATAGATCAAGACTCAAAACTTCAGATCTATTCCTTCTCAATGACTTAATGGATAAAGTTTCCAAATTTATCCATTAAGACCTCTCCATAAGACAATATCTTAAGATCTATGTCCATTAGGTCCTTAATATGACCGTAGCTGGCTCATGGAATCAAAATAGCTCAAATCATGACTCTCTACTTATTCTCAGAAACCTAAGGACCATTTGAGAGTCACAACAAGCTCTTGAAGGATCTTGTATGCTCAAGAATTATATTAAAGTGATATTTCTAATTAACATATGATACTAATGGGTCACACTAACAACAACTTGATATAATTGATTATTTATTAGAATTTGGTTTTAATAAATATTCACTAAACTCTTATAATTAATTAGAAATTATTTATTTCTAGGAAATAATAATTTTCATTAGCAAGTAATATTACATAATTCATATGGTATGAATTAATAAGTCATGTAAAACATTTTGGACTAGATAAATTCTTTTGTCTATTACCAAAAAGTTAAAGTTTATATTTTATAAACTTGGTTTATAAAATATAAAACTCATGTCTTTCTTTTTACACACTAAAAACTGAAATAAGAGATGGAGGCAATGGAATGGTCTTTAGCATTATTTATTCAAAAGAAATGAGCATGGGTGAAAGCATGAGGAACCATCTAGCTAGTAGATGCATGGCTGCTTAATGGTTAAAGACACATGAGTATTGTATATTCTATATACATGAGAAAAAGGCTTTCATTCTACACACTTCTTGAAGCCAAAACTGTAAGTCCTTAAGGACTTAATTCTCTATCTCTCTCTCTCCTTTGTTCTTGCTTTTGGAGTTTACTTGCATCTCCATGCTCTCTTTATGTTCTTATTTTGATAAGAACATGAAGCTTAATAGTCTTAAGAGTTTTATGCCAAAGAACTAGCATTCTACATCAAGTTGAGTCATTGTTGGTGTCCTTTAAGTTCATCATTCTTCATCAACTTCCAGCAAGAGGACCCAAAAAACTACAAAAGTTGTTATTTCTTCATCTCTTCTTTGGTTGGTGTTTCATCTTTCTACAACTTGCAAGATGATCATTGGTGGATTTAACTTGTTTATGTTATTAAAAATTTATAAGTCTTTCGTTGCCTAAATCTTATGTTTTTGAAACTAGTTTTGAATAAAAACCCAAAAATTGGTATCAAGAGCCACCTTGCAAGTTTGGTTAGATTTTTTTTTATTTTTGGACATCTTAGTTTTTGGAGAATATGGATAACTTGGTTTTTTATAAAAACAAGCTCATACATATTTTCTATAACAACTTTATAATTGTTATTTTTTTTATGTGACAAAAGTTTCATGCATCTTTTATCATTTAAAGTTATCTTAGAAAAACAAAGGTTGTTTAATGTGTATGTTGATATGTATGATATACATAAACTAGCCAAGGACCATTATGTTTGTTGTGTTCTTGTGTTTCATGTTTTTATTATAAAAATGGTTGTAATAATTTATTTATTTATACGGTATGTAATAATTTAAATAGGTTAGTTTTCTTTGTTTATTTTTGTAATTAATATATTAGTTGTTAGAAATAATTTATTTGTACACAAATGTAACAAAAAATGAAGTTTAAGCCATTTTTTGAAGACCAAAGAGCAATTTTCGAGTTTAAGAACATGCTGAAAGTTAGTGACAGTTTCTAAAAAGTCTCTCTAATGCTGTTTTCATGGGGTTGTTGGACTTTTAGCGACAATTGCTGAAATATTGCTTTCAAGAAGCTTTTCCAATCTTTTTGCAAGCAAATGGTGTTTTCTCAAGTGGGAGTTTCTACAACAACATTACAAGAAGATTTTTTGGTCCTTTAAAATGTCATTTAAGAACGGACTTGGTATTTTTTGTGTTGGCTCACAAAAAATGTTATTAGTTAGTTATGTTTATGCACATTTATTTTTATTGATGTTTGTGTTGTTTATTTTATCCAATTATTATGTGTGGTTGATACATTAGTTTTTCACATGCTAATATAATTTTTGATCAAAATAAACATCACATGGAGTTTGGTTTTCAAAATTTATAACGTGGACATAAAATGTAACAACTTATTGTTTAAAATAAAATTTGGTTTTATAAAAACGTTAATAATATGAAATTTTGAAATACTCAAATATAAGTTTTATAATGGTGATTTTTCTAACTTATACAAACTCCAAATATATAAGTAACAAAATGAAGATTTATTAAAGATATAAAAGGTTCAAATGCACTCAAACTTAATACCGATTATTAAATTTGAATCGCGTCAAATTATATAAAAACTAACTTTTTATATAGAACTTTTAAAAGTGATTTTCTTTTGAAAATTGGTACCATGGTTTATTATATGCATGTAAAAACCATGATATCATATGTTTTTTAAACTATAATTATAAAACATATAAAAGACCCTTTTACAAAACCTCAAATATATGTAATCCTTTTTGAAAAGCGCTCGCACATCTCTTGTATGCACTAGTGGGATAAAGGATACCTAATCGCTTAGTGTTATCTTTAGATGGCCAGGGTGTATTCACAATTTTTATAACCCTTTTATGGGCCGTTTACATAAGTTTTCCAAATTGGATGATTTAATCAAAAATCTTTTGTGATAAAGGATACCTAAGCAAGAGAGTTCTGAGGCATAGATGGGATCAAACATGTCTAATTAAATTTGTTATTAGCTATCTCATAAATCTAGGAGTTATATAGTAAGATATAATTGATAATCAATATCTACCGGGTTGGATTCAAATGGATGGGATAAATGATACCTAACCATTTATTTATTTTGCAACTTGGATCCTAGACTTTGATAATTAATGTTGTTGGAAACTAAAAGGGTATTAGTTATTAAATAGTTTAAATATTGAAAATACTAAATGAATTTTGTTAAAATTTTGTAGTTAAATAATCCGTTCTCATTACCATGAATTGTCTTCTTTAATGACTTAATGAAATTATAACATTCACAAGATGCAACTTCAATGAATGAGTTCATGTCTTAAGTGACAATCTCGTGAGAGATATGAAATTATATACACTTAAAGGGCCTAGTCCTAAACTATTCGATTGAGCAATAAACTTGAACATGATACCTAGTAAAGGCATCACTATGATGCTAAAGATGTTTCTAACATCAAACTAGAAATAATTCAAGCCCAAAAAGTGTCACCTTGTGTGATCCATGAGGCCCATGTTCTATGGACTGAAACCTTTAAGCCCAAGCAATCCAATAAGGCCCACATAGATGGATCTTGTTTCTTTTGTGGAGAAAAAGGACACTGGAAGAGGATCTACTCCTCTGGAAAGAAAGTCTAGAAGAGACTAGTACTTCAGGTATCTACCAGATAGAACTCATAATTTTCATATAACACTTAGATACAGAGCATCTCGACGATTTGGAAGCCCCAGACTCGTCGAGTAGAGATTAATTGGACCGCGGGTTTAAGAAACCTACTTGACGAGTTGGGAGGCCTCAACTAGACGAGTAGGCTGACAGATATGAAACCCTAATTTTTGGGGTTTGTGCCCTATATAAACACCTTAAACCTTTCATGTTGGCCTCATTTCCAGCCTCCACTATTCTAACCCTAAATCTTGAAATCCTAAAGCTATTTTGAGAGATTGTGAGCCATTTTGAGTGTTTTTGGTGTGTGTTGAAGCCATTGGAAGAAGGAGGAGCTTGGAGACACAAGAAGGAGCATATAGATCTAGAATCCTTGCCTCATCCACGATACTTTTGTGGTATAAAGCTTGAACCTTGCCTTGTAGTTGTTTAGATATTCTTTTAGGGTTATTTTGTTTGGTTTTGCCCAAATATCATGGTCCTTGGGAGCTGGACGTCCCAAATGGGTTAACACTTCAGATCTAGGATCTTGAGGGGTTTTCATGGCATAAAGGTGACATCTTTATGGCCATGGAAGTCCCATGCAACCTCTAGACTACCATTTTTGGCCTTTTGGAGCTTCTTACGGCCATGCATGAAGAGAAAGCTGGAACTTTACGTGATCTATTAGTCCCTGGAGTCCAAATCTATGACCTCATGGTGTATCTCGTAGTTTTGGTGGCTTTTGGATTGAGACTTTGGCCTTTTTAGGTTAGGGTTTGAGCTTAATCTTTTTAGGAAGGATATTAGTGGGTAAAGTTGGAAACTTTACCCTTATATAGGCATTTCCAGCGAGATCTGAAGTATAGGGTTTAGATCTGAAGAATAATGGCTTAATGAGTTAAGAAGGGGTTAACAAACTAAGGAAATCGATGAGTTCATGGAGGAACTAGACGAGTTGAATTAAAATGTCCCGACTCATTTAATAAGGAAGAACTCGACGAGTTTATGGAAGAACACGGCGAGTTGGATTGCTAAATCACAATTCTCTGATTCATAGAAACTCGGCAAGTTGAAGGGTAACTCGACGAGTTAAGTCAACTCGGAGCGTTGACTTCAAGTTTGACTTTGACCTTGACTTTGACTATGACGATAGTTAATCCTAAAGGGTTATGAGTATGAAATGGTATCTGAGAAGTCGTTTTGGCTTAGGGGATTGATTAGAGCTGATTCCGAAGCAGAGACGTTTCAGCTATCATCCGACATTCGAGGTGAGTTTTCCTCTTGTAGGAACGGGTCGAAGGCACCAATGTCGGCCTGTATGTATGATTGTATGTTTCGGATTTTAATCCGATGCCGGGAGGTGCCCAATAAATGTTTATATGCTTTCCGGACTACGGTTCGATGTCGGGCGATGCCCGAGGAATGTTTGTATGCTTGATGTCTTCGTAATTCTTGCATGTGTCTGTGTTTATATGTTTTCCGGAGTAAGGTTCGATGTCGGGCGGTTCCGATGAATGTTTATATGCTTTCCGGATTTCGGTCTGATGTCGGGCTGTTCCTGATAAATGTTTATATGCTTATGCTATGTGTTTATTATATGTGTATTGTTGATATGTTTATATGCATACCGAGCTCAGCTCGATGCAAGGTTGGGCCCGATGCCAGAGATTGTCCGATGTCGGGCGGGGCCCGATGAAGGGGCGGGGCCCACAATATATTTATATGTGATTATGTGATTATGTGTATGGTATGTGGTAGTTTGGGGAAGCTCACTAAGCTTTGTGCTTACAGTTTTCAGTTTTGGTTCAAGGTACTTGTGGTAGCAATGGGAAGAGCTCGGAATGACTTCATTGCTCACACCATGATGTTTAACCTGGGATGTTTACTCTGATGTTTTGATTTGGAAACTTTGATGATAATGCTTTGAGATACTTTGACTTATGTTTTGATAACTACGGTTTATTTAATAATTAAAAATGGAATTTTTGGGACCATATTTTATAAGTGTTACAAGTTGGTATCAGAGCCTTGGTTTGAGGGATTCGGGCACACTCTCGGGTGTGTCTGAACTCAAACTGAGGACTTGGTATGAAATTTTCAAAAGAAAATCATTTTTATAAAAAGGAATTTTTAAAAGAGAAAAGGGTCCGGTGCATGCAATGAGCCGAGCTCAAGTAAGTTCTCCCAAATTACCCATACAAGTTTATGTTATGATATGAATGTGAATATGTGAACCGCATGCTAGATTAGGGCTAAGGATCTAGGAAGGATGACTTGTATGCCTACTATATGAGCTTGTTGAACTTCATGCTAGTACTGATTATTTAGTGATATGATGGCCTAGATATGATATGCTTGGTTTTGTTTACTCAATGCCCGAATGCTGCTTGCTTTGTGCTTTAGGAGTTCTAGATATCTTTAACTAACTAGTAAACGAATATGTTAAGTTACATATTGCGAGGACTAAATAATTTCAAAAGGTTAGGATTAGCCCTATTGCGCAGCTCTCGTTTGAGTCTAACCGTTATAGGGAGAGACTCTCATTCGAAGAATTATCCGGTCTTAGTAATATGTAATGGTATTCGCGAGCTAGTTAGGGAAAGGTAGCAGGGACTTCTTATGCAGCTGATGGCAGAGGGTGGATCAGAGATTACCCTAGGGTAAGCCTAGGATGAGAATAGCACAGAGATCAGTAGTAGTGAAAGGTACTTGGTGGAGTCAAGGCAATTCTTGAGGAAAGTACGGATAGATTTGGAAGGTAGTATGGGCCCATACTACTGAAAGCAGAGGATTCGTACTCGAGACAAGGAAAGCTGAGATAAAACCAGGGAACTTGTAGTGTGTGTGATCCCTCGAGTTATGATGAGTATTCTGATGATTGTTATGGTGCATTTTCAGTATGGTGACACTACGTACTAGACCAGTTGGCAATTCTGGCGCCGGCGAGGGAACATGCTCGGGCTCTGGAGCCGGGCAATTCGATGATCAGATGAGGGAGTTCATTTCATCTGATATCACGTGTAGTATCATGTACCAGACTCCTGTGATCTTCGGTACGGTCAAGGAGGGCATTTTGGAGATTCTTGACGAGAGGCTGAGTGCATTCCGCACCGAGATGGAGGCCATGATGGGGATGCGTACGTTGACGTTCTGGGAGTTCCGAGCTTGCGGAGCTCCAGACTATCATTGAAACATCCCAAAAATGAAGTCCAAAATTTTCGTTTTAATTTAGTACTAAAAACCATCAATATCATCCATCACATAAAATTCATAACCATGTATCTCAAAAATATCATAATATATGTCAATGTATCAAAAACATATGTCAAAAATCAGAGTAAATCCTCCCAGGCTAAAAACTATGGTGTGTGCCATGTAGTCATCCCGAGCTCGTCCCCTTACTAGCGGAAGTACCTGAAACTAAAACTGAAAACTGTAAGCACGAAGCTTAGTGAGTCTCCCCTACTACCACATAACATACACATATCACATAAACATATATTAGGCCCCGCCCCTGCTACATCGAGACAGGCTCGGCATCGGCTTTCCCGACATAGAACCCTAGTCGGCATCAGGCCCCGCCTGGCATCGAGCCTTGCCCGACATCGATCACATCTCGAAATACATGTGAGCATAATCAAGTAATACACATAATGTGAGCATATAACATTAACATTAAAACATTCCTCGGGCCCCGCCCGACATCAGACCGTAATCCGGTAACATACTAACATTCCTCGGGACCGCCCCGGCATCAGACCAAAGTCCGGAAACATACAAGTACAAACACATGCATGAATAAAAAAAGACATCAAGCATACAAGCATTCCTCAGGACCGCTCCGACATCAGATCGAAATTCGGAAAAGCATATAAACCTACATCGGGCCCCGCCCGGCATTGGACCGTAGTCCGGAACTACTACTAACTAAACGGGCCGACCTTGGTGACTTAGACTCGTTCCTACTAGAGGAAACTCACCTCGTATGCTAGCTGTGAAATCTCGTGTGAGGAATCTCTAACGACTGCTCCAACGACTCCCCGGCTATAAATTTTACCATAACACTTAATCAAAATATGATAATCCTTCTTAGGGTAAAATGACCATTTTACCCATGGTTAAAGTCAACATCCTGGTCAAATTGAAAGTCAAGGTCAACTCCCAGCCAACTCAACTCGTTGAGTTACCTCCTAACTCAACGAGTTCCTATACTATTTAGACTCGTGATCAACCGAGTCAAATCGTTGAGTCCCTTCACAGACTCGTCGAGTTCTACCTGGCAAAGAATCAGGACAACCCGACTTTAACTTGTCGAGTCCCTTTCTGGACTCGCCGAGTTCCCCTGTCTGTTTGGGCTATCTTAATGGATTAAGCCCTTACACTTCAGATCCAAGCATCGTACTTCACATAAACCCTAAAAATGACCTTTTAAGGGTAAAGTTTCTGACTTTACCCATTAATACCTCTTCTTAAAGGGTTTAGCTCAAACCCTAATTCCTTGGGACCTAGAACTTGGTCCTTAAGCCATCCATACACCAAACTAAAGCTTTCAACCTCAGATCTAAATCCCTAACACTACTTGCACACGTAAAGTTCCCACCTTTCCCCACATGGATGGCATTTTGGGGCTAAAAAGGCCAATATGACACTCTATGGCTTGCATGGGGGCTCCAACGGCATAAAGTTTTCACCTTTATGTCATATCAGCCCCTCTAGGTCCTAGATCTGGAAGGATACCCACTTGGGTCGATAAATCTCCAAAGGCTATCATTGTTGGACCAAAAACCCTCATAAAAAGGATATAAAGAGATCTAATGAACTAATAGCCAAGATAGAAACTTGATTACTAGAAAATTGTGACAACTCGAAATTTCTATCTTGTACAACCATTCACTTCAATAGAAGTCAGACTCATTTCTATTAACTTTTAGCACTGTTTAGAGCCGTTTGAGGGTTCTAAAGCCTAGTACTTCAAGAGGGAACTATAGGAAGTATACTCTAGAGTTTATTGTGCGTCATTTAAGTCTCAAAACTCCAAGAGTTTGGAGTTTACGGCCCTAACATGGAGTTTACGGCCGTAAACTCTAAGAGTATAAATATGACACTTAGTCATTTTATTCACTTTTTACCATTTTCAAGCCTAGAAGTCATTCTCTCTCAAGTATCATCCGATTTTTCTTCTTGATCTTCAACTTTGTAAGTGTTTCTTTCCTTGATTAGTTGAAATACTACAACATCTAGTGATTGTACATGATTTCATCCATGAAATCTCTTCATTTTTATAGATCTTCAAGTGTTCTTCATTTCACCAAGAACACACACTAGTGTTCTTGGACTTTAAACACCCTTACAAGCTTCTATATTGTAAGTACTCTTACCTTAGTTTGTTGTGTGCTTGAACCACATAGATTACACCTAGAAAACATCAAGAACACAAGATCATAAGGTGTTTACGGCCAAGGCAATCACCTTGGGCCGTAAACCCTAATTAAGGGGGCAAATGAGCCCTAATCCCTTCCAAAGCCTTAGGACCAAGTCTAGAACACTTCCAACTTGAACTAAGGACCTTAAACTTCAAAATGGTGAAAAATGCCATGAGTTTACGGCCGTAAACTCATGGAGAAATGGTCCTTGGGCCGTAAACCCTAGTTAGTGGTGCAATGGTGCCACCATTCCTTCCTAAGGCTTAGACTTAATCATAGAACACTTCTTTATGACTTGTAAGACCTTATATCACAAAATGGTACAACTTACCATGAGTTTATGGCCATAAACTCATGGGGGAAATGACCATGGACCGTAAACTCACATGGTGTTACCATTTGGGCCGTAAAATCCTAAGTGAGGCCCTACAACCCTTAGATGCAACCCTTGGTACTCTAGCACTTGAATCAAAATGTTTTCCATGTCTTAGGGTGTCTTTACTTGATTAATTAGTTGTTAAATGACTAATTAGATGCATATATGTGTCATTATATGTTAAATAGGATCCGTGTGTGTGCTCAAGTCTTCACTTGACACTTAGCATCCTATACCATCCGTTCATCCCAAACCACTCACTACAGGTGAGTTCATACCCCTTAATCTACCTTTTAAATGATTTTAAATGCTTTTATGGGGGGATACAAGTTGAAACATTATAGTTATTATATCAATCACATGTGATTAATAACTGTCAAACAAAGGATTTGCTATTCAGTTAGCTGTTTTACCAAACAAAACTACTTCAAATGATTATCAAATACTTTTACATGTTAAATACTTTCTATTCAAACTCTTTTAAACTTATACTTTGTCAAATGCATATCTATATAGATATAGTTATATAAGTAGGATTGAAAGGACTTAGGACTGATAGCTCGCCTTGCTTCCTGTTCCTTGTTTGGTTGTGGACTTAGGGTATCGGTTATTTGTCCGAAGGTCGTTTGAATCTTAGTTATATATATTATATATATGTGTATAGATATAAAAGTTCCTTCATTCAGTTCAATACCTTTGGGTAGCAAAGGTATACAATCATGTTCACACATATGAACAACATTACTAGTAAACTATAATAGGTATAGTTTAGGAAGTTACTAATACTATTACTAGAACAATGAAACATAAAATGAGTCAGTTCATACATGAGTCAATAACATACAGATAGAGAATACTATGATGAGAAACAAACAATAACATACAGATCGAGAATACTATGATGAGAAACAAACAATAACTTACAGATAGAACATACTATGATGAGAAACAAACAGAGCATACTAGACAGAGAGAATATACATTACACTAGTACATACAATACATATACAAGAACATTACAACAGAAATGTGAGCCACTTAACGGGGCATGGTATCACCTGCCATGGCTCGTTTTGTATCCAGAGTCTCCTAGAAGGAGAGCGTTGAATTTGTGTATATATCTATACTGGATTGACTATCCTACGCCTTGGTGCTCGCTACAGTGGGACTTGCAAGTCTACGGGTGCCAAATGTCATTTCTTCCGACGTCTTTCATCGTCATGTTTTTAGTCGGTTGTATGGTACAGGCATATCACATGTTACTTTAAATAACAATTGATTTAAGGTAATTAGTACATCAGTAGTTACTTTAATACAACACTACAGTACTTTATTATTTTCCCATTGCATTCACATTGTGATCTTTTCACATAAAAGATAATGTACGACTATATTTTGGTTAATGATAGTCATACTTGGGAAAATACACACTTTTACAAGAAACAAACACACATTTCACTTGATGCCTTGGTAGAAGGCTACGTTTAGTAGAAAATATAGGATTTTCTAGGAGATACAAACATATACAAACATTTACAAACATTTACAAACATCTACAAACTTATACATCAAGTACTTACAAACATTTCCCTACAAACAATGACACTAAAATACTTATGAACTCACCAGCTTTAAAGCTGATAAACTCTTTCAAAATAACTTGTATTCTTAGGTCATCAGTAGACAGGTACCGATGCCAGGCTTTTGAGAAGATGGAGCTCGTTCAAGACTCATCTCATATTTTGATTACATTTTTGGTGTCTTATAAACTTTACAGAACACACTTGTATGAAATTATATTATTAATGCAATGGATGATGTTGTTGCTTGTTTACTACTATACTTTGTTGTGATACTGTACATGACGTCCTCCACCCCTGAAATGTTTCCGCCGTTCCGGTTTTGGGGTGTGACAGATTGGTATCAGAGCATTGTTTATAGTGAATCGAGTATATCAACCCATAAAAGATATACAAACTATAAACACAACGGGATTAAAATACTCTGACCAAGAATTTATACTTTTAAATAATAAAATATTTAACTAAGTATACATACCTGCATTCATACTAAAATCAGTGTCACTAGGACAAAACAAAAGTATTACGATTGTTGGGCAACACAATTAGACTTAGAGACATATGGTCAACCCTGGGAATGATATATCCTGATCAACTATATTTTCCGAGGAGTGACTAGCATGTGCCTAAGAGTGGTTGTGAGGTTGCAACAAGTCTAAAAACTTACCAACACTACTACAATGAAAACATTAGAACATAACATAAACTTAAAATACTATAGGAGTATTTTGTGTTACTATAATTACTTATCTGAAAACTAAAGGTCTTTATTAGTAGGTCAATAATTGCTCAGTGGATACGCCAAGGTTATCTGTGATTAGGATGACATAGACTTAGAATCTGTGATCTTTGCTTTTCTTCCTGTTCCTTGTTTGGATGTGGATTTGGAGTTAGGGTCACTTATTCGAAGGTCTATCCTGTTTTGTTTTCATGTAACTTGTATGCACTAAACAAGTATTGAAGTAACTGATAAAGATCATATTATAATTATCTAAATTAGTCCGTCTATTTAGTTATTTCTTATACCCCTTTTCTCGCGTAGATATCATGGCTGGATTCCATCTCCTCGGAGATCCATACTTCCCAAACGAAGGCAACGCTGGATGGCTTGGAGAAGAGCCAGAACATGATCATCCAATCCCTTTGGATGATCACTATGCTGAAGGCTTTTCTGATGGTTCTGACTCAGAACCTGAAGTCAACAACCTACCCCCAGTAGCTCCAAACCCGAACTCTCACCCAACATTTCAAAGACTCACACCTCTGTGGGCCACGAACTTGAACAGATGGAGTCAGGAACATGGTCAACCCATACCCTACAATGGGGACCGAAGCTTCTACAATCTAAGCGAGGGAGGTTCAGCTGACCGAGTCCTACCCATCATGATCCGAAGGATTGCTCGCAACACCGAGCAAGGTCGAGTAGCCATCGACCGAGTCGTGGAAATTGACGCCAACTATGGCGTTAACACAGTCCGCATTCGTCAGCTAGAGTCTGCTCATGAAAGAACTCAGGTCCATAATGCAGCCCTGAAGAGAGAACTTACTGAAACCCGAGCTGAAGTCAGGGAACTTCGAGCTCGTCAGGCAATGTCAGAAAGGCGCATGAGAGACATGGAGCGCCGTCTGTCCGAATCAAGGACTCACTCTAGTGGCTCTCGTCGTAGATAGAGCCTACTCCACTTTCTCTTTTGGATATAACTTAGTTTATGTAAAAACTCCAGTTTAACTTCCTAGCTTTGTGAAGACCTTAAATCTGTTAAGTCATGATTTGGTCTTAGTCTGTCAAAATTCTCCCGTCTTGGTTTGATGTAAGACCTACTTCTAGGTCATTTTTCCCAAACTTGTTACATCTGTAATACCAGTATATTTGACAGATATCTAATCTCATGGAATTTAATATCCATATGCTATCATCTGTTAGTACTAGATTTACATTCAAACATACTATTCAATTGTGTTGTTGGGCTACGGAGAGTTAGTCCATGAGTCACTCTCATCAATTTCTCTATTCTTACCAATATCGTCATCTTTGTAAAATTTTAGTTGAAAGATGCCTCCACGCCGATCAACGAGACGCAATCCCCCAGTAACTCCAACACCACCACTTACTCCTCAAATTGATACGGCAGCTCTAAATGCTGCAGTAGCTGCGGCTGTGGCAACAGCCATGGCTCAATATCATTCTTCCAGTACCACCGGAGGTGGAACACCTATTTGTTCTACTCACGGTGAAGCCCCCGTGCGCTCGAGAGAGTGCTCCTACAAGGACTTCACCAACTGCAAGCCAAAGTCCTTTAAAGGGACTGGCGGAGTCATTGCCCTCTCGCAATGGTTCGAGAAGACCGAATCGGTCTTCGAAATCTGCTCCTGTTCAGAAGGGATCAAGGTCTAGTTCGCTGCTTGCACCTTCGAGGAAAAAGCTCTGACATGGTGGAATAGCCATGTCAAGTCACTATCTCTAGTAGTGGCAAATGCTATAGGCTGGGAAGCTCTCCGAGAGCTAATGATTGAAGAATACTGCCCGAGGGGCAAAATCCAGAAATTGGAACAGGAACTATGGAGCCTAACCATGAAGGGCTCCGACATAGTTTCCTATACCGCCAGGTTCAGCGAGCTGGTGGCCCTCTGTCCCAACATGGTTCACACAGAGGGAAAGAAAATAGATAGGTACATCTGGGGGCTGGTACCTCCATTTCAGGGGAACGTTTTAGCTTCAAACCCCACCACATTCGATAGTGCCAAGAGGTTGGCATAGAGGCTCATTGACCATGAGGTCCGTACCCCATCAACAAAAACAACCCTAGTCATCTCGGAACCCTCCAAAGCAGCTGACAACATGCGGAAGTTTTGGGAGGATAAGAAGAAGAAGAAGGCTGCCAAAAAGCAGCAGGTCGTGGCAATTCATGTTGCGATAGGACCTGCCGCTGCTGCTCCGGTAAAGCAGTACGCTGGAAGTTTGCCCAAGTGCAATAAATGCAACTTCCACCACGCTAGAGCCTGCCGGGAAATGCAGTGTTCAAACTGCAACAGGAAGGGGCACATTGCCCGTTTCTGCAAAGCTCCGGCGAGGCCAATCAACCAAGTCCCCGGCGCTGGCGCGGGCCAAGCTTGCTACTGTTGTGGCGAGGTGGGCCATTACAAGAGGAACTGCCCGAAGGCAGGGAACGTCGGCGGAGTGGGAAGAGTTTTGGCTATAGGCTACGAGGAAGCGGTTGCCGACCCCACAGTGGTCACTGGTACGTTCCTCCTCGATAACTCTTATGCATGCATTCTATTTGATAGTGGAACGGAGAGGAGTTTCATGAACCAAAAATTTGCTCATTTACTTAAGCAACAATCACGAGCACTTAATGAACCGTTCACTATAGAAATGGCTAACGGAAAGACAGATAGCACTAACTACATATACATAGGTTGTACTCTAACTCTAGATAACCACTCATTTTCAATCGACCTCATGTCAGTCTCAATTAAAAGTTTCGACGTCATTATCGGCATAGATTGGTTGAGTCTTCATCGTGCCGACATCATGTGTTATGAAAAGGCCGTTCGCCTTAATCTGCCGTCTAGCGAAACTCTAGTAATCTACGGCGACAAAACCGGCACTAACCTTCGCCTCATCTCGAGCATTCAAGCCCAGAAATTCTTGCGAAAGGAATGTCGCGCATTCCTTGCTCATGTTGTCGATGTGAGCCAAGATACGAAACACATTAAGAACATTCAAATAGTACGTGATTTTCCCGACATCTTTCCAGAAGAACTCCCAGGATTACCTCCACAACGTCAAGTCGAGTTCAGAATCAACTTAGTTCCAGGGGCTACCCCAGTAGCCAAGTCGCCCTATCGTCTAGCACCTGCAGAGATGCAAGAACTGTCCGGTCAACTTAACGAACTGCTCAGCAAGGGCTTTATAAGACCAAGCTTCTCACGCTTGGGAGCTCTAGTCTTGTTCGTCAAGAAGAAAGACAGATCGTTTCGAATGTGCATCGACTACAGGGAGCTCAACAAACTGACCGTCAAGAATCGTTACCCTCTGCCTCGTATAGACGATTTATTTGACCAACTTCAAGGGGCGAACTTCTTTTCAAAGATCGACCTAAGATCTGGGTATCACCAGTTACGGGTGTTAGGGGAGGATGTCCCGAAGACAGCCTTCCGAACTCGTTATGGACACTACGAATTTGTAGTGATGCCGTTCGGATTAACCAACGCGCCCGCAATATTCGTGGATTTAATGAATAGGGTGTGTCGTCCTTACTTGGATCAGTTCGTCATCATCTTCATCGATGACATACTTATCTACTCTCGTAGTAAGGAGGAGCATAGTCAACCTCTTCGACAGGTCTTAGAAACGCTGCGATCGGAGAAGCTCTATGCGAAGTTCTCGAAATATGAATTTTGGATCCAAAGAGTCGAATTCTTAGGGCACGTGGTTAGCGAAGAGGGAATACACGTGGACCCTTCCAAAATCAAAGCCATTGAGAACTGGTCAGCACCGAAGTCGCCTATAGAAATTCGTCAATTTCTAGGCCTCGCGGGCTACTATCGCAGGTTCATTCAGAACTTCTCACGGATTGCGAAACCTCTTACGACTTTGACCCAGAAAGGCGTGACCTTTGACTGGGAAGAGAAGCAGGAGAAAGCGTTCCAATCGCTAAAACGAGCCTTATGCACCGCACCAATACTATCCCTACCCGAAGGAATAGAAGACTTCGTGGTCTATTGTGATGCGTCAAATCAAGGGCTCGGTTGTGTTCTGACGCAGCGAGGTAAGGTCATCGCCTATGCCTCAAGATAGCTGAAGACACACGAGGTCAACTACACCACACACGATCTTGAGCTAGGAGCAGTTGTGTTTGCTCTGAAGATCTGGAGACACTACCTATACGGTACGAAAAGCACAATATTTACAGACCACAAAAGCCTACAACATATAGTCGACCAGAAGGAGCTCAACATGAGACAACGACGGTGGTTTGAGCTACTCAGTGATTACGAATGTGAAATTCGCTATCATCCCGGCAAGGCCAACGTAGTAGCTGATGCCCTAAGTCGGAAAGAATACTCTGGTCGTAGAGTCAAATCTTTGACTATGACTATCCATTCACACTTGTCCACACAAATCAAGGAAGCTCAGCTCGAATCCTTGAAACCTGAAAATGTGGCGGGTGAATCCTTGAGAGGGATGAATAAGAATTTAGAAGTCAAAGGTGGCGGAGCCTTATATCTCATGGATCGGATCTGGACACCGAAACACGGTGGTTTCAAAGACTTGATCATGACCGAAGCTCACAACACTCGATATTCCGTCCACCCAGGTTCAGATAAGATGTATCTAGATCTTAAAAAGTTATACTGGTGGCCTAACATGAAAGCAGAGATTGCTACCTTCGTAAGTAAATGCCTTACTTGCGCCAAGGTTAAGGTCGAATACCAGAAACCCTCAAGTCTACTACAACAGCCGGAGATACTGAAATGGAAGTGGGAGCGGATCACGATGGACTTCATAACCAAGTTGCCCAAGACAACGGGTAGTCTCGATACCATTTGGGTGATCGTAGACAGGTTAACCAAGTCCGCACACTTCCTGCCTATCAAAGAAACAGACAAGATGGAGAAGCTAACAAGAACCTACATTAGGGAGATCGTACAACTGCATGGTGTTCCTATATCTTTTATCTCTGATAGAGATAGTAGATTCACTTCGAGGTTCTGGTAGTCGCTACAAAGTTCCCTAGGAACTAGGCTGGACATGAGTACAGCCTACCATCCACAGACCGACGGACAAAGTGAGAGGACTATCCAAACCTTGGAGGATATGTTGCGAGCCTGTGTGATCGACTTTGGGAAGGCATGGGATACTCATTTACCCCTTGTCGAGTTTTCCTACAACAACAGTTACCACGCAAGCATAAAGGCTGCTCCATTTGAAGCCCTCTATGGCCGAAAGTGTAGATCCTCTCTGTGCTGGGCTGAGGTGGGTGACACCCAGTTAGCTAAAGGATGAGTTCCTGATAGCACTCTCACCGGTCCGGAGATCATTCGGGAAACGACAGAGAAGATCGTTCAGATTCATGAACGATTAAAAGCCTCTAGAGACTGACAGAAAAGCTACGCAGACAAACGAAGGAAACCGTTGGAGTTCCAGGCGGGCGACCGTGTTCTATTGAAGGTCTCACCCTGGAAAGGCTTGATACGCTTTAGAAAGCGTGGAAAGCTAAATCCAAGATACATAGGGCCTTTCGAGATTCTCGCTAGAATCGGCCCTGTAGCTTACAAACTCAACTTACCTCGCGAACTCAGTAACGTACATTCTACTTTCCACGTCTCGAACTTAAAAAAGTGTCTGTCCGACGAGACTCTTGTAATCCCACTCGACGAGATCGAGATCAACGAGAGCCTCAACTTCGTGGAAGAACCTCTAGAGATCATGGACCGAGAGGTCAAGCAAACGAAGCAAAGCCGTATCCCGATAGTGAAGGTTCGTTGGAACGCCAAGCGAGGACTTGAATTCACTTGGGAGCGTGAGGATCAAATGAAACTGAAATATCCTCATCTTTTTACTTAGTTATTTGTAACTACTTATTTGCTTAAACTCTAATTTCAGGACGAAATTCCCTCTAACGGGGGGATGATGTGACAACTCAAAATTTCTATCTTGTACAACCATTCACTTCAATAGAAGTCAGACTCATTTCGGTTAACTTTTAGCACTGTTTAGAGCCGTTTGAGGGTTCTAAAGCCTAGTACTTCAAGAGGGAATTATAGGAAGTATACTCTAGAGTTTATTGTGCATCATTTAAGTCTCAAAACTCCAAGATTTTGGAGTTTACGGCCCTAACATGGAGTTTACGGCCGTAAACTCTAAGAGTATAAATATGACACTTAGTCATTTTATTCACTTTTTACCATTTTCAAGCCTAGAAGTCATTCTCTCTCAAGTATCATCCGATTTTTCTTCTTGATCTTCAACTTTGTAAGTGTTTCTTTCCTTGATTAGTTGAAATACTACAACATCTAGTGATTGTACATGATTTCATCCATGAAATCTCTTCATTTTGATAGATCTTCAAGTGTTCTTCATTTCACCAAGAACACACACTAGTGTTCTTGGACTTTAAACACCCTTACAAGCTTCTATATTGTAAGTACTCTTACCTTAGTTTGTTGTGTGCTTGAATCACATAGATTAGACCTAGAAAACATCAAGAACACAAGATCATAAGGTGTTTACGGCCAAGGCAATCACCTTGGGCCGTAAACCCTAATTAAGGGGGCAAATGAGCCCTAATCCCTTCCAAAGCCTTAGGACCAAGTCTAGAACACTTCCAACTTGAACTAAGGACCTTAAACTTCAAAATGGTGCAAAATGCCATGAGTTTACGGCCGTAAACACATGGAGAAATTGTCCTTGGGTCGTAAACCCTTGTTAGTGGTGCAATGGTGCCACCATTCCTTCCTAAGGCTTAGACTTAATCATAGAACACTTCTTTATGACTTGTAAGACCTTATATCACAAAATGGTACAACTTACCATGAGTTTACGGCCGTAAACACATGGGGGAAATGACCATGGACCGTAAACTCACATGGTGTTACCATTTGGGCCGTAAACTCCTAAGTGAGTCCCTACAACCCTTAGATGCAACCCTTGGTACTCTAGCACTTGAATCAAAGTGTTTTCCATGTATTAGGGTGTCTTTACTTGATTAATTAGTTGTTAAATGACTAATTAGATACATATATGTGTCATTATATGTTAAATAGGATCCGTGTGTGTGCTCAAGTCTTCACTTGACACTTAGCATCCTATACCATCCGTTCATCCCAAACCACTCACTACAGGTGAGTTCATACCCCTTAATCTACCTTTTAAATAATTTTAAATGCTTTTATGGGGGGGATACAAGTTGAAACAATATAGTTATTATATCAATCACATGTGATTAATAACTGTCAAACAAAGGATTTGCTATTCAATTAGCTGTTTTACCAAACAAAACTACTTCAAATGATTATCAAATACTTTTACATGTTAAATACTTTCTATTCAAACTCTTTTAAACTTATACTTTGTCAAATGCATATCTATATAGATATAGTTATATAAGTAGGATTGAAAGGACTTAGGACTGATAGCTCGCCTTGCTTCCTGTTCCTTGTTTGGTTGTGGACTTAGGGTATCGGTTATTTGTCCGAAGGTCATTTGAATCTTAGTTATATATTACATATATGTGTATAGATATAAAAGTTCCTTCATTCAGTTCAATACCTTTGGGTAGCAAAGGTATACAATCATGTTCATACATATAAACAACATTACTAGTAAACTATAATAGGTATAGTTTAGGAAGTTACTAATACTATTACTAGAACAATGAAACATAAAATGAGTCAGTTCATACATGAGTCAATAACATACATATAGAGAATACTATGATGAGAAACAAACAATAACATACAGATAGAGAATACTATGATAAGAAACAAAAAATAACTTACAGATAGAACATACTATGATGAGAAACAAACAGAGCATACTAGACAGAGAGTACATACATTACACTAGTACATACAATACATATACAAGAACATTACAACAGAAATGTGAGCCACGTAACGGGGCAGGGTATCACCTGCCATGGCTCGTTTTGTATCCAGAGTCTCCTAGAAGGAGAGCGTTGAATTTGTGTATAGATCTATACTAGATTGACTATCCTACACCTTGGTGCTCGGTACAGTGGGACTTGCAAGTCTACGGGTGCCAAATGTAATTTCTTCCGACGTATTTCATAATCATGTTTTTAGTCGGTAGTATGGTACAGGCATATCACATGTTACTTTAAATAACAATTGATTTAAGGTAATTAGTACAGCAATAGTTACTTTAATACAACACTACAGTACTTTATTATTTTCCCATTGCATTCACATTGTGATCTTTTCACATAAAAGATAATGTACGACTATATTTTGGTTAATGATAGTCATACTTGGGAAAATACACACTTTTACAAGAAACAAACACACATTTCACTTGATGCCTTGGTAGAAGGCTACGTTTAGTAGAAAATATAGGATTTTCTAGGAGATACAAACATATACAAACATTTACAAACATCTACAAACTTATACATCAAGTACTTACAAACATTTTCATACAAACAATGACACTAAAATACTTATGAACTCACCAGCTTTAAAGCTGATAAACTCTTTCAAAATAACTTGTATTCTCAGGTCATCAGTAGACAGGTACCGATGCCAGGCTTTTGAGAAGATGGAGCTCGTTCAAGACTCATCTCATATTTTGATTACATTTTTGGTGTCTTATAAACTTTATAGAACACACTTGTATGAAATTATACTATTAATGCAATGGATTATGTTGTTGCTTGTTTACTACTATACTTTGTTGTGATACTGTACGTGACGTCCTCCACCCCCGAACGTTTCCGCCGTTCCGGTTTTCGGGTGTGACAAAAATGTAGCAAATGGAGTGTAGTTTCTGGATCTACTCTTTCCCTCTTGAGCCCTCTATCTTCTTCTTCTTCCATGAGCTTCAAAAGTACACAAAGATCACTCAAAATGGCTCACACTCTCAAATAAAGTTCTAGGGTTTCGTGGATTAGGGTATGGGACATGGAGGCTGGAAATGAGGCCAATGGTGGGGGTTAAGGAGCTTAAATAGGGTGCAAAACCCCAAAATTAGGGTTTCATTCTGGCCGATCTACTCGCCGAGTCGAGGGCTCTTGACTCGTCGAGTAGATAGCTTAAACCCCGCGCATAATCTGCCCTCTACTCGACGAGTTAGGGCCTCCAACTCGTCGATTTCCCCTTTCAAAATAAATAAATTAATGAGTTAAAGCATACCAGGAACCAGGCGTTACAATTCTCCCCTACTTGTCTTAGACTTCGTCCTCGAAGTCTCCTGTGTCTGAAAAGAACTCCGGGTAGTGCTCCCTCATCTCCTCCTTGGGCTCCGAAGTCCACTCAGAACCCTTGCGGTGTTGCCACTGCACCTTCACTAACTGAACAACCTTGTTCCTCAAGGTTTTCGTCTTCCGATCCAGAATCGCCACCGGTCTCTCAAAGTAGTTCAGGTTGTTGTCAACCTGAATATCCTCCAAGGGAACGATCACTGAATCATCCACTAAGCACTTCTGCAACTGGGAAACATGGAAAGTGTTGTGGATCTGACTGAGCTCTTCTGGAAGGTCCAACCGATACGCCACCTTTCCCACCCGGGCTATAACCCTCAAAGGACCAATGTACCTGGGGCCCAGCTTGCCCCGCTTCCGGAACCGGATGACAGCTTTCTAATGTGACACCTTTAGGAGGACCATATCGTCTACCTGAAACTCCAAGTCTGAACGCCGCTTGTCGGCGTAGCTCTTCTGTCGACTCTGAGCAGTCTGAAGCCTGCTCCGGACCTGCTGGATCCGCTCTGTAGTCTTGAGTACTACCTCAGTACTCCCCATGACTCTCTAACCGACCTTGCCCCAACATATTGGGGTCCTACACTTCCTCCCGTAGAGCATCTCGAAGGGAGGTCGGTCTATGCTGGCATGGTAACTGTTGTTATACGAAAATTCCGCTAACGGAAGATACGTATCCCAACTGCCACCGAAATCCAAAGCACATGCGCGTAACATGTCCTTGAGAGTCTGTATCGTCCTCTCGCTCTGTACGTCTGTCTGAGGGTGGAAAGCGGTGCTGAAGTGGAGACAAGTACTCATCTCCTCGTGAAACCGCTTCCAAAATCTGGAAGTGCAACGAACATCTCGGTCTGACACCACCAAGACAGGCACTCCGTGTCGTGCCACTATCTCGCGCACGTATATCTCGACGAGCTTCTCGGCCGAGATACTCTCCTGGATCGGGATAAAATAAGCACTCTTGGTCAACCGATCCACAATGACCCATATCGAATATACTCCATGTGTGGTCCTG
The DNA here is from genome assembly GCF_052849685.1 of Lactuca virosa. Taxonomy (NCBI): domain Eukaryota; kingdom Viridiplantae; phylum Streptophyta; class Magnoliopsida; order Asterales; family Asteraceae; genus Lactuca; species Lactuca virosa. The sequence continues at coordinate 255,681,596 of NC_136433.1, read as the reverse complement.
GGAAGCTTGGTGTTGAAATCCATGGTGATATCTTCCTATTTCCAAGCAACGTCCTGCTTCATGCAGGGCCACCAGTAATCAGGACGAAGATCCCGGTACATCTTCGTCGCCACGGGATGGATGGAGAACCTCGACTTGTGGGCCTCATCCATCAGAACCTGTCGTACTCCGCCCCAGTACGGAACCTAGACCCTCCCATGTAGGGTCAACAACCCTCGGCTGTCATAATCAAACGAGGCCACCCGGCCTACGATCCGCTCACACTTCTGGCGCTCTTCCTTCAGGCCCTCAACCTGTGCCTCTCTAATCTGCTCCAGCAATGGAGTAATCACTGTCATCCTCAAACATATATCTCTAATCAGAGCCGTCACCGCCTTGCGGATCAGGGCGTCGGCCACCACATTGGCCTTGCCCGGGTGGTAAAGGATCTCACAGTCATAATCTTTCACCACATCTAACCACCGACGTTGCCTCATGTTCAGATTCGGCTGATCCATGTGGTACCTCAAACTCTTGTGGTCCGTGTAAATGGTACAACGGACCCCATAGAGGTAATGTCGTCAATTCTTGAGGGCGAAAACCATAGCCCCCAGCTCTAAATCATGCGTCAGATAGTTAGCCTCGTGAGGCTTCAGCTGCCTCGAAGCATAAGCTATCACATGACCCCGCTGCATCAAAACTGCACCCATGCTCGTAATCGACACGTCACAATAAACCACGAATTCATCAACTCCCTCTGACAGAGTCAAAATCGGTGCCTCGCACAAACGCTGTCTGAGAGTCTCAAAAGATGCCTGCTGCTCAGGCCCCCAGTGGAATGTCACCGACTTCTTGGTCAGTCGGGTCAAAGGAACAGCGATCTTGGAGAAATCCTGAATGAATCTCCGGTAATAACCCGCTAGACCAAGAAAACTCCGAATCTCAGTTGGAGACCTCGGAACCTCCCACTGCATCACGACCTCTATCTTGGTCGGATCGACCAGAATACCCTTCTGGTTGACAAGATGCCCAAGAAACTACACCTCGCGCAACCAGAACTCACACTTGGAGAACTTTGCAAAAAGTCTCTCTCTCCTCAGTGTCTCCAGCACCTCCCTCAGGTGCTCCTCATGCTGCTCCTGAGTCTTGGAATAGACCAAGATATCATCAATGAAAATGATCATAGACCCATCCATCATCGGTCTGCACACTCGGTTCATGAGATACATGAATGCGGCTGGAGCATTGGTGAGCCCAAAATGCATCACCACAAACTCATAGTGACCATAGCGAGTCCTAAAAGCCGTCTTCTGCACATCCTCCTCTCTGACTCGCATCTGGTGATAACCCGATCGCAGATCAATCTTGGAGAACCAAGATGCACCCTGTAGCTGGTCAAACAAATCATCGATCCTCGGGAGGGGATAACTGTTCTTCACCGTTACCTTATTCAGCTCCCGATAGTCTATGCACATCCGATACGACCCATCCTTCTTCTTCACAAATAGGATCGGGGCTCCCCATGGTGAACTACTTGGCCTGATAAATCCCTTGTCTACCAGCTCTTGCAGCTGCGTAGACAACTCTTACATCTCGGGAGGAGCCAACCGATATGGTGCCTTGGCTATCGGAGCCGCACCAGAGACTAAGTCAATCCTGAACTCAACTTGCCTCTCCAGAGGTATCCCAGGAAAATCTTTTGGGAATACATCCGAGTACTCTCGTACCACCGGTACATCATCCACGGTCGCCTTACCCTTATCCCGGGTATCCATGACATAAGCGACATAACCTGCGCAACCCTGCTAAAGGTAACGCCTCGCCCTCGCTGCTGAACATAAAACCGGTCCGCGTTGTGGCCTCTCGCCCTGGATCACTAACCCTCCCCCACTAGGAGTCCGAACCCTCACTAGCTACTGCTCGCAGTCGATCATTACCCTATTGGGGCTCAACCAATCCATACCCACTATAACCTTATTCCCTTGCAGGGGAATAGGAACCAGATCCACTGAAAACTGCTCATCGAATAACTATAGTGTACATCCTCTGTGAACCCTCGTAACCCTAATGGTCCTGTCATCTGCTATCTCCACATCCAGTGGGCAATCCAGCTCCCCCGGAGCTCCTACGAATCGCTTGTTGAGTGCGAGCGACACAAAAGATTGGGTTGCACCCGAATCAAACAGTACCAAAGCTGATATATCGTTCACTAAGAACGATCCAATAACAAACACATAAACATAAGCAATAATCAAAACAAATAAAGAGATAAGGAGAGAATACATACCCGTCACAACATCGGGAGCCGCACGTGCCTCCTCTGCAGTAAGCTGGAAAGCCCTGCTCCTCACCGTAAGCGCCTCCGCCGGGCCCTGACGGCCATCTGTAATCCTCAACGTGGCAGGAATGGGTGCCGCCACCCGTCCTGCTGCTGCTAGACTCGGACACTGGTCCTTCTTGTGGCCCCTCTGATTGAACTAAAAGCAAATCAAATATGAAACTGTTGTGGTGGTGGTGGTAGTTGTGCAATCCCTGCTCATGTGACCAGTTCGGCCGCACTTGAAGCAGCCCGAACTCCCCGCCCTGCACGCCCCCTCGTGCATCCTGCCGCACTTGCCACACCGGTTGCGACCTTACTGGCTTCTCGATCTGTGGTCTGATAACTTGGGCTTCTTGCCTGAGCTACTAGTGTGAACCCCATCTGGTTTCCTCTTTCTCTCCATCTCCAAATCCAACTCCATCTCTCGAGCCCTAGCAATCATGTCCTCCAGCGTCTTGCAGCTGGAGCGGCTCACAAACTGACGGATATCACTCCACAACATCTCATGATATCGGGCCTTTTTCATCTCCTCATCCGCCACATACTGCGAAACGAGAAGGGCCCTCCCCTAAACTTGGCGGTGATCTCCACCACTGTCTCTGTCGTCTGCTCAAGATCCTAGAACTCCCTCGCTAGCTGTTTCACCTCAATCACGGGTGCAAACTGGGCCCTGAACCTGGCCAAAAAATCACTCCAGGTTATAGCATCTAGAACTGTATCATCCCCATTGGCTCGTCCGACCTCCTCCTACCAATCACGTGCCCTGTCCTTCATAAGACAGGATGCAAGTCGGACCTTGTCCCCCTCAGGATATCTGCTCGTACGGAACGCATTAGCAACATCATCCAACCATCTGCTGCTAGCAATGGGGTCTCGAGCCCCTTGATATTCGGGAGCTCCACAAGCCCTAAACTCCTTGAAATTCAGTGTGCGCGACCCCATCATCGTCTCAACCTCAGTGCGGAAAGCGCTCAGCTTCTCATATAGAAGCTCCAAAATACCCTCCTTGACCGAACCAAAGATCATAGGAATCTGGTCTAGATAGCTGCGTGTTGTGACAACCATCAAATTTCGGTCAAGTCAAAGTCAAACAAAGTCAACTAGTCAAACCGGTCAACTCCATTAACCCTTGTATGATAGGGTTTACGTTATGTAATCACTGTATAATTCGCTATTTTAATGAGAAAACATCATTTGGAAAGTTCATGTGTTTGATTTTCCTTAGCCTTAACAGTGCTAAACAATGAACCAAAGCGATAAAACACTATTGCACAATCATCGGGATTGTGTAGGACACTAAATCATGGCTTAACGGGGTCTATGGACCTTGCGTTGCGAAGCCGGTCACTCAAAAAAATCACAAACGAAACCTCTCGCGATCTCATTCAGACCCTACTCAAGATTACTTGATGCTAATAGGATCAAAACTCATACACTACGATATAAATTGACGTTAATAGCAACATAGTATAGTACAACGTTATAACTATAATCAAATTAAATTATGATACCATATTAAAATCAAATCAAAGTATAATGCTCTAATTAAATTTAAAAGAATCAAACTTGAATGCTATAATTAAACTTCAAATCAAAGTAGATTGTTATAATCAAATAATAACTCATCTTTTATAAAACTTCATTTTTATAAACTTTACATTAAATTTTATAAAACTCTATTTTTATAAACTTTACTTTAAATTTTATAAAACTCTTATATTAATTATGTAAAAGATGCTTGTGTTAGTGGGAAACTATGAAGACCACTAAAAGCAAAAAGATTATTCCCATGGTCTCCTACTCACACCTCCCATCCACTTTCCTTTCATTTTTCTCCCAACACATTATTCTCTTCACCACTTAAACATTCTCTATTCTTTCTCTCACTCTCAATCTCGAAATTCATCCAAGAAATACTCATATTCCAGCCAAGAACAATCTATTATACTCAAATCTTCATCCCTCTTGAAGCATTCATCAAGGTATGTTGTTAAAAGTTTCAAATTCATACAAGAAACAAATTAAATCCACCAAAATATCTAAAACTCATTTTTTTCATAAACCTGATTTTTCTCAGAATACCATCAATAAAATAAGAAGTTCTGGAAATTTTCAGAAAATAACTTATTTTTATTGAATTATCATAATTATTTCAATAAAGTAGGGCAATAATTCACATAAAATACTTGTTGCATTCAATAAATTCTGAGAAAATTCTGGGATGACATGTATACTGATTAAACATGATATATGAAGTTTCATGCATTTATATTACTGTTTACTATTAATTATGATTTTATTGATTAATTAATAATGAAATATATAAAAAATACTTCCCATAGTCACAAATATCTGAAACTTATACACTGAGCTCTACATCATGTTATAAAACTATGGTTAATTTTACAGATTTTTTGAGAATCATTTACTATTTTTCCCGAATTTTGTGTTGTTTAATCATTAAAATATTAAATAAATACTAAAACAGTTCAGAAAAATATAAAAATTTTACAGTAATTCATATTGTATGAAATAATGATTTCCTAATAATTTCATAATTTTTCAATACTGTTTACTATTTAAAACTATTTTTCTAAGTATTTAAGCATGTAAAAATGCATTTTAATGATTATTTTATATAAATAATTGTTAAAATCTGTAAATAATTATAATTGGGCAAGTTATTATTTTAATAAGAAATTATTAAAATCTGGCCTAAATTAAAAATATAAATTAATTATGCAAAGTAAGTAATTCAATTTAAAATTTATTTAACAAATAAATACCTTAATATTATAATCGAAATGAATTATTGTTAATTCATCTAATATAATAATATGTGTCTAATTATTTGTATTAATACTCCATTCTCGTTTAGCAGTTCCTAAACCAAAACTATTAATTATATTAGGTTCTACGTCATTTTGACCCGAACCGTCTATCGTACGACACACGCATTTCGTTTTGGGACTAAAGTGAGTAATCTACCCCATATTTTATAATTTTCAATACTTTTGGGGTGTATCATGTGGTTCTAATATGTTCCAACTTCATTTTATCGTTTTATCACAATTGAGACATTGTTGGGACATTTATACGTGAATCATTAATTGTATAACTATTGTTTTTTTACGCTACATGTACTTGTAGTGCATTATCATTTTTAGTCTAATCTCCATGACTATGCCCGTATTCTTGAGGTACGTTATGGACAATAATAGCGCTATTGGGTTGACCACCCCGCCTTGGGACGCTAAGGTGATTGATCGCACGTGGTTGAGTGTGTATGATGATTAGATGCTCCATCCTATATATATTTATATATATATATATATATATATATATATATATATATATATATATATATATATATATATATATATATATATATACATATGTATATATAGGGTGAGGACTTATTGTTGTTGTTATCATTTGTTAATCAATTTTTGATTTATAAACCGTTATCTCAAATACAATTGTTTGTCGACTTCAAAAGAAAACAAATTTCCAATTATAAAGGTTTCAACTTCATAATTTTCTCTACTAAAATTAGATTACTCACCAACTCTCGTAGTTGACCTGTTTTTACCCATGATGCAGATTTGAAGAATGAAGTTGATGAAAAATAGGTTGTGCCTTAGAAATCCACAAGACTATTTAAATTTGATGTAATAAATGTTGTTCGTATTTGGATTTGTATTTGTATGTTGTGGATCTTGTTTGCATACTTAGTACTTAATTGAATCTAATCATATTATAACATAGTTGTCATGAGACTTTGAACAATATATCACGCCTCGATCGATTCCGACAAGGATCGGGGTGTGACAGATTGGTATTAGAGCCCTTGACTATAGGGAATTAGGTTAATTGCCTTGACCTAGTCTATAGCCTCTAGGGTCCTCTCGTATGTTAGTTTATAAAATGCACACACAACTGCATGCAATTCACACTTAGAAAATCCTAGGAATACCTTTGTGTGTTAATTGCTCCCTTATGTGCATACGTATTACTCCTGACACTTATATGTGTGCATACACTTGTGAATATTCTCCACTTTCTCTGAAAATCACACACATACTCAAGTTGTTTAACAAAATGTATATACATATATGTATTCTTTATAGCTCATAGAAATTCAAAGTCATCCACTCTAGTTGGGTAGGATCATAGTAATGGACGCGTAGTAACTGGAAGGGGGAGGTGCCGGTAGCCCGAAAGTCCTGACTAGGTAAGCATTCGTATACATCCCAATCAACCGAGGGACCAGTTTGCTTATCTGGGGACCAAAGGCGAGAGTTCCCAAACCTATAGGCCAAAGCGCGTCATTCACATTACTTTTGAGCCATCAAAATACCCGACCTTATCAAACGTATCCGAAAGGATACACTCCAAAATGGCCAACTCATTGGACTATTAAGTTCCCTAATGGGCCTAGAAGTGGGAAAGAAATGTGAAAACTTAGTTTTGTGGGGGCCCACACAAGTGCTACATGTTTCACATTTAGTAACCATGGAAAGCCCAAAAGGTGCCCAACACTCCTAACCATGGCCCAACAAGTGTTTTACAATTATTTTACCCAACAATGTCTAAAAAAAAAAAAAAAAAAAAAAAAAAAAAAAAAAAAAAACTTTATTTCCCTAATCAATTTACAAATAACTCACAAGTCCATATGTGTGTTTCTCATAGTTGACATGTTCCTTGTTTGGTTGTGGACTTAGGGTAGACTCATTAGGATCAACAGTCTAATAAAATTTTAATTACACATAACTGGGGGCATGTCGAGTGAATCTTAGGAGTGGATCAGACATGGAACAAATCACAAGATTATAATCAAGTTATTCCTACTAAATTCATAAGTCTATTTATATAGACCTCTGGTATAGAGTCGTCAGCGTAGTCGTGTCGGCAATCTAGAATATAGCTAAATACATAATACAAACTATAATACCCAAATTATACAAAATTTTCTGCATAAAAAAAAAATCAATAGACAAACACAATGAAACTAAAAAAGGTATCAATCTATCAAGAGAAAAACACATACAATGTAGATTAAAATCCACTAATTATAACAAAATGGCTAAAAGAAAAGGTAAGGACTAAGGATTGTTAAGTCCTCTCTTCTTATAAATAGCTTTGAAGCAAGCTTGCCTAAGCTTCTTTGTTCTTTCTGTCAATTCCATACCTGGCAATTTCTCCATCATCTTCTTGTGCCCTGCTAACGTCTCTACCTCCTCCTTTAATCCCAACTCCTATTTTTTTAGGTAGATGCAATATATTTTTCGTGTGAGTTCATAAAATTTACAATGAGTTAAGTTTATGTAAATATAAATCAGAAATCGTAGTAAAACAATTGATTCGATGTGGCATATGCCTAGGGCCTATGTTTATGTTATAAAGAAACTAATAATTAAAATTTTAGAAAATACCAAAACTACTTTGGTTACCAAGTGCATGCATACATGCATGAGTAATGTATAGAAGGTTATTATCGTAGTTTACCTTGGCATTTTGAATGAGGGATTGAAGGCTCTTAAGTTTTCTATGAGGCCATCTGTTTATGTTTAGCTCTCTGCATCTTTTCTTCAACAATGTTGACCCTATCCCTAGTTCCTTTGCTGCCATGATTATCGGCATCTCAAAGTACTTCGCTATCTCTTCAAACTCCAATGGTCTCAATCTATTTGCCACCTTCCGGTCACCGTGATCAGTGGTGGCAGCACTAGAACTACCTATAGCCTCACCACCGGATTTACAATCTTCACTGAAACTAACCAATGGTAAATTACCATCCTCCCAACAATCCCATAAGCTGATATCTTCAAGGGGGTCTTCAAGGGGATCAAGATCATGAAACTCATTTCTAGAAATGATGTTTTGATCTTTGTTAAGTACCGTGGAAACATTCTGATCGAGCACTTCTTGCGATTTTTCCGACAACTCGAAATCCTGATGGTTGAGCAGGTCACCACTGCAAAAAAAAAAAAATCAAACCATGTTTTGATCAATATAAACAAAATCACTTTTCTGTGCGAAAGATGGTGTAATGAGTGACATTTATATATACCTGAACAGATCCTGATGATCAAAGTACTGAAACCGATCGAGGTCATCTATGGGGTTTTGATGATCTGCAGGCGGATCCATTTGTGAGGGAGAAGTTAAAGAGTCGCGGTAAGAATGTGCTGAATTATATAAGGGAAGTGGGAGAAGTAATAAATAACAAATAAAGAGGAAATGAATGGTCTTTGAGCCGTTACCTTCTTCTGTGATGATTTATATAAGGTAAGTGGGAGGAGTAATAAATAAAAAAATAAAGAGGAAATGAATGGTCTTTGAGCCGTAACCTTCTTCTTCAATTCACACACATATACGTATATGTTGCTGCAAATTAGGACTTTTGTGCCTCATGCATTTAATGCATCACATGCCTACTGCATATTCTTGACTTTGAAGCTACATATTCTTGACTAATAAAACTTTATTTTTTTTAACCCCTTAAATATCAGTACAAGCATCTAACATCGACATTTAAATTCTAAATTTCTTTTTATTACTAAAACTAGCATCTATTCAAGTCTATAAACCATGAATCTTGGGAACACGGCAAAACCCAAATAAGTCTTATCATCTATGTAAAAACTCAGGGTTTTTTACCAGTGAATCTATCAGTAGCGGAGCTTGAACAATTAACTTGGGGGAGGGGGGCCAAAAATATTATAAACTGAAATTAAAAAAAAAAATCAAAATCAAAATTAGAACAATAACCAATAACTCATTTAACAATAACCAAATCAATCTTTGTTGTCACTTTTCAGTTTTGCTTGAAGCTGACAAGCTGTTAAGCATAACCAAATCTATAAGTTCATAACTTATAAATCAAATTGGCAAATCGCCAAATCGCAAATGACAGCCAAATTAAAAGGAAACTCAGTAAGACAGTAGTAACGCATAAATAGGCAACAAATTGACAGAAAACAGCAGCAGCAGTGCAATACGCCAACACCAACAATCAACAATCTTACAATCAGAAAAGAAAGAACATCTGAACAGGATTTGGGTCTCGGGATTACATACCTGATTTCTGTGAAGTGTGAATGGGGACTTAGGCACTTGGCGATGGTGATTGGAGAGAGTGAGACCAAGCGACTGACTTGGCGAGACAGAGATAAACGAAAAGCAGGCGAGATAGGCAGCGAATTGGGAAAATGGGGATGAATCGATTTTGATTTCTTGATACCGCTTGGTCGCTTGGAGAATTGGGAGTATTGGACCATTCTGATTAGGAATCGGGAGGGGCCAAAGCCCAAGTTTGAAGATAGCAGGCTTATAACTATTTTATTTTAAACTACAATTCCTACTTCTAGCCCAATAAAACTACTCCCCTAGAATCTATGAGGGCTAGTGTAAACATTATGGTCATATATCATTAAGATTCTATGGACTTAGAATGTGTGATTCCGCCTCATTCCCTGTTCCTTGTTTAGTTGTGGGCTTAAGGCAGGGTCACCCATCCAAAATGCCCTTGCAATCTTAATGATATACGACTAGTTTACGTCAATCGACTATAAAAGAACTTGTAGGACTTATAATGCAAATTTCGTCAAAATTTGTTGAAACATTCGTAATGATGGAACTCGCTAACTACGTTATAAAATATTCATAGTGGTAATACCAAGGATAAAACAGGGAGTATAAAAGCACACATAGAATACTCTATCATCCCAAAACAATAAACTCCTTTTAAATTGACTCAGTTCAAGTTACAATAAGAAATTTCCAAGGTCATCATGTGACATCAGGAGGGTTGTTCCTCACCATAATCAATTTCTTGTACTACGAAAAGTTTTCCACATCTTTTTCCAAACTCTTGAAGTCCCAATCAAAATGCAAATTTCGGGACGAAATTCCCTCTAACGGGGGGATGATGTGACAACCATCAAATTTCGGTCAAGTCAAAGTCAAACAAAGTCAACTAGTCAAACCGGTCAACTCCATTAACCCTTGTATGATAGGGTTTACGTTATGTAATCACTGTATAATTCGCTATTTTAATGAGAAAACATCATTTGGAAAGTTCATGTGTTTGATTTTCCTTAGCCTTAACAGTGCTAAACAATGAACCAAAGCGATAAAACACTATTGCACAATCATCGGGATTGTGTAGGACACTAAATCATGGCTTAACGGGGTCTATGGACCTTGCGTTGCGAAGCCGGTCACTCAAAAAGATCACAAACGAAACCTCTCGCGATCTCATTCAGACCCTACTCAAGATTACTTGATGCTAATAGGATCAAAACTCATACACTACGATATAAATTGACGTTAATAGCAACATAGTATAGTACAACGTTATAACTATAATCAAATTAAATTATGATACCATATTAAAATCAAATCAAAGTATAATGCTCTAATTAAATTTAAAAGAATCAAACTTGAATGCTATAATTAAACTTCAAATCAAAGTAGATTGTTATAATCAAATAATAACTCATCTTTTATAAAACTTCATTTTTATAAACTTTACATTAAATTTTATAAAACTCTATTTTTATAAACTTTACTTTAAATTTTATAAAACTCTTATATTAATTATGTAAAAGATGCTTGTGTTAGTGGGAAATTATGAAGACCACCAAAAGCAAAAAGATTATTCCCATGGTCTCCCACTCACACCTCCCATCCACTTTCCTTTCATTTTTCTCCCAACACATTATTCTCTTCACCACTTAAACATTCTCTATTCTTTCTCTCACTCTCAATCTCGAAATTCATCCAAGAAATACTCATATTCCAGCCAAGAACAATCTATTATACTCAAATCTTCATCCCTCTTGAAGCATTCATCAAGGTATGTTGTTAAAAGTTTCAAATTCATACAAGAAACAAATTAAATCCACCAAAATATCTAAAACTCATTTTTTTCATAAACCTGATTTTTCTCAGAATACCATCAATAAAATAAGAAGTTCTGGAAATTTTCAGAAAATAACTTATTTTTATTGAATTATCATAATTATTTCAATAAAGTAGGGCAATAATTCACATAAAATACTTGTTGCATTCAATAAATTCTGAGAAAATTCTGGGATGACATGTATACTGATTAAACATGATATATGAAGTTTCATGCATTTATATTACTGTTTACTATTAATTATGATTTTATTGATTAATTAATAATGAAATATATAAAAAATACTTCCCATAGTCACAAATATCTGAAACTTATACACTGAGCTCTACATCATGTTATAAAACTATGGTTAATTTTACAGATTTTTTGAGAATCATTTACTATTTTTCCCGAATTTTGTGTTGTTTAATCATTAAATAATTAAATAAATACTAAAACAGTTCAGAAAAATATAAAAATTTTACAGTAATTCATATTGTATGAAATAATGATTTCCTAATAATTTCATAATTTTTCAATACTGTTTACTATTTAAAACTATTTTTCTAAGTATTTAAGCATGTAAAAATGCATTTTAATGATTATTTTATATAAATAATTGTTAAAATCTGTAAATAATTATAATTGGGCAAGTTATTATTTTAATAAGAAATTATTAAAATCTGGCCTAAATTAAAAATATAAATTAATTATGCAAAGTAAGTAATTCAATTTAAAATTTATTTAACAAATAAATACCTTAATATTATAATCGAAATGAATTATTGTTAATTCATCTAATATAATAATATGTGTCTAATTATTTGTATTAATACTCCATTCTCGTTTAGCAGTTCCTAAACCAAAACTATTAATTATATTAGGTTCTACGTCATTTTGACCCGAACCGTCTATCGTACGACACACGCATTTCGTTTTGGGACTAAAGTGAGTAATCTACCCCATATTTTATAATTTTCAATACTTTTGGGGTGTATCATGTGGTTCTAATATGTTCCAACTTCATTTTATCGTTTTATCACAATTGAGACATTGTTGGGACATTTATACGTGAATCATTAATTGTATAACTATTGTTTTTTTACGCTACATGTACTTGTAGTGCATTATCATTTTTAGTCTAATCTCCATGACTATGCCCGTATTCTTGAGGTACGTTATGGACAATAATAGCGCTATTGGGTTGACCACCCCGCCTTGGGACGCTAAGGTGATTGATCGCACGTGGTTGAGTGTGTATGATGATTAGATGCTCCATCCTATATATATATATATATATATATATATATATATATATATATATATATATAGGGTGAGGACTTATTGTTGTTGTTATCATTTGTTAATCAATTTTTGATTTATAAACCGTTATCTCAAATACAATTGTTTGTCGACTTCAAAAGAAAACAAATTTCCAATTATAAAGGTTTCAACTTCATAATTTTCTCTACTAAAATTAGATTACTCACCAACTCTCGTAGTTGACCTGTTTTTACCCATGATGCAGATTTGAAGAATGAAGTTGATGAAAAATAGGTTGTGCCTTAGAAATCCACAAGACTATTTAAATTTGATGTAATAAATGTTGTTCGTATTTGGATTTGTATTTGTATGTTGTGGATCTTGTTTGCATACTTAGTACTTAATTGAATCTAATCATATTATAACATAGTTGTCATGAGACTTTGAACAATATATCACGCCTCGATCGATTCCGACAAGGATCGGGGTGTGACACGTGTGATCTCAGACGAGACGAACTCCCTTGTCTTCTCATCCAGCTGCCCGACTCCAGAGCCCGAGTCTGATCCCTCACCAGTGCCTGAAGTGCCAACTGGCCTAGTGCATAGCGTCACCATACTGAAAATACACCATAACAAACATCAGTATACTCATCATAACTCGAGGGATCTCACATTCTACAAGTTTCTTGGGTTCATCTCAGCCTTCCTTGATTCAAGTACGGATCCTCTGCTTTCAGTAGTACGGGCCCATACTACCTTCCACATCTATCCGTACTTTCCTCAAGAACTGCCTCGACTCCACCAAGTCCCTTCTACTACTATTGTTGGTCTCATGCTAAACTCATCCTAGGCTTGCCCTAGGGTAATCACCAACCCACTCTCAGCTATCAGCTGCATAAGAAGTCCCTGCTATCTCCCCTAACTAGCTCGTGAATACCATTACATATCACTAAGACTAGATAATTCTTCGAATGAGAGATCCTACCCTACAACGGTTGGACTCAAACAAGAGTTGCGCAATAGAGCTAGACCTAACCTTATGAAATTATTTAGTCCTTGCAATATGTAACTTAACATATTCATTTACTGGTTAGTAAAAGATAACTAGAACTCCTAAAAGAACAAAGCAAGCAGCATTCGAGCATTGAGTAAACATAATCAAACATATCTCATTTAGGCCATCACTGACGAATCTGTACTATCATACGGTTCATAAAGCTGAGATACATATAATAGGCACATAAGGCATCCTTCCTAGATCCTTAGTCCTAATCTAGCATGCAATTCTCATAAAGCTGATACACATATAATAGGCACATAAGGCATCCTTCCTAGATCCTTAGTCCTAATCTAGCATGCAGTTCTCATAAACATATCATAACATAACCTTGTATGGGTAATTTGGGAGTACTTACTTGAGCTCGGCTGACTGCATGCACCACACCCTTTTTCTCTTTTCAAAGTTCTTTTCTCTTTTCAAAATTCTTTTTGCAAAAACGATTTTCTTTTGAAAATTTTCATACCAAGTCCTTAGTTTGAGTTAGAACACACCCGAGAGTGTGCCCGAATCCATCAAACCAAGGTTCTGATACCAACTTGAAACATCTTAAAAATATAGTCAAAAAATTTCGTTTTAATTCAGTAGTAAAAACCATCAATATCATCCATCACATAAAAGTCATAACCATGTATCTCAAAAACATCATAATATCTGTCAATGTATCAAAAACATATGTCAAAAATCAGAGTAAATCCTCCTAGGCTAAAAACTGTGGTGTGTGCCATGCAGTCATCCCGAGCTCTTCCCCTTACTAGCGGAAGTACCTGAAACCAAAACTGAAAACTGGAAGCACGAAGCTTAGTGAGTCTCCCCTACTACCACATACCATACACATATCACATAAACATATCTTGGGCCCCGCCCCTGCTACATCGAGTCAGGCTCGGCATCGACTTTCCCGGCATCGAGCCTCGCCCAGCATCGGGCCCCGCCCGGCATTAAACCCTAATCTGCATCGGGCCCCGCCCGGCATCGAGCACATCTCGGAATACATGTAAGCATAATCAAGTAATACACATAAACCTAAGCATAAAACATTAACATTTAAACATTCCTCGGGCCCCGCCCGACATCAGACCATAATCCGGTAACATACTAACATTCCTCGAGAACTCCCCGGCATCGGACCAAAGTCCAGAAACATACAAGTACAAACACATGCATGAATCACAAAAACATTAAGAATACAAGCATTATGAAGGGTCCAGTTAATGGTTTGGTCTAGGCTTTCATTGTAATAGTTCATTAAGAGTCTTTAGTGTGTTTTTGGTGTTGTTTAGCTGTTTACAGCCCAAGAGTGAGTTTACAGCTGTAAACCTGTTTACGGCCGTAAACCCAGTTTGCGGCCCAAGTCAAGTATAAATAGAGGAGTTGTAGGTCTTTTTGTTGTTGTTGATGCCAGAGAGTTTACGGTTTACTGTTGAGTTGTACCAGACGTTTTATGCAATAAACGTGTGCAAGCTTGATTTCTTTTCTTCTTCTACTTCTATTGTGATTGCTATTGATTGTTTGTTGCTTGATCATTGGTAAAGATCCGTTTCACGACCTTACACATTCCTCGGGACCACCCCGACATCGGATCGAAATGAAGAAAAGCATATAAACCTACATCGGGCCCCGCCAGGCATCGGACCACAGTCCAGAACTACTACTAACTAAACGGGCCAGATTTGGTGCCTTAGACACGTTCCTACTGGAGGAACTCACCTCGTATACTAGATATGAAATCTCGTGTGAAGAATCTCTAGCGGCTGCTCCAACGACTCCCCGGCTATAAATTTCACAATAACACTTAATCAAAATCTGATAATCCTTCTTAGGGTAAAATGACCATTTTACCCCTGGTCAAAGTCAACATCCTGGTCAAAGTCAAAGTTAAGGTCAACTCCCAGCCGACTCAACTCATCAAGTTACCTCCTAACTCGACGAGTTCATATACTATTCAGACTCGTGATCAACCGAGTCAGCTCGTCGAGTCCCTTTACAGACTCGTCAAGTTCTACCTAGCATAGAATCGGGACAACCCGACTTCAACTCGTCGAGTCCCTTTCTGGACTCGCCGAGTTCTCCTGTCTGTTTGGGCTATCTTAATGGATTAAGCCCCTACACTTCAGATCCAAGCTTCATACTTCACATAAACCCTAAAAATGTCCTTTTAAGGGTAAAGTTTCTGACTTTACCCATTAATACATCTTCTTAAAGGGTTTAGCTCAAACCCTAATTCCTTGGGACCTAGAACTTGGTCCTTAAGCCATCCATACACCAAACTAAAGCTTTCAACCTCAGATCTAAACCCCTAACACTACTTGCACATGTAAAGTTCCCACCTTTCCCCACATGCATGGCCTTTTGGGGCTAAAAAGGCCAATATGACACTCTATGGCTTGCATGGGGGCTCCAATGGTATAAAGTTTGCACCTTTATGTCATATGAGCCCCTCTAGGTCCTAGATCTGGAAAGATACCCACTTGGGTCGATAAATCTCCAAAGGCTATCATTCTTGGACTAAAAACCCTCATAAAAAGGACATAAAGAGATATATTGAACTAATAGCCAAGATAGAAACTTGATTACCAGAAAATGTAGCAAATGGAGTGTAGTTTCTGGATCTACTCTTTCCCTCTTGAGCCCTATATATTCTTCTTCTTCCACAAGCTTCAAAAGTACACAAAGATCACTCAAAATGGCTCACACTCTCAAATAAAGCTCTAGGGTTTCGTGGATTAGGGTTTGGGACATGGAGTCTGGAAATGAGGCCAAGGGGTGGGGGTTAAGGAGCTTAAATAGGGTGCAAAACCCCAAAATTAGGGTTTCATTCTGGCTGATCTACTCCTCGAGTCGAGGGCTCTTGACTCGTCGAGTAGATAGCTTAAACCCTGCGTATAATCTGCCCTCTACTCGACGAGTTAGGGCCACCAACTCGTCGAGTTCCCATTTCAAAATAAATAAATTAATGGGTTAAAAGCATACCAGGAACCAGGCGTTACAATCATGGGCTACCAACGCCTTAAGCACCAGCCATTGTCCTGAGGAGGACAAGGTCCGAATTTCTTCCTGCCTCCTGAAGGACAGGGCGCGGGATTGGTGGGAGGAGGTTGGACGAGCTATTGTAGATGATGTCGCTATTGATGCGATGACCTGAAATGATTTCTCAACCGGGTTCAAGGCCGAGTTTGCACGTGTGATCGAGGTGCAGCAGCTTGCGCGGGAGTTCCAGGACCTCCAACAGACTACTGAGATGGTGGCCAAGATCACTGCTATGTTCAGTGACAGGTCCCTTCTCGTTCCGCAGTATGTGGCGGACGAGGAGATGAAAAGGGCCTAATACCACGAGATGATGAGGAGTGATATCCGGCAGTTTGTTAGCCGATTTGGAGATGGAGAGGAGCTGCAAGACATTGGAAGATATGATAGTGAGGGCTCAGGAAAGGGAGCTGGATTTGGAGATGGAGAGGAAGAGGAAACCAGATGGGGTTTAGACAGGTAGTTCGGGCAAAAATCCCAAGGTATCGGATTCTAGATCTAGGAGCCAGCAGGGCCGCAACCGCTGTGGCAAGTGCGGGAAGATGCACGAGGGGACGTGCAGGGCGGGTAGTTCGGGCTGCTTTAAGTGCGGCCGAACTGGTCATGTTAGCAGGGATTATACTGCAACCACCACCAGTGCAGTATCTGATCTGATTTACTTTCGGTGGAATCAGAGGGGCCACAAGAGGTCCCAGTGTCCGAGTTTAGCAGCAGCAGGATAGGTGGCAGCACCAGCTCCTGCTACATTGAGGATTACTGATGGCCGTCAGGGCCAGGTTGAGGTGCCTACGGTGAGGAGCAGGGATTTTCAGCTGACTGCATAGGAGGCACGTGCAGCTCCCGATGTTGTTACGGGTATGTATTCTCTCCTTATCTCTTGATTTATGTTGATTATCGCTTATGTTTATGTGTTTCATTATAGGATCGTTCCTTGTGAATGGTATATCTGCTCTGGTATTATTCGATTCGGAGGCTACCCGATATTTTGTATCACTCGCGCTTAGCAAGCGATTTGTTGGAGATCCAGGGGAGCTGTATTCTGTGGATTTAGTCCCCATTCCCTTGCAAGGGAATAAGGTTAACGTGGGTATGGACTGGTTGAGCCCAATGGTGCAGTGATCAACTGCGAGCAGCAGCTAGTTCAAGTTCGGACCCCAAGTGGGGGAGGGTTAGTGATTCAGGACGAAAGGTCGTAGTGTGGGCCGACTTTGTGTTCAACTGCGAGGTCTAGGCGCTACCTTCAGCAGGGTTGTGCAGGTTATGTCGCTTATGTTATGGATACCCAGGATAAGGGTAGGAGACTGTGCACGATGTACCGATCGTGCAAGAGTATCCGGACGTGTTCCCAGAGGATTTGCCTGGGGTACCTCCGGAGATACAGGTGGAGTTTAGGATTGACCTAGTTCCGGGTGCGGCTCCGATAGCCAAGGAACCATATCGGTTGGCTCCTCCCGAGATGCAGGAGTTGTCTACACAGCTGCAGGAGCTGTTAGACAAGGGATTTATCAGGCCGAGCAGTTCGCCATGGGGATCCCCGATTCTATTTGTGAAGAAGAAGGACGGGTCACATCGGATGTGTATAAATTATCGGGAGTTGAATAAGATAAAGGTGAAGAACCTCTATCCCCTCCCAAGGATTCATGATTTATTTGACCAGCTTCAGGGAGCATCTTGGTTTTCCAAGATTGATTTACGATCAGGCTACCACCAGATGAGAGTCTAGGACAAAGATGTGCAGAAGACAGCCTTTCGGACTCGATATGGTCATTACGAGTTCGCGGTGATGCCGTTTGGGCTCACCAATGCTCCTGCCGTGTTTATGGATCTCATGAACGGCGTATGCAGACCAATGTTGGATCGGCCTGTGATAGTCTTTATTGATGACATCCTGGTTTACTCCAAGAATCTGGAACAGCACCAGGAGCACTTGAGCGAGGTGATGGAGACATTGAGGAGGGAGAGACTTTTCGCAAAGTTCTCCAAGTGTGAGTTCTGGTTGCACGAGGTGCAGTTTCTGGGACACCTTGTCAACCAGAAGGGTATTATGGTCGATCCGGCCAAAGTAGAATTTGTGCTGTATTGGGAGGTTCCGAGGTCTCCATCTTAGATTCGGAGTTTTCTTGGTTTAGAGGGTTATTATCGGAGATTCATCCAGGATTTCTCCAAGATTGCGGTTCCTTTGACCCGACTAACCAAGAAGTTGGTGGCATTTCGCTGAGGGCCTGAGCATCAGGCAGCGTTTGAGACTTTGAGGCAGAAGTTGTGCGAGGCACCGATATTGACCCTGCCAGAGGGCGTTGAAGATTTCATGGTGTATTGTGACACGTCTATCACGGGTTTAGGCAGCGTTGATGCAGATAGGGCGTGTAATCGCTTACGCCTCGAGGCAGTTGAAGCCTCATGAGGCGAAATATCTGACGCACGATTTGGAGTTGGGGGCGGTTGTTTTTTCCCTCAAGATTTTGCGACATTACCTCTATGGGGTTTGTTGTACCATTTACACGGACCACAAGAGCCTGAGGTATTTGATGGAGCAGCCGAATCTGAACATGAGGCAGTGTCATTGGTTGGACGTGGTGAAGGACTACGACTGTGAGATTCTTTATCACCCGGGGAAGGCCAACGTGGTGGCCGATGCTCTCAGCCGTAAGGCGGCTGCAGCACCGATTCGGGATATATGCTTGAGGATGACAGTGATTACTCCGTTGTTGGAACAGATCCGAGAGGCACATGTAGAGGATATGAAGGAAGAGCACCGGAAGAGCGAGCGCATTGTGGGCCAGGTGGCTTCCTTTGATTATGATAGCCGTAGGTGTTTGACCCTGCATCGGAGGGTCTGGGTGCCATATCTGGGAGGTGTACGACAGGTTCTGATGGAGGAGGCCCACAAGTCTAGGCTCTCCATCCATCCCGGGGCGACGAAGATGTATCGGGATCTTCGTCCTGATGTAGTCGTGGGTTATGATAGCTGTGGGTTATGAAGCGGGATGTGACCTGGTTTGTGGAGCGGTGCTTGACTTGCAGGAAAGTCAAGGCCGAGCACCAGCGACCTTACGGCAAGATGCAGCCGTTGGATATTCCCGTGTGGAAATGGGAAGACATCACTATGGATTTCATCATAAAGCTTCCTAGGACCGCACGTGGAGTGGATTCTATTTGGGTCATCGTGGATCGGTTGACCAGGAGTGCACATTTTATCCCGATCCAGGAGAGTATATCGGCTGAGAAGTTAGCCGAGATCTACGTTCGATAGGTAGTGGCACGTCATGGTGTGTCGGTTTCGGTAGTGTCGGACCGAGATGTTCGCTTCACTTCCAGATTTTGGAAGCGGTTTCATGACGAGATGGGTACTCGTCTCCACTTCAGTATAACTTTTCACCCTCAGACAGATGGGCAGAGTAAGAGGACGATTCAGAATATGGAGGATATGCTATGCGCATGCATGTTGGATTTTGATGGGACTTGGGATACGTGTCTTCCGTTAGTGGAATTTTCGTATAACAACAGTTATCACGCTAGCATAGATCGACCTCCCTTCGTGATGATGCTCTACGGGAGGAAATATAGGACCCCAATCTATTTGGGCGAGGTCGGTGAGAGAGTCATGGGGAGTACCGAGGTGGTACTCAAGACTACTGAGATGATCCAGCAGGTCCAGAGCAGGCTCCAGACTGCTCAAAGTCGGCAGAAGAGTTATGCCGACAAACGCCGGTCAGAATTGGAGTTCCAGGTGGGATACATGGTTATCCTGAAGGTGTCACCTTGGAAAGGTGTCATCCGGTTCAGGAAGCAGGGAAAGCTAGGCCTCAGGTACAGCGGTTCGTTCAGGGTTTTGGATCGGGTAGGCCGGGTTGCTTATCGTTTGGATCTTCCAGCAGAGCTCAGTCAGATTCATAGCACCTTTCATGTCTCTCAGCTACGTAAGTGCTTAGTGGATGATTCCACAATTGTCCCTTTAGAGGACATTCAGGTGGATGACCACCTGAACTACGTTGAGAGGCCAGTGGCGATTCTGGATTGGAAAACGAAAACCTTGAGGAACAAGGTTGTGCAGTTATTGAAGGTGCAGTGGCTACACCGCAAGGGATCAAAATGGACATGGGAGCCAGAGGAGGAGATGAGAGAACATTATCCAGGATTATTCGAGACAGAAGACTTCGAGGACGAAGTCTGAGACAAATAGGGCAGAATTGTAACGCCTGGTTCCTGGTATGCATTAAACTTATAATTTATTCATGATTACAGAGCAACTCGACGAGTTGGAAGCCCTAGACTCGTCGAGTAGAGATTAATTGGACCGCGGGTTTGAGAAACCTACTTGACGAGTTGGGAGGCCTCAACTCGACGAGTAGGCTGGCAGATATGAAACCCTAATTTATGGGGTTTGCGCCCTATTTAAACACCTTAAACCTTTCATGTTGGCCTCATTTCCAGCCTCCACTGTCCTAACCCTAAATCTCGAAACCCTAAAGCAATTTTGAGAGATTATGAGCCATTTTGAGTGTTTTTGGTGTGTGTTGAAGCCATTGGAAGAAGGAGGAGCTTGGAGACACAAGAAGGAGCATATAGATCCATAATCCTTGCCTCATCCACGATACTTTTGTGGTATAAAGCTTGAACCTTGCCTTGTAGTTGTTTAGATCTTCTTTTAGGGTTATTTTGTTTGGTTTTGCCCAAATATCATGGTCCTTGGGAGTTGGACGTCCCAAATGGGTTAACACTTCAGATCTAGGATCTTGAGGGGTTTTCATGGCATATAGGTGCCAACTTTATGGCCATGGAAGTCCCATGCAACCTCTAAACCACCATTTTTGGCCTTTTGGAGCTTCTTATGGCCATGCATGAAGAGAAAGTTGGAACTTTACGTGATCTATTAGTCCCTGGAGTCCAGATCTATGACCTCATGGTGTATCTCGTAGTTTTGGTGGCTTTTGGATTGAGACTTTGGACTTTCTAGGTTAGGGTTTGAGCTTAATCTCTTTAGGAAGGATATTAGTGGGTAAAGTTGGAAACTTTACCATTCTATAGGCATTTCCAGTCGAGATCTGAAGTATAGGGTTTAGATCTGAAGAATAATTGCTTAATGAGTTAAGAAGGGGTTAACAAACTAAGGAACTCGATGAGTTCATGGAGGAACTGGACGAGTTGAATTGAAATGTCCCGACTCATTTAATAAGGAAGAAATTGACGAGTTCATGGAAGAACTCGACGAGTTGGATCGCGAAATCATAATTCTATGATTCATAGAAACTTGGCGAGTTGAAGGGTAACTCGACGAGTTGAGTCAACTCGGAGCGTTGACTTCAAGTTTGACTTTGACCTTGACTTTAACTATGACCATAATTGACCCTAAGGGGTTATGAGTATGAAATGGTATCTGAGAAGTCGTTTTGGTTTAGGGGATTGAGTAGACCTGATTCCGGAGCAAAGACGTTTCAGATATCATCCGACATTCGAGGTGAGTTTTCCTTCTATAGGAACGGGTCGAAGGCATCAATGTCGGCCTGTATGTATGACTGTATGTTCCGGATTTCGGTCCGATGTCGGGTGGTGCCCGATGAATGTTTATATGCTTTCCGGACTACGGTTTGATGTCGGGCGATGCCCGAGGAATGTTTGTATGTTTGATGTCTTCGTGATTCTTTCATGTGTATGTGCTTATATGTTTTCCGGACTAAGGTTCGATGACGGGCGGTGCCCGATGAATGTTTATATGCTTTTGCGGATTTCGGTCCGATGCTGGACGGTGCCCGATGAATGTTTATATGCTTATGTTATATGATTATTATATGTGTATTGTTGATATGTTTATATGCATACCGAGCTCAGATCGATGTCGAGCGGGCCCCGATGCTGGGCGGGGCCCGATGTCAGACATTATCCGATGTCGGGCGGGGCCCGATGCCAGACATTGTCCGATGGCGGGCGGGGCCCACGATATATTTATATGTGATTATGTGACTATGTGTATGGTATGTGGTAGTTTGGGGAAGCTCACTAAGCTTTGTGCTTACGGTTTTCAGTTTTGGTTTCAGGTACTTCTGGTAGCAAAGGGAATAGCTCGGAATGACTGCATTGCACACACCATGATGTTTAATCTGGGATGTTTACTCTGATGTTTTGATTTGGAAACTCTGATGATAATGTTTTGAGATACTTTGACTTATGTTTTGATAGAATGTTTTGATCACTATGGTTTATTTAATAATTAAAAATGGAATTTTTGGGACCATATTTTATGAGTGTTACATTGGTACTTAAATGTTAATCTAATATTTGTAACTAGATTGCAGATATTTACAGAAGAGTAACCACCTGAGCACAATCAAGTTGGAACTACAATCTCAGAGTTTAGTTTATTAATTATGCTAGGAACACAATGTACTTGTAATATAAAACAATATTTTTTTTTGGAACATTGTATGTTTTAATTTAGCTTGTCTAAATATATGTCTTAGTTATTTTAATTTATAGATGATTGACTATATACATAAATCGTTTTTCATAACGATCACCTTCATATTCAGAAATGATTAAAATTCTTTTTATGAGACTAGATCTCTTAATAAGAATTATAAAGTAAATATCAATTATTTATAAATAACAAGTTCTATATGTAAAATACTTTTGACTTAAACTTGTTTTAAATCAAAATCATCTTTGACATTGTTATCTTTATTATATAAATGAAATTCACATATTCCAACTTCAATAAAGGAATCTTTGAAGGAAAATAAGGTAGTTTATTTGACATATGTAAATCTTATTTATATATAAAAGATTCCTAATGATATTTTCACTAAATAGTAGAGAAAATAATTTCTAACGAACTATACACTATGGTGTATGACTTTCTTTCTAATGAATATCTAAGATTAAGCATAAGATACCAAATCAACTTTGTTAACAAATATAGTAGTTTAATTATATTTTACATGGTAAAGCATAATTATAAAATATTTGTTTAAGCTTTCAAATATAAAGTTGAAATAAAAACCGTTGAAGACTATCTAAAGCCTTAATGATAATAAATGATGAATTAAATCTTACTTAGTATGATTTATTTTCTAAATAGAATTATAATTTGCTTCTTTTGCCATATATTATTTGTTAGTGTGTTCAAAACCTTTCAATAAATATAAAAGTATTTATAAATGTAATGACAACATACCTCACAATTTATTTCTTGGATCACTCTTTATCTTAACAATTACGAAGTCACTATCAAGTTCATAAACATTAGCCGAAAACATAAATTAACATAAACAAAACAATCTATTATAAAAACCATTAAACTCAGTATAACTTTTTTTTTACCTTTTACCCGGTGCTGAATGAACAGGTCCTTGTACATTAGAACTTAATTCTTGAATTAGAGTATTTTCATTAGACTTATCATTCGTAATAAGCTCAACCGATCTGTATACAAACCGTCATTAACAAAAATAACCACTCAACACAATGATTATAATCAACATAATTTTTCTACCTGTTTTCCATTGTTGAATGACTGGTGATTATGCTAAAAAAATAATTGTTTAACACTTCCACCTTAAACAACATAAAACATGTTATCGAGACAAACATGGTAGCAGTTGAACCTCAAAGCCGGGAAGAACGTCGGAGGTTAAACAATTATGTATAAAAGGTTTTAGGGAACTGTCGGAGGTGGTAAATTCTCCACTACTTGAAGTTGGTTACCGATATTGAAAAGCTGATAGAAGTTACAAAAAAGAGCCTACTTCTCCCAACCGCATGGAACTGTCGATGTTTTAAATCTAAAATCCTAAACCCGGGGTTCTATGCATCAAATGATTGCACAGTCACGCATTCGACAAAAAATAACCGTCTTTTGATCAATATGTGTGTGTGTGTGTGTGTATATATATATATATATATATATATATATATATATATATATATATATATATATATATATATATATATATATATATATGTGTGTGTGTGTGTGTGTGTGTGTGTCTATATGTGGATGGTATGCTAATTGCAGCCAAGAATATGGTTGAAATTCATAACTTGAAGACACTACTAGAAAGTGAGTTTGAAATAAAGAATTTGAGATGGAGATTTAAAGGAATAGAAAAGTAGGGATGGTATATATTTTTGACAAAGTTACATTGAGACATGCACTTTTTCCATATTGACTAACCCAAACCTATTCAAACGCCTTTGGCAAGACACTTTAGACTTGATCGAAGAACTATACCATCTACAAATGAGGAAAAAAGATTACCTGAGTACAGTTCCATATTTGAGTGTTGTTAGAAATCTCATGCATGATATGATATGTACTAGATCTGATCTAGCTCATGCAGTTAGTGTGGTAAGCCGGTTTATGATTAATCCAAGAAAAATTCATTGAATCAAGTGGATTATGCGATGCTTGAAGGGAAAGACTAACATTTGTCTGCTTTATGGTACTGACATACTAAATAATGGCTTGGTTGGTTATGCAGACTCAGACCATGATGGCGATTTGGTAAAAAAAAAAAAAGACCACTTACATGCTACATCTTTACTGTATTCAAATGTTCTATAATTTTGAAGTCAACATTGCATCCAATTATTTCCTTGTTTACAACTGAAGCAAAGTACATGGAAATAACCAAAGGAATAAAGGAGTATATATGGTAACATGGTCTCGTTCAGAGTCTTGATTTGAAGGTGAAGAAACCTATAATGTTTTGTGAGAGTCAGAGTGCTTTGTGTCTTGCAAAGAATCTAATCTATCACGAAAAAAACAATATTGATATATGTTTAAATTTCACCAGAGATGTTTTAGAATAAGAAATGTTTTCTATTCAATATATGGATACCAAGGTGAACCCAATTGATATGTTGACAAAGTCGTTGCCTATGAAGAAATTTAAGCTTTTCTTGGATTTGTAGATGTTTGCAGAGAAATTTAAGCTTTTCTTGGACTTGTAGATGTTTGCAGGAGTTAAATCCATAGGGGGAATTGATGGAGGAAACGAGAGTTTTTTGTTTCTATAGCTTGTAGTATTACTCAAATCAATATGAAGATTGTTAAATGTGACTTGAGAATTGTTGAATCATAAGTTGGCTGACTAGTAGTTGACGAACCATCAACTGGCTGACAAATAGCTGGGTGGCCAACATGTGACATATTATTAGTTGGTTGTCGATCATCTGGTTAAATGGAGTACCGATTGGTTTTAACTAGGGTTTGTATTTGTAATTCGCCTATATATAATGTGTATTATTTTTTCAAATTTGTGAATAAAAATACTCTTTCTTGTCTGTGGACGTAAGTTACATTGAGAGAACCATTCAAATATTATGATTTGTTTGTGTGATTATTCTGGTTTATTGCTCACAATACTCTTTGGTTTCAATGACATGTGGCCTTTACTCCGAACCTCGTTTATTATTATACAATCATAATATAATATGAACATTGATCTTTAAAAAATTAACCTTTTTTCCAATAAATTAATTTGTGGCATTTAGATTGCGCTTAAATATTTGCAATATTTAGGAGATATTTATTTAGGGATGGGGATAATCGCTGTTGTGGGTCTTACTGGTGCAATGTAAAACCATCATTAGCATGTGAAGCTTGACCCTACATTTTGGTTCGTACTATGTACAAGCCATTGTGTACTGAACAAGGAACGTGGCATGCCCCAATTTAGGTGGTCAATCCCAAAGAACTATTTATGAGAGTACAAAAATTACTAAAACTTCATTATGATATATTAATATTTAATAATATATTTTGAGTTTTAAATAAATAAAAATAATTTGTTAGGTATATAATATTATAAGATATATTTCCAAAGAGGTTTACTCATATTTTGAACACATATATTTGTTGTTTAATTAAATGATCAAACATGAACAATAGTCTTGTTCGTTTATTTATATTCATGAACGTTCTCTTATGTTATTTTTTTACGGAGGTTTATGTTTGTTTATTTAAGTTTCTTTTATGTTCCTATATGCTCAATTATGTTTGATTATATTATTATATCATATGTTTGTTTATTATCATATATGTTCAATTATATTTGTTTATTTTCGTTTGTTTATGTTCATTCGTTTATCAAGTTTACGAATATAAACGAACGAACATGAACAATGTAATTTATTAAACGAATGAACATGAACAAAAAAAGTTGTTTGTTTATTTGTTCATGTTCGTTCATTTGTTTGGCTAACTTAAATGAATGAACATGAACAACCCCCGTTCTTGTTCGTTCGATTCATTTACAACCCTAAGTTTGAATGTGCTCATGTCAGATATTCAGCACTAATAAAATACGTGGATTTTAAATATGGGATACTAAGTTGGGCTATATGAAATATTTGGAGGTTTTTTTTTATAACTTATGAATATTTAACAAACTGTTATTTATTAAGTAGATAATAATAAAACCTTCCTATTAGGTAATTAAAAACTAAATTCCTTTAAATTACAATAAATATATAATCAGTTTAAAAAACATATAAATATATTAGTTAGTTATAAGTCAAATATATGTTATGTCTTAATAATAACATATCAGAACAATTTTGATATGCCAAAATTGTTGTTTCATGTATTTGATAACTTAAGAAACCAGGTGCACCATCGAAACAACTCGAACTCAATCTAACAATTAACGAGTTGGATTTAGATTTTTAACTTATTTAATTAAATGTTTCGGTTAGGATTGAAATTTCTTCGGTGGTGGTTTTGCTTGGTGTCCCGGTGTATCATCGGTAACACTTATTTTTCCTGTACACAGTTGAAAATTTTTTAAATTGTTTTTTAACCTATTTTTCGTACACCAGCAACGCTTATTTCAACCTCGGCAACACCTAGTATATATTCCTACGTCCGCCCCTAAATTTCACCCAACTTCCATATGTCATCCATTTAAAAATTATATTTTTCTTGTTTATTAACTATTAATCTTTAGTTATTAATATTTTAATCATTTTATCTTTATGTTTATAATAGTATATTTATCAAACAAGTTTTAATCTTTTTTTCTAATCTTATTTTAATTATTTATTGCAGTAGGTAATATACTTCATTAATATAACGCTTGATCCAGGTATTATTTATTTCTTTACATTTTAGGGTTTTGGCTGGAACTCGACGAGTTGGGGAGCTCCAACTCGTCGTGTAGGGATCAATTTGGACGCGGGATTAAGGATCTACTCGACGAGTTGGAATACCTCAACTCGACGAGTTGACGCTGGGGATGAAAACCCTAATTTTCCGAGCATTATACCATATTTAAAGGACTTAACCTCTAGGGTTGGCCTCCTTACCAGCCTCCTTGCTTAGAGAAAACCCTAGACTCGCCTTCCTCCTTGTTCATTGAGTTTTGAGAGTTTTGGAGTGATTCTTGAAGGAAGTCTTGAAGAGAGAAGTAGCAAGCTTGGAGGAGTGATCTTGGATCCAGAAACTCTACATCAAAGGCTGCATCTTGGAGGTATAAAGTCATAACCTTGACATGTGGCTTATTAGATCTCATCTCTTGTAGCTTAGGGCTTGGTTTTGGGACTTTGGCTTGGATGTCCAAAGAAAATAGGTTTCCAGAGGTTGAGGGTGTAGATCTGGCCTCTATAAGACCTCTAGAGGATTAAAGTTGCAAACTTTAAAAGCCTACATGTCCCATTCATGCAATATGTTCATTTTTAAGCCTAAAGTGGACCTTGGAGTGTGTTTCAAGCATGCATGGACGTAAAGTTAGAAACTTTATGTGCTTTGTCCACCCATAGACATTAGATATGTAATTTGGAGCGTTGTAGAAAGGGTTTGAGGGATTAATGAGCCAAGACCTTCCTTAAAGGAACTAGGGTTTGGGTTTAGAGCTTATCAGATGATCCTTAGGGGTAAAGTTGGAAACTTTACCCTTCTAGGCATCTCTATGAAGTGGGATCTGAAGTTTGGAACCTTTGGACTCAAGAAAAAGGGCTTAATGCATTAAGTGGGTTGACAGACTAAAGAACTCGACGAGTTCACAGGGGAACTCGACGAGTTGTGTTGGGGTTACCCCGATTTTGTTGGAAAACAGAGGAACTCGATGAGTTGTAGGAAAACTCGACGAGTTGGATCGCAATATCGCAATTTTGACTTTGGGGTGGACTCGACGAGTTGATGGGTAACTCGACGAGTTAGATCAACTCGGAGCGTTGACTTTGACTTTGACTTTGACTTTGACTTTTAAGGGTTTGAAGGGTTGATTTGTATGTAAAGAGTTGTTTATGATTATGGAATTGACAGAGTTGATACTCGGAGCTTGGACCTATTCAGCTACAGTTCACAATTGAGGTGAGTTTCCTCACCATACCAATGGGTCGAAGGCACCAAGGTCGGCCCATTCAGTTAAGTGTGATGATTATTGTGGAATCATTATTGATATGCCTAGTATGTATGTATGTGAAAGTGTTATTACCTTATTGGTTAGACATGGAAGACCCCGGGGGGAGGCCGTGGCAGTTGGATATAAGATCATAGGGGGAGCCCGTGGCAGTTGGATATAAGACCATGGGAGAGGGGAGCCCACGGTATTCCGGGTAAAGACCATGGGGGAAGCCCATGACATATAGATATAAGACCCTGGGGGGCATGACATCCTGGAGTAAGACCATAGAGGGAGTCCACAGAATCTCTATATGTTTATATATGTGTTATGTAGTATGATAGTTGTTTCTATGATATTTTGTATGTTAGTTGACTCTGTGTTTTTTGCATGGAAGACCCCAGGGGGAGCCCTAGGCAGTTGGATATCAGACCATGGGGGAAGCCCATGGCATTTCAGGTAAAGACCATGGGGGAGTCCATGGCATGTAGGTATAAGACCCTGGGGGAGCCCACAACATCCTGGAGTAAGACCTTGGAGCGTTTCCACGACATCCTTATATGTTTGTATGCATGGCTTATGTGGTTTATGTAGCTGATATAGCTAATATGGTTTAGAGTAAATTACACGAATGGTCCCTATGGTTTGGGGTAATTTGTGTGTTTGGTCCCTAACTTATTTTTTTAACTCAGAAGGTCCTTACTGTTTGTTTTTATTATGCGCTTGATCCCTACTGTTTGTTTTTGTTACGTGTTTGGTCCCTGTCTTACCTAAAAAGACTATTATTTAAATAGAAGAAAATGGTGGGTAGATAAGGTAAGGTGAGGGGGTAGGGTTGGGGTGTGTTTATTTAAATAAATTAAAAAATCAAGGTCAAAATAGTCTTTTTAAGTAAGACAGGGACCAAACGCATAACAAAAACAAACAGTAGGGACCTTCCGAGTTAAAAAAAATAAGTTAGGGACCAAACGCGCAAATTACCCTAAACCATAGGGACCATTCGTGTAATTTACTTTATGGTTTATGTGAATATGTGGATTGTGTGGGGTATGCTCTGGGAACTCACTAAGCATTAGCTTACAGTTCGTTGGTTGTTTCAAGTACTTCAAGATCTAAGGGTAAGAGCCCGGCGTGATGGCGCGGCATGCACTCTCTGGCGTTTTATTTGGGAAACTCTGATATTATGAATAATTTATCTGATGTTATGGATTTTGAAAACAAAATGTGATTGGAATTTTATATTTTATGGAAATGATTTGGTTATTTAAAATGAAAATTTTTATTGGACTCAAACTAAGGAAATGGTAAAATTGTTTTTAAAAAAAATCAAAAGTTAAAAACTTCTTAAAACCGAAAAAGGGAGAGTGCAATGCGCGTAATCGGCCGAGCTCAAGTAAGTGGTTCCCCAATATGTTAGTCATGCTATATTGATATTTGGAATATGATAGTCGGATGGATTTTGCTATGTGTATTCTTTAAAAATTGTATACGGTTAGGATCTTATAGCCTTAGAATAATTGATTTGGCCTTATTTCCTGTTCGTTGTCTGGTTGTGGTCCTAGGGTGGAGTCTGTTGTTTGAAAATCTATTTGATCATGTTCTGTGTATAATTTGCATGCATAAGGCAACCTGTTATGATTGATTTGAGTTATAGTTTGATGGGAATGGAGAAAATCTTAGGATAGCCTAGGATTTGAGTTATGCGGTGGTTTGTGAGATATGTTTTGTTCTGGGACGAATTAGAGGTATCAGGTAGAGCCTCGGGTAAGGTACAGGTAGGTGTAGAAGGTAGTATTGGGCCCGTACTACTGAAAGCACAGGACCTGTACCCAAACTGATGTTAGATTTGGAAGCTCTAAAGAGAACCGGTGTGGAGGGATCCCCTTTTTGAATATCTTGATCATTCTGTCTTATGGAATTTCATATCAGAATGGTGGTGGCACGTCATGGAGCAAGGGGATCAGGATCAGGACCAAGATCTGGATCTGGGTCGGGCTACGCTACAGAGCTCATTGACGAGAGGTTGTGCGAGCTTATCGCAGTCGAGGTTACGAGGGGCATTCTTGATGCTACCCCAGTAATTTTAGGGACCGTCAAGGAGGGGATGATGGAGATCATGGAGGAGCGGATCAGGTCTTTCCAAGCTGAGATTGTTGCGGGCCAGGTTAGGGCATGAACTCCCTCGTTCCGGGAGTTCAAGGCGTGCGGAGCGCATGAGTTCTTCGGAGTCAGGAACCCCATAGCTAGTCGATACTGGGTGGCAGACATGGAGAATCCCCAGCACACGAGCTTTTGCCCCGAGGCAGAAAAGGTGGGGTTTTCCTCATGTATGTTGAGGGACCGAGCCAAGGATTGGTAGGAGTAGGTGACTAGCCAGGTGGATCAGCCGGGGTGGATAATATGTCATGGGAGGAGTTTGTCAGGTGTTTTGATCTGGATTTTGCACCATCTATTGAGTTGTAACGGTTAGTGAGGGAGTTACAGGAGCTACAACAGACCACCGAGACTGTGGCGGAGATCACCGCCAAATTTCGGGAGCGAGCACTGTTGATTCCGCAATATTCTGCAGATGAGAATATAAGGAGGACGAGGTATCATTCCATGCTGAGGGATAATATCCGTGAGTTT
Organism: Lactuca virosa; assembly: GCF_052849685.1. Classification (NCBI taxonomy): domain Eukaryota; kingdom Viridiplantae; phylum Streptophyta; class Magnoliopsida; order Asterales; family Asteraceae; genus Lactuca; species Lactuca virosa. Next base: position 255,650,071 of record NC_136433.1, on the reverse strand, counting down.
GTGAGCTTTACGGGGTGCAAAACCCTGAATGAGATGGTGGAGAAGGCCCGAGAGCGGGAGATGGAGTTGGAGCTCCGCACCAAGTGGAAGCTAGAGCAGGTTCAGACAGTTGTAGGTCAGGCTAAAAACCTAAGACCTCTGATTCTTCCAGTTGGGGCCAGTAGGGCCGCGACCGGTGTGCCAAGTGCGGCAAGCCGCACAGTAGGGCTTGTCGAGCAGCAGGCTTGGGATGTTACGTGTGTGGCCAGTCGGGCCACATGAGCAGGGACTGCCCCAAGAAGGGCTTGATATGTTTCCACTGCAACAAGATCGGTCATAAAAATGTCGATTGCCCGAGGTTGCGGGTAGGAGGAGGAGCGGTGGCGGCTCTTGCGCCTGCCACAATGAGGATCACTGATGGCCGCCCTGCCAAGGCGGATGCTCCTGCGGTGAAGAGCCGTACAATTCAGTTGACTACCGAGGAGACTCGGGCAGCACCAGACGTCGTGGCTAGTACGTAATTTATCTTCCTGCTCGATATTAATTTGTTATGCTTATGTATGTATGTGCTCTAATATAGGGACCTTTTTGGTCAATGGTATGTCAGCTCATGTTCTTTTCGATTGGGGAGCTACCCGATCGTTTGTATCTCTTGTGCTTAGCAAAAAGTTTTGGGATGCTCCGGGGACTTTGGATGCCCCGCTTTAGGTTAAGATTACGGATGACCGCACTGTGAGTGCCGCGAGAGTATATCGGGACTGTGTCTTGAATGTGTTTGGGGAGAGGTTCCGTGTTGATCTAGTTCTGATACCGTTGCGAGGGTTGAAGGTGATCGTCGGAATGGATTGGTTGGGGGCCAATGGGCCATGATAGACTGCGCGTGCTAGCTGGTGAGAGTTCGAACCCCAAGTGGGGGAGAACTTGTTATTCAGGGAGAGAGGGCCTCGCAGGGGGCCAACCCTCTGTTCAGCTGCGAGGGCATGGAGACTTGTCCATCAGGTTTGTTCAGGATTTTTGGCATACATCTCAGATGCGAGGGTTGAGTCCACAACAGATTTGGGCAGTGTACCGATTGTACGAGATTTTTGGGATGTCTTTTCTGAGGAGTTGCCTGGGGTGCCTCCGGAGAGGCAAGTAGAGTTTTGCATTGGTTTGGTGTCGGGTGCCGCTCCGATAGCTAAGGCACCGTACCGGCTAGCTCCGCCCGAGATTCAGGAGTTGTCTACGCAACTCCAAGAGCTGCTAGACCAAAGGTTTATTCGTCCGGGCAGTTCCCCGTGGGGAGCACCGATCATGTTCGTGAAGAAGAAGGATGGGTCACATAGGATGTGTATCGATTATCGAGAGCTGAACAAGCTAACAGTGAAAAACTGTTATCCGCTTCCGAGGATCGATGATTTGTTCAATCAGCTTCAGGGTGCATCTTGGTTTTCCAAGATTAATCTTCGGTCGGGGTACCATTAGATGATGATTAGGGATGAGGATATACAGAAGACAACTTTGAGGACCCGGTATGGTCACTACGAGTTTGTGGTGATGACATTTGGGATCACCAATGCCCCAACAATGTTCATGGATCTCATGAACAGGGTGTCTAGGACGATGTTGGATCGGTCTGTGATCGTTTTTATCGATGATATCTTAGTCTATTCTAAAACCAAGGAGCAGCATCTGAGGGATGTATTGGAGACACTAAGGACGGAAAGGCTTTATGCCAAGTTCTCAAAGTGTGATTTCTGGTTGCGAGAGGTGCAGTTTTTGGAGCACATCATCAACCAAGAAGGTATTTTGGTTGATCCGGCCAAGATTGAGGCAGTGATGTAGTAGGAAGTACCGAAGAATACATCTAAGATCTGTAGCTTCTTGGGTCTAGCGGGGTACTATCGGATATTCATTAAGGATTTCCAAGATTGCGGTACCTTTGACTCGCTTAACCAAGAAGAATGTGACATTTTGGTAGGGCCCGGATCAGCAGTCGGCTTTCGAGACCTTGAGACAGAGACTATGTGAGGCCCCGATTTTAGCACTACCCGATGGGTTGGATGGTTTGGTGGTGTATTGTGATGCGTCTATCACATGGTTAGGTGTTGTTTTGATGCAGAGGGGGCATGTGATTGCGTACGCATCGAGGCAGTTGCAGCCTCATGAGGCGAACTACCCCACTTACGACCTGGAATTGGGGGCAGTGGTGTTTGCCCTCAAATTCTGGAGGGATTACTTGTACGGAGTTCGATGCACCATCTTTACTTACCACAAAAGTTTGAAGTATTTGATGGATCAGCAGAACCTTAACATGCGGCAAAGGAGATGGTTGGATGTACTGAAATATTACGATTGCAAAATTTTGTATAATCCAGGGAAGGCCAACGTGGTGGCCGATGCTGTGAGCCGCAAGGCGGCAAGTGCTCCAATCAGGAACGTTTGTTTGAGGATGACGGTGATCTCTCCATTGTTGGATGTGATCAAGGAAGCTCAGGTAGAGGGTTTGAAGAAAGAGAATTTGAAGATAGAGCGGATTCGGGGTCAGACTCCCTTATTTGTTCGGGATGGTCGGGGTCTTTTGACACAGTGTGGCCGGGTGTGGGTACTGGTATCCGAGGGTTTGAGGCAAAAGATCTTGGAGGAGGCACACAAATCCAAGTTCTCTATTCACCCGGGGCCACAAAGATGTATAGGGATCTGAGGTTGAGTTACTGGTGGCCCTGCATGAAGCGGGAGATCGCATGGTTCATGGAGCAGTGCTTGACCTGCAGGAAGGTCAAGGCCGAACATTAGAGGCTCCACGGCAAGGTTCAGCCACTACCCATTCCCATGTGGAAGTGGGAAGAGATCACCATGGACTTCATCACGAAGTTACCGAGGACGGCGATGGGTGTGGACTCCATTTGGGTCATTGTGGATAGATTGATGAAGAGTTCCTATTTTATTCCGATCCCCGAGAGTATTTCTACTGAGAAATTGGTAGATATCTATATGTGAGAGGTGGTGATCAGGCACAGAGTGCCACTATTGGTGGTCTCGGACCGTGATGTTCGATTCACCTCCAGATTCTGGAGGAAGTTCCACGAGGAACTTGGCACACAATTACACTTCAGCATTGCGTACCATCCCCAGACAGATGGCCAGAGCGAGAGGACGATCCAGTCGCTCGAGGATATGCTTCGGGCATGCGTACTGGATTTCGGAGGGAGTTGGGATACATACCTCCCACTAGCAGAGTTTTCATATAACAATAGTTATCATGCTAGTATCGAATGACCCCCGTTTGAGATGTTGTATGGTCGGAGCTGTAGGACCCCAGTTTGTTGGGATGAGTTTGGGCACCGAGTCATGGGAGGCACTGAGGTGGTGCTTAAGACCACAGAATTGATTCAATATGTGTGCGACAGACTTCGAGTCGCGCAGAGCCATCAGAAAAGTTATGCTGATCGGCTTTGCTCGGATCTCGAGTTCCAGGTGGGAGACTTCGTTTTAGTGAAAGTGTCACCATGGAAGGGTGTCATTAGGTTTCGGAAGAGGGGCAAGTTAGGGCCCCGATGTATTGGTCTGTTCAGGATTTCTGCCCGGTTGGGCAAGGTGGATTACCGTTTGGATCTGCCGGACGAGCTTAGCCAGATTCACAACACCTTCTATGTGTCTCAGCTTCAGAAGTATGTCACAGATGAGGCCGCGGTTACTTCTTTGGACAACATTCAGGTGGATGAGAGTCTGAATTACATTGAGAGGCCCGTTGTGGTTTTGGATAAGAAAACTAAGGTTCTTCGTAACAAAGAGGTGAAGCTAATGAAGGTGCAATGGCATCACCGGAAGGGCTCGAAATGGACATAAGAGCCGGAGGATGAGATGCGAGAGCATTAACCATATTTTTTGCGTCAGCAGACTTCGAGGATGAAGTCTAGTTCAAGTGGGGGAGATTTGTAACGCTTGATCCAGGTATTATTTATTTCCTTGCATTTTAGGGTTTGGCCTGGAACTCGACGAGTTGGGGAGCTCCAACTCGTCGTGTAGGGATCTATTTGGACGCGGGATTAAGGGTCTACTCGACGAGTTGGAAGGCCCCAACTTGACGAGTTGACGCTGGGGATGAAAACCCTAATTTTCCAGGCATTGTACCTTATTTAAAGGACTTAACCTCTAGGTTGGCCTCCTTACCGGCCTCCTTGCTTAGAGAAAACCCTAGAATCGCCTTCCTCCTTGTTCATTGAGTTTTGAGAGTTATTGAGTGATTCTAGAAGGTAGTCATGAATAGAGAAGTAGCAAGATTGGAAGAGTGATCTTGGATCCAGAAACTCTACATCAAAGGCTACATATTGGAGGTATAAAGTCATAACCTTCACATGTAGCTTATTAGATCTCATCTCTTGTAGTTTAGGGCTTGGTTTTGGGACTTTGTCTTGGATGTCCAAAGAAAAGAGGTTTCCAGAGGTTGAGGGTGTAGATCTGGCCTCTATAAGACCTCTAGAGGATTAAAGTTGCAAACTTTAAAAGCCTCTATGTCCCATTCATGCAATATGTTCATTTTTAAGCCTAAAGTGGACCTTGGAGTGTGTTTCAAGCATGCATGGACGTAAAGTTAGAAACTTTACGTGCTTTGTCCACCCTTGGGCATCGGATCTGTAATTTGGAGCATTGTAGAAAGGGTTTGAGGGCTTAATGAGTCAAGACCTTCCTTAAAGGAACTAGGGTTTGGGTTTAGAGCTTATCAGATGATCCTTGGGGGTAAAGTTGGAAACTTTACCCTTCTAGACTTCTCTATGAAGGGGATCTGAAGTTTGGAACCTTTGGACTCAAGAAAAAGGGCTTAATGCATTAAGTGGCTTGACAGACTAAAGAACTCGACGAGTTCACAGGGGAACTCGACAAGTTGGGTTGGGGTTACCCCGATTCTGTTGGAAAACAGAGGAACTCGACGAGTTGTAGGAAAACTCAATGAGTTGGATCGCAATATCGCGATTTTGACTTTGGGGTGGACTCGATGAGTTAGGTCAACTCAGAGCGTTGACTTTGACTTTGACCAGGGTTGACTTTTAAGGGTTTGAAGGGTTGAGTTGTATCTAAAGAGTTGTTTATGATTAGGGAATTGACAGAGCAGATACTCGGAGCTTGGATTTATTCAGCTACAGTTCGCAATTGAGGTGAGTTTCCTCACTATACCAATGGGTCGAAGGCACCAAGGTCTACCCATTCAGTTAGTTGTGATGATTATTATGGAATCATTATTGATATGCCTAGTATGTATGAATGTGAAAGTGCTAGTACCTTATTGGTTAGATATGGAAGACCCCGGGGGGAGCCCGTGGCAGTTGGATATAAGACCATGGGGGGGGGGGGGGGGGGGGAGCCCACGGCATTCCAGGTAAAGACCATGGGGGAGCCCATGACATGTTGGTATATGACCCTGGGGGAGCCCATGACATCCTGGAGTAAGACCCTGGAGGGAGTCCACGACATCCCTATTTGTTTATATATGTGTTATATAATATGATAGTTATTTATGTGATATATGGTATGATAGTTGACTATGTGTTATTTGCATGGAATACCCCGGGGGAGGAGTCCATGACATCCCTATATTTTTATATATGTGTTATATAATATGATAGTTATTTCTGTGATATATGGTATGCTAGTTGACTATGTGTTATTTGCATGGAAGACCCCGGGGGGAGCCCGAGGCAGTTCGATATCAGACCATGGGGGAAACCCATGACATTCCAGGTAAAGACCATGGGGGGATCCCATGGCATGTATGTATAAGACCCTGGGGGGAGCCCACGACATCCTGGAGTAAGACCTTGGAGGGTTTCCACGACATCGTTATATGTTTGTATGCATGGCTTATGTGGTTTATGTTAGCTGATATAGCAAATATGGTTTATGTGAATATGTAGATTTTGTGGGGTATGCTTTGGGGAAGTCACTAAGCATTAGCTTACAGTTTGTTGGTTGTTTCAGGTACTTCAAGATCTAAGGGCAAGAGCCCGGCGTGATGCCGCGACATGCACTCGCTGGCGTTTTATTTTGGACACTGTGATATTATGAATAATTTATCTGATGTTATGGATTTTGAAAACAAAATGTGATTGAAATTTTATATTTTATGGAAATGATTTGGTTATTTAAAATGAAAATTTTTATTGGAAATTTGGGCTGTTACAATTAAATGTAAGTTTTTAAAAAAAAAACATTATTTAAAGTAATATGATTTCAACCTATTTATTAAACATGATATTCTAAAATTAACATGATTTCAATCAAGTTTGTGGATAGGATGCGCATGATCAACCCATTTAAATTTTTCAATGTGATTGTACATATTAACAATAAAAATGATGCATTATGATCCATTACCACATTAGGGGTATATATAGGGCGGTTTGATTTGGTTATTGGACAAAACTAAATCATAACCATTATAATCGGTCAATGCATATCGATAACCATTGGGTATTGGTTAGTAAATGTTTCGGCTAATGTTTCTAGTTATTGGTTAATATCGGTTAACAATAATAATACAAAAATTATATAAAAATAGAAAGTACATTTCTATAGAAATTAAAAAAAAAATTGCTATAAAAATAAACACAAAATAGAAAATACTATGTTGTTAACTTAGTTGTAATCTTTCGGTTATTAATTTAGACACCAAAAACATCATACATTTCCTTTAACTCCTTATAACAGTTGGTAAATGTCTAAAAAAATTAATCAAAAATATGCTAGATAGATATTACACATTATTTTATTGATTTTTACATACACAACCCTATGCTAATAAAACTATAATCTTCTCTAACAACCAAACTCAATATGTAATACATATGAAGAACATACCATTTCTTCTTAAACTGCTAATTTCATGGAATTTTTAATTTGACTTAAACTTTATTTCTTTAATACTTTATATATAATTAAGTATAAGGTTTTGGTTCGATTTATAATGATTTGGTTTTCATATAAAACCATAATCGAAGTATTACTTATCGGTTAACTAAAAAACAAAATCAAACAATTGGTTTTAAAAATGGTTCGGTTTATTGATTAATTTATGTTTGTTTTAGTTTTTCGGTTATTATGTTCACCCATATTACCACCTATTTTTGAATATGCATAATTTTATGTTAAAAAAATAAAACAATAAAATTAGTTTGAAAACAATATTATAATTGGGAAAGCCAACACGGTACTAGCTTATTTGGTATAAGTTTTAGATTTGAGGTCCTAAGTTAGTTCGTATCTGGGCATTGACAAATTCTAATAACTTGATAAAACTAACTTCTAGCCATAACCAGCCTTTAAAAAATCTCCTATCCTAATAAATAAATACTTTTTATGCCACCTGGCATTCTCCAAGCACTCTCCTAGCTTATATTCCCGCTCATTTTTATCAAAGTGAAATTCCGAAATTATCCCTCTGGCCCTTATATGTTCATTTACCAGTCAAATACTTTCCTATTCAATTTTTATATTTCAATAGGAAAATCAAGAATTTATCTTCTAAATCTTCAATCATCCTCAAATCTCGGTCCCTTGATTAGCTGTGATTTGGATTTCAAAATCCCTAATTCATTCCCTTCAGTTGTAAAATTTGTCGCCCATTTAATATTTTGAAAGCTTGAAAGTTTACTTAGACGATGTGTTAAATTCAAGAAGACGAAAAAGTAACAATAGGTTGTGTATCTTCCTCACATTAAAATCCCAAGATTCTTAATTCTGGAGGTACAACCTTCTCCTTATTTCTTTAAACACTAAATGTATTGTGTATGTGTGTTTAACGACGTGTGTGTGTTGATTTCGTAACTCATAATATCCGATTTCGACATGACTGGTTTCTCTCATTTCGTCATTCGAGAGTCGAGAGCGAACGATATCTGGTACGTTTTTTCTTATTTCATCAATCTTCTGATTTCCTCAATTTCCAACCACATAACTCTAAAATAGATTTGGGAAATTTATCAGTTTTGTTCCTTTCTAAAAAAGCTGGCCCGTGAAAAGATAATAAACCTAATCAATGAAGAGATAATAAAACTAATTTGGGGCTTATTATATTCTTTTTTTCGTTTCAAGGTTTGCTGCTTTGAAGATGCACGCCAAATGCTTGATGAAATGCTTGAAAGAACCTGCAAGATTTAATTTGAATTCATGATTACTATGTTGCTTCATTAGCTAAGTTTTCAACATTGAGTAGATATATAAGAACTTAGACTGATTATAAGTTACATCTTCTATGTTTTTTAATGTCGCTTGAGGCAAGGAATGATGATGGGAGCCATTATCCCAAATGTACAGAATATATTGAAAACTCTACACTACATCAGGTTTCCTGGTATGTCTCTTCCCCCTAAAATACAGTCTTTTAACAAGACTATGGAATTAATACTAATACATTTTAAGAAATATGTTGTTCTATTGGTTAGATACCCCTTTTAACAAGTTTGATTTGGAAAATAGGTACAACTGTTTTGTGCATATTTTAATGATATGATTTATCCATCTCAAAAAACCTCATGTAAATCTTGGAACATTTAGACATGTCGATCATGGACAGACAACACTGACTACTGCAATTACAAAGGTTGGATTCCTTGATGTTGGCTCTTACTCCATGTTCTCTCTGTTATTTCTCTCTTATGTTCAAAAGAAATCATATTTTATCTCGGAACCCGATTTTAGTTGGCTAAGCTATGTGCTTTCTCTAGGTGCTGGCAGATGAAGGGAAGGTCAATGCCATTGCCTTCTAAAAATTAATCACATTGATGATGACCGTAATATTACCTTTTCTGTTAAATGCAAGACCTAGCAAAGAAAATTGTTGTTGTTTTATATAATGATTCTTTCTTCTACAATTCACTAACGCTTGATGTACGAACGTGTAACTTCCCTTATATTTTTCAGATAAAACTGGGTGAAACTGGGTACATATATGAGATATTAATTGTTGATTACCAAATATTTGTTTCTCGTCTACTAATGAAATGAAGGTTTGAATTTTCATATGTTTTAGCAGTAGATTAACAAACATCATCCTGGTTTTAGTCGCCATGAAGGGAATGCTGATAAGAAGGTCATGGTTGAAATTGGTTAAGAAGCCAAGCATGTGGAGAGACAGGCCTGTTAGAGGAATTGATGTTCTTTTTGTATGTGTAAGTGTTTTTTTGGGTCGGTTGATTGTTACTTATATTAATTGCCTAAAATGTTATATATATGAAGGTTTAGCACTTAATTATTGTTAAATAATTGATTATATAAAAAATATTTATTATTTTTATATTCATCTGTAAACAAGAAAAGAAAAAGAGAAAGATGAAAAAGAAATTGGGTAATTACTTTGTTGTTACTTGTATAATTGCCAAAAACATAATTAGTTTTCCAAACTTATTTTTGTATTAAACAATTAATTATATGAAGTATGTTTCATTTTTTTATATTCATATGAGAAGGACAATAATTTGATTTATTTGATGTAAACATTTCAACGAGAAAGAAAATAGTTGCATGCTATATCAGTTAAAAATATTTTCATTCACCAAAAATAAGCTAAAAATATTTTCATTCGGTTAAAAAAATATTTTCCTTCTTCAACTTGACAAAGAAAGAATAAGTTCTTTAGGTTTATAATCTTTTGACACATTAGACAAAGCATAGTATTAATGAGAAATATTCAAAAGGGTAAAAAATATTTGTCAAACATAATGAATGTTTTAAAGTTGCTTTACTCTAAAACGTATAGTACACAAGTTATGAATATTGTTTTTCCTTTTCAACCGTGGTTTCTAAGGGTTTAAATTTATTATAAGTCGTTTCACACAAATAATATGTTGCATTATACAAACTCATGACTTTTATAAAATATGTGGATTTACATGTGTAATTAAATACTTACAAATTACAAAGTTATTAAAAAAATACAATGTTACAATTCACAAGTTTTTCTAAATTAATGATATATTATTTTATTATATAATCAATTTTTTAATTCTATTTATCACCCGTCGGTTCCACGAGTTTTAACCTAGTATTATATATAATTGGGAAATGTCAAAATTACACGAAAGCTACAAGTTGTGAATTTTCAACCACCGAATAATCAAATATTTTAATCATATACAATTTATTTAGGGCATGTTCGGCAAAAATAACTGGTAGCGGGTTAGTCCAAATGTCTATGAATTGTATTTTAAGTAGCTAAAGTTATACATCATTTTCTACTCATCAGTTTTGCTTTTTTATTTTTTGTTATATTTTTCCTCTAGTATCTTATTAGTATAACAAAAAATATTACCATTCAAAAGCCAACTTTTGATTTATCTAACACCATGAGATATTTAAAAACTTGTTCTCTTTATATTGTATTTATTTCATTGTTTACATTTCGTTATCATAGAATAGACAGAAAATGAATTATACTTTGCTGTGTTAAATTAAATATTATAATTGAAAACGATAGAAGAATAAAGTACAGATATAGCCATCTAAATGGAGAAATAATGTATGTCAAACAAGGGTAAATTAGTCATTTACGTAATAAAATTTGTTACAGGGCTTCGATTGTGAAGGGAAAAAGGAAAAGGTAAAGATAGGGCCCAAAGTGGAAAAAACGAAAAACTCATCAATGATATATGATCGAATCAAAACTTAGCTGGCTCAGTGTATGAATGGCCCAATTCAATAAATTTTTATTTGACCCCAACAAAATGCCTTAATCATAATTCCTATCCTTTGATTTGGACATTAACATGTGCTAACCTTTGATTTTGACATTAACATGTTCTCATGCATTTATTGCAATTTTTTAAGCAATGATAAAATAATATTATAGTAATTTCAAATATAATAATTTTCATCGCATAAACAGTGTTTAAACTGTTATAAAACAGTTTGATATTGTTAATGTCTATTGGTTGATACTTTAAATTTTAGAACTTTTGAGGCTAGCACTTGCTTGAAATTAGTAAAGTGACGAGAAAGTATTCTCATAACTGCATTAAAGCATCCATGGAAGTTTTTTATTTGGAGTTTTTTCATAAAAAAAGCTCAAAAATACAAAATTCATTGTATCTCTTACAATATAAGAGCTTTTTCATATTGATTTTTGTTAGTTGTTTTTAAATGTTATATAGTTCTATTTGGTTAAAAATCTATGTGTCCCACACAATAAATAAAAAAGCTCTTGGCTAAAACTTGCTAATTAACAAACTTACTTAAAAAGTTCTCACTCTAAGTTTTGTATATTTCAAGAGCTTTTTTTGTTTGAAAAAGCTATTATGAATGCTCTTACCCATATTAGCTGGTTGTAAGAAATGACTAATTGTTTTAAATATTTGTGTTTATATATCTCGTAGTATTAACGATTCATCTTTTGTTAACCTCTTAATGAAAAAACATCACATTGAAATATGAACCTATTATCTAATACAAGAGAAGACACAAACCCGTTATGTTCTATTTATTATAAAATTTACATTAATCTTATTTTCATTTTTCCTCAAAATGAGTACCGATATTTGTGACTATGACAACAAAAGAATCAAATGAAAAATAAAACTTCTGGGAAGAAAAATATATACCTTATTTATATAGCTACCGGAATATTTTGTGGTTTTATTGTAAACGAATAATATATGTTAAAAAAAAACTATATATTTCATTCTTAGAAGTTAATTCTTATAAGTTACAAAGTGTACCTTACATCAAGGCATCAACCATGGATTAGAATAACTTTTAATCCCAAAAAACTAGAAAGGTTACCCCCGCTACGCGGGGGCCAAAAGCTTTCAATGTTGTTTCCGAATTGATAAATATGACAGACATAGAAAGTGCAAGGATGAAAAGTCCGGGCTTTGCCCCGGACAAAAAATGTAGAAGTTTTGACTGCAAGGACCAGAAGTGTGAAAATGGCTAAAGAATTAAAAGGGTAGGAATTAGCAACTTTTTAGAAAAGGGATAAAAGTTGTCAAACCGTTAAAGTTTTGTGGCCAAACTTTAAATATTAGAAGGTTCCAAAAAAGTGTAAAAATATTGATTACAAGGACCAAAAGTGTCCAAATGGGTAAAGAATAATGACCAAAGTTGCCAAAAACATCCAAATTTAATATTCCTAACTTCCAACAATAATACATGGACCAATTCTGCCAAAAAAATGGGAAGTTGAATGGAACACAGAAAAAGGACATGAATAAATTAATTAAAGAAGTACAGAGACCGGATATGTAAATCAAGGGACCAAACTTGGACAAAGTATCCCAAATTTACTATTCCTTTCTTCCACAACTTTAATATATATATAATAATGGACCGAACCCTTGGTAGCCTATTTAAAATTGGACTTGGTTACGATGTTAGGTTTCAAAATTTAGACATAGAAAGCCCATTGCTAAATTTGATACCACTTGGTACTTGGCATAACACAACACGTGGTACATTACACAATCGACATAAATTTTTTTCTTTTATATTATTTAACTTCTTTATAATATTTGGAAACCATGGTTACAAAATTAATTAAATTTTCATAATAAAATTTCAAAATTATTAATCAATTATTTTAAATAAATTATTAATTAAGTGATATTTTTTAGTTATATAAAATTATAATTATTGACTTAAATAAATACATGAAATTATATCACCTTATAATCTGTATTAATTTTATTTTAATTTTTATTCTAATGTTATTAATTTAATTAGAGTGAGAAATTTAAAATCTTCCTATTCTAATAAATAAATAGGTTTATTTTTCTGTTGACAAGTGTCATACTATTAGAACTCTTCATTGATACTATATGTCACCTATCATGCTACTTGTCAACCTATTAATTATCAATTTCAAATTTTAAAATTTAAATTTCCCACTCTAATAACATTAAATTAAAATTGATTCTTCATTTTTAATTTCAAATTTTAAAATTTTTCACTCTAATTATATTAAATTAATAGCATTAGATTAAAAAATAAAATAAACATAATACAGATTATAAGGTGATATAACTTTACGTATTTATGTAAATCAACGATTATAATATTATATAACTAAAAAATATCTCTTAAGTAATAATTTATTTAAAATAATTGATTAGTAATTTTGATTTTCTAATATGAAAGTTTAATTAAATTTATAACTGTGGTTCTCACGGGTTATAAACTAGTTTGAAATAGAGAATTAATAAGTTGACAAGTGACATTACATTAATTAGGAGGCTTAATAAGGTGAACCATGACAAAAGAAGAATAAACTTATCTACTCTAATAAATAAATATCTTTTTGCCACATGTCGTACTCTCATTCATTTTGCCACATGTCATTTTGTGATTAATTTAAATTAGTTTTTTTTTCCACATGTCAGTTTATGGTTTTTTCTAGTTTATTAAATTCCATATAATATTAAATGTAATAATAAATGCATACCAATTTCATTAATTGACTTTACTTCTAATTTCAAAATTTGAAAATTAAAGTCTCATTAGTTTCTTTTGTTTATTTATCTTAATTTGTTTTTTTAAATTTATAAGAGAAAAAACACTTTAATTTTAATAATTCAATATTTTTCTTCGAAAAAATTGCAAGAATGTTCCTCGTGGTATCTCAAAACTCGTATGTTTGGTCCAAAAAAGTTTTGACTAGCACCAGTGGTCTAAAAGTTTCGTTTTCTTGCGAGTTTGGTCCAATTTGATTTGAACTTTTTTGTAAAGACGATTTTGCCCTTATTATTTAATTTTCTAATTTTGTTTTATTACCAGTAATTAAAAAATAATTAAAAATAAAACAAAATAAAATATTCTCTCTCTCTTCTTATTCTTCTTCTTTTTCTTCTCTCTCTCTCTCTCTCTCTCTCTCTCTCTCTCTCGTCGAAGAAGGAAAACACCATAAATTTGCACAAACCCACATGTTAATGTCTTGTGACCTCATAAAACCCCCAACCCCAAATTTAAGAAACCCAAGAAAAGTAGAAAAAGCCAATTGAAGTTTCAGTCGTTGCAGATATGAGAATCGAGTTCCCCACATCTTTAAGCTCAAGTTTGTTATCGGAAATGGAGGACCGTGGACTTGGTGGCGGTGGTGTTGTTTGTGCTTCTAACTCCGATTAGGGTTTCAAAGCCGCAACACCAACGAACAACAAATCTTAGTCAAAGGTTGTCTTGGTGATGACAGTGTTTCTGGATCGAACAGATGGTGGTGCAAAGGATGGAACGGAGGATGGTGGTGTAGCGGCGACGACACATAGATCGAAGCTAGGGTTTATAGCGGAGACTACGTCTATCTCTTTTTCCGACGATGGCTTCGTTCTTCAGTCAGAGTTTTCGTCTTCCAGATCTAATGAGCATCAATGGTGACGAGGAGAAAACATGTGTTCATCTGATTTTGTTCTCCAGTTAGGGTTTTCATCAGATTTCGTTCTTCAGTTAGAGTTTTCATCAGATTTCGTGTGTGTGTGTTCATCAGACTGTGTGTACGTTTATCTGATTTTGTGTGTGTACATTTGATATGATTTTGTGTGTGTGTTCATCAGATCTGATTTCGTTTGTGTATCCATCAGATATGGGCGAACTCAAGAGCAAACCCATATTTTGTGTATTGTTTTTGTTTCTGGATGATTTTTTGGCCAATGGTGGAGGTGGCGGACGTTGATCGAACGGTGGTGGTGGTGGACTGTAGTGGTGGTAGAAGGTGTTCAAATGGTGGTGGTGGCGGAAGATGTTCTTGATTGTTCTTGAATCTATGAATATGTGCTCGGTGTTTACCAAACACAAACAGAGAGAGAGAATTTTATTTTTGTTTTATTTTAATTTTTTAATTGGTGGTAATAACAAAAATGAAAATTTAAATAATATGGGCAAAATCGTCTTTACAAAAAAGTTCAAACCAAATTGGACGAAACTCGCAAGAAAATGAAACTTTTGGACCACTGGTGCTAGTTCAAACGTTTTTGGCCCAAACATGCGAGTTTTGAAATACCATAGTAACCATTTTTGCATTTTTGTCGTTTTCTTATAAATTCAAACTTCAAAAATGTTTAGAATTTCATTTATATATTTTTAAAATGAACTCATGTAATACATGAGTCTTAAATCTAGTTCTTTTACTAGAACATGGATTACAAACATTATTAAAGTCATTTTTATTTATAGGGAAGTGAGAAAAAAATGAAAACACAAAACCAATCCGAAACCGAATGATGTTTATATTATTGGGTATGAGTTATTTGGTAAACTTTGTTTTATCATACGATTAACTTGATTTTACAGTATTAAATTAGATAGTATTTGCATACATATTTAGAATTTTAGACTATTCAAACAATATCATTTGAGTAATCCATCATCTTTTTTATGAAAATAAGATGAAAACAAGGATTGTGTATTATGGTCTTCATATACAACCGATTTACCCTAACATCTTTGCATACATTTGAGAGTTTTTAGTGGTATGTTTTGCTATGTTTTCATTACCGAACACATTTTATGCTTAATCGGTCATATGTATACCAAATATAGAAGAAAATACATTAGATCTTTTTAGGGTTTTCTTAGATTTCTGTTTTCGATGAAAAATAGTTCAATACAGATTATTAGTTGTTTTCTTTGTTATGTTTTGGAATTCTAAATAAGTAATAAGTGTTTGGATTATCGTTATTCATATACTTTAACTATTACTTGCTTAGGATATAAGGTTAAATTGTATTTGTTTTCCATTACAAAAGTGAAATCAAACTAAATGCATAACACAACGGTGAACATGGGTACTCAAATCATAAAACTATATAAATATTAAATTGTATAAGAAGTGAAAGATAGAAGACATAAGAATTGAGAATAAGAAATTAAATATCCTCCTATATTTTCTTCCTATTTATCTTTCTACCAATGTGAAATGATGATACATGTCATATCTTGATAAAATTAATAATATTTTAAGACACTTGTCATCATTCCATATGGGTAGAAAGATATTATAGTATGAAAAGTAGGAGGGTATTTAATTTCGGTTCTGAAAATGACGAATGAAAGAATGAAGATCATATAATATATGATGAAATTGTTTTTGGTAATGAAGAACTTAACAATGATGGAAATCAAAATGAGAACCAAAAAGATAGCCAATTAGAAAGAGAAGTTGATGATGATATGTTGGATGCATTGGTTAATGGCATTGCATGTATAATGTTTCTTAATAATTTGTTTAAATACTTAATACTTCTTCAGTCTCATATTATACTCCACTTTTGACTTTTGAAATATTTATTCTTCAACTTTGATCTTAAATATTTTTGTTTTTGATATATAATAGTTGATGCAAAATATATGAATAGATTGTGTTTTAAATGTATCTTCATTGTTATAGGTTTCATCAAGTAATATACAATACAAATAAAAATATTTAATGTTAAATTTAAAGAATAAAGAATTCAAAAGTCAAAAGTAGACATTAAATATAGGACAGAGGGAGTAAATGCAACACCCTGTTTCGGGTCGTTTCATAATTCTGGGCCGTGACCCAAAGGTAAACTATCATAAGGCTTCGGGATTTGGTAACGAGAGGTTTAGACCCATTTGAATGTGGGTATTGTAGATTGTGTGATCCAAGAGTTCAGTTTGTGCTTTGGAGTCAAAGGGTAAAATGGGAAAGTAGTGTTAAGACTTCTTTTATGAATTATGGATTTTAGTTCGATGTGTTTTAAGTCAAAATTAATTAGATGTGGTTGTAGAGCTCCTCAATACCTTTCCGTGGATATAAAAATCGTCAAAATCGGAGTTGAAACGAAGAAGTTATGACCGTTTGAAGTTTGGACGGTTTAGGGTTAAGCTGAGTACGTTGGGCGTACAGAAGGGAGTACGCTGGGCATACTAAGGCATCCTGAGTACGCTGAGTGTACCAGGAGTACGCAGGGCGTACACGATTAGCGCCTAAACCCATTTTTCGTGGTTTGAGTTTTATTTAAGCTCCTTAACTTCCCCAAAACAATTTCATTCTCAGCCTCCACCTCTACAACATCCTCCCATGAAACCCTAACTCTAGTCTGAGCCTTGTGAGCTAATGTCACACCCTCGAACCAGACGGCGAAACGTCAAAGGGCTCGTGTGACTATCAATTGAAATATCATCACAATGAATATACATGAAACATAACACAATCATCACCAAACATTACATATTACAACTGGTATTGTTCACATCAAGTACATTGTCTTAGATTATATGTTCTCAAAATATTAACTGTACGATGATTGACATTACACCAAAAATAAATTTCCTACACTTGAAAGTTCCCCTGCTTAACGGTTACATGAGAATACAAGTTATTTTGAAAACGGTCAACATATATAATGTTGGTGAGTTCATGAGCATGTTTGATTGAAAGAATTTGTATTGTTCGTGAAACCCAGAAAATCCGATATTTTCTGTAAAAAGTTTGAAAAATGATGTGAAAATCGAGTATAGATGCATGCGTGAATTTCATAGTAAAAACATGTATAAGTGAACGATCCAAAATTTTCTTGTATTATATCTGTTGTAAGTAGAAGGTAGTGAATAATAGTATTTCCCCCAGAAAATCCGATATTTTCTGATTTATAAAAGTGTGGTAGTCCTTGCATTATCGTATGAATTGTTTGGTATTAATATGATTTAAGCACTTGGATTCCCGTAATGTATTGATGATAATGGATCTCTATGTGAGTCGTTATAACCATGCATGATAGTGACTAATTTGTCTGTCTTGGCATTTTTCCAAACGCCGGTTTTGATCAAGGTTTTGTCACCCTAGACTGGCCTAGTCTAACTGTAGCGAACAGCTCAGGTGTAGGGGAGTCACCCCCGTATAGATCTATACACAAACTCTCGCTCTCCCTTCAGGAGACTCTGATTATAACTACAGGCTACGACCATACACTCAATGGTGTCAACCGACAAGTCTCACTAGATCCCAGTTATTGCCACATGAATATGTATAACGTTATATCTATTTAGAATTTCGAACACCAGATGATACATGAATGTGAAAGGATAAAGCCCAACCAACATGAAAAAAACAACTGTGGCCCATTAGACATGCAAGTTATTTCCAGGCTTGTTAAGTATGCAAATGGACACGTTAAAGCTCATTAAGCATATGATGAATTATTCCAGGCTAAATTAGCATGTAAATGGGCCACTAAGGCCCAATAACATGTAAAGGCTAATTTAGGCCCATTAAGCATGTAATTGGATCGCGAAGGCCCAATAGACATGAAATGATTATATTGGGCCCAATAAACATGCAAATGGATCACGAAGGCCCAATAAGCATGTATAGTGAGTATTAGGCCAAATAGTCGTATCGTTGTTGTATTTCGTTTGTTTGTTATAGTATAGTTCATTTAGTCGATACATTTATCCATAATGTTATAAAAAGTCCAATGTTTTGTTATAATGATATTTTTCCATAATGTTACGTCAAAATTCTATAATTTGAACTCGTGTTTAATAAAAATTACACTTTAGGTCCCTTAAGAACTAATTTGAACATTTAAAGGCTTATTTTTACATAAAACGTCATTTTTGGTCTATTTTGATTAAAAATAACATTTTAACCCATTAATTTATAAAAAATTATATTTTCGCCCCAAATGTTTAGTAATTGACGGATTTGGCCCAAAAATACATATATTGACATTTTCAGCCCATCTTTGCAGAAAATTACATTTTCAGCCCTTATTTGAATAAAATGACATTTTCGGCCCAAATTTTATAAAATTAACATTTTTGGCCCAACTTTGAAATAAGTGTCATTTTCAGCCCCTGAATTTGTAAGTTTTCATTTTTGACTCAAGTTTTAAATCAAATAACATTTTAGTCCATGAAAATTTATATTTTTGCAATTTGGGCCCAAAAAGCCGTAAGGCCCAAATTAAGGCCCATAATGCAAAATATTACACTTTCGGTCCTTTGGAAGGTATAGTTGTTATAAAAACTCATATTTATACAAATGTGACCCTTTTGATCCTTACAAAACCGTAAGTGGCAAAATTATCCCAATCTTTTGTTTACTTGTCAAAGATGGTCCTTATACAAGATTTTTGTTTTGTTTTTCACATCTTAGGCATGTATAACACTTTTATCTTTGTAGTATGATTTTTAGAGTGGTTTAGTTTATGAATCTCACCCATTTTTGTTAGAGTTTTTGAGATTCATCAAGTTTTATCACATAATCACAACATGTGACAACCGTCAAATTCTGGTCAAGTCAAAGTCAAAGTCAAATAAAGTCAACAAGTCAAACCTGTCAACTCTACTAACTCTTGTATACTAGGGTTTACGTTATGTAATTACTGTACAACTCGCTATTCTAATGAGAAACCATCAAATGAAAAGTTCGTATATCTAGATTTCCTTAACCAAAAACTGTGGTAAGTAATGAACCAAAGCGATAAAACACTATTGCATACTCATCGGGAGTGTGTAAGATCCTTAAACATGGCTTAACGGGGCTTACGGACCTTGCGTTTCGAAGCCAAACACTAAAAAAGATCACAAACGAAACCTCTCTCAATCTTTTTCACTCTATCTCTCTCTATTAGAAATCTCTCCCAAATCTCTCTCAAAAGTTCCCGTAACTTTTTGTAATCATTCGGGTCATCCCGACCCTTAACCGGGTCGAAAACCGCTTAAAACGGGGGTAAAAATGGGTAAAATACCCTTAAGGACCCGAAACCCACTCTATAGGGCCGAACCCTCTTAGAGCCGAAAGTCCTCTTAAGGAACCGAACTGCTAAGAACCGAAGCCCCAGGACCGAACCCGAAGCCCAGTGGACCGAACCCGAAGCCTCCCTTTCGGGCCCGAACCTCGCATGCGAACCGAACCCTTCGGTCCATTTCGTTCCTAAGCCTTTCGGTCCATTTCGCTTCTTGTCCTTTCGGCTCATTTCTCCTTCGGTCCATGACCAGAAGGGTCCGAACCTCGGCCCAGGACCAAGAGGTCTCGCAGGAAGCCCAAAATCACCCGGTTTTCGACTACGACTTCGTTTTAGGCCCGTTTTCATCATTTTAACGCGGGATTTTCACCCAAAACTTTATTTTAACAATTAAAGCCCCATATTTCATTAATCCCCATGTTTTTAGTGCCAATCATATCCAAGATTTAGTGGGTGAAGTACAAGGGGGTGGAGTGTTGACTTTTCTTTGATTTATGACACAAGCAACCACCCATACCCACTCCATGACCAACCCACACCCCTCCCCACCATACATAGTCACTTCCTTGTACTTTTCCATCAATCTCCAGCCATTCCCACGTCCTAAGAGCTGGACAACCCACCCTCTCTCCTCACACTTCCTTCATTCTCTCATTTTCCTCCAAGGATCACACTCCAAATTCTCTCACCATCCTCTCTCAATTTCGAGACTTCCAAGGCTGATCATCAAGCTTTCTTCCACTCTTGGTACGTATAATTCATTCTTCTTATGATTAATACACATCCTTCTACTCAAAATCATAGGAATCTTACACAAACATCGTCACCTTCATGTTAGGTTCTCGATTCATCAAGGCATCTTCTAAGTGTTCTTGAGTTGAACACTTCTCTTCTCCAACATCCATCCCCTAAGAACACATAAGGTGAGTTCATACCCCTATATTTTCATGCTTTCTTAAGTTTTAAGGGGGGGAATACAAGCTAAATCACCAAGAACACAACTAAACTTTTCCAACAGCTTTCATCAGGAAAGTTCAACTCTAATCACGGACTGTTTTGGGCAACTTAAACATTTTTGTTTCTAAAACTGTACAAGGTGCAAGTAGTTCAAGTTCTTATCTTTAAAATGGCTACTTGCACATCTCCATACGATTTGTCTACAATTTATGGTGATTTTTACAAAACTGCCTATCATTTCAAGAACACATTCGGACCAGTCTGTGATTATGGCCCTTTTCACACAAGTTAGAAGTTACTAAAAATCATGAAAAAATTTATGAACAAACTAGACACATTTTCAAAACTCCCAGAATTTACAGATTTTGATTTGGACCTTTGATAATTTTTCTATAAATTTTCTAAGAACAACAATAGAAAATGTTAACAACAGAAAAATGCTATCAATTTCATTCGCACCTTGTAACTTGTTGAGCAAGGTGTGTATCATTATGTGAATATATGTTTTCACATTATATGTCATTTCGTCTTAGTGTAATGACATACACCAGAAAACAAATGGATTTTACCTTCACAAGTATGGTAATTAGTTTAAGGTTATAAACAAAGTTTACATCCATTTCATACAAACATTTGATAAACTATGGAAGTATAGTTTATGTTGCTTTTACATTACAAACGATTATAATAAACTATAATAGGTATAGTTTATGTTTCATTACATTTCAAACTCTTTACCAAAGGTTTTCAGTTCACGTAAATCTGTTAATGAATAAATTTGTGAGACATTCGCTTCGTGTTACATCCATGTAACAAAATCAGAAGTCCTGTAAATTGTAACGAGAGTCTCTTGTAGGGAGAACGTGATAGTTGTGTATAGATCTATATTGGGTCTGACAAACCCACACCTGAGCTGCATGCAACAGCTAGACCGGCAGGTCTGTGGTGACAGGTGTCATTTAACTTGCGACGCCTGAAGAACGTCGTATTACGAGGCCGTCTGAGTCATAGTATGGTTATAATAACTCACATGTGGTATTAACAAAACATAAGATTTACGGGTTTTACTTCTAAATTTAACGAGTTTATGTCAATTTAAACTTGCATAAATTACTTTAAGTATGGTAAAATACTTGTACACTTCGGTCTTGATTTTTAAGACTACAATGCATTACATAAGAAAATATGGGATCTTTCTTGAACAAACATCATTTTTACAAGAAAAGGATTTTCGCATCGCCTTCAAAAGCTTATGAACTCACCAACTTAATTGTTGACACTCTTTCAAAACTACTTGTATTCTCAGGAAATCAATAAACAGGTAACCAAGTGCTTTTGAGGATGGGACGTAAGGCGTCAAACATTTCATTTTTGTCAACATAATGTAATTGATTTGGAAACATGTAAATGTTGGGTTTTGAGCATTCTAACACTCCTATGGTATACATGCAACCCTATAAACCTTGGATCTATGTTTTCTCTATTATACATGCAAATATTAACTATTCCAAGGTTTCATCCTAACTAGCATATTATGAAGCACCTATACTACAAAGTTCTACAAAGTTTTAGACTTATCCAAGTGGGAGACTGTTGGATTAATGTCTAAGTCCATAACTATATTTGGTATGTACTTGACATACCAAATATAGTTATTGAGTATGACTTCAAAACCTAACTGGCAATCGTAGCTCTTAAAGCCGCTGTCGAACTCTGACCTTGTCAATGACTTGTCCATTAGATAAGGGATCATATATTCCTCCATTCTAGATATCATATGGACTGAGACATGGATTATAATCATTCTCTCTGTCCATTTGTTGTTTCCCGATTTTTGATTTATGATGACTGACTGATTGAACAAATCAAATCAGTCCTGGCTTGGCCAAGCACTCACATGTGTCATCGCTAAATCATCGAAGGGCCCACAGATATCGCTTTTATCCCAAAGGTAAAAGGAATGGATAAACTTCGACTCATATGGCTTGTTCTACTACTTGTTGAATCATACACAATGGCACGTTTTATAACATCGAGTTACCAAATGCGTTTTCGTGCAATCAATGTATAACCAACTCATAGTAACAACTCATATCTCTAGGTTTGAAGAATATAAGATATTATCGTCTCATGATCACTCGTGATAAAATCCATGAAGTGATTCAAATGAGCGCGGGTTGAATCCAATACTCAGAACTTATGAGCACTCATGAGTGTTGTAGCACCACTTTGTCCACCAACTTGGACCTCTACAAACCAACCCATGACAGTCTTGATTCATATCTACTTCCAACATATGACCGACTGTGGATGGTTTGAATAACTTAATCATTCAGGAAGAGCGACTTAGTTATTCTGGTAGTCAAAACATGCAAAGTGAAACACAAGAATAAATGAATCAAATATGGTATCAAACCCTATGAATATAAATAAACACTTTTATTTATCACCATACTGATTACTCATTATTCATTGTTTCGGTTTTATCAACTTTATACTTGAATTAAAAACACTAGTTGTCCCATGCTCCAAGCATGTACACTATGTTTTTCTTAAACAATAGCTTTGTCATACACCAAGTATGCACTCTATGTTTGTATATGATCCTTACTTTGTGAAATAAACCAATTGAACATAATTTCAATGATTCTAATTTCACACTCCCAAATCCTTATCGAAAAATGTGAGAATTTCAAATTCCTATCATTTATCGAAATCTGTTTAGATTTTAAACTTATATGCATTGACCCTCCTGTAATGAATATGTACAAAGTCACAAAGACTTGTCAACAGTCATTATAAGGTATTCCAATGGAGATCAACTCCATGGAAACTAAGTCTCATATTCAAAGTACATTGCTTTGGACATGCTTCTTGCATTAAGTTTTCTAATCTTACACAGATAACTTCCACCTATGGAGACAACTCCATATTCTCATTTTGACTATCACTTCTGAATAAGAGATGCCTCTTTTCAGAATATGTCAATATGGTCCTTCCAAAATTAGCACTATACTTCCAACTGTCCCTGAGCAACCAATCTTTGGTAAACCTCAGATTGTCCTCGACAATTGCTTAATCATTTTAGTCATATCCATTTCTAGACCTTTTCCCTTCTTAATGCCTCTGGGCATTTGGAAAAATTTAGAAATGACAAATATTATAGCACATGCAATCGATCCTGTACCCAAAGCAAATGGTACACGATTCATGATGTCTCACATAAAGACATGATTCTAGACCAGTCTTTTGCTACAATATTTTTATTTGCCATGTTTTCAAAATTTGACTATGAAGAGGGATGCCGTAATCATAATCGAATTTTGAGAACACAATATATAGAATTTCCTTAAGTTGAACCAATCCAACATGAAAATCATATATATTCTTGACTAAAGATGATTAAGGTCTCAATCTAAGCCTTTAGAACTGAAATGAAGTATATCCTCTCCCTTAATTATAGCAAAACAACTTTTTCAATCCCTGCAGCCTCACGAATTGAAGCTTTTGTTTTCTATAATTAACATTGCTAACTTGCAACACTAACAATAATTATCATGCTCCCACTAACATGATGATTATTAGCATAACACTTATGCTCCCACTAGCTTTGACATGTACTCAGAAATCAGCTGGACTTCTAGAAATCAATACTTTATTGACTTTATTACCAAAGTTCAGATTTCTGATACGAGATGCTTTGATAAAACTTTATCAAAATCATACACCTTTCCTTAGATAGCATGCATGTGTGTCTAAACAATTTCAGAACTATGAAAAAGGATGCCGTAATCATAGTCTCAATTGTTTAGACCTTTTGCCATCTGATTCAAATCTACTTGGTGGAAGTGTTTCCTCACCATCATTTTCATGAATCGGAGAGAAACCTTATGACCCTTAGATTTTATGGTGTATGTGTTCTTATCCATGTGAATCGTCAAAACCATAGTCACAAGACAAGGATAATGACAAATCCAAACTCATATGGACTGAACTTATGCAATCTTAACTTCTTGCCACCTGGCAGTACAGGGCCTGCCATTGCTTCCAAGTTGTTATGCAACCAATTGAGAACTTTCAGAACTCATATGCAAAGCCAACTTTAACTGGAATGGGCACAGAATATGTCAACACCATAGGTTATAAACCTCAAGTCGTGTGCTAGTGAAGAACCTCAGGTTTTATTCTTGATTAGTTCATGAAATTCTTTTTAGGATCTTTAAGACTCCCACTATCCTCTTGACATATAAGACTATCTTGCCAAATATTCAAGAGATAGTGCGGATTCTTTATCAAGACAAACACTTCACACAATTGGCCTTAGTTGGTCTTTGTTTTATCCAAAACATCACAACTTACCAATTTCAAATGTACAAGAGTAGGACACTTTTACTCTTACATTTGACAAGTGTTTTAAACCTTTCTTTAAGATATGTCACTCAAGTTACAATCTTGGAGTATGACTCTAAGAATTGTTTTGGAACGAAGTATGACTCATCTTCCTGATCTAACCATTTCAACAATTCATGACTCCTCTTCTTAGTCATAAGAATGCACTAAGATGACCTTTAGAGGACTAATTGTGATATGATTTCTAAATCATTAAGATGATCACAAACATGATGCTAAAGTACTCTCCCATCTTTTCAGATTTGAGAAACTTTTATCTTTCTGCCTAATTTGATTCTTCCCATTCGTTCTGCCATACATTGAGCTTTTCCAATGTTTCAGAATTATACTTAAACTTGTAAGTATAACCATATTTACTAAACTTTAGTAAATCAAATAGTCTTAACGAACTTTGTGGTGGACATGACCAGTGCACAAGAATGTGTACTCGATCCCTTTAGTCCTTCACTTGACTCACACATCCATGTGAACAAGTAATTAGTCTTGATTTTCCAATGCTTGAAAGTTCTCATTCATCATACTATTCAACTTGCATGATTCCAAGTTTCGGTCCAATTGAAACTTGGGCGATGAGGAACTTTCCTGATTTGGTAAATTTAGACACTACCACAAATGAAATAATCAAATCCATTTTCCAATATTGCTGTCAGTGGAATCATATAAGCAACAATTTTCCACAAATGCCATTGTAAGGATACTTCAAATAAATAAAATTAAACAATTTTCTTTTATTTTAAAACTTTGCGGAAAAACTTATCCTTACAATCCACATGGAAAATTGTTGTTATCTATTCCTTAGCAATATATCATAACTTCTTAAGCAACTGCTCAAAATTCTGATGCGATCGAAATCCACCTTCGCGATCAGAATCAGCATATACTTCCTTTAAGATTTCTCTCTATTCTTTGATTCTTAAAACATCAACATGTGACCCAGTCACATCATGTAATGAGGATCTCAGAATAGAACTTAACAGAGTTAGATAATGGGCTCTACCTGATGTAGAGTCAAACTTATTGACTTTAACATCCTTAGGTAAATTTGGCAGCTTTGCAATCAACGCCCCTTCCTTTGGCAAAATAAACATATGGACCCTTTGGTAATGGGACTATCTCAGACTTAGCCTTTCTATTTACCATTTGGTCAATCGGGTTGACTATGGCCAATCCCTTTCCATTGGGAGGAGAATGCTTTTTCTAGATTTCCAGTGTCACCATTGTCACTGTCCATAAAGTTTTTGGGAAGTTGATCTTCTAATCAAATTTGCTTTACTATCGTTCCAAATCATTGCTGATTCAGCAGCACCAAGCAAATAGATATGATCATTAAGGTTCATGTCATAGTCTGTTTCATAGTAGTCCCAAAGGAACTCACTATGTGACTTAGAAAGTGATTGAACATCCAACTTTCTCAAGACTTTGACACCCAACTCTCCCGGCTTGTCAATATGTGACTTCATCTCTAAGATGTGATCACACATAGACCTTGCTTGCCATTAGGGCTTGAGTGACCTTGAACTTGTGGGTTAGGGAGAATAATTGGAGGAGGTGGAGGAAGAGAAGTATGACTTCCATGAGCCAAACTCGGGAAGTCATATTCATTAGGAAAGCTTGGTTTGGGAAGATCATTGTTGTCTAAACCAGGCATCAACAATGGGAGAAATTCACGTAAAGTTGATTTAAGTCCTTAATATAACACCCAATATGATATATTAAAGCTAGGACCCAACAAACTATTTTATAACTTGGAAGAGGAATGCCGTAATCCAAGCTATAAAATATTTGAAGGTAGGTGAATGACGATTCACCAATTTCCACCAAGATAAACGAAATGTATTATTAGGTTTTAATTGGTTTTGAAACTCCTAGATTCTTTTGAGATTCATTGAACTTTTCAATGGCATGTTTCAATCTCGAGTGTGCCCTTCAGGTTTTGTGACTGGGATGCCGAGGATCACAAAACAAGGTGTGAAGTAACCATGCAAATATACTTGGTACCCTTAATATTTACCCCTCAATCGATGTGCCGATTAACCACACACGCTCCAACGATACTATGATAAACATTAAGTTACCCTTTGCCTACCTTGTTAAGTCCAGGTTAGTGTGCCGGTTAACCACACATGCTCCACTAACAGCTTAAACAAAGTGCAAAGTGTAATTTCATGGATTAACACCTTATTGACATTTTCCTAAGTAACTAAGATTGGGAATTTATAAGTGTTTAGTTACTTAGTATTTATCATTATACTTATAATGAAGGGAGAATTATAGTCCTTGTCCTACCTGTTCAACTAACGACCCTCCACCAGTCAAGGAAGCGGTGGGTGAGAGTGGACACCCATTAAACTTCCATTTTATAGTCAGTAACCTTATACCCCCCTTATAGACCGACTTCGTGAATGAGGTCTACTAATGGTAAGACGACTTGCTCTTATACATATAATATATTAAACTTTTAATATTATAATAGTATAAGGGTGTATTTTAGACATTTAAAATACTTGGTGGTTTAATCTATTAATTAAACTATACTCTTAATTTAATTAAATTTAAACCATGTCATTATGGAATTATTAATTCTCTTTTAATTAAACACTTTAATTATCTATTAATAAAGTCCATAAGAGTTAATTGAATTATTCAATAAAAACATCATAATTCCAATTATTAAATTCAAAATTAAAACCATTTAATTAATTGTTTAAGTTATGAACCCAAGAGTTTTAGAATTCAATTTTTTTTTTATCATAAAAAAACTTTTTCCAAATTCCAAAACTTGAGGGCAAGTTTTGTAACTCTTGAAAACTTTTGGATTCCATAACTTATGGAGTTAAATACTTGTTTTATGATGAAACTTTTCATGTTCCATAACTTAAGAACAAGTTATGGAATTCTTTAAAACATTAAGACCAAGTTTTGTAACTCCATAAAAAACTTTGAATCAATTTTTTTTTTAAAAACCTTTTCATATCCATAACTTATGGAGGTTTCAAAAAACTCTTTAGATCAAACTTTTAAAACTAATAAAATAATCATATCATTTTATCTTTTACTAAATTTGACCTAATTCAACTCATATAGCAAATGATTCAAATTTTACAAATAATTAGTTTTTCACAAAAACAAGTAATTATCTTAAAATTTGACAAACGTCATGTTTTTTTTCCTTTTTTTTCAACTTGAAAATAAAACATTTGCATCAATATAACAGAAAACAACCCATGGCTCTGATACCACTATTGGGTTTTGAGCATTCTAACACTCCTATGGTGTACATGCAACCCTATAAACCTTGGATCTATGTTTTCTCTATTATACATGCAAATATTAACTATTCCAAGGTTTCATCCTAACTAGCATATTATGAAGCACCTATACTACAAAGTTCTAGTTAGATGACATACCTTTTGATGTAGCTTGATGTCTTCAAGCTTTAAGAGCTTAGCCCAAATAGTGTGGAAGCCTCAAATGGAATCACAAATCACCAAAACACCTTGGAAGAACTTGAGAGAATATGTATGCACACTAAAATCGGCCCACTCTTATTTTCACACACTTGTGTCAATTTTGTGAGCCAAGGACCCCTTTATATATTATGGAGGATTAGGGTTACATCCATGTAAACCCTAATACCCATGACCTTTCATTTACATAGGATCCATGGGTTAAAAGCTCCATGGACCATCCATGAAAGCTTAGCCCAACCTAAATGAACTTGGCCCATTCCATATATATAAGAGTCCATATTGAATTAGTTCTTTTTGATCACTTAATTAATTCTAAATTAATTCTTGATCAATACTAATTAAATAATATGATTCCATATTAATATATTAGAACTTATAATATATTAATATAAATCATAAATATACTATTCTCAAAAGACTATCCATATAAATTATGCCGGTGAAGTGCAACCCAAATGGACCATGCCGGGTCGGGTCAAGTACATACCAAATATAGTTATGGACTTAGACATTAATCCAACAGTAAACACATACAATGATGTAACTCTTTCAATTATATTTATGTTGGTTGTGTTTACTTTGATCACTATTGCAAATTTTTGTTATGATACTATACATGAAGTCCTCCATCCCCGGACGTTTCCGCCATCCTTGGTTCGGGGGTGTGACACAACATGAACTAAGAAAATCACACATAACATGCATAAATACATGGATCTACACATAAACACTTGTATTCTCCCCCCAAAACATGTAAAAACCGAAAAAAGAGGGTATGAACTCACATTGCTTGTTTGTTCTCAGTTTGGTGAAGAGAAGAGTGAGGTTTCGGCCCTAGTAAGCTTCCCTTGAGTTGATCTCGAGTTATATGAAGTGATAGAGTATGGATCATGAAGTAATGTGGGTTAAGAAGAGATTTAAGGTGTAACTTGAAGTTAAAACTATGAGGTCTAACCAAAACTTACCAAATGTGATGAACCTTGATGAAGAACCTCTTGAAAGCACCCACAAATCTCGAATTTTTGATGGAAGAAGGAAGAGTTCTAGAGTGTGTTTGAGAGTGTTTTGAAGAAAGTTATGGAGGTGGTATGATGGAAGGTTCGGCCAAGAGGATAAGAAGAAAGGGAGGAATGAGATCTTTGGTTATGACATTTAGGGTTTAACATGGAAATATGAGAGGTAATGCATGGATTACCTCTAAATAAACATGAGGTGTCATCACCTCTTCCCATGAAAATCCTTTTTTTATATAAACAGATTGGGCCGAGAATGGGCTCAATGAATGAAGGTGAAATAGCTTTGGGCTCAAATCCTTGGCTTTGATCGAATTTCATAGGCCTCATAATATTTTTCGGCCCATTGGACCCTTAGGATGGTTCACGACCCATTTGAATAAGAGAAATGGAGTTTATGGCCCATTATGGCTAATTAATTCATTTATGGCCCAATAAGGCCCATTAGGGTTATAATGAATCATTCTAGGCCCAAATGGTCCAAAATGTTATAGATTTATGAATTGGGTCCATTTAGAATCCAAATAGGGTTTCTAAGCCCAAAATAGTCGAATTGAATGCTTATTGGTCCATTAGGCCCAATAAGAAAATCCTAGTCCATAATGAACTTGAACCGGGATTTTTAGGGGTTTCAACTCCCAATTGACTTTCTGAATTGTTTTGCATAGAGTTTTGAATTTTAATTGTGAATCTTGACTACGTTTGTTGTCATAGAATGAACATAGTGTATGATATCAAGTTAGAGTTACAAATATTATCATAGATGACGCTTACATGATCACATAATTTCTTGGCTAAAATGCCAGTTGTGACAGCTAAACGAAGGTGTTTTTGAGTGCTTTGAAGTGTTCTTGGTGCATCTTGGAGAAGAAGGATCTCATTAGAGAAGTGTTGTTTGCATTGGAGGTTGTAGATCTGGACTTTCTTCACCTTGATCTCTCTCTTCTAAAGGTATAGAGTTTGAATCTTGATGATGCATTTGTTAGATCTAGCTAGTTTTGGATGATATGAGCTTTTGGTCATTTTAGTGAATAAAGTTTAGATCTTGAAAGTTTGTGACTTTCTTATGGATAAAGTTGGAAACTTTATCCATCTAAATGTCATTGTGCTTCAGATATGAAGGTTGGAGACTTGGACTTAATGGATTAAGTTGAAAAAGATGCACTTTTGGTCCATTTGATACTTAAAGTCTAGATCTTGGTGGTTTGAACCATTCTAATGGATAAAGTTGCAAACACTTTCATTATGGAGCTATTAGGATCCATAAAAATGTGATCTTGATCCTTGTATTCCTTCCATGAAAATGTCATGATGTCTTAATGGATTAATAAGTTAAGTTTTTGGCTTTTAGACCTTTTCTAGACATGGAAAGTCATAAAGGTGGAAACTTTATGACTTAGAATGATGTTGTGAGACTAGATCTAAGTGTTGAATGAAAGGGCTTAAGAGATTAAGCACTTAATGGGAAAGTGTCTTTTGGACGAGTATGCTGGGCGTACCTTTGGGTACGCTGCGCGTACTCCTGACGAGTCCCGTCCCTGGATGATGAGTACACCATTTGTACGAGCTGAGTATGCTGGGCGTACTCAGCCTGAAGTTTGACTTGTTGACTTTGACTTCCGTTGACTGTTGACCTTTTGACCATGTTTGACCTTGGGTCAAACTTTAGGATTTTGGGCTATTAAATAAGATTTTATCAGGTTCTGGTATTAGTGGACTTGCGGGTGCAAGCAGTGCAAAAAATAGATCGTGTCATAGTGTTTCAGGGATCTTCGATTCGGGTGAGTCTTCTCCCGGTGCTTGTGTGTCGAAGGCACCAATGCCGACACACTAAAATTATGTATGTATGATTCTAGATGTATTTATGCCTCTTGAATGTTTGTATGAGCCTGTGTGGTAGAATAGTTGTATCTGTGATGACTAGTTGGGTCTAGCTGTTATTATTGTATTATGCTGTTTATATGTGACTGAGACTGCTGATAGTCTCCAGGGTTGCTGATAACCCACCGACGTGCTGTTAGTGTTGGGTTTTAGTTTACTACAACATCCTATGGTGCACATACAACCCTAAAAGCTTTGGATCTATGTTTTCTCTAATTATACATGCAATATTGTTTCCAAAGCTTTAAGCCTACAACTAGCATACAAATGATATAAATTACATAAAATACTAGATAGAAGTTTACCTCTTTGTGTAGCTTGTAGAACTTGATGAATTTGGCCTTTAAAAGCTTAGCCCCAATAATGTGGAAGCCTCAAATGGAATCACAATGCATCATGGGCAAAGGTGGAACTTGAGAGAGAATTCCATGCACCCAAAAGCACCCACGAACTCCAAGAACATGCATGTAGGCGTTTTTTAGCTATAGAGCACATATTTATATGTAGGATTCAAGGGTCATGGGTATAACCCAAATCCATACCCATGGGTTTTATGATCCATGGTTCATGTGGCCCAACTCTTTATGTATCCATACATAAACTTAGTCCAACATGGATAATAAGCCCAACACATATAAATATAACTAATTACCATAATTAGTCCCCATAGATTTAATTAATCTCTTTTGATCACTAAATTAATTCCAAATTAATTCTTGATCAATACTAATTAGAACATATGATTTCATATTAATATATTATAACTTATAATATATTAATAAATCATATATAACCTTCTCTCAAGGGTCCATCCTAACAAATTGTCCTGATGATATGCAACCCAAATGGACCATGCTACTCTCGGGTCAAGTACATACCAATAATAGTTATGGGATTAGACATCTAATCCAACAGTCTCCCACTTGGATAAGTCTAAAACTATTATTGCAAGTACGACTCCAAAACCCGACTAGCAATAGTAGCTCTTAAAAGCCGCTGTCGAACTCTGACCTAGTCAATGACATGTCCATTAGATAAGGGATCATATATTCCTCCATTCTAGATATCATATGGATTGAGACATGGATTATAACCATTCTCTCTGTCCATCTGTTGTTTCCCGGTTTGTGATTTATGACGACCGACTAATTGAACAAATGAAATCAGTCCAGGCCCGGCCGAGCACTTATGTTTGTCATCACTAAATCATCGAGGGGCCCACATATATCGCTTTTATCCACATGGGGTAAAAGGAACGGATAAAATTCGACCCAAATGCTCGCTTGTACTCACTCATAAAATTACACACAACGATATGTTTTATAACATCCAAGTTACTGGTGCGTTTACATATGTCAATGTGCAACCAACTCGCAACTACACCTCACACGTCTCCGTTTGAAGAATATAAGATATTATCGTCTCATGATCACTCATGATAAAATCCATGACGTGATTCAAATGAGAGTGGGTTTAATCCAATACTCGAATCTTAATCCAGGAGCACTCATGAATACTGCAGCTATGTCTAGGCCACCTAGACAAACTACAGACCCCTTCATGACAGTCTTGCCTCAATACCTACTTCCAAAGTATGATCGACTGTGGACGGTTTGAATAACCTAGTTATTCGGGAAGTCAAAACATGCAAAGTGAACAAGAGTTGCCTCTTTTCAGAATATGTCAAAATGGTCTTTCCAAAAATTAACATTATACTTCCAACCATCCATGAGAAACCAATCTTTGGTAAACCTCAGATTGTCCTCGACAATTGCTTAATCATTTTAGTCATATCCAGTTCTAGTCCTTTTCCCTCTTGATGCCCTAGGCATTTGGAAAATTTAGAACAGATGAATATTATAGCACATGTAATCGATCCTATATCCAAAGCATATGAGACACGATTCATGATGTCTCACATAAAGACATGATAATAGACCAGTCTTTTGCTATAATATTTCTATTTGTATTTGCCATGTTCTCATAATTCGAATTATGAAAAGGGATGTCGTAATCATAATCGAATTTTAGAACACAAATAATGTAATAATGACTAAATTTGATTAAAGACTCACAATCTAAGCTTTTAGAATTGGAATGAAGTATAATTTCCTCTCCCTTAATTATAGCAAAAAAACTTTCCAAACCCTGCAACATTGCAAATTGACACTTTTTTTTTCTATAATTAACATTGCTAACTTGCAAAACCTAACATAATAATCATGCTCCCACTAACATGATAATTATTAGCATACCACTTATGCTCCCACTAGCTTTGACATGTATCCAGAAATCAGCTGGACTTCTAGAAACCAATACTTATTGACTTTCTTACCAAAGTTCAGATTTATGATACGAGATGCTTTGATAAAACTTTATCTAAGCTTCCCGATTTCATACACCTTTCCTTAGATAGCTCACATGTGTGTCTAAACAATTATGAAGAGGGATGTCGTAATCATAATGTTTAGACCTTTTCCATTCTCACTAGTCCATGTTAGTGTGCCGGTTAACCACACACGCTCCAATAACGACTTTGAGAATGCAAATATCACAATTGCTATCTACTTAAAATCTACTTGGTGAAAGCGTTTCCTCACCATCATTTTCATGAATCGGAGAGAAACCTTATGACACTTAGATTTTTATGGTATATGTGTTCCTATCCATGTAAATTTGTCATAACCATAATCACAAGACAATGTTAGTGACAAATCCAAACTCATATGGACTGAACTTGTTTAATCTTAGTTTTCTTGCCACCCGGCAGCACAAGGGCCTACCATTGCTTCCAGGTTGTTATGCAAAGAATGAAGAACTCATAGAACCCATATGCATAGTCAAATTTAACTGTAATGAGCACATAAACAAGAATATGTCAACACGATAGGTTACAAACCTCAAGTCGCATGCTAGTGATAAACAACATGTTTTATTCTTGATTAGTTCTTGAAATTTTTCAAGATCTTTAAAACTCCCACTGAGCTCTTGACATATATGTTTCTCATGTCAAGAACCATTCCTTGACAAAACAAATATTCAAGAGTTAGTGCTGATTCTTATCAAGAAAAACACTTCACACAATTGGTCTTAGTTGGTCTTTGTCTTATCCAAGACATCACAACTTACCAATTTCAAATGTACAAGAGTAGAAAACATTTTACTCTACATTTGACAAGTGTTTTAAAACTTTCTTAAGATTATGTCACTCGAGTTACAATCTTGGAGTATTACTCTAAGAATCAATTTTGGAACGAAGTATGATTCATCTTTTGATTTAGCCATTTCAACAATTCACGATTCCTCTCCTTAGTCAAACAAATGCACTAAGATGTCCTTAGAGGATCAATTGTGATATGATCTTTCATAATCATTAGGATGATCATAAAACATAATACTGAAGTACTCTCCCATCTTTTCAGATAGGAGAAACTTTTATCTTTCTGCCTAATTTGATTCTTCTCATTCGTCCTGCCATACATTGAAACTTTTCCAATGTTTTAGAATTATACTTAAACTTGTATGCACAACCATATTTACTAAACTTTAGTAAATCATGACGAATAGCCTTATCGTTCTTTGTGGTGGACCTGACCAGTGCACAACCAAGTGTACCCAATCCCCTAGTCCTTCACTTGACTCACATATACATGTGAACAACGAATTAGTCTTAATTTCCCAAAGATGAAAATTCTCATTCATCACACAAGTTGCATGATTCCAAGTTTCTATCCAACTGAAACTTGGGTGATGAGAATCTTTCCTTATTTGGTAAATTATGACACTACCATAAACGAAAGAATATAATTCATATTCCAATATTGCTATAAATGGAAACATATAAGCAACAATTTTTCACAAATGCCATTGTAAGGAAATTTTAAAAATAAGATAAATTTCAAAACTTTTCTTTATTTATAAAAATTGCGGAAAACTTATCCTTACAATGCAAATATAAGTGAAAATATGTTGTTATGTATTCCTAAGCAATCTATCATAACTCTTAAGCAGCAGCTCACAAATCTGATCATCGAACCATGCGATCGAAATCCATCTCTTCGCGATCAGACTCAACATACTCTTCCTTTAAGCTTCCTTTCATTTCTTTGATTCTTCAAAACATCAAAATGTAATTACATTACATCATGTACTAAGAATCTCAAAATAGGAACTTAATAGAGTTAGACAATGGAGTTTACCTGAAGTAGAGTCAAAAGTTTTGACTTTACCATCCTTGCGATCTTTCAGGTAAATACGGCAGCTTCGCAACCAGTGCTCCTTCTCTTGGCAATAGAAACATATGGACTCTTTAGTAATGGTACATGTGACTATCTCAGACTTAGCCTTTCTCTTTACCATTTGGTCAACCGGGTTGACTATGGTCGATCCCTTTCCATTGGGAAGAGAAGACTTTTCTGGACTTCCAATGTTTCCATTGTCAATGTCCATGAAAATTTGGGAAGTGGATCTTCCAATCAAATTTGCTTTACCAGTGCTCCAAATCATTGCTGATTTAGCAACAACAAACAAATAGGTCAGATCATTAAGGGTCATGTCGTGGTCTGTCACATAGTAGTCCTTAATGAACTCACTATATGACTCGGAAAGCGATTGAAGAACCCAATCAACAGTAAACTTCCTTGAGACTTCGACACCCAACTATCCCAGCTTGTCAATATGAGACTTCATCTCCAAGATGTGAGTACATATAGACACTGCTTGCCAATAGGGATTGAGTGACCTTGAACTATTCAATAACTTGTGGGTTAGGGAGAACAATTGGAGGAGGTGAAGTATGATTTCCAGTCCCATTAATGCACAACAAAGGGATTAATCTTTCACCGTGATCGCCATTTGGGATATCATCTTCATTAGGAAAGCTTTATCCAAAAGGATAAGGAAGACCATAGTTGTCATAACTAGACATCTATGAGGGAGAAATTCAAGTTTAGTTGATTTAAGTCCTTAATATAACGCCCAATATGAAATATTAAGGCTAGGACCTAACACAATATTTTATAACTTGGAAGAGGGATGCCGTAATCCAAGCTAAAAAATATTTGAAGGTAGGTAAATGACGATTTACCAATTTCCACCATGAAAAACAAAATTTAACATTACGTTTTAAATGAATTGAAACTCCTAGATCTTTTGAGATTCATTGAACTATTCAATGGCATGTTTAAATCTTGATTGTGCCCTTCAAGTTTGTGACTGGGATGCCGAGGATCACAAACAAGGAGTGAATAATCATGCAAATTAACTTGGTACACTTAATGTTACAACCACCTAATCAATGTGCCGGTTAACCACACACTCTCCATTGATCTATGATTAACATCAAGCTACCCTTTGCCACACATTGTCAGTCCCAGATTAGTGTGCCGGTTAACCACACACGCTCAACTAACGACTTAACAAGGTGCAAAGTGCAATTTCATGGGTTAGCACCAAATTCACATTTTTCCTAAAGTAACTAAGATTGGGAATTTAATAAAAGTTTAGTTACTTTATATTTATCATTATACTTTTAATGAAGGGAGAATTTAGAGTCCTATCATACCCGTTCGTCTAACGACCCTCCACCAGCCAAGGAAGCGGTGGGTGAGAGTGGACACCCATTAACTGCCATTTTATAGGCAGTAACCTTATACCCCACCTTATAGTCTGGCTTCGTGAATGAGGCCTACTAACGGTAAGACTGACTTTGTTCTTACACACACATACACACACACACACACACACACATATATATATATATATATATATATATATATATATATATATATATATATATATAAGGGTGTATAAGGGTGTATTTTACACATTTAAAATACTTGGTGGTTTAATCTATTAAGTAAACTATACTCTTAATTTAATTAAACTTAAACCATGTCATTATGGAATTATTAACTCTTTTAATTATACACCTTAATTAATTTAATAAAGTCCATAAGGTTTGAATTTTAACTTTTAAAATTCTAGGGTTTGGAATTAAAGTATTCATAAGAGAGAATTTACAAATTCCAAAACCTGAGGGCAAGTTTTGAAACTTTTCAAAACTCTTGGATTTTCATAACTTATGAGTTTAATATGGTTTTTATGGAAGACTTTTCAAGTTCCATAACTTGAGGACAAGTTATCGAAGACATAAAACTATTTAATGATGACATTAAAAATAAAGACTCTTCCATTTTCATAACCTATGAGACTTAATGTGCTTTTAAAAGGATAAACTCTTCATTTTCCATAACTTGAGGACAAGTTATGGAGTTCATAAAAACCATTAAGATCAAAAATACCAATTAACACAATAATCAAGTAATTTTTCTATAATCTAGATTAAACTCATAATAACAAGATAATTCATATCAACTATTTACAAGAAATTAGTCTATTACATAAACTAATAAAATCTTGAAACTATGACAATTATCTTTTATTTGGATGAGGATAATTATTTTCACAACATAAAATCGAATTTTTATCAAGAAAACATTTAATAGTAATTATCCAAATCCAAATTAAGCCAAAAAATCTAAAAATCTGCCAGACCCGTCACCACCTCGTGGTGATCACGCAGAGTAAAAAAAAAAGATTTTTTAGCTTTGAAAAAATAATCAAGCATCAAATATAATAGAAAACAACTCATGGCTCTGATACCACTGTTGGGTTTTAGTATACTACAACATTCTATGGTGCACATACAACCCTAAAAGCTTTGGATCTATGTTTTCTCTAATTATATATGCAATATTGTTTCCAAAGCTTTAAGCCTACAACTAGCATACAAATGATATAAACTACATAAAATACTAGATAGAAGTTTACCTCTTTGTGTAGCTTGTAGAAGTTGATGAATTTGGCCTTTAAAAGCTTAGCCCCAATAGTGTGGAAGCCTCAAATGGAATCACAACACATCATGGACAAAGGTGGAACTTGAGAGAGAATTCCATACATAAACTTAGTCCAACATGGATCATAAGCCCAACACATATAAATATAACTAATTACCATAATTAGTCCCCATAGATTTAATTAGTCTCTTTTGATCACTAAATTAATTCCAAATTAATTCTTGATCAATACTAATTAAAACATATGATTTCATATTAATATATTATAACTTATAATATATTAATAAATCATATATAACCTTCCCTCAAGAGTCCATCCTAACAAATTGTCTTGATGATATGCAACCCAAATGGACCATGCTACTCTCGGGTCAAGTACATACCAATAATAATTATGGGCTTAGACATCTAATCCAACAGTTAGTCCACTGAGACTGCTGATAGTCTCCAGGGTTGCTGACAACCCACCGGGCGTACTGTTAGCCCACTGGGACTACTGATAGTCCCTAAGGTTGCTGATAACCCATAACTGTTTATTCATGTTGTGATGTGTGTGGTATTTTGGGGAACTCACTAAGCTTTGTGCTTACGATTTGTGGTTTACACATTTCAGGTTTTCTTATATTAAAGGAGGGGCACGGCTCGATTGCATCGCATCAATGGGGGACTTGTGTACTTGATAACTTTTAATGATACTCTGATACATGTTTTAAGATCTTACAGTTGTGAATTAAATAAATACTTAAAGATTTAATCGAAAGATTTGGGTTGAAATTTGGGGTGCTACAAGTTGGTATAAGAGCCTTGGTGTGAGGGATTCAGGCATACTCTCGGGTGTGCTTGAACTCAAACTGAGGATTTGGTAATATTTTATAAAAGAAATTGATTTTATTTAGGAAGTTTTTAAAATAAAAAGGGGTGTGATGCGTGCAATCAACTGAGCTCAACTAAGTATTTCCCAAAATACCCATGCATGTTATGTAATTGATGTTTGATGTGAGTATATGAGCATTGCATTCTAGATTAGGGCTAAGGATCTGCTCAGTGTTGCAAGGTAGGATGCCTAATTAGGAGATATGCCTTTATGTCTGTTGTGTGAGCTGGTAGTGATGAATGTTAGTGATTAGAGATCTTTAGGAGCTTATAAGATAGGACTGCCTGTTTAGATGTTATTAGTTCTTGATGCCCGAATGTTGCTTGGTTTGTGCTTTGTAGGACTCATATTGATGTAAGTTAGTTATCTCATGAATATGTTATGTTACATGCAGGAAGGGTTAAATAATCTTAGAGTGGTTGACTTGGCCTTATTGCGCAACTCTTGTTTGAGTCTAACCGTTGTAGGGTTGAGTCTTTTAGTCTAAGGATTATCTAAGCTTTATTGAACGTAATTATATTTTTGAAGTAGTTAACTGACATTAGTAGAGGTCCTTCAGCAATTGATGGCAGGGTGAGGTGGGAATCCTAAGAGAGCCTAGGAAGCACTTTAGTGAGAGTGATGCGTTGTTCATATAATTTTGGAGAGTATCATTATGAGGAAGTGACTTAGAGGATTCATGATGATTCCGAGGAGAGTACGGATAGGTGTGGAAGGTAGTATTGGGCCCGTACTACTGGAAGCACACATGATCCGTACTTGAATCATGGAAAGTCCTAAAAATTCTAAGGACCTGGTTGAGGGTAGGAACATGGTTTGGCGCCATGAATTTGTTACAACATTTTGGTTATTATCAGCTTTTCGGTTATGGCTATTAGGGAAGAAGACGGGTCTGACGGTTGTTGGGGCCTTAGTGTCCATACCAGTGGGGTTGAATGATGCAGACCATGATGAGTAGTCGATTTCGAGGTATTTGGGGCACTACTTGAGGTGGTGTCAGACTAAGCTGTGGGACTCAATGAGGGAGCGATTGGGATGCGCGGCTTGAGGATTGCAATCTTCAGATTGAGTGATCGGCCGATGGCTTATGATGACATTTTCTATGATGAGGATTCTGTTCTTCAAAATTTTATATGTGTGGAAAGAGAGTCATTTTCATGGAAACTCTACAAGATGAGGACCATGGGTATGCTTTCCTTGAGTTTAGTTAGAGCATGCTCTGGCAGATTGTTCCAGATGATCAGGAAAAGTGAATCGGGAAAAATAGCTTTTTTTGTGTCTTGACTGTGAGGATGATTCCTCATGTTGCATGATTGCGTCTCACGATTGAATGAAGGTTAGGGAATCAGAGGAGAAGTTTGTGGTAGTCCAATTGTTCTTAGATAGAGAATCAATGCTATGAATAGGCTATTACAATTATTGCTTATGCTTTTGCATGGCATTCTCGACGATAGAGGTGGTTAGGTCTGGGAAGTTTCCAAGGTATCCATCTGAGATTTGGAATGTCTTTGAGTTGCTGGGTCTTTATCTAGGAGATTATCTTGCGTTGTGTTATACATTCCAAGAGTCAGGGGTGGTATATATATGGATGAGTTGGTTTGAGTGGGGTTTGTTTGCAACGTCAGTTGGTGATAGTTCGGACCTAAGTGGGGGAGAACTGGGCATACTATTTGAAAGATCATGGATTTGTTGAGTTCGTGGTTTCAGAAGAACGAGTTATAGGGATTTGCATTCCAGATATGCGAGACTTTGGTTCAAGATGTGGTCAAGACGGGGTG
This sequence comes from Lactuca virosa, assembly GCF_052849685.1. Lineage (NCBI taxonomy): Eukaryota > Viridiplantae > Streptophyta > Magnoliopsida > Asterales > Asteraceae > Lactuca > Lactuca virosa. Next base: position 255,609,185 of record NC_136433.1, on the reverse strand, counting down.
TAAAGCAAGTTAACCTTTGTTGTATGAGCTCTGGAATGCATGCATCGTTTTCACAACATGAAGTTGTTGGTCAGGAAACTCATTGTAGTCAGTGGTTCATTCGGGTTCACTAATGTTTAGGTCATGAGCCGTTTGGGTCGCTTGGGTTGAATATTGGTGTTTGAAGGATTTGTCATCATGGTATAGATTTCTACCTATAGTATGAGATAAGTAGTAATTAATCTATCAATCAACTTCAGGGTTGGGTATATGTAGTTCTTCATGAGTTTAGTTCAGTGGAAAAATTCGAATTCTCAGTTTGTTGTCAGTGCATTCTCGAACGATGGTTATTCTCGTTCATCGTCAATGGGTGGGGATGCTTCGAAGGTTTTGAGCTGTATAATTGGAGGTTAATGATCGTGAAAACCAATCGTCATGTTTTGTTATGGTATATCATGGCTTCTAGGTACGTTTCCTTGAATTTTTGGATTATGGAATTATGGTCTATAGCCGACTCGAGCTTGCTTTGGTAGTAGGAAAAACGTTGAAGTGACTATCAATCTACGATCGCATGTATTGAGGTTCCGATAGTAGGTTTTAAAATAAACACATCATGGGCCTTTTTAATGAAGTAGGAAGCTATTTTGACACTTTTTGGCAAAGTTGCGATCGCATATAGCAAAGTTGCGATCATATGTTTTGAGTTTTTACTCCCGGATGAATTTTTGTTGGATAAGGTGTCTAAGTCCATAACAATATTTGAGATGCACTTGACCCGACCCGGCATGGTCCATTTGGGTTGCACTTCACCCGAACAATTTGTATGGATAATATTTTGAAAATAGTATGTTTATGATTTATTAATATATTATAAGGTATAATATATTAATATGAAATCATATTATTTAATTAGTATTGATCTTAAATTAATTAAGGATTAATTTAGTGATCAAAAGGTGACTAATTAAATATGGGCTCTTGTATTTATATAGTGTGGGCTAATGCTTATTTAGTATGGGCTAGGCTTGCATGGGAGTCCATGGATGGTCCATGGAGCTTTTAACCCATGGATCATTGGAAAGGAAGAGTCATGGGTATTAGGGTTTACATGGATGTAACCTTAATCCTCCACACTATATAAAGGAGTCTTTGGCACTAGTTGTGTGTGAACAGGAGTGGTGGCCGATTTAAAGAGTGTGCATTATTCTCTCAAGAGTTTTCCAAAGTTTGTGGTGATTTGTGATTTCCATTTGAGGCATCCACACTATTGGTGCTAGGCTCTCAAACTCCAAGCAATCAACCACCACTAAAAGGTATGTCATTCTACTAGTAATTTTATGATTCAAGTTCCACTTGCCATGCTAGTTAGGATGTAAACCTTGGAAATTCTTATTTGCATGTATTTTAGAGAAAACATAGATCCAAGGTTTATAGAGTTGCATGTACACCATAGGAGTGTTAGAATGCTTAAATACCATCAGTGGTATCAGAGCTAGATAGTGTTTTCTTGAATACTTGATGCAAACTGTTGAAAAATCGAAAAATTGTGCTGTCTGGACATTGGACTCGCTGAGTCCATGGGGGGACTCGACGAGTCCAAGTGCAAATTCATCCTACTCGTCGAGTAGGTTCCTGCACTTGACGAGTAGGAGACTCTGACTGCAGTTTTTCGACTTTAGCTGCTGGAAATGGACTAGAAACATTACCCTAAACTGTTTTGGTGTTTTAAAACTTGTTTTAGATGGTGTAATGGTTATGCTAATCCATTTACAATGGCTAATATCAAAATTCCATGTCTTATATGTGTTCATATGATTCCTGAAATTTTGATATGATATTCATGTTCTTATGAGTTATAGTTAGATCATAGGAATTACTTGCTAAATTGTTTAATGATTAATTCTTGATCAATTATGTGTTTTAATGGAATCCATAATTTGTCCTCAAGTTATGGATTTCCAAAGGTCACTTTCTTTTAATGTCCATTTAGAACACATAAGTTACATAAAAATGAAGAGTCTTCACTTTTATGAACCATTAACTCATAAGTTATGAAATGAAAAGTTTTGAATAGTTACAAAACTTGCCCTCAAGTTTTGGAATTTGTAAAGTCTCACACACACTTTAGTTCCAACCCTTAGAGTTTTAAAAGTTAAAATTTAACCCTTATACTTTATAGTATTATAAGTTAATAATATATATATATATGTATGTATAAGAGCAAGTCAGTCTTACTGTTAGTAGGCCTCATTCACGAAGCCGGTCTATAAGGGGGGTATAAGGTTGTTGTCTATAAAATGGCAGCTTAATGGGTGTCCACTCTCACCCACCGCTTCCTTGACTGGTGGAGGGTCGTTAGCCGAACGGGTAGGACAAGGACTATAAATCTCATGAAAAGTATAATGATGAATATAAAGTAACTAAACCTTTTATAAATCCCAATCTTAGTTACTTTAGGAAAATGTGAATTTGGTGCTAACGCATGAAATTTACACTTTGTACCTTACCAAGTCGTTGGTGGAGCGTGTGTGGTTAACCGGCACACTAACTTGGACTAGTAAGGATGGAAAATGTTGACTTAATATTTATCATAGATCGGTGGAGCGCGTGTGGTTAACCGACACATTGATTAGGTGATAATATTAAGGGTACCAAGTGAATTTGCGTGGTTATTCACACCTTGTTTTGTGATCCTCGGCATCCCAGTCACAAAATCAGAAGGGCACAATCGAGATTGAAACATGCCATTGAAAAGTTTAGTGAATCTCAAAGATCCAGGAGTTTCAAACCAATTAAAACCTAATTTTATTTCGTTTTTCATGGTGGAAATTGGTGAATCGTCATTCACCTACCTTCAAATATTCTATAGCTGGATTACGGCATCCCTCTTCCAAGTTATAAAATATTGTGTTGGGTCCTAGCCTTAATATTTCATATTGGGTGTTATATTAAGGATTTTAAATCAACTAACTTGAATCTCTCCCATTGTAGATGTCTGGTTCAGACAAGTATGATCTTCCGAAATCTCTTGGAACAAGCTTTCCTCTTGAAGATGATGTCCCACAAAATCATGCTTCACTTCCTCCACATCCTCCAATTATTCTCCCCGACTTACAAGCTCGAAGACTTGAAAAGTTCAAACTCACTCAAGTCCTATTGGATAGTAAACACAAGGATGGAAAGCCAGTGTGTTCACATGTCTTGGAGATGAAGGCACACATTGACAGGATAAGAATGATGGGTGTCGGGTTCCCAAGAAAGTTGGCTATTGACTGGGTTCTTCAGTCGCTTCCTGAGTCATATAGTGAGTTTGTTAAAGACTACTATGTGACAGATCTCGACATGACCCTAATAGATCTTACCTATTTGCTAATTGCTTCTGAATCAGCAATGATTTGGCGCAATGGTCAAACAACTTTGATTGGAAGGTCTGCCTCCCAAGCTGACATGGACATCCCATAAATGATTCCTTCTCCTAAAGGGAAGGAATTGGCCATGGTCAAAAGTAATGATCATAAGAGAAAGGCCATTTTTGAGACTGCTCTATGTGCTGGCTCAGATGAGCCTGTGTATTTCTATTGCCAAGGAAAGGGACATTGGAATTGAAGCTGCCCTGACTACCTGAGATCTTTAGTCAGAATGTATGGTTCTGCTTCAGGTAAGTCCACTATCTAACTCTGTTAAGTTCCTAATTGTTGATTCTTAATACATGATGTGACTGGGTTGCATTTTAATGTTTTGCAGGATCAAGCAAAGGGAAGGAAGCTTAAAAGAAGAGTATGATGAATCTGATCGCGAAGATGGATTTCAATCGCATGGTTCGAAGATCGGATTCTTGAGCTACTACTTAGGAGTTCTGATAGATTGCTAGGAAATATGTAATAGCATAGTTTCCATTTAAAGTTGCATTGTAAGGAAAAAGTTTTTGCCGCATTTTATAAATAAATATTTTTTTTTACTTTATTTTATATCTCCTTGCAATGTCATTTATGGAAAGTTAATGTTTGTATGTTTCTAGCAATAATGAATTTGATTCTTTCATCTATGGTAGTGTCTAAATTTACCAAATAAGGAAAGATTCTCATTACCCAAGTTTTAATTGGACCGAAACTTGGAATCATGCATGTGGTATTGCATGATGAATGAGAATTTTCATTTTTGGAAAGTTAAGACTAATTCCCTGACCACATGTATATGTGAGTCAGGTGAAAGACTAAAGGATCGGGTACAATGGGTGTGTGCAGGTCAAAGTCCACCACAAAGACCGATAAGACTATTCGTCATGATTTACTAAAGTTTAGTAAATATGGTTGTACCTACAAGTTTCAGTACAATTCTGAAACATTGGAAAAGTTTCAATGTATGGCAGGGCGAATGGGAAGAATCAAATTAGGCAGAAAGATAAAAGTTTCTCAAATCTGAAAAGATGGGAGAGTACTTTAGTATCATGTTTTATGATCATATTAATGGTTATGGAACCATATCACAAGTTGATTCTCTAAGGACATCTTAGTGCATCTGTATGGCTAAGAAGAGGATTCATGAATTGTTGGAATGGTTAAAATCAAGAAGATGAATCATACTCCATTACAAAACAATTCTTGGAGTTATACTCCAAGATGGTAACCTTGAATGACATAAAGAAAGGTTTAAAACAATTATCAAATGTAGAGTAAAATGTTTTCTACTCTTGAACATTTGAAATTGTTAAGTTGTGTTGTCTTGGATAAAACAAAGACCAACTGAGAGCAATTGTGTGAAGTGTTTATCTTGATAAGAATCCGCACTGACTCTTGAATATTTGTTTGGTTGTCAAGGAATGGTTATTAACAAAGAGAAACTTATATGTCAAGAGGATAGTGGGAGTCTTAAAGGTCTTGAAAGTTTCAAGAGCTAATCAAGGATAAAACCTATTGTTTATCGCTAGCAGACGACTTGAGGTTTGTAACCTATCGTGTTGACATAATTCTTGTTTCTGTGCCTATTCCGGTAAAGTTTACTATGTATGTGAGTTCTGTGAGTTCTCAATTGTGTGCATAACAACTTGGAAGCAATGGTGGGCCCTTGTGCTACCAAGAGGCAAGAAATCAAGATTGAACAAGTTCAACCCATATGGTTTTGAGTTTGTCACTAACCTTGTCTTGTAATTATGGTTGTGACAAATTCTTATGGATGGGAACACATACACCATAAAATCTAAGTGTCATATGGTTTCTTTCCGATTCATGAAAATGATAGTGAGGAAACGCTTTCACTAAGAATATTTTAAGTAGACAGCAATTGTAATATTTTCATTCTCAAAGTCGTTAGTGGAGTGTGTGTGGTTAACCGGCACACTAACATGGACTTGTGAGAAATGGAAAAAAGGTCTAAACATTATGATTATGGCATCCCTCTTCATAATTGTTTAGACACACATGTGTGCTATCTAAGGAAAGATGTATGAGTCTGAGAAGCTTAGATAAAGTTTTGTCGAAGCATCTCGTATCAGAAGTCTGAACTTTGGTGATGAAAGTCAATAAAGTATTGATTTTTAGAAGTCGATTTCTGAGTATATGTCAAAGCTAGTGGGAGCATAATTGTTATGCTAAATAATTATTATGCTAGTGGGAGCATAATCAATTATGATAAGTACTGTTAATTATAGAAAACAAAAGTTTCGCTTGGAAAAGGTTGTTTTGCTATAATTAAGGGAGAGGAGATTATACTTCATTTCAATCCTAAAGGTTAGATTGAGATTTCAATCATCTTTAGTCAAGGATATATATATATATATATATATATATATATATATATATATATATATATATATATATATATATATATATATATATATATATATATATATATATATATATATGAATTTTATGTTGGAATGGTTCAACATAAGGAAATTCTATATATATTGCGTTCTCAAAATTCGATTATGATTACGGCATCCCTCTTCATAGTCGATTTTTGAAAACATGACAAATAAAAAATATTGTACCAAAAGACCGATCTAGTATCATGTCTTTATGTGAGACATCATGAATCGTGTCCCATATGCTTCGGGTATAGGGTCAATCATATGTGCTATAATATTTACCTGTTCTAAATTTTCAAAATGCGTAGAGCATTAAGAGGGAAAAAGGAATAGAACCGGATATGACTGAAATGATTAAGCAATTGTCGAGAACAATCTGAGGTTTACCTAAGATTGGTTTTTCATGGACAGTTGGAAGTATGGTGTTAAATTTTGGAAGGGCCATATTGACATATTCTGAAAAGAGGTAGCTCTTGTTCAGAAGTGATAGTCAAAATGGGAATATGGAAATGTTTTCCATATTGGGAGTTGGATTTTAAGAATCTATGAGAAAGTTAGAAACTTTTATGCAAGAAGGATATTCAAAGGAATGTACTTTGAATGTGAGACTTCGTTTCCATGGAATTGATCTCCACTGGAATACTTTGTAATGTCTATTGCCGGGTCTTTGTGACTTTTGTGCATAGTCATTGCAAGAGGATCAATGAATATGAGTTTAAAATCTAACAGATTACAGTAAATGACAAGAATTTAATATTCTTACATTTACGGTAAGGATTTGGGATTGTGAAATGAGCATCAATGGAATCATGTTCAATTGCTCTACTTCACAAAGTAAGGATCATAGACAAACATAGTTTTCATACTTGGAGTATGGCATGACTATTGTTTAGAAAACATAGTGTACATGCTTGGAGCATAGGACAACTGTTGTTTTAGTTCAAGTATTAAGTTGATTATTTGAAACATTATGCAATGAATAATGTGTAATCAATATGGTGATAAATAAAAGGTGTTCTATTTATATTCATAAGTTCTGAGACCATATTGGATTCAATTATTCTTGTGTTTCACTTTGCATGTTTTGACTTCCAGAATAACTAGGTTATTCTTTCCGAATGACTAAGTTATTCAAACTCTCCACAGTCAGTCTTATGTTGGAAGTAGGTATGAATCAAGACTGTCATGAATCAGGCTTGTAGATGACTAAAGGTGTTTAGACATAACAATGGTTGCTACAACATTCATGAGTGCTCGTAAGTTCTGATTATTGGATTAAACCCACACTTACTTGTATCACTTCATGGAATTAATCTCGAGTGATCGTGAGATGGTAATATCATATAAGTCTTCAAACCTAGAGATATGAGTTGTTGCCTATGAGTTGGTTGTACATTGATTGCACGAAAACGCATCAGTAATTTGATGTTATAAAACGTGCCTTTGTGTGCAATTCAACAAGTAGTAGAACAAGAATATGAGTAGAAGTTTATATGTTCCTTCTAGTCCTTGGAGGATTAGAAGCGATATCTGGGCCCCTCGATGATTTTGCTTTGACCTATGTACCAGGCCCGGTCAGAACCTAATTGATGTGTTCAATTTAATTCTATGTCAAACAAATCGGAAATCGGGAAACAAACTGCTGGACAATAAGTACGATGTTGTTCCATGTATTTGTTCGACTGATATCTTGAGAACAAAGGATTATATGATCACTTATCTAAAATGGCGCTTCATAGTTCAACAGAGTTTTGAGAGCTACGATTGCCGGTTGGTTCTTGAAGTCATATCTGCAAATATAGCTATTAGACTTTGATGGGTTATGAGCATTCTAACACTCCTAAGTGTACATGCAACCCTAAATACCTTGGATCTATGTTTTCTCTATTATACATACAATTATGAACATCCAAGGTATTATCCTAATCTAGCATACAAAATAATAAATATAACAAGATAGAATACATACCTCTTTGATGTAGAATGTCTTCATGAAGCTTGAGTGCCTAGTGCCCCAAGTGTGACACCTCAAATGGTTCACACAACACCAAATACACTTGGAATAACTTGAGAGAAACTTGAACACTCCTTGAAATTGTCTAGCCCTCACACTCACACATTAGTGCACGATTTCTTGAGCCATGGGATTCTTTTATATGGTGGCTATTAGGGTTACACCATGTAACTCATAACTTTACCCATTCCTTATGCTCCATGGATTTTAACCTCCATGGAGTATCCATGGGTCACCCCATGGATTTAGTCCAACATAAGGAATCTTGGATCACAAGCCCACATATATAAGAATGAATGATTTACACAATCAACCCATATATTTAATTAGTCTCCTTTTGATCACTTAATTAATTCCAAATTAATTCTTGATCAATACTAATTAAATAACCTTATTAATATATTAGAACTTATAATATATTAACCAACCTTAAGTGTTATTTCTCTCATTATAGTCTATCCAAATGCATGATGCCATGCAACCCAAATGGACCATGTCGGGTCGGGTCAAGTCTTACCAATTATAGTTATGGACTTAGACATTAATCCAAGAGTCTCCCACTTGGATAAGTCTAAAACTATTATTGCGTATGACTTCAGGAACAGATCAGCAATCGTAGCTCTCAAAAGCTTCTGTCGAACTCTGACCTTGTCGATGAACTCTGAACTTGAACTCTGAACATGTATCATCTTTAAATCATCGAGGGGCCCACAGATATCGCTTTTATCCCGAAGGTAAAAGGAATGGATAAACTTCGACTCATATGGCTTGTTCTACTACTTGTTGAATCATACACAAAGGCACGTTTTATAACATCGAGTTACCAATGCGTTTTCGTGCAATCAATGTATAACCAACTCATAGTAACAACTCATATCTCTAGGTTTGAAGAATATAAGATATTATTGTCTCATGATCACTCGCGATAAAATCCATGAAGTGATTCAAATGAGCGCGGGTTGAATCCAATACTCAGAACTTATGAGCACTCATGAGTGTTGTAGCACCACTTTTATCCACCAACTTGGACCTCTACAAACCAACCCATGACAGTCTTGATTCATATCTACTTCCAACATATGACCGACTGTGGATGGTTTGAATAACTTAATCATTCAGGAAGAGCGACTTAGTTATTCTGGAAGTCAAAACATGCAAAGTGAAACACAAGAATAAATGAATCAAATATGGTATCAAACCCTATGAATATAAATAAACACTTTTATTTATCACCATACTGATTACTCATTATTCATTGTTTCGGTTTTATCAACTTTATACTTGAATTTAAAACAATAGTTGTCCCATGCTCCAAGCATGTACACTATGTTTTCTAAACACTAGTCATGCCATACACCAAGTATGCATACTATGTTTGTCTATGATCTTTACTTTGTAAAATAGATCAATTGAACGTCACTCCAATGATCCTTTTTTCACAGTCCCAAATCCTTACTGCAAATGCAAGAATTCCAAATTCATGCCATTTACTGAAATCTGTTAGATTCTAAACTTATATGCATTGATCCTCTTAATGATTATGCACGAAGTCAGAAAGGCTTGACAACAATCATTACAGAGCATTCCAAAGGAGATCAGCTCCTTGGAAACATCCTTCTTTCATTAAGTTTCCTAATCTTACACAGATTGAATAATTCCTAACTTTGAAACATTTCCATATTCCATTTTGACTATCACTTCTGAACAAGAGTTGCCTCCTTACAGATTATGTCAATATGGTCCTTCCAGAATTAACATTATACTTCCAACTGTCCTTGAGCAACCAATCTTTGGTAAACCTTAGATTGTCCTCGATAATTGCTTAATCATTTTAGTCATATCCAATTCTAGACCTTTTCCCTTCATAATGCCCTAGGCATTTGGAAAATTTTAGAAAGGATGAATATAGCACATGTAATCGATCCTATATCCGAAGCATATGGGACACGATTCATGATGTCTCACATAAAGACTAAACCAGTCTTTTGCTATAATATTTCCATTTCAATTTGCCAAGTTCTCAAAATTCAGATTATGAAAAGGGATGCCGTAATCATAATCGAATTTTAGAACGCAAATAATGGACCCATATATAGAATTTTCTTATGTTGAGCCATTCCAACATGAAATTCATATATATATCCTTGATTAAATACGATTAAAATCTCAATCTAAGCTTTTAGAATTGAAATGAAGTATAATTTCCTCTCCTTTAATTATAGCAAAACAACTTTTTCAACCCCTGCAACCTCACGAATTGAAACTTTTGTTTTCTATAATTAACATTGCTAACTTGCAACCTTTGTCATAATTATCATGCTCCCACTAACATGATGATTATTAGCATAACACTTATGCTCCCACTAGCTTTGACATATACTCAGAAATCAGCTGACTTTCTTACCAAAGTTCAGATTTCTGATACTAGATTGTTTTGATAAAACTTTATCAAAATCATACACCTCTCTTAGATAGCTCACATGTGTGTCTAAACAATTTTAGAACTATGAAAAGGGATGCCGTAATCATAGTCTCAATTGTTTAGACCTTTGCCACTTCTCACAAGTCCATGTTAGTGTGCCGGTAAACCACACACGCTCCACTAACGACTTTGAGAATGCAAATATCACAATTGCTATCTAGCTAAAATCTACTTAGTGAAAGTGTTTCCTCACCATCATTTTCATGAATCGGAGAGAAACCTTACGACACTTAGATTTAATAGTGTATGTGTTCTTATCCATGTGAATTTGTCAAAACGATAATCACAAGACAAGGTTAGTGACAAATCCAAATTCATATTGATTAAACTTGTGCAATCTTAAATTCTTGCCATTTGGCAGCTCAGGTGCCTGCCATTGCTTCCAAGTAGTTGTGCAACCAATTGAGAACTCTCAGAACTCCTATGCAAAGCCAACTTGAATAGGCACAAAAATTTCAACACGATAGGTTATAAACCTCAAGTCGTGTGCTAGTGAAGGACTTTAGGTTTTATTCTTGATTAAGTCTTGAAACTTTCAAGAGCTTTAAGACTCCCATTGTCCTCTTGACATATAAGACTCCCTTGTCAAATATTCAAGAGATAGTGCGGATTCTTTATCAAGACTAACACTTTATACAATTGGCCTAAGTTGGTCTCTGTTTTATCCAAAACATCACAACTTACCAAATTCAAATGTACAAGAGTAGATAACCTTTTACTCTTACATTTGACTAGTGTTAACAAACCCTCTTTAAGATATGTCACTCAAGTTACAATCTTGGAGTATGACTCTAAGTATTGTTTTGGAACGAAGTATGACTCATCTTTTTGATTTAACCATTTCAACAATTCATGACTCCTCTTCTTAGTCATAAGAATGCACTAAGATGACTTTAGAGGACCAATTGTGATATGGTATCTTAATCATTAAGATGATCATAAACATGATACTAAAGTACTCTCCCATCTTTTCAGATTTGAGAAACTTTTATCTTTCTGCCATACTTTGATTCTTCTTATTCGTTCTGTCTCACATTGAAACTTCTCCAATGCTCCAGACTTATACTTAAACTTATAAGTATAACCATATTTACTGAACTTAAGTAAATCATGACGAATAGTCTTCTTGATCTTTTGTGGTGGACTTGACCAGTGCACAAGAATGTGTACTCGATCCCTTAGTCCTTTCCTTATTCACATAAGGAATTAGTCTTAATTTTCCAAGCTGAAAGTTCTCATTCATCATACTATACAACTTGCATGATTCCAAGTTTCGGTCCAATTGAACCTTGGGTGATGAGAATCTTTCCTTATTTGGTAATATTAGACACTACCACAACCGAAAGAATCAAATCCATTTTTCCAATATTGCTATCAATGGAATCTTATAAGCAACAACTTTTCACAAATGCCATTGTAAGGATACTTAAAATAAATAAAATCAAAACCTTTTTCTTTTATTTTAAAACTTTGCGGAAAAACTTATCCTTACAATCCATATGAAAACCTTGTTGTTATCTATTCCTAAGCAATATAAATATCATAACTCTTAAGTAATAGCCCAAAATTCTGATCACCGAACCATGCGATTGAAATCCATCTTCGCGATCAGAATCAGCATGTACTTAATAGAGTTAGACAATGGACTTTACCTGAAGTAGAGCCAAACTTATTGACTTTAGCATCCTTAGGTAAATTTGGCAGCTTCGTAACCAATGCCCCTTCCTTTGGCAATAGTTACCTATGGACCCTTGATAATGGGACTATCTCAGACTTCGCCTCTCTCTTTACCATTGGGTCAACCGAGTTGACTATGGCCGATCCCTTTCCATTGGGAAGAGAGCGCTTTACTGGATATCCAATGTCATCATTGTCAATGTCCATAGTGTTTTAGGAAGTTGATCTTAGCAAATAGATAAGATCATTAAGGGTCTTGTCTTAGTCTATTTCATAGGATTCCTAAAAGAACTCACTATGTGACTTAGAAAGTAGTTGAGCCACCAACTTTCTCAAGACTTTGACACCCAACTCTCCCGGCTTGTCAATATTTGACTACATCTCCAAGATGTGATCACACCTAGACCTTGCCTTGCCAATAGGGCTTGAGTGACCTTAAACTTTTTAGGAACTTATGGGTTAGGGAGAATAATTGGAGGAGGTGAAAGAAGTATGATATCCATGGGACATCATCTTCATTTAGGAAAGCTTGTTTCAAGAGATTTGGGAAGATCATAAATGTCTAGACCAGACATCTTTTTGGGAGATATTCAAGATAGTTGATTTAAAGTCCTTAATATGACACCCAATATGAAATATTAAGGCTAGGACCCAACAAACTATTTTATAACTTAGAAGAGGGATGCCGTAATCCAAGCTATAAAATATTTGAAGGTAGGTGAATGACAATTCACCAATTTCCACCATGAAAAACGAAATAATTTATTAGGTTTTAATTGGATTTGAAAGTCCTAGATCTTTGAGATTCATTGAACTGTTCAAAGGCATGTTTCAATCTCGAGTGTGCCCTTCAGGTTTTGTGACTGGGATGCCGAGGATCACAAAACAAGGTGTGAATAACCATGCAAATATACTTGGTACCCTTAATATTTACCCCTTAATCAGTGTGCCGGTTAACCACACACGCTCCACCGATACTATGATAAATATTAAGTTACCCTTTGCCTACCTTGTTAAGTCCAGGTTAGTGTGCCGGTTAACCACACACGCTCCACTAACGACTTAAGCAAAGTGCAAAGTGTAATTTCATGGGTTAGCACCAAATTCATATTTTCCTAATTAACTAAGATTGGGTATTAATAAGAGTTTAGTTACTTAGTATTTATCATTAATACTTTTAATGAAAGGAGAATTATAGTCCTTGTCCTACCCGTTCGGCTAACGACCCTCCACCAGTCAAGGAAGCGGTGGGTGAGAGTGGACACCCATTAAACTGCCATTTTATAGGCAGTAACCTTATACCCCCTTATAGACCGGCTTCGTGAATGAGGCCTACTAACGGTAAGACTGACTTTACTCTTATACATATATATATAAATATTATTAACTTATAATATTATAAAGTATAAGGGTTGAATTTTAACTTTTAAAATTCTAAGAGCTAACTTGGAATTAAAGTATTCATAAGTGAAAAATTTTCAAATTCCAAAACTTGAGGGCAAGTTTTGAAACTATTCAAAACTAATTAATTCCATAACTTATGAGTTTAAAGTAGTTTTAATTAAAAAAAAAACTCTTCAAGTTCCATAACTTGAGGACAAGTTATGGAAGACTTTAAACTAATTAATAAAAAAAAAATAACTTTTTTTTATTGTAACTTATGGAACTAATTAAGGTTACACTTTTTTTTTAATTTAATGAAGAGACTCTTGAACCTCCATAACTTGAGGACAAGTTATGGAGTCATAAAACCATTTAATTAGAACTAGACTCTTCATTTTGTAACCTTTGCCAACTTTTATGAGTTTTATGATTCTTAAATGTGACTTTTCATATAACTTGAGGACAAGTTACAAAAACACACTTTGGAATCAACTCTTAGATTAAAATGGATTGAAAACAACTATTTCACACAACATTTCTATTAATCTAAGAACCTCATAAGAACAAGATAATTCAAATCATCAATCTTCAAGAAATTAGCATGAACATACAAACTAATACAAATCTTGAAATTATGACAATTATCTTAGAAATTGGATTAGCATGAACATTACCACATCAAAAACAAGTTTCTCAAATCTGAAAAGATGGGAGAGTACTTTAGTATCATGTTTTATGATCATCTTAATGGTTATGGAACCATATCACAAGTTGATTCTCTAAGGACATCTTAGTGCATCTGTATGGCTAAGAAGAGGATTCATGAATTGTTGGAATGGTTAAAATCAAGAAGATGAATCATACTCCATTACAAAACAATTCTTGGAGTTATACTCCAAGATGGTAACCTTGAATGACATAAAGAAAGGTTTAAAACAATTATCAAATGTAGAGTAAAATGTTTTCTACTCTTGAACATTTGAAATTGTTAAGTTGTGTTGTCTTGGATAAAACAAAGACCAACTGAGAGCAATTGTGTGAAGTGTTTATCTTGATAAGAATCCGCACTGACTCTTGAATATTTGTTTGGTTGTCAAGGAATGGTTATTAACAAAGAGAAACTTATATGTCAAGAGGATAGTGGGAGTCTTAAAGGTCTTGAAAGTTTCAAGAGCTAATCAAGGATAAAACCTATTGTTTATCGCTAGCAGACGACTTGAGGTTTGTAACCTATCGTGTTGACATAATTCTTGTTTCTGTGCCTATTCCGGTAAAGTTTACTATGTATGTGAGTTCTGTGAGTTCTCAATTGTGTGCATAACAACTTGGAAGCAATGGTGGGCCCTTGTGCTACCAAGAGGCAAGAAATCAAGATTGAACAAGTTCAACCCATATGGTTTTGAGTTTGTCACTAACCTTGTCTTGTAATTATGGTTGTGACAAATTCTTATGGATGGGAACACATACACCATAAAATCTAAGTGTCATATGGTTTCTTTCCGATTCATGAAAATGATAGTGAGGAAACGCTTTCACTAAGAATATTTTAAGTAGACAGCAATTGTAATATTTTCATTCTCAAAGTCGTTAGTGGAGTGTGTGTGGTTAACCGGCACACTAACATGGACTTGTGAGAAATGGAAAAAAGGTCTAAACATTATGATTATGGTATCCCTCTTCATAATTGTTTAGACACACATGTGTGCTATCTAAGGAAAGATGTATGAGTCTGAGAAGCTTAGATAAAGTTTTGTCGAAGCATCTCGTATCAGAAGTCTGAACTTTGGTGATGAAAGTCAATAAAGTATTGATTTTTAGAAGTCGATTTCTGAGTATATGTCAAAGCTAGTGGGAGCATAATTGTTATGCTAAATAATTATTATGCTAGTGGGAGCATAATCAATTATGATAAGTACTGTTAATTATAGAAAACAAAAGTTTCGCTTGGAAAAGGTTGTTTTGCTATAATTAAGGGAGAGGAGATTATACTTCATTTCAATCCTAAAGGTTAGATTGAGATTTCAATCATCTTTAGTCAAGGATATATATATATATATATATATATATATATATATATATATATATATATATATATGAATTTTATGTTGGAATGGTTCAACATAAGGAAATTCTATATATATTGCGTTCTCAAAATTCGATTATGATTACGGCATCCCTCTTCATAGTCGATTTTTGAAAACATGACAAATAAAAAATATTGTACCAAAAGACCGATCTAGTATCATGTCTTTATGTGAGACATCATGAATCGTGTCCCATATGCTTTGGGTATAGGGTCAATCATATGTGCTATAATATTTACCCGTTCTAAATTTTCAAAATGCGTAGAGCATTAAGAGGGAAAAAGGAATAGAACCGGATATGACTGAAATGATTAAGCAATTGTCGAGAACAATCTGAGGTTTACCTAAGATTGGTTTTTCATGGACAGTTGGAAGTATGGTGTTAAATTTTGGAAGGGCCATATTGACATATTCTGAAAAGAGGTAGCTCTTGTTCAGAAGTGATAGTCAAAATGGGAATATGGAAATGTTTTCCATATTGGGAGTTGGATTTTAAGAATCTATGAGAAAGTTAGAAACTTTTATGCAAGAAGGATATTCAAAGGAATGTACTTTGAATGTGAGACTTCGTTTCCATGGAATTGATCTCCACTGGAATACTTTGTAATGTCTGTTGCCGGGTCTTTGTGACTTTTGTGCATAGTCATTGCAAGAGGATCAATGAATATGAGTTTAAAATCTAACAGATTACAGTAAATGACAAGAATTTAATATTCTTACATTTACGGTAAGGATTTGGGATTGTGAAATGAGCATCAATGGAATCATGTTCAATTGCTCTACTTCACAAAGTAAGGATCATAGACAAACATAGTTTTCATACTTGGAGTATGGCATGACTATTGTTTAGAAAACATAGTGTACATGCTTGGAGCATAGGACAACTGTTGTTTTAGTTCAAGTATTAAGTTGATTATTTGAAACATTATGCAATGAATAATGTGTAATCAATATGGTGATAAATAAAAGGTGTTCTATTTATATTCATAAGTTCTGAGACCATATTGGATTCAATTATTCTTGTGTTTCACTTTGCATGTTTTGACTTCCAGAATAACTAGGTTATTCTTTCCGAATGACTAAGTTATTCAAACTCTCCACAGTCAGTCATATGTTGGAAGTAGGTATGAATCAAGACTGTCATGAATCAGGCTTGTAGATGACTAAAGGTGTTTAGACATAACAATGGTTGCTACAACATTCATGAGTGCTCGTAAGTTCTGATTATTGGATTAAACCCACACTTACTTGTATCACTTCATGGAATTAATCTCGAGTGATCGTGAGATGGTAATATCATATAAGTCTTCAAACCTAGAGATATGAGTTGTTGCCTATGAGTTGGTTGTACATTGATTGCACGAAAACGCATCAGTAATTTGATGTTATAAAACGTGCCTTTGTGTGCAATTCAACAAGTAGTAGAACAAGAATATGAGTAGAAGTTTATATGTTCCTTCTAGTCCTTGGAGGATTAGAAGCGATATCTGGGCCCCTCGATGATTTTGCTTTGACCTATATACCAGGCCCGGTCAGAACCTAATTGATGTGTTCAATTTAATTCTATGTCAAACAAATCGGAAATCGGGAAACAAATTGCTGGACAATAAGTACGATGTTGTTCCATGTATTTGTTCGACTGATATCTTGAGAACAAAGGATTATATGATCACTTATCTAAAATGGCGCTTCATAGTTCAATAGAGTTTTGAGAGCTACGATTGCCGGTTGGTTCTTGAAGTCATATATGCAAATATAGCTATTAGACTCTGATGGGTTATGAGCATTCTAACACTCCTTAGTGTACATGCAACCCTAAATACCTTGGATCTATGTTTTCTCTATTATACATACAATTATGAACATCCAAGGTATTATCCTAATCTAGCATACAAAATAATAAATATAACAAGATAGAATACATACCTCTTTGATGTAGAATGTCTTCATGAAGCTTGAGTGCCTAGTGCCCCAAGTGTGACACCTCAAATGGTTCACACAACACCAAATACACTTGGAATAACTTGAGAGAAACTTGAACACTCCTTGAAATCGTCTAGCCCTCACACTCACACATTAGTGCACGATTTCTTGAGCCATGGGATTCTTTTACATGGTGGCTATTAGGGTTACACCATGTAACTCATAGCTTTGCCCATTCCTTATGCTCCATGGATTTTAACCTCCATGGAGTATCCATGGGTCACCCCATGGACTTAGTCCAACATAAGGAATCTTGGATCACAAGCCCACATATATAAGAATGAATGATTTACACAATCAACCCATATATTTAATTAGTCTCCTTTTGATCACTTAATTAATTCCAAATTAATTCTTGATCAATACTAATTAAATAACCTTATTAATATATTAGAACTTATAATATATTAACCAACCTTAAGTGTTATTTCTCTCATTATAGTCTATCCAAATGCATGATGCCATGCAACCCAAATGGACCATGCCGGGTCGGGTCAAGTCTTACCAATTATAGTTATGGACTTAGACATTAATCCAACAGACTTATCCAAGTGGGAGACTATTGGATAAGGTGTCTAAGTCCATAAAAATATTTGAGATGCACTTGACCCGACCCGACATGGTCCATTTGGGTTGCACTTCACCCGAACAATTTGTATGGATAATCTTTTGAAAATAGTATGTTTATGATTTATTAATATATTATTATTTAATTAGTATTGATCTTAAATTAATTAAGAATTAATTTAGTGATCAAAAGGTGACTAATTAAATATGGGCTCTTGTATTTATATAGTGTGGGCTAATGCTTATTTAATATGGGCTAGGCTTGCATGGGAGTCCATGGATGGTCCATAAAGCTTTTAACCCATGGATCCTTGGAAAGGAAGAGTCATGGGTATTAGGGTTTACATGGATGTAACCCTAATCCTCCACACTATATAAAGGAGTCTTTGGCACTTGATTTGGCACTAGTTGTGTGTGAACAAGAGTGGTGGCCGATTTCAAGAGTGTGCATTATTCTATCAAGATTTTTCCAAAGTTTGTGGTGATTTGTGATTTCCATTTTAGGCATCCACACTATTGGTGCTAGGCTCTCAAACTCCAAGCAATCAACCACTACTAAAAGGTATGTCGTTCTACTAGTAATTTTATGATTCAAGTTCCCCTTGCCATGCTAGTTAGGATGTAAACCTTGGAAATTCTTATTTGCTTGTATTTTAGAGAAAACATAGAACCAAGGTTTATATGGTTGCATGTACACCATAGGAGTGTTAGAATGCTTAAATCCCATCATTTTTCGCACTAAAAAACCTCGAAGACAAGTTGTGACCAAACTTGCGATTGCATAAAGGCTCCACGCAATTACATGGAAAAGAGTTGCGATCGCTATTTTTCTCCTAAGATGCCTGAAATTTTATCTACTTTTCATATCATTTTGAATCACGTCAATCGGAGTTACGGTTCATGAGATATGGTCAAAATACTGACAGGGGGTCAAAGCTGCCAACAACATCCTTTAACTTTAGATTGCAGATTCTATCTTCGTGTGATCAATTCAATCGAATGTTTCTTGACCAAAACATCTTACAAGAATTCCTCAACATCCTTCATAAGTTCCAAGCTCCATTTTAAGCTCCAAACGCGCATCCAACTGCTCCCAAAGCACTGCTCCACTCGAACTATTTGAAATTGACATAAAAACATGAGTAGTACGGAAATTCTAACGAAAGACATGAGCTGAATATTATTTAAATAAATGACATGCAAATGTACAAAATATGATGCTAAAATGATAATAATAAGTACCCTATAAGATGCATGAAATGGCATGTAACAAGAGCCACCTTGCAACTTTGGTTAGATTTTTTGATTTTTAGAAATCTTAGTTTTTGGAGAATATGGATAACTTGTTTTTGTATAAAAATAAGCTCATACATAATTTCTATGACAACTTTATATTTGTTATTTTATGTGAGAAAAGTTTCATACAACTTTTGTCATTTAAAGTTGTCTTAGAAAAACAAAGGTTGTTTTATGTGTATGTTGATGTATATTATGTGCATAAACTAGCCAATGATCATTATGATTGTTATATTGCTGTGTTTGTTGTTTTTATTATAAAAATGGTTGTAATAATTTATTTATTCATATGGTATGTAATAATTAAATAGATTAGTTTTTATTGTTTATTTTTGTAGAGTAATAGATTAGTTCTTAGAAATAATTTATTTGTACAAAGATGTAACAAGAAATCAAGTTGGAGCAATGGAGTTTGGTTTTCTAAATTTGACATCAGATGTAACAAGTTATTATTTTTTTAAAAATAAAACCCGGTTTTATAAAATCGTTAATAACGACAATTTTTGAAATACTCCATTATAAGTTTTAAAATGGTGATTTTTGTAACTTATACAAACTCCAATTATATATGTAATAAAATGAAGTTTTATTAAAGATATAAAAAGTTCAAATGTACTCAAACTTAATACCAGTTATTAAAATTGAATTGCGTCAAATTATATAAAAACTAGCTTTTTATATTGAACTTTTAAAAGTGATTTTGTTTTGAAAATAGATACCATGGTTTATTATATGCATGTAATAACCATGATATCATATGTTTTTAAACTAGAATTATAAAACATATAAAGACCCCCCCTTTTTTTTTACAAACCTCAAATCTATGCAATCATTTTGAAGAACACTCGCACATCTCTTGTATGCACTAGTGGGATAAATGATACCTAACCGCTTAGTGTTATCTTTTAAAGGCTAGGTTGTCTTCGCGATTTCTATAACCAAGTTATAAGCCGATTACACAAGTTTTTCAAATTAGACGATTTGATCGGAAATCTTTTGTGATAAAGGATACCTAAGCAAGAGAGTTCCGAGGCATATATGGGATCAAACATGTCTAATTAAATTTATTATTAGCGATCCCATAAATCTAAGAATTATATAGTGAGATATAATTGATAATCGATATCTACCAGGTTGAATTCAAATGGATGGGATAAAGGATACCTAACCATTTATTTGTTTCGCAACTTGGATCATAGACTTTGATAAATAATGTTTTTGGAAACTAAAAGGGTATTAATTATTGAAGATTAAATATTGAAAATACTAAATGAATTTTGTTAAAATTTTGTAGTTAAATAATCCATTCTCATTATCATGAATTGTCATTTTCTTTAACGACTTAATGAAACAATAAAATTCAATAGATACAACTTCAATGAATGGGTTCATGTCTTAAGAGACAATCTCGTGAGAGATATGAAATTGTACACACTTAAAGGTCCTAGTCCTAAACCATTTGCTTTGAGCAATAAACCTGAACGTGATACCTAGTAAATGCATCACTGTGATGCTAAAGATGCTTCTAACATCAAGCTACGAATAATTATTCATGACTTCTAGGAAGTCTTGGATAATTTAAAAAATAAATCTGATGATATAACAGGTCAAGCAATATTCTAATAAATACGGTGATATTTTATTTAAAGCTAATTTAAACATTGGAATAATGCAAGGCTAAAAGAATCACCTTGTGTGATCCAGGAGGCCCATGTTTTATGGACTGAACACCTTTAAGCCCAAGAAATCTACTAAAGCCCACATAGATGGATCTTGTTTCTTTTGTGAAGAAAATGAACACTGGAAGAGGATTTACCCATCTTATTTGGAAAGAAAGTCTCGAAGAGACTAGTACTTCTTGTATCTACTAGATAGAACTCATACTTTTCATATAACACTTGGGTACTTGGTACTTAAATGTTAATCTAATATTTGTAATTGACTTGCAGATATTTACTGAAGAGTACCAGCTGAGCACAATCAAGTTGGAACTACACTCTCAGAGTTTAGTTTATTATTTATGCTTAGAGCATAAAGTACTTGTAATGTAAAACAATATTTGTTTTGGAAGAATGAATTTTTAATTTAGCATGTCTAAATTTATGTCTCAGTTATTTTATTCAAATGTTTGATAATTTACTCAATCCTTTTTCATAACAATAATATTCATATCCCGAAATGGTTAACTTCTATTTATGAGACTAGATCTCTTAATAGAATTGTGAAGTAAATATCAACATTTCGTAAATAAAATTAAGTTCTATATGCAAACACTTTTGACTTAAACTTGTTTTAAATCAAACTCATCTTTGACATTGTTATCTTTATTATATAAATGACATTCACATATTCCAACTTCAAGAAAGGGATCTTTGAAGGCAAATAATGTAGTATATTTGACATATGTGAACCTTATTTATATGTAACAGATTCCTAACGATATTTTCACTAAGGTGTAGAGAAAATAATTAAGAAACTATACACTTTGGTGTATGAATTCCTTTCTAATGAATGTCTGAGATTAAGCACAAGATACGAAATCAACTTTATTAACAACTATAGTAGTTTTAATTACATTTTACGTGATAAAGCATAATTGTGAAATCTTTGTTGAAGGTTTCAAAAGTTGATATGCAAACCGGTAAGAACTATCTAATGCCTTAATGATAATAAAGGATGAATTAAATCTTACTTGGTATGATTTAGTTTCTAATCAGTAGAAATATGCTCCTTTAATCTTTTTGGGATAATACTTCAATCACTATTAATTGTATCTTGAATACAAATACCAACTAATAAGTAGATCAAACACTTTATAAGATTTAGTATGGAAAGGCTCCATCCTCATCTTACTTAATGTTTTGTGGATTTCAAGCCGATGTTGGACTAAAGCTTCTAAACCTAAAATCTACTAAATACATATTTGTGTAATACTGCATATATGGCTTAGATTATTATATGCAAACCCACCAAGAATAGGTTCTTTTATTCTTGTGAAAGCTAAGTTAGTAGAGAGCAAGCTTCTAAATAACAAAGCGAGTGGGAGGTACATGGAACTTGAAGCAGCTCAAGAGCCATAACCTTATGTAGTAATAGTTGGCACTAGTCTATAACAAGGATTGTTAAACTTGTATAATAACTATTCACAAACACAAATTTTTTGCATTAGTGGTAGAAATCATCTATGACTGGAGAAATGTGGAATCTCTCATTGATGAGCTTTTATTGATGGTTTCTGTAAAATCCATCAAATACCAAGATGCTATGTCAGATCTCGAATTTGATAAATGACTTAGAATCATGAACATGAGATGTAGTCCATGTATGAGAATCAATTATAGGCTTGATTAAAAATTATCCCTATAGCAAGTTTAGAATGAGAAAATGATTATTCTAGAAAGAATAAATTACATGGATAACCATACACATTTAAAGCAAGACTTGTCGTAAAGGATTTTCTCATACTTATGTCATTGACTATGGTCCTCATCATACTCATGACACTAACTTTGATCAAACCTTTTTCACAAGTAGCTATGATTAGATTAACAAGGATATTATTTACTATAAATTCATATTCTAAATATGAGATATAGTAAATAGATTTCAAGAGAGACCGCTTTTCTTGATAGACATCTACTAGAAGATATCTATATAGATCAGCCCGGAGGTTTTCTTAATCCATGTTATCCTAAAAAATGTGTAGAGCTTGAGATCCACTTGTGGATATAAAGGAAACATATCAATGTTGCAATCATAATTTTAATGTAAAACCACAAGGTATGTTTTATATCAAAATTAATAGAACATATGTGTTTACAAAGAACTAGTGGCAGCATAGTGAAATTCCTAATCTTGTATGAATGAGACATACTTAATCATTTGAAATCACATTCTGACTAAGCAAGGTCGTTTTCACCATGACTCGGAAAGTGTTTCTAAAATGAAAGACTTAGGAAGGAGAAGATACATTCTTGGAATGTAAAATCTATAGGGATAGATAAAATGAATTTTAAAAGTTCCATGTTCTATACATATATTGGCAATATATTGAAAGGGATCAAGACACAAGATTCTTTTGGAGAATTCTTGACATTGTCATATGGCACCATTTTGAGCTTGCCTCAAAAGTACATAGCTCATAACCTTGAACTAGATGAAATGATTTATATTTTATTTTCTTGGAAAATAAATTCATCATTTAAGCCATATTATGCATAGGACATGGTATTTCATCATGCTGTAAGCATGTCGTAGGATACTAATTGAATACATGGCTAAGTTACTGGATGACTAAGAGAGCATTCTAAAAGTACTTTAGAAGAACTAAGAGAATGTAAATGAGACAATCATTTTAGAAAGGATCTTTATGGAAAGAGCTACACAAGATGTTAATTTCTAAACAAATATAAATAATTATGAATTATAATTGGATTTTTGACTTCATTATGGAATGAAGGTTAAGTTTCGTTAGAATAAGGTCCAATCAAAACATAATGACACAATCTTATACAAAAGAGGAATACACTACTTTAGAAGTTGAATTAAAATATGATTGGATGAATGAGATCATTGAAAAAGTATGTTGATTTCTGCCATTCAAGGATCACATAGAAATCTTTGTGACTTCGAGAGTATACTTAATCAAGCTAAGAGACTCTATGTCATGAAAGAACACCAATCATATTCTCCAAGATATTTAACTATACATACAGTAAAATCAAGTATGTAGATGATAGTATTAACAAAATTCACACACATTAAATTTTGTCAGATCCATTGATAAAGTCATTCTTTTGAGCTAAGTATGAATGGTCACACTTCAGCTACAAGACTTTATTGTTCTAGAAATGGGTTTTTGTTTTGGATTTAGTATTGGATATTGGAACATTATAACAACAACTATTAGATAATTTTATGATATATTGGGATATAGTCATCACATTAATACTTGTTGTGTTCTATATTAACATGTTTAATCCATGAATAATGTTATTATTCTAAAAGTTCATAGTCGGTTATAATTGTGGGAGTAATTATGAAATAAGACTAATATGAATTGCATTGGTTGATTCTCACTAGATGAAATTAGGCAAGTGGTTGTAACCAAGTTTCATAGGTACTTGTCAGAGATCTAGTATTGAACTGACCTGCATCAAGATCATCTCATGGATTGCTATCATGAATGATACTTAATTAAGAGGTAATATCTTTGTATCCTTAACACCTGAGATACATAGTGGGACTTAAGTGTAGGGAGTACTATGCTTTGATATGGTCAAATGTTGTTCCTTAACCGGGCAGTTATAAAATCCATTTTCAGGTATGGTGTGAATTATGCAAGAGGCTTATATAGTCAAGATGTGATATGTTCCTATTATGTGTTGAGAGTTAGACATCTAAGGCGCCTTACCAAAAGTTGAACAACTAATGATATTGATCGCAGTCCGTATCTCATGTTCAACATGATGTCTGTAGCAAAGTGATAACTGATAAACTTACCTTATACACCAATTGTAGCTTTGAGCTTTTTGGGAATTGGGCGTTGATAGAATGGCACAAAGTCGTATGTTGTTGGGGGCAGTGAAATGTTGCTAGACGTTCACCACTGTCTATATCAGTCTAATATGAGTCTTGGACAAGTGGGAGATTGAAAGGTATAGTATGCTCAAGAGTCATATTAAAGTGATATTACTAATTAACATATGATATTAATGGGTCACACTAACAACAACTTGATAGAATTGATTCTTTATTAGAAATTGATTTTAATAAATATTCAATAAAACTCTTATAATTAAATTGTAAATTATTTATTTCATGGAAATAATAATTTTCATTAGCAAGTAATATATTATTAATATGGTATGAATTAATAAGTCATGTATAACTTTTTGGACTAGAAAAATGTTTTTGTTTTTTTACCTAAAAGTTAGGGTTTATATTTTAATAACTTGTTTTATAAAATTTGAACTTGTCTTTCTTTTTATACTCCTGTGGTCAAAAATTGATGTGGCTGGAGAGGGGATGGGTTTTGCATTAGTTTAATGAAAAAAACCACCTTAAGAAAGCATGGTTGACACTCTTATGACATAGGGACATGCTTGTCTAAAGTGGAAGGACCTTGTAACGACCGTCATTTGAGGTAAATACTTATTAAATATTTCTTAGATTATCCTTGGGCTAATTATGGACAAAAGGACTATTGGAATGGACTTAAGCAAGTGGGCCGAGAAATTGGGCCACCCATAAGACATACGCTGGGCGTAGCCTTGGTGTACGCGAGGCGTAGAGGCGCATTGGATGTGGGGGACGCGCGCACGTACGCGCAGCGTACCGGGAGTACGCGCAACATACGTGAGCAGATGCCAAAACCCTAATTTTTAGGGTTTAAGACATATAAATACCCCATTATAGCCACCCCCTGGCCTCCTTACCAGCCCCTCACCCTCAGAAACCCTAAATACCCTCTCTTACTCCATTTTTGTATGTGTTTGGCATTTTGAAGCTTAGTTTGGTGAAGAAAAGCTTGGAAGAAGAGAGGAGAAGTTGGAGAAGAAGAACTTGAGTATCTTGAGCTCAAGGATCTAGGATTATCTCATCTTTTGACACTCAAAGGAGGTATAAAGCTTCCAACTTTCCTCATAGAAGCTTAGATCTAGGTTTATGGAGCTTTAGACCTTTTTAGGTCCAAAGTTTGGATTTTTATGATGCAACTTCGTTTTTTAAGCTTGGGGTTTCCACCCTCGGAGCTAAATGCATTCCTCTAGCAATAAAGTTTCAATCTTTAAGGTCAATTTGTGGCCATGCATGAGATCTAGCCATTTCTATGGAGGTATGTTGCTATTTTCCAAGTTTGGCTTCATTTGGTGGGTTGCAAGCCACTAAGTAACAAACTTTATGGATTAATACGTTGAAGAGGACTTGGATATGTGATTGTAGCCTTTAGAGTAGAGTATTAAGTGCTTAATGGGAAAAGTGGCTTAACAGGGTAGTACGCTGGGCGTATCAGCCAGTACGCGCAGCGTACAAGCCACACAGCAGGTACGCGCTGCGTACAGAGGAGTACGCCCCGCGTACTCAACAGTATTGGTCTTTTCATCTTTTGGGCCTCGGTTTGGGCCAACTTTTGGACTTATCAGCTATTGGGCCTTAGTGGGCCATCAGATGTCATATTTTTGGACTAAGGACATGATGTTTGGGCGTGGGGAAGGCCCATTTGAGAAGTTGGGCCCAATTTAGAAAATTGGGCCATTAGTGGGCCTTTAGTGGGCCATTAGTGGACTTAGAAAGATTAGTTGGTATTCGGCCTTGGATATGGTCCAAAATTAGAGCAGGGGTAAAATGGTCATTTTACCCTAAGAAGGATTATCAGATATTGATTAAGTTTTATTATGGAATTGATAGCCGGAGAGTCGCCGGAGCAGCAGTCAGGGATTCCTCACTCGATTTTTCAGTAGTTAGCCTTGCGAGGTGAGTTTCCTTCAGTAGGAACGGGTGTACGACACCAAGGCCAGCCCGTAATATGATATGTTAGTAGTTGAGTGTGGGCGAGGCCCGTATCTCATAGTAGCCGGGTGTGGGCGGGGACCGTATCTCATAGCTTAGTTTGATTATGGATATATGCATGATTGATAGATTTAGTTATACTTGCTGTCTGTGTGATACTTGATGAGTTTTGAGCATTCTAACACTTCCTAAGTGTACATGCAACCCTAATAACCTTGGATCTATGTTTGTCTAATTATGATGCAAAGTTGAATTCCAAGGTTATATTCCTATCTAGCATACATGGGGAACAAATTTTAACTTGCATGAAAGATAGAATAACTTGCCTTGTTGTTGCTTATGATCCTTGAAACCTTGTGAGCCTAGCACCCCAAGTGTGATGCCTCAAATGCTTCACACAACACCAAATGCTTTTGGAATGACTTTAGAGAGAATACACACTTCTAAAATCGGCCTAGCCCTCTTGTTTCTTATGTGTAGCCTATTTTGGTGGAGAATGGGTTTTTTATATAGTGTTGACACATCTAGGGTTACACCATGTAAACCCTAATGTGTCATGACTCTTCATTTCCATGACCCATGGGTTTGTAACTCCCATAGAGCATCCATGGAGCATCCTATGGGTGGAACCCAACTTGATAATCCATGGAGCCTCTTAGCCCACTATATAAGATATGGAAGATTTACATAATCTACCCATATATTTAATTAGTTATCTTTTGATCACTTAATTAATTCTAAATTAATTCTTGATCAAACTAATTAAATAATATTATTAATATATTAGAACTTATAATATATTAATAAACCATAAGTGTTATTTCTCTCATTTTAGTTTATCCAATTGCATGGTGCCATGCAACCCAAATGGACCATGCCGGGTCGGGTCAAGTACATACCAGAAATAGTTATGGACTTAGACACCTTATCCAACAGTCTCCCACTTGGATAAGTCTAATAACTATAACTGCAATACTTCAGGAACCGATCGGCAATCATAGCTCTTTCAAGGTCTCTCGGAACTGAGAAGACGATGATACGCCATTTAAGATAAGTGATCATATAATCCTCTGTTCTAGATATCAGCCGGAGAAATACATGGAACAATGTCTTACTTATTGTCCAGCAGTTTGTTTCCCGATTTCCGATTTGTTTGACAAAGAACTTAATTGAACACATCAACTTATTTCTGACCGGGCCCGGTACATAGGTCAAAACAAAATCATCGAGGGGCCCAGATATCAGCTTCTAATCCAAGAAGGAATAGATAAACTTCGACTCATATGTTTGTTCTACCACTCATTGAATTATACACAAAAGCACGTTTTATAACATCGAGTTACCAATGCGTTAACGTTAAGGAGTGCAAAATGATATCTATTGCAAGCTCCTCAGGGAAGTTCACATTAAGCTTCAGCAACCGATTCACATACCTTTGCATTTTCTGCATGTGGCTCGTGACGGATTCCCCGTCCTTCATCATGGTTGTTATGATAGAGCATATGATTTCATACCTCTCCTGTCGTGCACTTTGATGGTATCTTTCCATCAGATCTTGGTGCATTTCAAAAGGGTAGAAGTCCTCATAGGACTTTTGGAGTTCCGCTGTCATGGTGGCCAACATGATGCATGCCACTTTTGTAGCATCCCTTTCATGTGCCCGGAAGTCAGCGATCTCCTGGGGAGTTGCAGTGGTCTCATCAATCTCCTTAAGCTCCTTGTCAAGGACATATTCTTTGTCCTCGTAGCAGGTAATCATCCTGATGTTTCTGATCCATTCATTGAAGTTAGATCCATCAAAAGTGACTTTCCCACACAAGTTCATAAGGGTAAAGGAGCCATTAGGATTAGAGCCAGAAGCAGCATTGTTTGAAGACATATGAAAGAAGAGAACAAGATTAGTTTAGATATTAAGAGAGTCCTTAATAAAACACCCAAATGTAATATTAAGGCTAGGATCCAATCACAATATATTATAACTTAGAAGAGGTATGCCGTAATCCAAGCTATAACATATTTGAAAGGTAGGTGAATGACGATTCACCAATTTCCACCATGAAAAACGAAATATAAATATTAGGTTTTTAATTGGTTCTTAGAAATTCCTAGATTCTTTTGAGATTCAATGAACTTTTCAAAGGCATGTTTCAATCTCGAGTGTGCCCTCCAAGTTTTGTAACTGGGATACCGAGGATCACAAAACGAGGTGTGAAGTAACCATGCAAATCACTTGGTACACTCAAGGTTTATCACTCAATCGATGTGCGGGTAAACCACACACGCTCCACCGATGCTATGGTAAACCTTAATTCACCCTTTACCTACCTTGTTAAGTCCAAGTTAGTGTGCCGGTTAACCACACACGCTCCACCAACGACTTAAACAAAGTGTAAAGTGTAATTTCATGGATTAGCACCTTATTCACATTTTCCTAAAGTAACTAAGATTGGGAATTTAATAAAAGCATTTAGTTACTTTATAATATTCATCATACTTTTAATGAGAATTTATAAGTCCTTGTCTTACCCGTTCGGCTAACGACCCTCCACCGATCAAGGAAGCGATGGGTGAGAGTGGACACCCATTAAGTTGCCATTTTATAGGCAACAACCTTATACCCCCCTTATAGACCGGCTTCGTGAATGAGGCGTACTAGCGGTAAGACGACTTGTCGTTATACATATATATATTAGTAACTTATAATATTATAAAGTTTAAGGGTTGAATTTTAACTTTTAAAATTCTAAGGGTTGGAACTAAAGTTTTAATCAAGACTTTACATGTTCCAAAACTTGAGGGCAAGTTTTGTAAACTTCCAAAACTTTTCATTTCTTATAACTTATGAATTAATTGAGTAATAAAAATGAAGACTCTTCATTTTTATAACTCTTGTGTTCTTTTAATGGCTTTAATAAAAGTGAGACTTTTTGTTTTCCATAACTTGAGGACAAGTTATGGACTCCATTAAAACACATTATGATCATGAATTAAACTACCATGAAGGTTACAAACAATTCCTATGATCATCTAATCTTCATAAGTTCAAGAACATGAATATGAACACTTTCAAGAACCAAAAATTACACTTAAAAAAAACTTGTAATTTTAATAATTGCCATTGTAAATGGATTAGCATAAACATTACACCATCTAAAACAAGCTTTAAAACATCAAAACAGTTTAGGGTAATGTTTCTAGTCCATTTCCAGCAACAAATGTGCAAACTTTCATACGAGCAGAAAACAGAAAAACGGTTTTTTTCAAGCTGTTTGCACAAAAAAAAAAACAACAAACGAACCTAGGCTCTGATACCACTGATGGGTTTTGAGCATTCTAACACTTCCTAAGTGTACATGCAACCCTAATAACCTTGGATCTATGTTTGTCTAATTATGATGCAAAGTTGAATTCCAAGGTTATATTCCTATCTAGCATACATGGGGAACAAATTTTAACTTGCATGAAAGATAGAATAACTTGCCTTGTTGTTGCTTATGATCCTTGAAACCTTGTGAGCCTAGCACCCCAACTGTGATGCCTCAAATGCTTCACACAACACCAAATGCTTTTGGAATGACTTTAGAGAGAATACACACTTCTAAAATCGGCCTAGCCCTCTTGTTTCTTATGTGTAGCCTATTTTGGTGGAGAATGGGTTTCTTATATAGTGTTGACACATCTAGGGTTACACCATGTAAACCCTAATGTGTCATGACTCTTCATTTCCATGACCCATGGGTTTGTAACTCCCATAGAGCATCCATGGAGCATCCTATGGGTGGAACCCAACTTGATAATCCATGGAGCCTCTTAGCCCACTATATAAGATATGGAAGATTTACATAATCTACCCATATATTTAATTAGTTATCTTTTGATCACTTAATTAATTCTAAATTAATTCTTGATCAAACTAATTAAATAATATTATTAATATATTAGAACTTATAATATATTAATAAACCATAAGTGTTATTTCTCTCATTTTAGTTTATCCAATTGCATGGTGCCATGCAACCCAAATGGACCATGCCGGGTCGGGTCAAGTACATACCAGAAATAGTTATGGACTTAGACACCTTATCCAACAGTCTCCCACTTGGATAAGTCTAATAACTATAACTGCAATACTTCAGGAACCGATCGGCAATCGTAGCTCTTTCAAGGTCTCTCGGAACTGAGAAGACGATGATACGCCATTTAAGATAAGTGATCATATAATCCTCTGTTCTAGATATCAGCCGGAGAAATACATGGAACAATGTCTTACTTATTGTCCAACAGTTTGTTTCCCGATTTCCGATTTGTTTGACAAAGAACTTAATTGAACACATCAACTTATTTCTGACCGGGCCCGGTACATAGGTCAAAACAAAATCATCGAGGGGCCCAGATATCAGCTTCTAATCCAAGAAGGAATAGATAAACTTCGACTCATATGTTTGTTCTACCACTCATTGAATTATACACAAAAGCACGTTTTATAACATCGAGTTACCAATGCGTTAACGTTAAGGAGTGCAAAATGATATCTATTGCAAGCTCCTCAGGGAAGTTCACATTAAGCTTCAGCAACCGATTCACATACCTTTGCATTTTCTGCATGTGGCTCGTGACGGATTCCCCGTCCTTCATCATGGTTGTTATGATAGAGCATATGATTTCATACCTCTCCTGTCGTGCACTTTGATGGTATCTTTCCATCAGATCTTGGTGCATTTCAAAAGGGTAGAAGTCCTCATAGGACTTTTGGAGTTCCGCTGTCATGGTGGCCAACATGATGCATGCCACTTTTGTAGCATCCCTTTCATGTGCCCGGAAGTCAGCGATCTCCTGGGGAGTTGCAGTGGTCTCATCAATCTCCTTAAGCTCCTTGTCAAGGACATATTCTTTGTCCTCGTAGCAGGTAATCATCCTGATGTTTCTGATCCATTCATTGAAGTTAGATCCATCAAAAGTGACTTTCCCACACAAGTTCATAAGGGTAAAGGAGCCATTAGGATTAGAGCCAGAAGCAGCATTGTTTGAAGACATATGAAAGAAGAGAACAAGATTAGTTTAGATATTAAGAGAGTCCTTAATAAAACACCCAAATGTAATATTAAGGCTAGGATCCAATCACAATATATTATAACTTAGAAGAGGTATGCCGTAATCCAAGCTATAACATATTTGAAAGGTAGGTGAATGACGATTCACCAATTTCCACCATGAAAAACGAAATATAAATATTAGGTTTTTAATTGGTTCTTAGAAATTCCTAGATTCTTTTGAGATTCAATGAACTTTTCAAAGGCATGTTTCAATCTCGAGTGTGCCCTCCAAGTTTTGTAACTGGGATACCGAGGATCACAAAACGAGGTGTGAAGTAACCATGCAAATCACTTGGTACACTCAAGGTTTATCACTCAATCGATGTGCGGGTAAACCACACACGCTCCACCGATGCTATGGTAAACCTTAATTCACCCTTTACCTACCTTGTTAAGTCCAAGTTAGTGTGCCGGTTAACCACACACGCTCCACCAACGACTTAAACAAAGTGTAAAGTGTAATTTCATGGATTAGCACCTTATTCACATTTTCCTAAAGTAACTAAGATTGGGAATTTAATAAAAGCATTTAGTTACTTTATAATATTCATCATACTTTTAATGAGAATTTATAAGTCCTTGTCTTACCCGTTCGGCTAACGACCCTCCACCGATCAAGGAAGCGATGGGTGAGAGTGGACACCCATTAAGTTGCCATTTTATAGGCAACAACCTTATACCCCCCTTATAGACCGGCTTCGTGAATGAGGCGTACTAGCGGTAAGACGACTTGTCGTTATACATATATATATTAGTAACTTATAATATTATAAAGTTTAAGGGTTGAATTTTAACTTTTAAAATTCTAAGGGTTGGAACTAAAGTTTTAATCAAGACTTTACATGTTCCAAAACTTGAGGGCAAGTTTTGTAAACTTCCAAAACTTTTCATTTCTTATAACTTATGAATTAATTGAGTAATAAAAATGAAGACTCTTCATTTTTATAACTCTTGTGTTCTTTTAATGGCTTTAATAAAAGTGAGACTTTTTGTTTTCCATAACTTGAGGACAAGTTATGGACTCCATTAAAACACATTATGATCATGAATTAAACTACCATGAAGGTTACAAACAATTCCTATGATCATCTAATCTTCATAAGTTCAAGAACATGAATATGAACATTTTCAAGAACCAAAAATTACACTTAAAAAAAACTTGTAATTTTAATAATTGCCATTGTAAATGGATTAGCATAAACATTACACCATCTAAAACAAGCTTTAAAACATCAAAACAGTTTAGGGTAATGTTTCTAGTCCATTTCCAGCAACAAATGTGCAAACTTTCATACGAGCAGAAAACAGAAAAACGGTTTTTTTCAAGCTGTTTGCACAAAAAAAAAACAACAAACGAACCTAGGCTCTGATACCACTGATGGGTTTTGAGCATTCTAACACTTCCTAAGTGTACATGCAACCCTAATAACCTTGGATCTATGTTTGTCTAATTATGATGCAAAGTTGAATTCCAAGGTTATATTCCTATCTAGCATACATGGGGAACAAATTTTAACTTGCATGAAAGATAGAATAACTTGCCTTGTTGTTGCTTATGATCCTTGAAACCTTGTGAGCCTAGCACCCCAAGTGTGATGCCTCAAATGCTTCACACAACACCAAATGCTTTTGGAATGACTTTAGAGAGAATACACACTTCTAAAATCGGCCTAGCCCTCTTGTTTCTTATGTGTAGCCTATTTTGGTGGAGAATGGGTTTCTTATATAGTGTTGACACATCTAGGGTTACACCATGTAAACCCTAATGTGTCATGACTCTTCATTTCCATGACCCATGGGTTTGTAACTCCCATGGAGCATCCATGGAGCATCCTATGGGTGGAACCCAACTTGATAATCCATCGAGCCTCTTAGCCCACTATATAAGATATGGAAGATTTACATAATCTACCCATATATTTAATTAGTTATCTTTTGATCACTTAATTAATTCTAAATTAATTCTTGATCAAACTAATTAAATAATATTATTAATATATTAGAACTTATAATATATTAATAAACCATAAGTGTTATTTCTCTCATTTTAGTTTATCCAATTGCATGGTGCCATGCAACCCAAATGGACCATGCCGGGTCGGGTCAAGTACATACCAGAAATAGTTATGGACTTAGACACCTTATCCAACAATACTTGTATGTATGTTTAGTAGCTGAGTGTGGGAGGGGCCCGTATCTCATAGTAGCTGAGTGTGGGCGGGGCCCGTATCTCATAGTAGCCGAGTGTGGGCGGGGCCCGTATCTCGTAGTAGCTGAGTGTGGTGGGGCCCGTATCTCGTAGTAGTTGAGTGTGGGCGGGGCTCGTATCTCCTAGTTATCAGAGTGTGGGCGGGGCCCGTATCTCCATGAGTGTGGGCGGGGCCCGTATCTCTTAGTTTCATGTTATATGTGTATGGTATTTGGTAGTTTGGGGAGACTCACTAAGCTTCGTGCTTACATTTTTTAGTTTTGGTTTCAGGTACTTCCACTAGCAAAGGGAGGGCTCGGGATGATCGCATGACACACACCACAGTTTCAGCCTGGGATTGTTTTTGACTCTGATATTTTGTCATATGATTTGGATACAGTGTTTGACATGATGTTTTGAGATACATGGTTCTTGATTTTCTTTATGATGATGAATGGTTTATAGTTTTATTATAAGTTTTAAAAATGAAAATTTTGGACTGTGTTTTTGGGATGTTTCAAGTTGGTATCAGAGCCTTGGTTTGAGGGATTCGGGCACACTCTCGGGTGTGTCTGAACTCAAACTAAGGACATGGTATGAAAGTTTTCAAAAGAAAATCATTTTTACAAAAGAAATTCTAAAAGAGAAAAGAACTTTGAAAAGAGAAAAAGGGCGTGGTGCATGCAATCAGCCGAGCTCAAGTAAGTACTCCCAAATTACCCATACAAGTCTATGTTATGATATGTTTATGAGAACTGCATGCTAGCTTAGGAATAAGGATCTAGGAAGGATGCCTTATGTGCCTATTATATGTGTATCAACTTTATGAGAATTGCATGCTAGTTTAGGACTAAGGACGTAGGAAGGATTCCTTATGTTCTTGTTATGTGTCTCAGCT
Source organism: Lactuca virosa (assembly GCF_052849685.1). NCBI lineage: Eukaryota > Viridiplantae > Streptophyta > Magnoliopsida > Asterales > Asteraceae > Lactuca > Lactuca virosa. Next base: position 255,574,226 of record NC_136433.1, on the reverse strand, counting down.
TTAAGAACCGCATGCTAGTACATATTAGTTAGTGATGGCCTGAATGAAATATGCTTGATTATTTGTACTCGATGCTCGAATGCTGCTTGCTTTGTGCTTTAAGGAGTTCTAGTTATCTCTTACTAACTAGTAAATGAATATGTTACGTTACATATTGCGAGGACTAAATAATTTCAGAGGGTTAGGTCTAGCTCTATTGCGCAGCTCTTGTTTGAGTCCAACCGTTGTAGGGTAGGATATTTCATTCGAAGAATTATCTAGTCTTAGTGATATGTAATAGTATTCATGAGCTAGTCAGGGGGAGGTAGCAGGGACTTCTTGTGCAGCTGATGGCGGAGAGTGGGTTGGGGATTACCCTAGGACAAGCCTAGGATGAGTTTAGCTTGAGATCAACACTACTAGTAGAATGGACTTGGTGGAGTCAAGGAAGTTCTTGAGGAAAGTACGGATAGATGTGGAAGGTAGTATGGGCCCGTACTACTGAAAGCAGAGGATCCGTACTCGAATCAAGGGAGGTTGAGATGAATCCAGGAAACTTATAGTATGTTAGATCCCTCGAGATATGATGAGTATACTGATGTTTGTTATGGTGTATTTTCAGTATGGTGACGTTACGCCCTAGGCCGATTGGCACTTCAGGCACTGGTGAGGGATCAGGCTCGGGCTCTGGAACCGAGCAGATGAGGGAGTTTATTTCGTCAGAGATCACACACAACATTCTAGATCAGACTCCTGTGATCTTTGGATCAGTCAAGGAGGGTATTTTAGAGCTTCTGGATGAGAAGCTGAGCGCTTTCCGCACTGAGATGGCGGGCATGATGCGGTCGCGCACACTGACTTTCAGGGAGTTCAGGGCTTGTGGAGCTCCCGATTACCATGGGGCTCGGGACCCCATTGCGACTACTAGATGGTTGGCAGATGTCGCCAACGCTTTCTACACCAGAAGATGTCGCGAGGGGGACAAGGTTAGACTAGCATCCTGTCTTCTGAAGGACAGGGCACGTAACTGGTGGTAGGAGGTAGGACATGCTGTTGGGGATGATGCCGCGTTGGACGCGATGACATGGGGTGACTTCTCGGCCAGGTTCAAGGCCGAGTTTGTACCAATTATTGAGGTGCAACAGTTAGCACGGGAGTTTCAGGACCTCCAACAAACTACAAAGATAGTGGCGAAGATCACCGCCAAGTTCAGAGAGAGAGCCCTTCTTGTTCCGCAGTATGTGGCGGATGAGGAGATGAAGAAGGCTCAGTAGCACGAGATGCTGAGCAGTGACATTAGACAGTTTGTGAGCCACTCCAGCTGCAAAACGCTGGAGGACATGGTTGCTAGGGCTCGTGAGAGGGAGATTGATCTACAGATGGAGAGGAAAAGGAAGCCAGAGTCGGTGTCTGGCATGGAGGCTTCGGGAAAGAAGCCCAATGCAGATTCCCAAGGGAAGGGCCAGCAGGGCCGAGGCCGCTGCGGCAAGTGTGGCAGGTCGCACGAGGGGACGTGTAGGGTGGGTAGTTCGGGCTGATTCAAGTGCAGCCGAACTGGGCATGTGCGTTGGGATTGTACTGCTGTTCTGTAAAATCCAAAAATTCAAGGCCAAAAATTTCATTTTTAAATAAGTTATTACATAAAACCATCAATATAAAAACATTCATAATAATATCTCGTGTCAACGAAAGTGTCAGTAATCAAAAAATATTATCATAAAACCATATCAGAGTGTAATCCCAAAGATCTCATGTGCAGAAAACATAGTGTGATGCGCTGCGATCAAGCCGGCTCCTTTCCTTTGAACACGAGTACCTGAAACCAAAACTGTAAACCGTAAGCACGAAGCTTAGTGAGTTCCCCCATCATACCATATACCATACAATCACATAGTATACATATTGCCGGGCAATTCTGGGGTGCCCGACATACCCGATACGACCATTCTGGGGTGCCGACCTACCCGCGTCAAGCCATTCTGGGGTGCTGACCTACCCATGTCAAGCCATTCTGGGGTGCTGACCTACCCATGTCAAGCCATTCTGCTGAAGTCCCATAGACACAATCCCACACTGCTGTAGTCCCGCAGACTCAACCCCAGCTGCTGGATGACAGGTTCCCGAACTGTCAATACCAAAATAACACCCAATTAATAATTAGGTCCCAACACATAACCATAATACATACTTGGATAATTACTACATTACCCCAAGCTTGGCTTATTCAAGCCTAAGGCCCAATCCATAGGCCCAAAGTCAACTAAGAATCAAGGCCCAACACATGGCCCAATTTTCCAAATTGGGCCTAGGCCTATACATGGTCTCATTCTAAGGCCCAACATCATATAATCATTAAGGCCCAAACTATGGCCCATCTATGGCCCAATTTTCCAAATTGGGCCCAAACCCCTTACATTGGCCTTACCCCAGGCCCATTAATAACGCAATCATCAAGGCCCAATAGAAGGCCCAACAATACATCCATGTGAAATTAGGGTTTCACGTAAAATGACAATTAGGGTTAGGTTTCCTACTTAACCCATTAAGGACTTAATCCTCTAAGGACTTAATCCATTAAGTCCACTGCTGCTTAGATTAATCTTGCCAATGATTACTATTTAATATTCCCAATTATTGAATAATTCCCGTGTGTCCCGATTAATTTCCCAAAATTAGGGTTTTGATTGCATTAGGGTTTCCAACCCAAATACTAGCCCATTTATTAATTTGTTGGACTATTAGGTTATTTAGGGCTTTATTGGGCCTATCAAGCCCACTAGAATGTCATCAAGCCCATTAGGGTTTTATTGGGTCGATTAGTGTCCATTAGACTCATTAGGGTTTTCACTAAGCCCATTTGGCTTCATTGGGCCCATTAGGCTAACAAGGCCCATTAGGGTTTCAAGCATCCCCCATCGAGTCAACTCACAAGACAAGCACACCGCCACCCGACACGGCGGCCGGTGGCGGCAGGAGGCGACAGCCACCACCCTAAGGTGGTGGTTTCCAATTTCTTTTATTATTTCATCTCCAATTTACAATTACAACCCAAGAAATAAACACACTAAACGGAAATAAACACACACACAGCCACCCTATGGTGGCCGGTGGTGGTAAGTGGTGGCGGCCACTACCCTATGGTGGTGGTGGTCGCTTTTCCGGCCAAAAATCAAACACTAATTTACAAGGAATCAACAACACCTCGCAGAAACACATACTAGGCACCAAAACACGCCCACAGCCACCACCACTCGGCGGCTGGTGGTGGCAGAGGGGGTAAACATGACAGGAATCACCATGGCTGGCTGCCATGGTGGTGCTCTTGCATTCCGGCGACACACCCATTCCGTGCACACACACACGAGCTTGCAGATGGACCCAACCACCAACTGGTGGCGTAGGATGGCAGCGGCGACACGGGAAGGCGGAGACAGCAGCGATTGCAATGCAACAGTGGCGTTATAGGCCGGAGGTAGCGGTGGCAACGTCGTCGCACCACAGCTGCTTGGAGTGGCGGCGCTCGACAGCCCTAGCGACATCGTCAACCTGGTTGAAAGCGAACAGGAGAAGAAGAAGAGATGAAGCGCATCTGGGCATGGCGGCTTACAGCCACGACGATGGTCTTCGGTGTTCCCGTCTCCATTACCAAGCGGACGACAGCTGGGCGATGGCGTGGCATCGGTGGTGGTTCTTGGTGGCTGGAGAACGAACGAGATCCATGGCGGCTCAGAATCAGTGGAGATGGGTGGTGCGACGCCAAGGAGGGTGAAGGAGAGTGTAGATGAAGTTGGCGGCTGAACAAATGAGGCTAGGGTTAGGGTTTCATAACCCTTATATACCGACTCCTCATACTATTTTGCCATAATGACCAAGATGGTCCCTCCAGGTCCAATTTAATTCGAAATAGATCCATATTTTACATTTCTAACCCCTCCTTCAGAAAACCCTTACAAATTAAGTCCCGATAATCACTATGCAGCCCCTCCTCTACAAATTCTTTTCAACAGAAATCCATATATTACCATTAAGCCCCTAAGCCTCCAAACTCTCTTCAATTTAAGTCCCAGAAGTTAGCATTTAGTCCCTGCGTTCATTATTACTTACAAATTAAGTCCAGATTTTACACTTTTAACCCCTAATCTCTTAAAGTGTGACAATTAGCTCTACGAGACCATCATTTGGTATATAATTATTTATTTTAGGGCTTCTATTCATTCATTAATTTATTTATCATTAAATAAATAAACAGGGTGTTACAACTCTCCCCCACGTAAATTAGATTTCGTCCTCGAAATCATTCTTTACCATTCCTTACACACCCCACCCACTTCTAGCAATGTGGTCACCATCCTGGGCACACCCTAGCCCTCCTAGGGTAACCATGACCAATCTTCACAAACGCCCTAAAATTCGCAGGTGAACGAATTCGTCACAACAAATTCACATTGACTCCGCCTGAAATCTGCTGTCTTGAGATGGTCTGACCCCCGATAGACCACTCGTACTGCATTATTATTGATGAATCTAGTTTGTTCATCCCTCAACTAACTACTTAACTTCTGATAACATGTGGTTCCCACCATAAACCTGGCAGATCACTTATTCTCGGCTAAGGCTCAGCTAATCCCGTTGTGGGTGACTTGTCACTCCCCAATAAACCAGCTATTCCGTGCGCATATGTAACTAAAACACACATACTATCACTGACCAAACATTGAAACTGCCCGAACACTGAACTGCCTGAAACAGTATACGCTGCTACATAGCTGCTTACCAAAAGCTACCGAGACCTCCTGGGTCTCAATTGGCTTGCCAATCCTCTGAAATACTGGGTTTCCACCTGGCTGCGGAGGCAAAGGAATCCCTACTTAGTCGCCTCACACGACTTCTGAAAGAAATCCTTCTCTGGAACTAGTTGCCACTAGTTATCATGCCACTGTGACTCTACTACTTTCTGATCTAACCGATCGAGTCCATGCGTCGAATCCTGTCATCCTCAAATCCAAGACTAAAAGTGATTGCTACCTAACCAATAGTAGCCATATCACACACGTCCTTAAACAGTCCATATTTATCCCTGATCCCATAACTGTAGTGGCACTCCTACAATCGTATCACTGGCTCAAACTGATCTAATCCTGCTGGGTAAATCCGAAATCAAATCCGTGGATTTCCATATCCTCAATGTTGCACCCGAACTGGTGCGTACTACTGTTCATTCTGCGTCCTAACAACGCGCTCATGCTATCTGTCATCCAAATGAAGGTTGCGGCTACGCCCGCAGACTTACAACACGCTAACACTATATGATCGCTAGAGAATGCTACGGCTACCCCCGCAATCTTACAACACTTTCCATGCTAACTGACCGCTAGTGAATGCTATGGCTACCCCCGTAGTCTTACAACACTTTCCATACAAACTGATTGCTAGTGAATGCTACGGCTACCCCGTAGTCTTACAACACTTTCCATACTAACTGACTACTAGTGAATGCTACGGCTACCCCCGTAGTCTTACAACATTTTCCATACTATCTAACTATTAGTGAATGCTACAGCTACCCCCGTAGTCTTACAACACTATCCATACTATCTGACAACCTGGTGGATGCTACGGCTACACCCGCAGACTTACAACACTACTCACACTATCTGCTGCTAGTGAATGCTACGGCTACAACCGCAGACTTACAACACTCCTCATAGTATCTGCCAACCTAGTGAATGCTACGGCTGCACCCGCAGGCTTACAACACCTACCACGCTAACTGGCTGTTAGTGAATGCTACGGCTACCCACGTAGTCTTACAACACTTTCCATACTGGGTCGAACACGCACTCGACCTAACACACAACTGAACTTGAGTTCTAATTGGAATCCCTAACCTGGTTCTCGAAACCTGCTATCACGTGACCTCATCGTATCAGTACTGCACCCATGTCCGTGATCAAAGCATCACCGTAAACCACGCAATCATCTACACCCTCTGGCAGGGTGAGAATAGGCGCCTCGCACAACCGCTGTTTGAGAGTCTCTAAGGCTGCCTGCTGCTCAGGCCCCTAGTGAAAGGCCACCGATTTCTTGGTCAGTCGGGTCAAAGGAACCGCAATCTCGGAGAAGTCCCATGTAAATCTCCGGTAGTAACCTGCTAGACCCAGGAAAACTCCGAATCTCAGATGGAGACCTCGGAATCTCCCACTGCATCACAGCCTCTATCTTAGCCAGATCAACTAGAATACCCTTCTGGTTGACAAGGTGCCCAAGAGATTGCACCCCGCGCAACCTGAACTCACATTTGGAAAACTTTATAAAAAGTCTCTCCCCCACTTAGATTCGACTAAGTCTTCACTGCACACAAGAATTGAAGGATTTCCAATCCTTCTCGCTTCCTAGTATTATCCCCTTGATGACAACCTGTACTTACCAGTGCTAGCGATCCATGACCAATCAAACCTTAAGATCGCCCATCCTCTGAAATCTTGAAGAGTGCTCTTGAAATCTGGTACAATCTAACGCCTCAATCCATCTCCCATGCTGTCAATTGAAGGTCTCAATCTTCACTCTGTCTGACGAATCCTCGTTCTCATTTCCAATCTTGCAGTACCACTAAACTCTAATCGAACACAGCCCATGCAAAAATACAATTCTCTTGAACATGCGATGACCAACCACTTATGCATCTAACACCCGCGACTGACACTACCCTTTTCATGTCACCAACTCTGTCCTAGCAACGGTAGTGCCTTGAACTCCAAAGTTCATCCATAGACAATTACCGACCATACCTGAACAATGATAGAACCCCTGAACGTTGACTTCATTGGAGAACTATCACTCTAACCCTGACCTAGGATCTTCCAAACAACACTCCTGCACAGATCTCGACAAAGATCTGGAATGATAACGGTACACGTGGAACCCGCTCCGCAAGATGCATCCCTCTGTGGGTTCATCAAGGACTTTTCGGCATGCAGGATGGCATATATGATCCTTGATAATCTAAACACTAGCAGGAAACAGACCCGAGATCTAACTTATCCAAACTTACTCATAACTCCAACGCGATACGTATCCCATACATCCATCTAATAGCAATAGAAGATGACATACCCGCAACATCTGGAGGAATACTGACCCCCTTCTACTGACATGACCAATCCTGCTACCCTGTAGCAGCCTAAACCCTTGGAGTGACAAACTCCCTCGTGTACTTTCTCGTACGCGCTGCACTGACTCATGCCCTGCTGGCCTTTCACCCGATGATCAGAAGTCATGGGTCTCTTCTCGGGGCCCTCTACTATACGCACCTGGCACACACCTCTCTTTCCAGGGTGCTCCCAAATCGATCCCGCATATGCAACTCTTGGAAATCATATCCTTCAGGGTCTGACACCCTGTCACGCTCACTAGCTCGCTTACCAATGGCTAAGCTGCAACAACTGGAACATCCTCTATCCCCAAACTGGGTCACAAACTCTTCCCTGAAGCTTCTTAGATTCTCCAAGACTCTCACTGATTCGAGTATGGATCCTGTGCTTTCAGTAGTACGGGCCCAATACTACCTTCCACACCTATCCATACTTTCCTCAGCAATCCTCCCGAATCCTCCAAGTCACTTCCTCAAAATGGTACACCCAAGTCTCACTGAACCTCACTACTAACTCACTGAAATATATCCTAGGCTTCCCTAGGTTCCCGAACTCACCTAGTCCTCAGCTGCTGAAAGATTCACAGTAATGTCAACTAGCTACCTCATGAATATAGCCACATGCAACAGAGATCAGATAATCCTTCGAGTAAAAGACCCATCCCTAGAACGGTTGGACTCAGACAAGAGCTGCGCAATAGGGTCAAGTCTCGCACTCTGAGATTATCCGGCCTGTGTCCCATGTGACCTAGCATATTCACTTAATAGTTAGCTCACATTACTAAGAGTCCCACAAAGCACAGAGCAAGCAGCATTCAGACAATGGAAAATCTAACCATTATATGCCAATCAGATCATTCTATCCTCTAGTAAGGAATCTGTACATGCAATTCAAAGGCTCATACAATCAGGCATAACCTAAACAGGCTATCCTATCACTGACTGCTCAGTACTAGCATGCAAGTCTACAAGCACATACAGTAGGCATATAAGGTATCCTCCTAGATCCTCAGACCTAATCTAGCATGCAGTTCTCATAATCATATCAGATCATAACATAACATGTATGGGTATCTTGGGGAAAAACTTACTTGAGCTCGGCTGATTGCACGCATCACACACTTTGTTCTTCTCAAAGTTCTTTTCTCTTTTCAGATTCTTTTCAAACTCCTTTTTATAAAATGGTTTTTCTTTTGAAAATTTTCATACCAAGCCCTTAGTTTGAGTTCAGACACACCCGAGAGTATGTCCGAATCCCTCAAACCAAGGCTCTGATACCAACTTGTAACATCCCAAAATTCAAGGCCAAAAATTCCATTTTTAAATAAGTTATTACATAAAACCATCAATATAAAAACATTCATAATAATATCTCGTGTCAACCAAAGTGTCAGTAATCAAAACATATTATCATAAAACCATATCAGAGTGTAATCCCAAAGATCTCATGTGCGGAAAACATAGTGTGATGCGCTGCGATCAAGCCGGCTCCTTTCCTTTAAACACGAGTACCTGAAACCAAAACTGTAAACCGTAAGCACGAAGCTTAGTGAGTTCCCCCATCATACCACATACCATACAATCACATAGCATACATACTGCCGGACAATTCTGGGGTGCCCGACCTACCCGATACGACCATTCTGGGGTGCCGACCTACCCGCGTCAAGCCATTCTGGGGTGCTGACCTACCCATGTCAAGCCATTCTGGGGTGCTGACCTACCCGTCGGTCCTAACAACCGACCCTCGAGGACTATTCCACCCCCTACTGCTACTATCACATATATCATAACATAACAATACTATCAGACATATCTGGGGTGTCCGAACTACCCTTCGGTCCTAACAACCGAACTTGGGGACTATTTCCCTCCTACTACCACTATCACATATAACATATCATGCCAACATATAAAACTATCATCACATACTGTCATATATATATGGGGTGTCTGACCTACCCTTCGGTCCTAACAACCGAACTCTACTACTATCACATATAACATATCATGCCAGCATATAACATATCAGGTAGTAGCAATCCTAGATGATATCACAAAGACAATCATCTAACATACAACACCTACTGGTGGGCCGGCATTGTGGCCGTAGACCCACCGCTACTAGAAGGTAACTCACCTCACACTGCTGAAGTCCCGTAGACACAATCCCACACTGCTGTAGTCCCGCAGACTCAACCCCAGCTACTGGATGACAGGTTCCCGAACTGTCAATACCAAAATAACACCCAATTAATAATTGGGTCCCAACACATAACCATAATACATACTTGGATAATTACTACATTACCCCAAGCTTGGCTTATTCAAGCCTAAGGCCCAATCCATAGGCCCAAAGTCAACTAAGAATCAAGGCCCACCACATGGCCCAATTTTCCAAATTGGGCCTAGGCATATACATGGTCTCATTCTAAGGCCCAACATCATATAATCATTAAGGCCCAAACTATGGCCCATCTATGGCCCAATTTTCCAAATTGGGCCTAAACCCCTTACATGGGCCTTACCCTAGGCCCATTAATAACGCAATCATCAAGGCCCAATAGAAGGCCCAACAATACACCCATGTGAAATTAGGGTTTCACGTAAAATGACAATTAGGTTTAGGTTTCCTAGTTAACCCATTAAGGACTTAATCCTCTAAGGACTTAATCCATTAAGTCCACTGCCGCTTAGATTAATCTTGCCAATGATTACTATTTAATATTCCCAGTTATTAAATAATTCCCGTGTGTCCCGATTAATTTCCCAAAATTAGGGTTTTGATTGCATTAGGGTTTCCATCCCAAATACTAGCCCATTTATTAATTTGTTGGACTTTTAGGTTATTTAGGGCTTTATTGGGCCTATCAAGCCCACTAGAATGTCATCAAGCCCATTAGGGTTTATTGGGTCAATTAGAGTCCATTAGACTCATTAGGGTTTTCACTAAGCCCATTTGGCTTCATTGGGCCCATTAGGCTAACAAGGCCCATTAGGGTTTCAAGCATCCCCCATCGAGTCAACTCACAAGACAAGCACACCACCACCTGACACGGCGGCCGGTGGCGGCAGGAGGCGACAGCCACCACCCTAAGGTGGTGGTTTCCAATTTCTTTTATTATTTCATCTCCAATTTACAATTACAACCCAAGAAATAAACACATTAAACGGAAATAAACACACACACAGCCACCCTATGGTGGCCGGTGGTGGTAAGTGGTGGCATCCACTACCCTATGGTGGTGGTGGTCGCTTTTCCGGCCAAAAACCAGACACCAATTTCCAAGGAATCAACAACACCTCGCAGAAACACATACTAGGCACCAAAACACGCCCACAACCACCACCACTCGGCGGCTGGTGGTGGCAGAGGAGGTAAACATGACAGGAACCACCATAGCTGGCTGCCATGGTGGTGCTCTTGCATTCCGGCGACACACCCATTCCGTGCACACACACGAGCTTGCAGATGGACCCAACCACCAACTGGTGGCGTAGGATGGCAGCGGCGACACGGGAAGGCGGAGACAGCAGCGATTGCAATGCAACAGTGGCGCCATAGGCCGGAGGTAGCGGTGGTAACGTCGTCGCACCACAGCTGCTTGGAGTGGCGGCGCTCGACAGCCCTAGCGACATCGTCAACGTGGTTGAAAGCGAACAGGAGAAGAAGAAGAGATGAAGCGCATCTGGGCATGGCGGCTTACAGCCACGACGATGGTCTTCGGTATTCCCGTCTCCATTACCAAGCGGACGGCAGCTGGGCGATGGCGAGGCATCGGTGGTGGTTCTTGTTTGACAAAGAACTTAATCGAACACATCAATTTAGTTGTGACCGGGCCCGGTACATAGGTCAAAACAAAATCATCGAGGGGCCCAGATATCGCTTCTAATCCTCCAAGGACTAGAAGGAACAGATAAACTTCGACTCATATACTTGTTTCTACTACTTGTTGAATTATACACAAAGGCACGTTTTATAACATCAAGTTACTGATGCGTTTTCATGCAATCAATGTACAACCAACTCATAGGTAACAACTCATATCTCTAGGTTTGAAGACTTATATGATATTACCGTCTCACGATCACTCGAGATAAATTCCATGAAGTGATGCAAGTGAGCGTGGGTTGAATCCAATACTCATAACTTATGAGCACTCATGAGTGTTGTAGCCATGTCCAACATCTTAGACCTCTACAACCAACTCATGACAGTCTTCATTCATATCTACTTTCAACATATGACCGACTGTGGATGGTTTGAATAACTTAATCATTCGGAAAGAATAACCTAGTTATTATGGAAGTCAAAACATGCAAAGTGAAACACAAGAATAATTGAATCCAATATGGTCTCAGCACTTATGAATATAAATAAAACACCTTTTATTCATCACCATATTGATTCCACATTATTCTGTTTCGATTTATCAACTTAACACTTGAATTAAAACAATAGTTGTCCCATGCTCCAAGCATGTACACTATGTTTTCTAAACAATAGTCATGACATACACCAAGTATGCACACTATGTTTGTCTATGATCTTTTTACTTTGTGAAGTAGATCAATTGAACATGATTCCAATGATGCTCATTTCACAGTCCCAAATCCTTACCGTAAATGTAAGAATACCAAATTCTTGTCATTTACTGTAATCTGTTAGATTCCAAACTTATATGCATTGATCCTCTTGCAATGACTATGCACAAAAGTCACAAAACTTGTCAACAATCATTACAGAGTATTCCAAAGGAGATCAATTCCATGGAAACGAAGTCTCATATTCAAAGTACATTGCTTTGAACATCCTTCTTGCATAAAAGTTTCTAACTTTCTCATAGATTCTTAATATCCAACTCCCAGTATGGAAAATTTCCATATTCCCATTTTGATTATCATATCTGAACAAGAGCTACCTCTTTTCAGAATATATCTATATGGTCCTTCCAAATTTTAACACTATACTTCCAACTGTCCCTTAACAACCAATCTTTGGTGAACCTTAGATTGTCCTCAACAATTGCTTAATCATTTTAGTCATATCCGGTTCTATTCCTTTTTCCCTCTTAATGCTCTAAGCATTTTGAAAAATTTAGAAAGGATAAATATTATAGCACATGTGATCGATCCTATACCCGAAGCATATGGGACACGATTCATGATGTCTCACATAAAGATCTGATACTAGATCAGTCTTTTGCTACAATATTTTTATTTGCCATGTTTCAAAAATCGACTATGAAGAGGGATGCCGTAATCATAATCGAATTTGAGAACGCAATATATATATAATTTCCTTATGTTGAACCATTCCAACATAAAACTCATATATATATCCTTGACTAATGATGATTAAAATCTCAATCTAAAATTTTTAGGATTGAAATGAAGTATAATCTCCTTCTCCTTTAATTATAGCAAAACAACCTTTTCCAAGTGAAACTCTTGTTTTCTATAATTAACAATACTCATCATAATTGACATGTACTCAGAAATCTACTTCTAGAAATCAATACTTTATTGACTTTCATCACCAAAGTTCAGACTTCTGACACGAGATGCTTCGACAAAACTTTATCTAAGCTTCTCAGACTCATACATCTTTCCTTAGATAGCTCACATGTGTGTCTAAACAATTATGAAGAGGGATGCCGTAATCATAATGTTTAGACCTGTTTGCCATTTTTCACAAGTCCATGTTAGTGTGCCGGTTAACCACACAAGCTCCACTAACGACTTTGAGAATGCAAACAACACAATTGCTATCTACTTAAAATCTACTTAGTGAAAGCGTTTCCTCACCATCATTTTCATGAATCGGAAAGAAACCTTATGACACTTAGATTTTATGATGTATGTGTTCCTATCCATATGAATTTGTCAAAACCTTAATCACAAGACAAGGCTAGTGACAAACTCAAAAACATATGGATTGAACTTGTTCAATCTTGATTTCTTGCCTCTTGGTAGCCCAAGGGCCCACCATTGCTTCCAAGTTGTTATGTACACAATTGAGAACTGACATAACTCACATACATAGTCAACTTTACCGGAATAGGCACATAAACAAGAATTATGTCAACACGATAGGTTACAAACCTCAAGTCGTGTGCTAGCGATAAAATATAGGTTTTATCCTTGATTAGCTCTTGAAACTTTGAAGACCTTTAAGACTCCCACTGTCCTCTTGACATATAAGTTTCTCTTTGTCAAGAACCATTCCTTGACAACCAAACAAATATTCAAGAGTCAGTGCAGATCCTTATCAAGATAAACACTTCACACAATTGGTGTCAATTGGTCTTTGTTTTATCCAAAACATCACAACTTACCAATTTCAAATGTACAAGAGTAGAAAACATTTTACTCTTACATTTGACAAGTGTTATAAACCTTACTTTATGTCACTCAATGTTACAATCTTGGAGTATGACTCTAAGAGTTGTTTTGGAACGAAGTATGATTCATCTTTTTGATTTTAATCATTCCAATAATTCATGAATCCTCTTCTTAGCCATAAAATGCACTAAGATGTCCTTAGAGGATGAATTGAGACATGGTTTCTTAATCATTAAGATGATCATAAAACAACATACTAAAGTATTCTCCTATCTTTTCAGATTTGAGAAACCTTTTATCTTTCTGCCCAATTTGATTCTTCCCATTCGTCCTGCCATACATTGAAACTTTTCCAATGTTTCAGAATTATACTACAACTTGTAGGTACAACCATATTTACTTAAACTTTAGTAAATCATGACGAATAGTCTTATCGATATTTGTGGTGGACCTTGACCAGCACACACCCAGTGTATCTAATTCCTTAGTCCTTCAATTGACTCACATATGCATGTGATCAATGAATTAGTCTCAATTTTACAAAGATGAAAATTCTCATTCATCATACAATACAGCTTGTATGATTCCAAGTTTCTGTCCAATTGAAGCTTGGGTGATGAGAACCTTTCCTCATTTGGTAAATTCAGACACAACCACAAATGAGAGAATCAAACTCATATTTCCATTATTGCTAGAAACATACAAACATCAATTTTCCATAAATGCCATTGCAAGGAGATATAAAATAAAGTAAAACAAAATTTTATTTATTCATAAAATGCGGAAAACTTTTCCTTACAATGCAACTTTAAATGGAAACTATGCTATTACATATTTCCTAGCAATCTATCATAACTTTTAAGTAGTAGCTCAAAAATCCGATCCTCGAACCATGCGATAGAAATCCATCTTCTTGATCAGATTCAGCACACTCTTCTTTTAACCTTCCTTTTTCTCGATCCTGCTAAACATCAAGATTCAACCTAGTCACATCATGTACTAAGAATCAACAATTAGGAACTTTAACAAAGTTAGATAGTGGACTTACCTGAAGCCGAGTCAAACATTTTGTCTCTACTTGCTTTCAAATATTTCAGGTATTCAGGGCAGCTTCGCTTCCAATGTCCCTTCTCATGGCAATAAAAACATATAGAATCTTTGGGAATGGTACACGAGACAATCACAGACTTAGCCTTTCCCTTTACCTTTTGGTCAACCGGGTTGACCAAGGCCGATCCCTTTCCATTGGGAAGAGAAAGCTTTTCTGGACTTCCAATGTTACCATTGTCCATGTCCATGGAAGTTTGAGAATTAGACCTTCCATCAATATTTGCTTGACCATTGCGCCAAATCATTGCTGACTCAGCAGCAACAAGCAAATAAGAAAGATCTATTAGGGTTATGTCAGGATCTGTCATATGGTAGTCTTTAATAAACTCACTATACGACTCAGGAAGTGACTGAAGAACCCAGTCAACAACGAACTTCCTTGAAATAACAGCACCCAACATTCTCAGCCTGTCAATGTGTGACTTCATTCCTAAGACATGAGTGCACACAGGTCTTCCATCTTTATGTTTCATTTATAGTAGAGCTTGAGTGATCTTGAACCTTTCAAGTCTTCGGGCTTGTGGGTCAGGGAGAATAAATGGAGGAGGTGGAGGAAGTGAAGCATGATGTTGAGGGACATCATCTTCAAGAAGAAAGTTTGTTCCAAGAGATTTGGGAAGATCATAGTTGTTTGAACCAGACATCTACAATGGGAGAAAATCAAGTTAGTTGATTCTAAGTCCTTAATATAGCACCCAATATGAAATATTAAGGCTAGGACCCAACACAATATTTTGTAACTTGGAAGAGGGATGCCGTAATCCAAGCTATAAAATATTTGAAGGTAGGTGAATGACGATTCACCAATTTCCACCATAAAAAACGAAATGAATTATTAGGTTTTAATTGGATTTGAAATTCCTAGATTCTTTTGAGATTCATTGAACTTTTCAATGGCATGTTTCAATCTCGATTGTGCCCTTCAAGTTTTGTGACTGGGATGCCGAGGATCACAAAACAAGGTGTGAATAACCATGCAAACTCACTTGGTACCCTTAATATTATCACCTAATCGATGTGCCGGTTAACCACACACGCTCCACCGATCTATGATAAACATTAAGTCACCCTTCGTGATCCTTACTAGTCCAAGTTAGTCTGCCGGTTAACCACACACGCTCCACCAACGACTTGGTAAGGTACAAAGTGTGAATTTCATGGTTAGCACCAAATTCACATTTTCCTAAAGTAACTAAGATTAGGAATTATAAAAAAAAATTTAGTTACTTTATAATCATTATACTTTTAATGAGAATTAAAGTCATTGTCCTACCCGTTCGGCTAACGACCCTCCACCGATCAAGGAAGCGGTGGGTGAGAGTAGATACTCATTAAGTTGCCATTTTATAGGCAACAACCTTATACCCCCCTTATAGACCGGCTTCGTGAATGAGGCCTACTAACAGTAAAACGACTTGATCTTATACATATATATAATAATTAACCATTAATGTTATAAATAGTATAAGGGTTGAATTTTAACTTTTAAAACTCTAAGGGTTTGGAATTAAATTTTGTGTGCGACTTTACAAATTCCAAAACTTGAGGGCAAGTTTTGAACAATTCAAAAACTTTTGGATATTCATAACTTACGAGTTTTAATTAAGTTTTTTAAAACTTTTAATGAAGAGACTCTTGGATATCCATAACTTGAGGACAAGTTATGGAGTCCATAAAAGAATTTATTAGAAAACTCTTCAAGAAAATGTAACTTATGACTTCTTAAAAAAACATTTAAAAGAAAAACTTTTGGAATTCCATAACTTGAGGACAAATTATGAATTCCATTAAAACACATTAAGATCAAGAATTAACTAACAAACAATTTGCAAATAATTCCTATGATCTAACAAAACTCATATGAACATGAACATCCACATCAACAATTTCAAGAATCATATGAACACATATAAAAACTTGGAATTTTGATATTAGCCTTGAAATTGGTTTACGACAATCATTACCACATCAAAAACAGGTTTTATAGGTCCAAAACAGTTTAAGGTAATGATTCTAGACCAATTCCAGCACAAAATCTCGAAAATCTGCACTCAGGCCTGCCAACTCGTCGAGTGCATGAACTGACTCGGCGAGTTGGTTGAATATATGCATGAACTCGGCGAGTTCCATGAGGGACTCGGCGAGTCAGCTGTACAGAATGCAGTTTTTCGACATTTTTCAGCTATTTGCATCAAGTATTCAAGAAAACAAGCCTAGGCTCTGATACCACTGTTGGGTTTTGAGCATTCTATCACTCCTAAGTGTACATGCAACCCTAATAAACCTTGGATCTATGTTTTCTCTAAAATACATGCAAATAATAATTTCCAAGGTTTACATCCTAAGTAGCATGGCATGAAGAACTAGAATCGTAAAACACTAGAAGAATGACATACCTTTTGATAGTGATTGATTGCTTGGAGTTTGAGAGCCTAGCACCAATAATGTGAATGCCTCAAGTGGAATCACAAATCACCACAAACCTTGGAACCTTGAGAGAATAATATATGTGCTCTAGAAATTAGGCCACCACTCTTGTTCACACACAACTAGTGTCATTTCAAGCATCATAAGCTCCTTTATATAGTGTGGAGGATTAGGGTTACATCCATGTAAACTCTAATACCCATGACTCTTCCTTTCCAAGGATCCATGGGTTAAAAGCTCCATGGAGTATCCATGGATTCCCATGCATGCCAAGCCCATTCCAAATGAGTATTAGCCCACACTACATAAAATACAAGAGCCCATATTTAATTAGTCACCTTTTTTATCACCAAATTAATTCTAAATTAATTTATGACCAATACTAATTAAATAATATGATTTAATATAAATATATTATAAGTTATAATATATTAATAAAGCATGAACAAACTATTCTCAAAAGATTATCCAAACAAATTGTTCGGGTGAAGTGCAACCCAAATGGACCATGCCGGGTCGGGTCAAGTACATCTCCAATATTGTTATGGACTTAGACACCTTATCCAACAAACACGCCCACAGCCACCACCACTCGGCGGCTGGTGGTGGCAGAGGGGGTAAACATGACAGGAACCACCATGGCTGGCTGCCATGGTGGTGCTCTTGCATTCCGGCGACACACCCATTCCGTGCACACACACACGAGCTTGCAGATGGACCCAACCACCAACTGGTGGCGTAGGATGGCGGCGACGACACGGGAAGGAGGAGACAACAGCGATTGCAATGCAACAGTGGCGCCATAGGCCGAAGGTAGCGGTGGCAACGTCGTCGCACCACAGCTGCTTGGAGTGGCGGCGCTCGACAGCCCTAGCGACATCGTTAACGTGGTTGAAAGCGAACATGAGAAGAAGAAGAGATGAAGCGCATCTGGGCATGGCTGCTTACAGCTACGACGATGGTCTTCGGTGTTCCCGTCTCCATTACCAAGCGGGCGACAGCTGGGCGACGGCGTGGCATCAGTGGTGGTTCTTGGTGGCTGGAGAACGAACGAGATCCATGACGGCTCGGAATCGGTGGAGATGGGTGGTGCGACGCCGAGGAGGGTGAATGAGAGTGTAGATGAAGTTGGCGGCTGAACAAATGAGGCTAGGGTTAGGGTTTCATAACCCTTATATACCGGCTCCTCATAATATTTTGCCATAATGACCAAAATGGTCCCTCCAGCTCCAATTTAATTCGAAATAGATCCATATTTTACATTTCTAACCCCTCCTTCAGAAAACCCTTACAAATTAAGTCCCAATAATCACTATGCAGCCCCTCCTCTACAAATTCTTTTCAACAGAAATCCATATATTACCATTCAGCCCCTAAGCCTCCAAACTCTCTTCAATTTAAGTCCCAAAAGTTAGCATTTAGTCCCTGCCTTCATTATTACTTACAAATTAAGTCCGAATTTTGCACTTTTAACCCTAATCTCTTAAAGTGTGACAATTAGCTCTACGAGACCATCATTTGGTATATAATTATTTATTTTAGGGCTTCTATTCATTCATTAATTTATTTATTATTAAATAAATAAACAGGGTGTTACATGTTCCTACCACTACCACTACATTATCTGATCTGATTTGCTTTCAGTGAAATCAGAGGGGCCACAAGAGGTCCTAGTGTCCGAGTTTAGCAGCAGCAGGTAAGGTGGTGGCACCCGCCCCTGCTACATTGAGGATTACAGACGGCCGTTAAGGCCGGACAGAGGCGCCAGTGGCGAAGAGCAGAGCCTTCCAGCTGACAGCAGAGGAGGCACGAGCAGCTCCTGATGTCGTTACGGGTATGTATATTTCTCTTATCTATTTATTGATATTGTTTATTACTTATGTTTATATGTTTTGTTATACGATCGTTCTTAGTGAACGATATATCGTCTTTGGTAATGTTTGATTCGGTTGCCACCGGATCTTTTGTGTCGCTTGCGCTTAGCAAGCGATTTAGTATAACTTCGGGGGAGCTGGATTGCCCGCTTGATGTAGAGATACCAGATGGCAGGAGCGTCAGGGTCGCGAGGGTTCACAGAGGTTGTACACTACAGTTATTTGATGAGCAGTTTTCAGTGGATCTGGTCCCTATTCCCCTACGAGGGAATAAGGTTATAGTTGGTATGGACTAGTTTAGCCCCAATGGGGCAGTGATCGACTGCGAGCAGCAACTAGGGAGGGTTTGGACCCCTAGTGGGGGAGGGTTAGTGATTCAGGGCGAGAGGCCACATCATGGGTTGACTCTATGTTCAGCAGCGCGGGATATGCGTTACCTTTAGCTGGGTTGCGCAGGATATGTCGCTTATGTGATGGATACCCGAGATAAGAGTAAGGCGACAGTTGATGATGTACCGGTAGTACGAGAGTACCCGGACGTATTTCCGGAGGATTTACCAGGGATACCTTCGGAAAGACAGGTTGAGTTTAGGATTGACCTAGTCCCTGGTGCGGCTCCGATAGCCAAGACACCATATTGGTTGGCTCCTCCCGAGATGCAGGAGTTGTCTATGCAGCTGCAAGAGCTGCTAGACAAGGGTTTCATCAGGCCGAGCAGTTCACCATGTGGAGCCCCGATCCTGTTTGTGAAGAAGAAGGACGGGACACATCACATGTGAATAGACTACCGGGAGCTGAACAAGGTAACAGTGAAGAACCATTACCCACTTCCGAGGATAGAGGATTTGTTTGATCAGCTTCAGGGAGCATCTTGGTTCTCCAATATGGATGTATGGTCATGGTATCACCAGATGCGAGTCAGGGATGATGATGTACAGAAGTCGGCTTTTAGGACTCGCTATGGTCATTATGAGTTTGTGGTGATGCCGTTTGGGCTCACCAATGCTCCAGCCGCGTTCATGGACCTCATGAACCGCATATGCATACCGATGCTGGATCGGTCTGTAATAGTCTTCATTGATGAAATCTTGGATGACTCCAAGACTAAAGAGCAGCATGAGGAGCACCTGAGGGAGGTGCTGGAGACACCGAGGAGGGAGAGACTTTTTGCGAAGTTCTCCAAGTGTGCGTTTTGGTTGTGCGAGGTGCAGTTCCTTGGGCATCTCGTCAACCAGAAGGGTATTCTGGTTGATCCGGCTAAGATAGAGGCAGTGATGCAGTGGGAAATTCCGAGGTCTCCAACCGATATTCATAGTTTCCTGGGTCTAGCGGCTTACTACCGGAGATTTATTCAGGACTTCTCCAAGATTGCAGTTCCGTTGACCCGACTGACCAAGAAGGCGGTGGTTTTCCGCTGGGAGCCTGAGCAACATGCGACCTTCGAGACTCTTAGGCAGCGGTTATGCGAGGCACCGTTTCTGACCTTGCCAGAGGGAGTTGATGACTTTGTAGTTTACTGTGATGCTTCGATCACTGACATGGGGGTAGTTTTAATGCAGCGGGGCCATGTGATAGCTTATGCATCGAGGCAGCTGAAGCCTCACGAGGCTAACTATCCGACACATGATTTAGAGCTGGGGGCTGTGGTTTTTGCCCTCAAGATTTTGGCGGCATTACCTCTACGGGGTCCGATGTACCATTTACACGGACCACAAGAGTTTGAGGTACCTCATGGATTAGCCGAATCTGAACATGAGACAGCGTCGGTGGTTAGATGTGGTGAAGGACTATGACTGTGAGATCCTTTACCACCTGGGCAAGGCCAATGTGGTGGCCGATGCCTTGAGCCGCAAGGCGGTAGCGACCTCGATTCGAGACATTTGTCTGAAAATGACAGTGATTAAGCCATTGTTAGAGTAGATTAGAGAGGCGCAAGTGGAGGGCCTGAAGGAAGAGCGCCAGAAGTGCGAGAGGATTGTGGGCCGGGTGGCCTCATTTGAATATGACAGCCGAGGGTTATTGACCCTGCATGGGAGGGTCTGGGTTCCGTACTGGGGCAGGTTCTCCATGGATGAGGCCCATAAGTCAAGGTTCTCCATCCATCCTGGGGCAACGAAGATGTACAGAGATCTTCGACTCGATTACTGGTGGCCCTGCATGAAGCGGTATGTAGCTTGGTACGTAGAGAGATGCCTGACCTATATGAAGGTCAAGGCAGAGCACCAGAGGCCTCACGGCAAGATGCAACCATTAGATATCCCTGTGTGGAAGTGGGAGGACATCACTATGGATTTCATCACTAAGCTTCCCAGGACCGCATGCGGGGTTGATTCGATATGGGTCATCGTGGATCGGTTGACCAAGAGCGCTCACTTTATCCCGATCTAGGAGAGCATATCAGCCGAGAAGTTGGCCGGAATTTATGTGCGAGAGGTAGTGGCACGACATGGAGTGCCTGCCTCGATGGTGTCTGATCGAGATGTCCATTTTACTTCCAGATTTTGGAAGCGGTTTCCCGACGAGATGGGTACTCGTCTCCACTTCAGCACCGCTTTCCAACCCCAGAAAGACGGATAGAGCGAGAGGACGATTCAGACTCTCGAGGACATGCTTCGTGCATGTGTTTTAGATTTCGGTGGCAGTTGGGATACGTATCTTCCGTTAGCGGAATTTTCGTATAACAACAATTACCACGCTAGTATAGACCGGCCTCCCTTCGAGATGCTCTACGAGAGGAAGTGTAGGACCCAAATCTGTTGGGGTGAGGTCGGTCAGAGGGTCATGGGGAGTACAGAGGTAGTACTCAAGACCACAGAGTGGATCCAGCAGGTCCGAAGCAGACTCCAGACTGCTCAGAGTTGGCAAAAGAGTTACGCCGACAAGCGGCGTTCATAATTGGAGTTCTGGGTAGGCGACATGGTCCTCCTGAAGGTGTCACCTTGGAAAGGTGTCATATGGTTCCGGAAGAGGGGCAAGTTGGGACCTAGGTATATTGGTCCTTTCAGGGTTATAGCCCGGGTGGGCAGGGTGGCATATCGACTGGATCTCCCGGCAGAGCTCCGCCAGATCCACAACACTTTCCACGTTTCTCAGCTGCGGAAGTGCTTAGTGGATGAGTCAAAATTTGTACCTTTAGAGGATATTCAGGTGGATGATAGCCTGAACTACATCGAGAGACCAGTGGCTATCCTCAACAGGAATACGAAAGAGTTGAGGAAAAAGAGAGTGGAGCTGGTGAAGGTGTAGTGGCAGCACAGCAAGGGATCAGAGTGGACCTAGGAGCCGGAGGAGGAGATGAGGGAGCACTACCTGTAGTTTTTTCCGGATGCAGCAGACTTTGAGGACGAAGTCTAATTCAAGTGGGGGTGAATTGTAACGACCGTCATTTGAGGTAATTACTTATTAAATATTTCTTAGATTATCGTTGTGCTAAATATGGATAAAAGGACTATTGGAGTGGACTTAAGCAAGTGGGCCGAGAAATGGGGCCACCCATAAGACGTACGTTGGGCGTAGCCTTGGTGTACGCGGGGCGTAGAGGCGCAATGGATGAGGGGGACGCGCGCACGTACGTACAGCGTACCAGGAGTACGTGCAACGTACGTGAGCAGATGCCAAAACCATAAGTTTTATGGTTTAAGACATATAAATACCCTATTATAGCCACCCCTGGCCTCCTTACCAGTCCCTCACCCTCAGAAACCCTAGATACCCTCTCTTACTCCATTTTTGTGTGTGTTTGGCATTTTGAAGCTTAGTTTGGTGAAGAAAAGCTTGGAAGAAAAAAAGAGAAGTTGGAGAAGAAGAACTTGAGTATCTTGATCTCAAGGATCTGGGATTATCTCATCTTTTGGCACTCAAAGGAGGTATAAAGCTTCCAACTTTCCTCATAGAAGCTTAGATCTAGGTTTATGGAGCTTTGGACCTTTTTAGGTCCAAAGGTTGGATTTTTATGATGCAACTTCGTTTTTTAAGCTTGGGGTTGCCACCCTTAGAGCTAAATGCATTCCTTTAGCAATAAAGTTTCAATCTTTAAGGTCCATTTGTGACCATGCATGAGATGTAGCCATTTCCATGGAAGTATGTTGCTATTTTCCAAGTTTTGGTTCATTTGGTGGGTTGCAAGCTACCAAGTAACCAACTTTATGGATTAATACAATGAAGAGGACTTGGATCTGTGATTGTAGCCTTTAGAGTAGAGTATTAAGTGCTTAATGGGAAAAGTGGCTTAACAGAGTAGTAGGCTGGGCGTACCATCCAGTACGCGCATCGTACAAGCCACACAGCAGGTACGCGCTGCATACAAAGGAGTACGCCCCGCGTACTCAACAGTATTGGGCTTTTCATCTTTTGGGCCTCGGTTTGGGCCAACTAGTAGACTTATCAGCTATTTGGCCTTAGTGGATCATCATATGTCAAATTTTTGGACAAAAGACATGTTTGGGCTTGGGGAAGGCCCATTTGAGAAGTTGGGCCCAATTTAGAAATGATGGGTTTTGAGCATTCTAACACTCATATGGTGTACATGCAACCCTATAAACCTTGTATCTGTGTTTTCTCTATTATACATGCAAATATTCAATATTCTAAGGTTTTATCCTAACTAGCATATTATGAAGTAACTATACTACAAAATCCTAGTTAGATGACATACCTTTTGATGTAGCTTGAAGTCTTGAACTTTAAGAGCTTAGCCCCAATAGTGTGGAAGCCTCAAGTGGAATCACAAATCACCAAAACACCTTGGAAAACTTGAGAGAATAGAATGCACACTAGAAATCGGCCCACCCTTCTATCCTCACACACTAGTTTCATTTCATGTGCCAAAGACCTCTTTATATATTATGGAGGATTAGGTTTACATTCATGTAAACCCTAATACCCATGACCTTTTATTTCCGTAGGATCCATGGGTTAAACTCTCCATGGACTATCCATGAAAGCTTAGCCCAACCTAAATGAACTTGGCCCATTCCATATATATATATATATATATATATATATATATATATATATATAAGAGTCCAAATATAATTAGTTCCTTTTTTATCACTAAATTAATTCTAAATTAATTCTTGATCAATACTAATTAAATAATGTGATTTCATATTAATATATTAGAACTTATAATATATTAATATAAATCATAAACATACTATTCTCAAAAGATTATCCATATAAATTGTTGCGGTACAACAAATAAACTAGAAAACAATTCCTAAGTTCACATGCAACCTACTTTGGATCTATGTTTTAACTATTGAACATACAACTTCGAATTGCAAAACAAGATCCCTAGAGGAGAGAGGCTTTTCCATAAGGTCCTTGTTCATCTCAAAAGGCCAGTAGTCCTCATAGTACCTCTGCAGTTTTGGGGACATAGTTGCCACCATGATGCATGCCACTTTGGTAGCATCATCGTAATGTTTCTTGTAGGCAGCAAGATCTTCAGGAGTAGCTTCAAACTAGATTTAATATTTATCTTTTAATTAACTAGAGCGTTTGGTAAGGATTATCTAATTAAATTAATCAATTAATTAAAATAAACCAATTAACTAGATTTAAATTCAAACCATTTCGAAATTCAAACTATTAAATTTAAATTTAAATAAACCAATTAACTAGATTTAATATTTATCTTTTAATTAACTATTAATCAAATTATTAAATCTTGTAAGGATTATCTAATTAAATTAATCAATTAATTTAATCCTAATCCTTATCCCTCTAAATTTCGAAAATTAGGGTAAGGATAATTATCCAATTAATCTAATTAAGTAACAATTATCCAAAACAAGAAACCCTAAAACTTATAGCAAATTTCGAAATTTACAAGGGATGAGGCTAGGGTTTTCAAAACCCTAACCCTAATTTCGATTAGGGTTCTTTGGAGGCTAGGGTTTTCGAAAAAACCCTTTGATCCAAAACCCTAGAAATCGAAAATTTGGCCTTTAGGGTTTAATAGCTATAAACCCTAATTTGCAATTCAAAAATTGTAGCAATTCAATTTAAAACAACAATGGCTCTGATACCACTGATGGGTTTTAGGTACAACAAATAAACTAGAAAACAATTCCTAAGTTCACATGCAACCTACTTTGGATCTATGTTTTAACTATTGAACATACAACTTTGAATTGCAAAACAAGAACCCTAGAGGAGAGAGGCTATTTTCGAAAATAGTAAACTAGGGTTTAGGGTTTACATACCTTTCAATTGTTACAACAAACAATTGATATTCCCTTGATCTTGATCTTGATCTTCTTGGAAGCTTTAGCACCACAAGTGTAATGCCTCTAATGGAATCACACCCAAACTAGCAAGAAGGAAAGTAGAAGAGAGAGGGGAGAGGGAGTATGCAAAATCTCGGCCTTAGGTTTTCTTCAAAAGAAAGAGTGACCAAAAACATGAACCAGGAGGCTCCTTATATAGCTGAGGGATCTAGGGTTTAAGGGAAACCCTAGTTATCCTTTGCTTAGGGCCTAAGCAAACCCAAAGGCCTTATCCAAGCCCTTATGGACGAAATTATTAGGGTTTCCCCTAAAGATTTCGTCCACCCTCTTCCAAGGGGGTTCTAGAGCCTTCCACTCAACTATTAGATAATTGCAAACTAGTCCCTGCACCTTATAATTAATTCTTTTAACCCCAAAATCAATCCTGATTAATTTCTGGCTAACAATTAATTAAACATAATGATTTCTAATTAATATATTAATCCAATAACATATTAATAAGTCATTTATATATATATATATATATATATATATATATTAATTTATTAATCTTATAAATTAATATCTCTCCTTTCATAATTTCCTTGTCCAGTTGCTAGGTTGAGGGCAACCCAAAAGGACTGTGCTGCTATCAATTCAAGTACATACCAATTATAGTTATGGGCTTAGACACCTAATCCAACAGCGGTGAAGTGCAACCCAAATGGACCATGCTAAATCGGGTCAAGTACATACCAATTTTAGTTACGGACTTAGACAATAATCCAACAGTCTCCCACTTGGATACGTCTAAAACTATTATTGCGTATGACTCCAAAACCCGACTGGCAATCGTAGCTCTTAAAGCCGCTATCGAACTCTGATCTAGTCAATGACTTGTCCATTAGATAAGGGATCATATATTCCTCCATTCTAGATATCATATGGACTGAGACATGGATTATAATCATTCTCTCTGTCCATTTGTTGTTTCCCGATTTCCAATTTATGACAACCGACTAATTGAACAAATCAAATCAGTCCAGGCTTGGCCAAGCACTTAGGGGTGTCATCACTAAATCATCGAGGGGCCCACAGATATCGCTTTTGTCCCTTTAAGGGTAAAAGGAATGGATAAACTTTGACTCATATGCTTGTTCTACTACTTGTTGAATCATACACAAAGGCACGTTTTATAACATCAAGTTACTGATACGTTTTCGTGCAATCAATGTATAACCAACTCATAGTCAACAACTCATATCTCTAGGCTTGCAGAATATAAGATATTATCATCTCATGATCACTCGTGATAAAATCCATGAAGTCATTTAAATGAGCGTGGGTTTAATCCAATACTCAGAACTTATGAGCACTCATGAGTGTTGTAGCAACTCTTGCTATGTCTAATACCTTAGACATCTACAAAGCAACTTCATGACAGTCTTGCCTTAATACCTACTTCCAACATATTATCGACTGTGGATGGTTTGAATAACTTAGTCATTCAGGAAGAATGACCTAGTTATTCTGGAAGTCAAAACATGCAAAGTGAAACACAAGAATAATCGAATCCAATATGGTCTCAAAACTTATGAATATAAATAGAACACCTTTTATTTATCACCATATTGATTACACATTATTCATTTTATAATGTTTCAAATTTATCAACTTAATACTTGAATTAAAACACTAGTTGTCCCATGCTCCAAGCATGTACACTATGTTTTCTAAACACTAGTCATGCCATACACCAAGTACGCACACTATGTTTGTCTATGATCTTTACTGTGTGGAATAGATCGATTGAACATAATTCCAATGATTCTAATTTCACAATCCCAAATCCTTACCTTAAATGTAAGAATTTTAAATTCCTGCCATTTAACGAAATCTGTTAGATTTTAAACTTATATGCACTGATCCTCTGTAATGATTATGCACAAAGTCATAAAGACTTGTCATCAGGCATTACAGAGTATTCCAATGGAGATCAATTCCATGCAATGTTGTAAAGCTCACCGAGTTGGCCGATTACTCCTCCGAGTACTTGCTACTCGGCCCCTTACCGAGGCGAGTTACAGAATCCCGAGTACTCCCCGATCGGCCCCTTACTGAACTGAGCAATGTTGTAAAACTCGGTCAACTCGGTGATTAATATGTATAATATACTTAATGATTTATTATTTAACACACACACATGTGATTATTACTACATATATATCTTAAATGTTTAGTAATTATTCATGAAGTGAGACAATTATGTGTTTTTTAGTTTTTATGTATTTACATGTATCTAACTTTTTTATATATTTCAATCAACTTATGATTTTAACTAATGATTTTGAAATATATAATTTCCCTAAAAATATTTCTACATGAATTACCAAATCCGAGTACTCCCGAGTGCTCCTGAGTACTCCCGAGTACTCGCTACTCGGTAGTCGGCCGAACAGGTACCGAGTAACGAGTTCTACAACCTTGATTCCATGGAAACGAAGTCTCAAAGTCAAAGTACATTGCTTTAAACATCCTTCTTGCATTAAGTTTTCTAATCTTACACAGGTCTAAGGAATAACTTCCACCTATGGGAACATTTCCATATTCCCATTTTGACTATCACCTCTGAAAAATAGTTGCCTCTTTTCAGAATATGTCAATATGGTCCTTCCAAAATTAACACTATACTTCCAACTGTCCCTGAGCAACCAATCTTTGGTAAACCTTAGATTGTTCTCGACAATTGCTTAATCAAATTAGTCATATCCAGTTCTAGTACTTTTTCCCTCTTAATGCTCTAGGCATTTGGAAAAATTTAGAACAGATGAATATTATAGCACATGCAATCGATCCTATATCCGAAGCATATGGGACACGATTCATGATGTCTCACATAAAGACATGATACTAGATCAGTCTTTGCTATAATATTTCTATTTCTATTTGCAAAGTTCTCATAATTCGGATTATGAAAAGGGATATCGTAATCATAATCGAATTTTAGAACGCAAATAATGTTCCCATATATAGAATTTCCTTATGTTGAACCATTCCAAGATAACATTCATATATATATATATATATATATATATATATATATATATATATATATATATATATATATATATACTTGACTAAATTTGATTAAAATCTCACGATCTAAGCTTTTAGATTTGAAATGAAGTATAATTTCCTCTCCCTTAATTATAGCAAAACAACTCTTCCCAATTGAAACTTTTGTTTTCTATAATTAACATTGCTAACTTGCAACACTTATTTTAATTTTAATGATCCCACTAACATGATGATTATTAGCATAACACTCATGCTCCCACTAGCTTTGACATGTACTCAGAAATCAGCTGGACTTCTAGAAATCAATACTTTATTGACTTTCTTACCAAAGTTCAGATTTCCTATACGAGATGCTTTGATAAAACTTTATCAAAATCATTCACCTTTCCTTAGATAGCACACATGTGTGTCTAAACAATTTCAGAACTATTAAAAGGAATGCCGTAATCATAGTCTCAATTGTTTAGACCTTTTCCATTTCTCACAAGTCCATGTTAGTGTGTCGGTTAACCACACACGCTCCACTAACGACTTTGAGAATGCAAATATCACACTTGCTATCTACTTAAAACCTCTTAGTGAAAGCGTTTCCTCACCATCATTTTCATGAATCGGAGAGAAACCTTATGACACTTAGATTTTATGGTGTATGCATTCCTATCCATGTGAATTTGTCAAAACCATAATCACAGGACACGGTTAGTGACAAATTTATATGGACTGAACTTGTGCAGTCTTAACTTCTTGCCACCCTGCAGCACAAGGGCCTGTCATTGCTTCCAAGTTGTTAAGCAACCAAATGAGAACACTCAGAACTCATATGCAAACCCAACTTTAACTGGAATGGGAACAGAAATGGAATATGTCAAGACGAAAGGTTATAAACCTCAAGTCGTGTGCTAGTGATAAACTATAGTTTTTATTCTTGATTAGTTCTTGAAACTTTTTCAAGATCTTTAAGACTCCCACTAACCTCTTGACATATAAGACTCTTTTGTCAAGAACCATTCCTTGACAAAGCAAATATTCAGGAGTTAGTACGGATTCTTATCAAGACAAACACTTCACACAATTGGTCTTAGTTGTTCTCTATTTTATCCAAAACATCACAACTTACCAATTTCAAATGTACAAGAATAGAACGTATTTTACTCTTACATTTGACAAGTGTTATAAACCTTCTTAGGATTATGTCACTCAAGTTACAATCTTGGAGTATTACTCTAAGACTCAATTTTGGAACGAAGTATGATTTATCTTTTGATTTAACCAATCCAACAATTCACAATTCCTCTTCTTAGTCAAACAAATTCACTAAGATGTCCTTAGAGAATCAATTGTGATATGGTTTCACAATCATTAAGATGATCATAAAACATGATACTAAAGTACTCTCCCATCTTTTCAGATTTGAGAAACTTTGATCTTTCTGCCAAATTTGATTCTTCTTATTCGTTCTGCCGTACATCAAAACTTTTCCAATGTTTCAGAATTATACTTAAACTTGTAAGTATGACCATATTTACCGAACTTCAGTAAATCATAACGAATAATCTTATCGAACTTTGTGGTCGACTTGACCAGTGCACAAGAATGTGTACTCGATCCCTTAGTCCTTCACTTGACTCACATATACATGTGAACAAGGAATTAGTCTTAATTTCCCAAAGATGAAAATTCTCATTCATCATACAATACAGGTTGCATGATTCCAAGTTTCTATCCAACTGAAACTTGGGTGATGAGAATCTTTCCTTATTTGGTAAATTTAGACACTACCACAAATGAAAGAATCAAATCCATTTTCCAATATTGTTATTAACGGAATCATATAAGCAACAATTTTTTCACAAATGCCATTGTAAGGATACTTAAAATAAATAAAAACGAAACTTTTTCTTTTATTTAAAACTTGCAGAAACACTTATACTTAATAAATGCATATGAAAACAATGTTGTTATCTATTCCTAAGCAATCTATCACAACTCTTAAGCAGTAGCTCAAAAATTCTGATCACCGAACCATGCGATCGAAATCCATCTTCGCGATCAGAATCAGCTTACTCTTCTTTAAGTTTCTTCTCTTTTCTTTGATTCTTAAAACTTCAACATGTGACCTAGTCACATGATGTAATAAGAATCTCCAAATAGGTATTTAATAGAGTTAGATAGTGGACTTACCTGAAGTAGAGTCAAACCTTTTTGACTTGACCAACCTTATGATCTTTCAGGTAAGTAGGGCAGCTTTGCAACCAATG
This sequence comes from Lactuca virosa, assembly GCF_052849685.1. Classification (NCBI taxonomy): domain Eukaryota; kingdom Viridiplantae; phylum Streptophyta; class Magnoliopsida; order Asterales; family Asteraceae; genus Lactuca; species Lactuca virosa. The sequence goes on along the minus strand of NC_136433.1, from coordinate 255,543,793 downwards.
TCCCTTCCTTTGGGAATATAAGCATATGGACTCTTTGGGAATCGTACACGAGACTATCTCAGACTTAGCCTTTCTCTCTACCATTTGGTCAACCGAGTTGACTATGGCCGATCCCTTTGCATTGGGAAGAGAAAGCTTTTCTGGATTTTCAATGTTACCATTGTCAATGTCCATGGATGTTTGGGAAGTTGATCTTCTAATCAAATTTGCTTTACCAGTGCTCCAAATCATTGATGATTCAGCAGCACCTAGCAAATAGATAAGATCATTAAGGGTCATGTCATAGTCTGTTTCATAGTAGTCCCAAAGGAAACTCACTATGTGACTTAGAAAGTGATTTAACAACCAACTTTCTCAAGACTTTGACACCCAACTCTCCCGGCTTATCAATATGTGACTTCATCTCCAAGATGTGAGCACACATAGAACTTGCTTGCCAATAGGGCTTGAGTGACCTTGAACTATTCAAGAACTTGTGGGTTAGGGAGATAATTGGAGGAGGTGGAGGAAGTGAAATATGATTTCCATGAGCCAAACACGGGACATCATCTTCATTAGGAAAGCTTGCTCCATGAGATTTGGGAAGATCATAGTTGTCTGAACCAAACATCTAAAATGGGAGATATTCAAGTTAGTTGATTTAAGTCCTTAATATAACACCCAATATGAAATATTAAGGCTAGGACCCAACACAATACTTTTATAGCTTGGAAGAGGGATGCCGTAATCCAAGCTATAAACTATTTGAAGGTAGGCGAATGACGGTTCACCAATTTCCACCATGAAAAACGAAATAGGAATTAGGTTTTAATTAGTTTGAAACTCCTAGATCTTTTGAGTTTCATTGAACTTTTCAATGGCATGTTTCAATCTCGATTTTTCCCTCTCAAGTTTTGTGACTGAGATGTCGAGGATCACAAAACAAGGTGTGAATAACCATGCAAATATAGTTGGTACCCTTAACATTTATCACTTAATCGATGTGCCGGTTAACCACACTCACTCCACCGATCCTATGATAAACATTAAGTTACACTTTGCCTACCTTGTTAAATCCAGGTTAGTGTGCCGGTTAACCACACACGCTCCACTAACGACTTAAGCAAAGTGTAAAGTGTAATTTTATGGGTTAGCACCAAATTCACATTTTACTAAGTAACTAAGATTGGGAATTTATAAGAGTTTAGTTACTTAGTATCTATCATTAATACTTTTAATGAAGGGAGAATTCTAGTCCTTGTCCTACCCGTTCGGCTAACGACCCTCCACCAGTCAAGGAAGCGGTGGGTGAGGGTGGACACCCATTAAACTGCCATTTTATAGGCAGTAACCTTATACCCCCTTATAGACCGGCTTCGTGAATGAGGCCTACTAACGGTAAGACTGACTTGCTCTTATATATATATATATATATATATATATATATATATATATATATATATATATATATATATATATATATATATTATTAACTTATAATGCTATAAAGTATAAGGGTTGAATTTTAACTTTTAAAACTCTAGGATTTGGAATTAAAGTGTGTGTGAGACTTTACAAATTCCAAAACTTGAGGGCAAGTTTTGAACTATTCAAAAACTTTTGGATTTTCATAACTTATGAGTTTAATTAAGGTTTTAAAAACTTTAATGAAGAGACTCTTGAACATCCATAACTTGAGGACATGTTATGGAGTTCATAAAACAAAATGACTCTTCAATTTTGTAACCTATGCATTTTAATGAATCTTTAAAAGAAATGTCTTGTGGTAATCCATAACTTGAGGACAAATTATGGACTATATTAAAATACATTTAGATCAAGAATTAACTAACAAACAATTTTGCAAATAATTCCTATGATTTACCAAAACTCATAAGTGTATGAACAATCATATCAACAATTTCAAGAATTACATAAACACATATAAAACATGAAATTTTGATAATAACCTTGAAATTGGTTTACCATAATCATTACCACATCAAAAACAGGTTTTATAAGTCCAAAACAGTTTAAGGTAATGATTCTAGACCAATTTCAGCCTTAAAAGTCGAAAATATGCTGTCAGGGGCTTCTACTCGTCGAGTGTATGAACCTACTCGATGAGTAGGATGAATTTCTTCATGGACGCGGCGAGTCCATTAGTGGACTCGACGAGTCCAGTGCTCAGGAAGCCAAAATTTTCGATTTTTAAGCTGTTTCAGCAAGTATAACTTGAAAACAAGCCTAGGCTCTGATACCACTGATGGGTTTTGAGCATTTTAACACTCCTATGGTGTATATGTAACCCTATAAACCTTGGATCTATGTTTTCTCTATTATACATGCAAATATTCAATATTCCAAGGTTTTATCCTAACTAGCATATTATGAAGTAACAATACTACAAAATCCTAGTTAGATGACATATGTTTTGGTGTAGCTTGAAGTCTTGAACTTTAAGAGCTTAGCCCCAATAGTGTGGAAGCCTCAAGTGGAATCACAAATCACCAAAACACCTTGGAAAACTAGAGAGAATAGAATGCACACTAGAAATCGGCCCACCCTTGTATCCTCACACACTAGTGCCATTTCATGTGCCAAAGACCTCTTTATATAGTATGGAGGATTAGGGTTACATTCATGTAAACCCTAATACCCATGACCTTTCATTTCCGTAGGATCCATGGGTTAAACACTCCATGGACTATCCATGAAAGGTTAGCCCAACCTAAATGAACTTGACCCATTCCATATATATATATATATATATATATATATATATATATATATATATATATATATATATATATATATATATATATATATATATATATATATATATATATATATATATATAAGAGTCCATATTTAATTAGTTCCTTTTTTATCACTAAATTAATTCTAAATTAATTATTGATCAATACTAATTAAATAATATTATTCCATATTAGTATATTAGAACTTGTAATATATTAATATAAATCATAAACATACTATTCTCAAAAGACTATCCATATAAATTGTTCCGGTGAAGTGCAACCCAAATGGACCATGCCAAATCGGGTCAAGTACATACCAATTTTAGTTATGGACTTAGACACTAATCCAACAGAAAATTGGGCCATTAGTGGGCCTTTAGTGGGCCATTAGTGGACTTAGAAAGATTAGTTGGAATTGGGCCTTGGATATGGTCCAAAATTAGAGCAGGGGTAAAATGGTCATTTTACCCTAAGAAGGATTATCAGATTTTGATTAAGTGTTGTTATGGAATTGATAGTCGGAGAGTCGCAGGAGCAGCAGCCAGGGATTCCTCGCTCGAGTTTTCAGCAGTCAGCCTTGCGAGGTGAGTTTCCTTCAGTAGGAACGGGTCTACGGCACCAAGGCCGGCCCGTAGTATGATATGTTAGTAGCTGAGTGTGGGCGAGGCCCGTATCTCATAGTAGCCGAGTGTGGGCGGGGCCAGTATCTCATAGCTTAGTTTGATTATGGATATATGCATGATTGATAGATTTAGTTGTACTTGCTGTCTGTGTGATACTTGTGTGTATGTTTAGTGGTTGAGTGGGGGCGGGGACCATATCTCATAGTAGCTGAGTGTGGGCGGGGCCCGTATCTCATAGTAGCCGAGTGTGGGCGGGGCCCGTATCTCGTAGTAGCTGAGTGTGGGCGGGGACCGTATCTCCCAGTTAGCGGAGTGTGGGCGGGGCCCGTATCTCCATGAGTGTGGGCGGGGCCCGTATCTCTCAGTTTTGGTTTCAGTTACTTCCACTAGAAAAAGGAAGGGCTCGAGATGATCGTATGGCACACACCACAGTTTCAGCCTGAGATTGTTTTAGACTCTATTATGTTCTCATATGATTTTGATACAGTGTTTGACATGATGTTTTGAGATACATGGTTCTTGATTTTCTTTATGATGATGGATGGTTTATAGTTTTATTATAAGTTTTAAAAATTAAATTTTTGGACTGTGTTTTTGGGATGTTTCAGACCTAATGGTTAAAGACTTCACTTTAAGACAATATAAATTTGAGGCTTGCATTCTTGAATGGGTTGATCCATTCTAGCCTCTTAAAACCATAACATCCTTAGAGCATGTTACTCTCTCCCTTTTCTTCATATTTTTCTTGAAGTTGCTTGCATCTTCATGCCATCTTTAAGTTCATATTGGTTATGAACTTAAAGCTTAAGGGATTAAGAGTTTATGGACTAGCATCTACATTAAGTTGAGTCATTGTTGGTGTCTCAAAGGTTCCATCTTCTTCATCAACTTCCAAGCCTCCGAAGGGGATCCAAAAAACAACAAAGGTTGTTATTTCTTCATCCTTTATATGGTTGGTGAATTAATCTTTCTATAACTTGCAAGAAGATCCTTGGTGGGTATAAAACGTTTATGTTATTTTAAAATTTTAAGTCTTCCGTTTGCCATATTTTCTAGTTTATGAAACTATTTTTGAACTAAAACCCAACAAAAAGTGCCTTCTCAGTGAACTTCTTGCTGATCTCTGTCACCGACTCCGTCGTCTACCTAAGCGACATATACTCCTGGGCCAAACGCTCTCTCTCCACCAAAGGAAAATACTAAACACGGAACATCTCAGTAAATGGACCCCATGTCAATGTGGATATCTCTGCAGGTGAGTAAGAACCGGTCACAACCTTCCACCAGTCCTTCGACCCGAAGCGTAGAAGGTTCAGGGCGCATCTGACCTTCTGATCCTCCGGACAAGAGCACATAAAGAAACAACCCTTCACGTCAGACAACAATCTCATCGATATAATTGGGTCCTTGACCCCATCAAACTCCCAGGGCTTCTTGTTACTGAAGTCCTGATGCTGGAAAGATCCTCCCACCCTCGCCCCAGCGGCGGCGACGGCTGCAGTGGCTGCAACAGCGGCAGCCTGCTTACCAACAACATAACGCTCATCAAAGAGCTCGATCAAAGTGGTCTTCATCGACCCAAATGTCTTCGGGATAAAACCCCGTATAGCTACAGCTACTTCATCAACGATTAACAAACAAATCTCATCATCGAGCACAACCACCCTCACTGGCCCACCACCACCTAAACCACCAACTCCGGATCCTGAACCTCTAGTGACCACCACGCTGAAAAATAAATACAAATTCATCAGATCACCAAGATAGTAATTCTCTACAGCTCACCTATGTCAAACTCGGGTCTTGTGGTTTCCCTGACACGCATACGGATCCTGTGCTTTCAGTAGTATGGGCCCATACTACCTTCCACACCTATCCGTATTTATCTCAGTGATCGCCACAAAACCCTTGGGTCACTAGACCCTCTATACTTAGTGCACACGCACCCTAAAACGCACTCCTAAATGAGTGACCACCACTCCTAGTTCCACTAAGACTATACAAATCCCTCTTATGACCCATGAAACCTCCACTAACACTGCGGTCACCACATATATGCCAACCATACATAGCGTCAGATCTGATAGACGGTCGAATAAGTAATTCTACCCTAAGTCCACAACCAAAAAACGAACATGAAGTAAGGCTAAATCAAGAATTCTAAGGCTATAAGATCCTAACTATGTATAATTATAGCGCATGTACTCAACTAATAGCAGCACAAATGTCAGTTCCAAATAAACAATGAAAATAAATCTCCTAGGCTATAAGGCATCATGTATCAGACAGTTCTATTATGCGATTCCGAAGGGTCCTTAGCCTACATTCTAGCATGCAGTTCTATCACATATCATGTTAACACATATACATAACATGAGTTGGTATTCTGGGGAACTTTCCTTAAGCTTCGACTGATTGTACACATCGCATACTCCTTGTGGGTTATTTTGAAAACAATTTTGAAAATCTTTTGCAGACCCTTAGCTTGAGTCTGGAATAGGGATGTCAAAAAGTCCCGTGGGACCCTGTTCCCGTGGGGCCCCCGTCGTGTTTGGGAGTATTTATTAAAAAAAAACCGGGGGCGGGAACAGGGATGGGAGCAAGATTAACCTCCGTTTTAATTTCAGGGGCGGGGGCGGGAGTGGACAATCCCGTCCCGAAATCCCATGGGGACCCCATTAATAAATTATACATATATTTACATATATTAATTATATAAATATAATAAACAATCACATGATTTTGAGCTTCCAAAATTCAACAAAAAAACATGCTTTTAAGTTGTCAGTATAATGTTTTTAAGACGCCATAACTTTTTTTTGTTTGTTTATAACATGTAAAATTTTGCTATAACTAAATATTTGTTATCTAAAAAATAGTTTCTTTTAGCCCAAACAATAACTTCTTTTAGCCCAAAAAAGCCAGCCCAAAATCAATCGGGGACAGAGAAACGGGGGCAGGGGCGGGGGTAGGGGTAGGATGGCTGGACACTTCGGCGGCGGGGGTGGAAGCGGGGGAACGGAGAAATTTTTTTGGGGGGGGGGGGGGGAGGGGGGATGCACTCCCCATCGTGTTTGCCATTGTTGACATCCCTAGTTTGGAATCACACGAATGCTCATCTAGTTCACTCAAACTAGGGCTCTGATACCAACTTGTAACGTACCAAAAACCAGATTAAATTTTATTCATTTTAAAACACAATTCCATAAATCCATAATTTACTAAAACATTGTTTACAAATCATAATACGTTAAATATCAAATCAGAGTATCCGTCACATAAACAATAGGATGTATACAATCACGCCTTCGCTTTTCATCGCTCATCAGAAGTACCTGAAATAGTGAAATCCAAACTGTAAGCCAAAGCTTAGTGAGTTTTCCAAAATACCCAATAATACAGTTGATTACAGATATAACACCAGCATGCATACATGGTTTGTTGGTCCTTGACCTCAACCCAACAATACTGGGTTTGTTGGTTTACAATACAGAGCAGTAACACCTCAACCCGACCATCCAAGGTTTGTTGGCACATGGCCTCAACCCAACCATTCAGGTTTGTTGGCACGTGGCCTCAACCTCACCATACCAGATTTTTGACTTCCAGTCTCAACCCAACCATACCGGGTTTGTTGGCGTGGGAGCTCAACCCAACCACCCATATGTCGACAAATATACAAGAATCACACATATAAATATCATAGTAATCCTACATTCGAGGATACATGAACACAATAAATGGGACGGCCTTGGTGCCTTGGACCCATTGTCATTGTGAGAGAACTCACCTCTCAAATTGGACACAAGCTACAATAAGTCCAGACTCCGAACACCGACTCTACCCGTCAACTATTACGCAATTCATATTACAACCTTAATTAATACTAAATTATCCAAAATACCCTTAGGTCAACATTGGTCAAACTCAATAAATCAACTGAGTCAACCCAACCGAGTCGACTCACTCCAATGCGCCGGGCATACTTCGATCTTATGTGGGGCGTTCTCAATTGTGACCAAAACAGACGGGGGCCTAACCGTGTACGCGTGACGTATGCAACTGAATGTTCTTAACTTATTAAGAGCTTAATGCATAAGCCTTTTTCGAACAAACTACAGATCCAAGTCCCAAATGTTGTCATTGACCATAAAGTTTCCCACTTTCTAGTCTTGCATGGCCCTAATATGGTTAACACTAAAAATCGAAACATATTAAGCCATTAAGATAACCAAACTCTTGCATGGGGAAGAACTAAGGGTCAAGAACACATTTTTATCATTTTAAGCCTAGAAAAATGTCCAAAAGGACAACCCATTTTCTCTATAGCATGCCATGCACAAGAAGGCCATATTTTGGGACAAAAGTTCATAATATCAACATACAACAAGATCTATCATCTTAATCACCAATGTATGAACTTTATACCATCTGGAGGTTGAGGATGATGCAAGATTTCTAGATCCAAGATTCACCACCACCTTCTTCTTCTTTTGAAACAAACAAAAACACACTCTTAAGCTTCAAAATGCAACAATGGGGTAAAGTTTGCAAGGGGCAACGTTTCAAGTGATAGAGGCTGGAAATAGGACTTAAAGTTCAATATATAGGGTCCAAACCCTAAAGATTAGGGTTTATGTCCAGAAGGAGTATGCCCCGCGTACTCAGAGTACACCCAACATACTCCCAAAACGACGTCGCTCAACTTATTCCCCCTTACTCTCAGCATACCTACTAGG